>NC_000067.6:12308118-12953118 GCF_000001635.26 Mus musculus | reverse complement strand
TTGAATTCTAGGCTAGCTAGGGTTATATGTAGTGAGACTTTGTCTTAAAACATTTTGAAAATAGAAAAGTGCTTTTCTTTTTTTGAGAAATGCATGTCATGGAAGTTCACTCAAACCTCTGTGAGTTGGAACCATAATTTACAAGTATATTGGAGGCAAAATGTAAAAGAAGCAGTGAGTGCAAACTTAGCTAATGTTGAGAACATCACAGATGCTCAGTGAATGCTAGTCTTCCCTGTAAAGGACAGCACACTTTTTCTATAATAGGACAGACACCAACTGTTTTAGGTTGTGGGTTACCTCTTTTTGTCACAGCCACCCAGTTCCACTGTTGTGATATGAAAACAGGACCCCAGCATGCAAATGAATACTGCATCCCAATATAACTTTCTATAGCTATATCCAATACAATTCTACCTACTGTATCTGTCTGGTACTTTGCCAGCTCCTGCTTTAGGGTAATAGCTTGGCCTGAGAGAAGTCCCCATGATTGTTAGGTGGATATGGAAACTTGGAGGATTGCTTTCCAGATTTTGTCTGCTTGCTTTCCAGTGAGCAGATGTGTGCCCACTGTGCGCCAGGTGCCTCTACCAGGCTGTCTGCTTGCTTTCCAGTGAGCAGATGTGTGCCCACTGTGCGCCAGGTGCCTCTGCCAGGCTGTCTTCTTGCTTTCCAGTGAGCAGATGTGTGCCCACTGTGTGCCAGGTGCCTCTGCCAGGTTATCTGCTTGCTTTCCAGTGAGCAGATGTGTGCCCACTGTGTGCCAGGTGCCTCTGCCAGGCTGTCTGCTTGCTTTCCAGTGAGCAGATGTGTGCCCACTGTGTGCCAGGTGCCTCTGCCAGGTTATCTGCTTGCTTTCCAGTGAGCAGATGTGTGCCCACTGTATGCCAGGTGCCTCTGCCAGGCTGTCTGCTTGCTTTCCAGTGAGCAGATGTGTGCCCACTGTGCGCCAGGTGCCTCTGCCAGGCTATCTGCTTGCTTTCCAGTGAGCAGATGTGTGCCCACTGTGTGCCAGGTGCCTCTGCCAGGCTGTCTGCTTGCTTTCCAGTGAGCAGATGTATGCCCACTGTGCGCCAGGTGCCTCTGCCAGGCTGTCTGCTTGCTTTCCAGTGAGCAGATGTGTGCCCACTGTGTGCCAGGTGCCTCTGCCAGGCTGCAGGTTAAACAAGGCCACCGAGATGATACTGCATTTCATGGTGCTGAAAATAAAACAGTTCCAGGGTCTTTTTAAAAAAAAAAAACTAAAAATATGAAAAGTAATAAAGTATACACCAGAAATCCCACTAAGATTGTACTGTCTGTGAGAGAGAACTCCTGAAGAGAAGCTGTCTGCAAGGCCATTTGGCTGGTCAGACTGCAGTGATGTGAGAAAGTTGGAGTGTTGCAGCTCCAGAACCATCGTTATCATAGCCATTACTTGTACTACTCTGTCCTGGGCCTAAAATCCTGTTGAACGTTATTATAGCTAACATATTTTTAAAAACCAAAAGAAACCTTTTGGAATATGTTAACTTAACAAAACCCTAGCTTCCCACTAATCAAACAGATAGAGTTTTGTCAGACAGCACCCAAGGCCTATAGCAGAGCTCTCCCCACCTTAGTATAAGTCCCCTATATATATACACATATGTACACTTACACATATATGTATACAGCAGTATATCTGAAAGGCGTCTTGATTTAGGAGTTTCTTTGTTCTTTACCATAAACTAATGTTAAGTGCTTACATTTGACTTCTGAACAACCCATCTCTTAATTCCCTTGAGGTGAGGGCTGTGTCTTTGTCATAGCCAAGATATCAAGTTTGAAAAAATGAGCATTTCCATCTAGCTTTTTAAAAAATTACTATACATACCAGAAAATTCATTCCACACTGTGTACATAATTCAGTGATTTTGGTGGGGAGAGAGGGGTGTGAATTTATAAAATTGTGCAGTCTTCATCAGAGTCTCCTTTTAGAACACTCATTTTATTCTTTCTAAAGTAAAACCAGCATAAAATAAGGATGGTTCAACAGTTAAGAGCTCTGGCTGCTCTTCCAGAGGACCCAGCTTCAAAACCCTGCACCCACTTGGTGGCTCACAGCTGTCTATAACTCTAGTTCCAGGAAGTCCGATGTCCCTCTCTGGTCTCCTTAGGTACTGTACTCATGTGGTGCACAGACATACATATTGTCAAAAATACTCACACATAAGTCAAGTGAAAGAAAACAGAAAAAAAGTTTTAAAACTCGAGATAAAATAAACTGTATAATTACACATATAGTTTGAAAGGATTTGGCACCCTCGTGCTCACCGAAATCATCTCTGAGCATATCCAGAGAGTCTGAAATCATCTCTGAGCATATCCAGAGAGTCTGAAATCATCTCTGAGCATATCCAGAGTCACGAGGGCTTCATTATGCATCTTTTCACACAGCCCCAGGTAGCTGCAGATTTCCTTTAATACTAGGCACTGGCTTGCATTATCTGGAATTTCAGATGTCAAATCATGTAAGCTATGTTTTTTGTTTGTTTGTTTTTTGAGGCAGGGTTTCTCTGTGTAGCCCTGGCTGTCCTGGAAATCACTCTGTAGACCAGGCTGGCCTCGAACTCAGAAATCCGCCTGCCTCTGCCTCCCGAGTGTTGGGATTAAAGGCGTGCGCCACCACTGCCCGGCATAAGCTATGCTTTAAAAATGCCTTTCTTTTGCTTACTTAGAAGTTTATCTAGGTTTTAATGCATATCATTAATTTATTCCTTTGTGTTGATGATCAGCATTCTGGCGAAATAAAAATATGTAATGTTTCTGTTCCCTTTCTTAGGCTCTTTCAAGTTTCATATAGATCAAGTGTGCATATTCCGCACATACATGTGCATATGCTTTTGTGTCTTGTGTTAAAACACCTACGAGGGTCATACATTAGGCACATATTTAGTTAATTAGGACTCCACCAAAATGTTAGAGCAACTGTACCATTTTAGATTCCTCCCAGCAGTATGTGGGAATTCTAATGACTTTACTATCTTGGGAGTTAAGTGTCTGAATAGATATTCGGTGGTATTTCATTGCAGTTTTAATGTGTTATAGGGTTTCAATGGGAAAGTCCCCTATAGGCTTATGAGGAACACTCAGTCGCAGAATGGAGGTGAAGACTTCTGAAGGACATGCATCATTGGGCTTTGAGGAGTTCCAGACACTCCCTGCTTCCAATTCATTCTCTCTGCTTTGTTCTTGTGGTTGGTGATGTGAGCTCTCAGCTTTCTGCCCTGCCCTGTGGGCTGCTTTCCAAGGCTGCATGGACGTTCCCTCAGGGAGCATAAGCATTTCTTCTGTAAGTTGCCCAGTTGCCTTACTATAGTGTTTTTTCATACAATGGCAAAGTAAGCAATATATGAATTTCCCAATTGAAGAGTCTAACATCCCCAGGTTCTTATTTGCCACTCACAGGTCTTCTTTGTAAAGTCTCTGTTCAAGTATATTTTCCAGGGTGATCTTCTCCTAGACTTAGGGCATTTTAGACTTTCTGGGCCCATCTATTGCCTTCAGCACTGTTTCTCGAGAATGCTGTCTGTCCTTTGCAGGACACTATGTTTGTGCCTTGGTCAAAAGACAGTTATATACATGATTGTGTTGGTCAGCCTCTACGTTTTATTTCCCATTGTTTTATCTGTCTTGATGTGGGCCAGCATCCCACTGGCCCAAGAGTGACAATTAGAAGTCTTGAAATGTCTATGTTCTTCAATTGAATTGCTGGAGCTTGGGAGTTCCTGCAAAACCCTGTTAGGATTTTGATTGGAATCACATTGCATTTACACACCAACTTTCAGAGAGTCGATGGCTTACCAACACTGAACTTTCCAAACTGTGAGTAAGTTGTACATCTTTTCCACTCGACTGAGTCTTTCAATTGTTTCAACAGTTTTCACATTTCAACAAAAAGATGTTACAAACATTTTATCTTTATATTATATGTATGTCTGCATTTATAGATCCATTATTGGTAGTATTAGTATGTGTGATGTGTGTGTATCATTGTAGGTGCATGGAGATCAGAGGTCAGATTTTAGAGGTTGTTTCTCTCCTTCCACCTTGGTTTTGAGCAGGATATCTCTGCTTGCTGTGTAACTCAGAGCAGGTCACAGGTCTCCAGGCTTCTTCCTCTGTTTCCCACCTCACTGGAGAGTGCTGGGATTACAAAAGCATGCAGCTGCATCTGACCTTTCCATGTAGGTTCCAGGGACTGGAATTCAGGTCATCAGGCTTGTATAGAACGTAATTTCACCCATCAAACCATTTCATCACTCCCTCTATGTATATGAATGTGTATACACACACACACACACAAACACACACACACACACACACACATCATTATATATATGTGTGTGTATGTGTATATCATTATATATGTACACACACATATTTGTCAATATACTTTGCATGTTTATATCTTTTCTTTATGGTACTGTTTTGAACTCCTAATCATTGTGTGTATCTGGAAATGTAGTTGTTGTTTTTTTTAAACATGTCTTACTTATCTCCCCATCCCCTCATGTCTGTCCTTTGCCCTTGCAACCTGAACCCCAAAATAAACACAGACACACACACACTCACAAAATAAACAACAACAACAACAGCAAAAACCAAAACTGAGCATACAAAATATTTCATCATGGAAGCTGTAGTGTGCCACACTATGTCCTACTGTATACCCCTCTGTCCACACATCTTTATTTGCACATGTTCGTTGCAGTGAGTCACTGGTCTGGTTCAAGAATCAGAGGTCTCTGGATTCTGTGACACCATCAGTATTGGATCCTCACCTGGACTCCTCCTGGTGATTCTATTGTTGCCCTGTGTCATGGAGATTCTGCAGTTTTGGATGGGTAGGACTGGCCCTTTCATGGGTCCTAATGGTTCACAGATTATGTAAATTTTGGAGTGGGCCAACTCAGTGCCCTGGATCTGTGTTTGAGTGGCAGCTGACCTAGATATGGCCCTCAGAGGGTTGGATCTCTCTCTCTCTCTCTCTCTCTCTCTCTCTCTCTCTCTCTCTCTCTCTCTCTCTTCCCAGTCCCTTTCCCCCAGCCTCCCCCACCCCCTCCATCCACTCCTCTGTTTTCCTTCAGAAAAGGGCAGACCCCAGAGATATCAACCAAACACAGCATAACAAGTTACTATAAGACTTGGCACCTCCCCTCATGTCATGGCTGGACAGGGCGACCCACTAGGAGAAATGAGTATGGGACAATTCTTAATGCAAATCAGTGGTTGCCGCTACGAGGAAAAGCGAGGGATCTATTTAAGGCCCATGCCCCTCTCCATCATGACCTGAGATGCTCCCTGGATGCCTTAGCAGGTGACAGACTGTTCCCTGAATGCTGTGGCAGCTGGTCTTTTGCTGTCAGGTCTGTGTCAAAGTAATTGAATATTCTAAAAGGAAAAGAAAAATCATTTCTCAAAATAACTGAGAATAAAGAGCCCTTATCCCTGTTCTGGTGAGTGGAAGGAATGAGGGAAGGAATATTTTCTTTAAATCTGGTGCTCTTGTACAATGAAGTCTGTTGGCAGTCTTCCAGGAACTTGAATGCAATTGGAACGAGAGTTGTGATATTACAGAGAAGTGTGGATTGCTCTTCAAGTGTCTTATCTTCAGTAGTTGTGTCACTAAGCACATATCCATCATCACTAAGCACGTGTCCATTCATCACGTGTCCCATGCCAACTTCAATAGGCATTTGAGAACCTCGAGCATGTATATAGAACACAAGTCCCTGGTATTGTTTTAGGTGCAAGCCCAGTTTCTGAGCCTGGACCCAACTCACGTTTATAGCTAATCCATTGTGTGTCTCAGTTCTCAAGGTTAGTGACAGTCCCATGGGGCAGCTGAGAAGGTAGGTCCTGGTCCTGTGGGGAGGTAGAAAGATGCTGGGGGCAGGGATTAGCTTAGATGTAGACTTTAATAAGTAAAAGATAAAGTTTGGATGTTTTGTGGCAATCCAGTTCAGTTACAAGGAGGCTATGAGGTCCAAGAAACTCCAGCTAGGGAGGGTGATGACCCCTGCCTGGCAAAGGCAAAATTGAGGGTTCTGTGGCTGTAAACAAAAGGGACCAACTTTGTAAATCACAGACTCTGGGATGGGAGAAAAAAATAGAAGGCTCTCCACTCAAGGAGCTGAAGGGGTCTGCAACCCTATAGGTAGAACAACAATATGAATTAACCAGTACCCCCAGAGCGCGTGTCTCTAGCTGCATATGTAGCAGAAGATGGCCTAGTCAGCCATCATTGGGAAGAGAGGCCCCTTGGTATTGCAAACTTTATATGCTCCAGTATAGGGAAATGCCAGGGCCAAGAATCGGGAGAGGGAGGGTAGGGGAACAGGGTGGGGGAGGGTATAGGGAACCTTTGGGATAACATTTGAAATGTATATAAAGAAAATATCTAATAAAAAAATATAAGGCTCTCAAGGATAGACAGGGGTCCCTAGAAAGCGAGTAAGCTCCAGTTTAGATTCTGTCGTAAGGATGAGCGTCCAACTGCTTTTGCTTATTTACTTAAGATTCTTCATCTTGTCTCCGTTCAACACATCTTTATCAGTTTATGGTCAGCACTCCTCAGCCATCAATAATAAGTCATTGAAGAATAGTCTGAGAGGCTTGTCATCCTTTCACAAGACCTTCTTCCTTTACTTACTACAACAGATCCTTCCTCCCCTCCACATATTGTTGATGTCCCATCGAGTCAATGCACCGTGAATCATAGATTTATGTGTGTCTTCTCTGTGAGACTCTTTGTCAGTCATAGTTATCTTTTCAGTGTCCCTGGCTTTCCCCAGTGCCCTCTCAAAGAGGATACAGCTAAAGGAGTGACTTAGTCAATATTAGTGTACAAAGCCAGAAAGGCTTCCATAGACCTTCCTCTGTAGGCTGACGTGATACTGAAATTCTTTTGATTGGGCTTGGGCCACTCAGTTCCCCATATTCCACACGGTGTATGGCTGGACAGCTAACTGCTGTCAGGAATTCTGGTGACTGTTGTCTGATGGTTTCTCATCTGTTGGGTAGTTGTGTGGGGTTGCTGTACACACATGCTCTTCTTCATGGACCCACACCATTGTCCCCAGGTGTAAACAGCAGAACCACAGTACCCCTTCCAGAACTATGTGAATAAGACAGCCTCTTCCATGCCAGAAGAACTGTTTGGGTATCGTGACTCATGTCCAATTTGGCCTCATTATAGTGTTAAGTTCTAAGTGGATGTGGCTTGCTCAGCATTGTAAACCTTAATTTTATCTTCCTGTGCATACAGGAATACCTATACCTTAAAGAAATGCTTTCTATTTTTGGTTAACAAAGGAGGCTGTAAACAGAGAGGTTATCAAGGTGTTTGTCAAAGTCCTAATTATATACATGAGAAACATAATTCTGGAATTCTCACTTATATGAGGCTTGCCTGTGATCTGGACTTCCATGGGCCATGGAAGCACAGTTGTACTGTAGTGGTGGACAATTCTGTAAAACGAGCACTGTGACTTATATTTGTAATGGTGTTAAGGGCGAGTGACAGGATTAAATTGCAGTCTTGGTCTTGTCCGTGATTCTAGGAGTAGATAGGATCAACACTTATTCAGGTATAGACAATGAAGCCAAGTGAAGCCACACTGATCATTTTCTGGTAACTATGTGCTGTTTGAAGGCTAGGTGCTTAAACAAACGACAGACAGAGGTATAATGAGAAATGCTGACCACCAGCGTGTGTTATTCATGCCTTGCATGCAGCAGTGACTTGAAAATGCCCATGGATCTGCTCCCACGGATGGAGTTTAGTAGGAGAAAATGGGTCAGGAGTTTTCAATGACTTTCAAGGAATTTCATATCCCACCTCAAGATTTCCAATGTGGCATTTCAGAATTTTAAATTATAGAAGTGAAAATAGAAATGTGGATAAATGAAGCAGAGGCAGAAATGGTGGCATGTATGTACCTGTGCCTTCATAACCTGGAGCCTAATGCAAGAGGAGCTAGATCAGGGCTAGTCTGGGGTACTTCCCTGTCTCAGAAACCTAGTGAAGTAATGCTAATAATTTGGTTCTTTTTTTTTTTGAACCCAGGGACTGCCTTCAGACCTGTGTGCAGTGAGACATCCTCACCCAGCTCTTTAGACAGATTTTAACAAGCTATTTTCTGGTCCATCAGTAGTTGATGGTTTCCACATAGACCTTCTGAATGATGTCATTTAGGGATATTTACTCTTTTTAAAGAAAGTTTCCTCAATTAGCAATGAACCAAATGCATTCTAAAACCTCATTTGATTCTAAGGTGGTAGTTAGTAAAACATTAGTAGGTGGTGGGCACTTGAACAGTGGCTGACCATAGTTCAACTGAATCCAGCATTCAGAGCAACTCTGCCCCCCAGATTTGTCATGTTGTTAGTGTTCCAGCTGTGACCAACTGTTTTTCTTTTGGAGAAGGCTTCCTTATCTCCTCTCCTTTCCTTTCTTTTGGTTAGTCAATACAGCCTCATTGACTAGCCTGGGTCTCTACTTTCAAAAATTGAATTTAAATCTCTTGCCCAGGACCCTGTAAGCAGCTGTGATGAAACTTACTAATTCATAAAGAAATTAAAGACAAGAAAGTAGAGGAGGGACAGGTGGGAAGAGGAGAGGGATTGGTGTGAAGGGAACAGAGTTAAGGGTGTGAATATTATATCATACGTAAGTATGACAATGCCACAATGAAAACACATTATTATACACAATCAACGTATGCTAATAAAAAGAGAAATTTTAATTTAGTGGTTCTAGAGCGTGGCCTGGATACTCATATTAAAAGCCAAAGCAGAAGCAACTGCAAGCTTGTTTAAGTGACTCTCATGCAGAAACAAGAGGGGCCACTGCAGTAAAGGGAAAACTTTGAAGCTCAACCTCAGCATGAATGTTTCAGAAGATAGCCACAGAACACATCTGTGTCATATACAGTCTTGTGTAACGTTGCTATCTGTCCCTTCCCCTCTCTCTCTCTCCAGCCATCATGTATGTCATGGGAGCACTCGGCCCTGCAGTAGGATACTTACTAGGTGGGCTACTCATTGGCTTTTATGTGGATCCCAGAAATCCTGTTCACCTTGACCAGAGTGACCCTCGTTTCATCGGAAACTGGTGAGTGTTTTCCGCATTTTCTATTTCACTTCTTACTAGAGATCGTCAGTCACGACTACTCTGCATTTACAATGTCCCCAGCAAAAAGGGGGAAGGTAGCTAGCTAGGCATTACCTGCAATAGATGATAGGGAGAATAATTTCCCCTACAAACTGCCATTTTCGTATTCCCAGAGCTTATGAATATGGGACCTTATGTGGTGAGGGGACTTTGAAGAGGGGTGGTCACATTAAGGATTTTGTAGGGGGAGGGTATCTTTGGTGAAAGGGGAGGGAGGTGGCCAGATGCAGGGCCTCTGTTGATTAAAGAGGAGATCCTGGCAGTTCACTTTGAAGATGGATAAAGGTCTGTGAACAAAAGAATTGTAGGCACGGCCTCTACAAGTTAGGGAGGGAAGACGAATTCTTTAGCCTGGACTTTCACAGGGGATGTGCAGTAGATACCCAGGGCCCAGAACCAAGAGCTGATCTAGCATGATGTTGGAGCTGATCCACTTGTGTGAGTCACTCCATGTGTGATAGTTTGTCAGAGCAGCACCAGGAAGCTAACACAGAGGCATTTGGGTCACTTTGTGTCCAAAGCAGAGTGTAGGAAGAGGGCATCTTGACCTAGAGAGGACTTTCCGGGAAGACCGTTTTAACCCCATGTCCCAATACCTTTTCTGTGCTGTAGAGAAAAAAAAACTTTCTGTTCTACTTAGGTTTTTGTTGCTGTAATAAAACACTGACCAACCCTAATTTGGTTAATAAAGGATTTATGTCGGTTTGCAGGATATAGTCAGTCCATTATTGAGGGGAGCTAAGGCAGAAACTCTTAAGGAGGGAGCTTGAAGCAGGAACCATGAAGGGATGATGCCTGCTGACATGCTTTTCATGGCTTGCTCAGCTTGCATCCTTACTTAACTCAGGGCCACCTGCCTAGGGTTGGAACCACCCGCAGTGGGCTAGGTCCTCTCACATCCATCATTAAGAGGGAAGATGCCCAAAGACTTGCCCACACACCAGTCTGATGGAGACGTTCCCCAGTTGAGAGTCCTTCTCTCCTGGTGACAGTGGTTAGTATGGAAATGACAAAAAGCTATGGAGTGTGTGCCTGTCCTCTTGGGCTCAGATCTGTGTGTGTCTGTCCTCTGAGCCTGTCTTCTCCAGCTCAAATGTGCAGCCCTACTTTTCCGTTTTTCCACTCTGAGCAGGTATTTTCTTTTTGGAAACAGTTTTCCCTATATGTGCTATACATTTAGCTGTTTTCTCACTTGCTAGACTTTGAGAGTCCTGCCACACAGTGATGTTCCAGACTTGGTTGACTGTAGATGGACTAAGACCCACGTGGACTTAGCCTGCAGAGCGTTTGAGTCATACAGGAAGGGTGCCCTTGCCAGCAGTGGGGAAATAGCAAGGGCATTGAGGTCTAGACAGAGAGTGAAGATTTTGATCTGAGCTGTTTTCATTGCAGTTCTGGAATGAGTCAGAGTAGAAATTGTTTTTCATTGTTAGAAAACAAATTCCTAAAATATACTTATGAATGTCCAGTGTACACCCTGTATCCTACTTAGATATCTTGAGGCCAGCACAGTAGGAAGGGAACTCGGGGTGGGAAAGACAGATGCAGGAACAGAAGGGCGAGGGGAGGAAGGACCGCAGGAACCTTAGTCTGCCCCGCATCTGATGCTGTTATTTACCAGTGTTCTGGTCAACAGCGGATGGCAGAGACTGTGGAGCACAGACCCTCACGTTGAATTCTTCTAGTGTGCTCCTGAGCTGTGTGGATTTCTGGAAATTGCTTTTCTGTGCCTAGGTGTAGGGTTGTAGTGAGGAATGAGTTGACTGTGGAGAGCTCTCCAGTTTTGGCTTTTCTGTATGTCCTGGCCTTCAGTAAGTGTTTTTGTTTGTTAATTGGTTTTTTTGCAGTTCAGTAGGGGGTTGAATGCAGGGTCTTGGGAAAACCCAGCAAGCTTTCTGTCCCTTTGATACATTCCCAGTGCTCTCTTTTACCTCTATATTTTCACTCTCAGTCTCACCAAGCTGCTCGGGCTGGCCTTGACTCACTTGTAGCTAAAGCTGGCCTTGAACTTGCAGCCCTCCTACCTCAGCCTTCTGAGTAGCTGGGATTATGGACCTGCAGCACCAGACCAAGGCATCTTCATTGCTTTGAATAGCAATAGTCAGACAATTTTATCTACCAGCTTGACGGTTTAATCTTAATTCTATGTATGACTGTCAGTTTAGAACTATCTGAATGTTTTAAAAAATGAATTAGAGGGCCCCCTCCCCCCCCAATTCGGTAGTCTTGCTGGTAATAGATTTCTCATTGAATGAAGTACTTAGAACCAAAGATAAGTTTTCATTGAATAGTGGCTGAAGGAGTGGAGAGAGACATTATGCTGGCATTTATTAGACACTGTGTGTCAAGGTTTACACACAAATTCGTCTAAGCCTTTTAACAATCAATTGGGGCTTTTAACATCATGCCCATTTCATAGGTCAGGCAAGTGATATCCAGGGAGTTGAATTACCTGAATAAAGCCTCTGTGTGGAGTGGGGTTAAGGAACGGACAGGAGTGGGGCCGTTTGCCAGTCTACTGTCCACCTGGGGCTGGTTTGAATAGGCTTGTGAGAAGGGTCTGGATATCTGGGCCCTTCAATGTTAACTGTTATGGAGGTGTCTTCTTCCAACACATGCTGCATCTTCTCCTGTCATGGCTTCCCCCAGTGTCCTCTTCAGCTGTGTGCTCAGAGGCTGTCATTGTCACATGGTTATTTCTTGAGGCTACTGAAGAATGCAAGCTGGTTTCCTTTGCTTCTAGTTGGTCCCAAGCTGTCCCATTTGTATTTTCTTGCTGTAATTCTTCCCTTCCTCGGGCTGTTAGACTTTATCTCAAGGATTGGCAAAATAGCTCAGTGGGTAAAGGTGCTTGATGTGCAAGCCTGATTACCTGAGTTCACTCCTGGGAACCTATATATAAAGGTTGAAGGAGAGGACTGTTGCCACAAAATTGTCCTCTGTCCTCCACACATGCGCATTACTGCCATATCACAACACACTAGTATTAAATAAACACCTCAAGTTTTAAAAACACAAGTACCTTCAATGGTTGCATGAACTTTCACATCATCCCAGGCTAGGGGAAGGCTGGGAATCGGGTCTGAGACCAGCTGCACAGCACCTGCTGGGCTGGGCTGAGTACTTCATTGGGTCTGTTAGAAGCACCATCTGACTTAAATTTGACATCTCTCAGAAACATTTTTAAACCTTCTTTTTAGATGAGAAAATCAACTGGGAAAAGTAAAATTGTTCCCTCATTAACTTGGGGCCACGTCCAAGGGTGGAACCATGAGCAGTTGGGCTAGAACCTCCCACAGCCATCGTTTATCAAGAAAATGGCCACAGACGTGCCCATACACCAGTCTGATGGAGGCAGTTCCCCAGTTGAAATTCCTTAGTTAATGCGGTGAAGACAGGGTCCAATCCCAGATATATCTAAGCCACAACTCATGACTGCCCTGAGTCCACTGCCTGCCTTCTTGAGGAGGGAGGATGTGAAGCGGGCAGTGGAGAGGCTTGGAGAACTCAAAGGCCAGAGGGCAAGTGGGGTGTGCCGTGGGCAGTGACTGATGAGGTCCTGTAAGCGGCCAGGTTCTAAAGGAGCCATGTTGACCTAACTATGTTCCCCAACACTGATACCCACCACCCTCTTAAGACCTATTTCTCTCAGTTTAAGTATTGAGCAAAATTTTGAATTCCTAACCTGTCCCAAGCACTAGGTTGGCGATTATACACCCCCTAGGTAGCTCTCTGGAACACAAACCACAAAATGAGATACAAGTTCAGCTCTATAGTGTGTTGTTTTCCTGGGAGTTGTTTCTTACATCTTTGGCATATGGTAGTTTTAAGTTCTTCATGTAAAATGGTGAACTCTGAATGTCTTAATGTCCATCATGTTTGTTAAAGACTTCGAGGACTGAGTAAGTGGGGGTGAGCAATGCATGCTTAAGTACTTGCAAAGTATTTGAACCCCATCAGCAATAAGAAATGCACACTGGACATAGAGTTGGGGGTATAGCTTCAATCACCGGGTCAAATGGATGGAAAAACAAACCACATTTGACATGAGCTATTTGTTTACTTTTAAGAAAAAAAAAAGGGGTGAGCCTGGCACCCAGGAGGCAGGTCTCTGTGAGGCCAGCCTGGTCTACAAAGTAAGTTCTAACACAGCATGGGCTACACAGAGATACTTTGTTTCAAAAGTTGGGTGGTGGTGTATATTGCTCCTCAAAGCATGTGAGACAGTCTCTTGTTGTTCTAGTAAATCTACTGTAGCCGGGTGTGGTGGCCCAAGCCTGTCATCCTAGCACTTAGGAGGCAGATAATATTGTCAGGGTTACCCAGAAATAATAATCAATTGAGGCTAGTTTGGGCTACATGAGACTCGGGCTTAAACAAAGGAAAACAAAATAAAATAAAAACTATTCTGAAATGCACACTGTAGCGGAAATAACTGTGTTAGCAGATTCATAGCTGTTCAGGCTTCTTGAATGACATCCCAATCAAATTGTTCAGTATATTAGTCACTATAGTCCTAGGTAATTATGAATTTTCCATTCATACCACAGAAAGGCAAGTTACCTTTATTTTCTCAGTTTGTTCAGTTCTCTTCTGTGTTACAGTTGATGAAGGTAAAATGATTTCTCTGCACTTTTATCCTGTCAAATCTCATTCTCTGATTTATTCTTACTCCCAAACTGAAGCCATAAATACAACTGACATTTCCCAATTTTTTAGGTGGAGTGGATTCCTTCTTTGTGCCATTGCAATGTTTCTTGTGATATTCCCAATGTTTACTTTTCCAAAAAAGCTTCCACCTCGACACAAGAAAAAGAAAAAATTTTCTGCCGATGTCGTTATCGACGATGACATCATCAAGGAGAAATCAAACACAAGTGAACAAATGAACAAAAAAGTTTCTCCAATGGGCTTTGGAAAGAATGTCAGAGGTAAAGTATATCTCTTAAATGAATCCATGCATGGTACTTCAGCCAGGTGCTCTGCCAAGTGTGGGCCCAAGGAGGAGTGGCTCGGCGGTAGAGAGCCAAGGCCAGTCCAAGGAGGAGTGGCTCGGCGGTAGAGAGCCAATGCCAGTCCAAGGAGGTGGCTCAGTGTAGAGGACCAAGGTCTTGAGTTTGATGCTCAGCAGGCCCCCAAAATATGAACCCTGTGACTCCACACCAATGCCCCCCACAGGTGTTTGGTGCTTGCTGGCCAGATAAGGATTGCATTTGAGAGGAAGGGCTACAAATGTCACTTCAGAAATTTGAGAGAATGAGTTCTTCGAGGGATGGTGTGGGACAGCACGTGCAGGGTGGGGTAGTGACACAGAGTGAAGTCGAGAAGAGGGACAAATAAGAACAAAACAAAATGACAGGTTTAAAAGATATAAAGAGACAGATATAAAGAGGTGCAATGGAACCCATTGCGCTGTAAGCTAGTTTTTAAAGAGAAACTCAAGCCAATGGTTTTATCTGTTGAATTTGATAACAGTAATACAAAGTTAGGCTTATATTTTGCAAGTCTTTAAAAGTAGGGATCCCACAGTGGGAGAAGAGAAACACTCTCAAGGAATGTCTTCTCTTACCTCAACGAATGTGAGGTGACACAAGCCTGACACTCACGTGCACACATCATATACACTTATATAAACGAATAGTGAAAAATAAAAATGAAACTTAAAAACAGACAGACAAAAATCCTAACAATTCATTTTGAGTGTGTTTTGCAAAAACTATTAGTAGGTGACAGATTAAATAATATAAATGGCCCACCCTGCAGGAAGTTTAAAGGTCACTGCTTTAGGACACAAAGATACCCATAACTAGATGTAGCATTTGCTGCAATTTCTGGCGTTGGATTTCTAACAGCATGGTTGAGATCATTGTAGGGCAATCCTGACGGAAGTATGAAAATTCACTAGAGAGGAATGCTACTCTCTGGTGACTCTATCAGTTGTTCCTATGTGGTTGTCCTGGCAGAAGGACATTTGTAGAAGGGACTATCATGTGTTTTCATTTTTATTTATCTTAAAAATGATGAGTTTAGCACACCTTTAATCCTAGGGTAGGGCAGGGGTGGACCAGGGCAGGGAGGTTTCTGTGACTTTGAGGCCAGCTTCATGTGTATAGGGATTCTAAGCCAGCCAGATCTAGACAGCGAGACTGTTTCAAAAAGGAAAGTGATGGTGGTAGAGGTAGTAGCAATAAATAATGATAAGTTCATTAACGTTAGATTAAACAGTGTAAAACCTTAAAACTTAAATGGCCTCTAAGTAGGCAGGCTTTGGTCTATTGAATGACAGTTAACCTTCTTTGTTTAAGGAGCCTATGTGTTCATTGTTTTCAGTTTTGCTTCCTGAATTCTTTGAATTAACTTTTATATAAATTGTAGAGCATGGTGTTTATCAAATGCTTATGATGAAATGACTCCAGCATTTTGACTATGTACGGTGAGACAGATAGGTGGGATAAAGTCACTAATATGCCATAGAGTTGTCCCTACAACTTAAGAAGGATAATAGACTAGAGCATTTCTAAAGACTACTTAATAAAAGCAATTATCAGTACTTAGAAAAAAGCTGTTTCTTTCCATTTGAGTTGTAGATGTGATTCCCTTCCTCCCAATGACGTTGTGACAATGTGTTCTTTTTTTTTTTTTAATTTCAATCAATGAATTTATTTCAGCTATTCAACCTTTAACACCTAGCTCTGATTGATTTCTTTATCAATGGTTCCATAACCCCATTAAAATAAATAAAAAGTAAACAAAATTTTTCTTGCCATGCATTCCATTTTCTGTAAAACTTCTCAGAATAATTTTTTGATTGATAAGCATTAGGAAATTGTATATTAATACAAAAATTAGAATTATAAGGTTGAAAGTTTAGATATTAGTACTGACAGATTTTAATGCGAATGCCACATTATTTATTATGTATCTTAGAAGTAAATTGATGCAGAGAATATTGCAACCTGGCTTGGTTATAAGATAAAATCTTAAAGGTTGGATCATTAAATTTGTTAGTATATAGATGTCTAGTCTAACCACAGCAGACACATGTAGGTTATAAATTTTAATAAACTTCTTTTGCCTACAATATTGTTTACCTGATTAGTATTCTTCTCTAAGGCTGCTATAATTTTCTATTCTTTAGGCATAGGCATCAATAAAATTTGAATAGAGAAACTGAGAAGTTAAAGCTAGCAAGTATCACATCACTTAATTAAATCACCAGAATTGCTTTGCAAGTTTTTAGGGGAGGACAAGGTGTTCTTTTGTAACTGTTGAAATGACTTCTGATACTATTGTGGCACAAAGGGATTCTCTGTGGCTTGAACTCTCCTGTGTAGGCCAGCCCACCATTTTCACAGCTTCATTCTGGACCATTACGATGATCACATAAACTGATTTATTTCACTTTTAATTATGTGTGTGTGCACATGTACCCGTATAGATATAGGTACCTTTGGAGTCCAGAAGAGGGCTCTGGGTCTTCTGGAGTTCAAGTTATACACGGTTGTGAAATGCTTGATGCTGGCACTGGGAACTCATCTTGGGACGTCTACAAGATCAGTACCACTTAAGCACTGAGCTATCTCTCCAGCCTCCACAATTGGTTTTACAGCTTAATTGAGATGAAGTTGGTATTAAGTAATTTAAAACATACAAATATATTTAGAATCTTAATTTGAGGGAATACAAAGTAGACTCAAGGGAAAAGATAAAGAAAGGCATGGCTAGAAGTATTTATATTTTATAAATCAGGACTTCAGTGTGAAATATATCAAATGAACAGTAGAAGGGGGTGTTGATATCAAGTACTAAAGTCCATACAACTGCTGATGTTCTTTCTAAAGATGTATTCATTGTATTTTATGTGTATGAGCGTTTACCTGCATGCTTATCTGCACACCACTTGCATGCCTGCCACCCGTAGAAGCCAGTAGAGGGCGCCAGATCCCCTGGGCTAGAAATAACAAGTTGTTACCTGCCTGCTATGTGGGTGCTGGGAAGCAAGCCCAGGTGCTCCACAAGAGCCGAAAGCGCCCTTCCTTTTCTGACCCATTTCCCTAGTCCCTGAGGCTTTTTTTCTAGCGACTTCAGCTGTCTTTTCTTTTCATGGATCTCTGCCCTGTCCTCTTCCCAATGCTTTTTGAAACTTCCAGAGTTGTGTGTGTGTGTGTGTGTGTGTGTGTTTCTAGCATCATATCAAAATGAGAAGAATCTATTCTGAATTTAAGACTTATTTATGGAATTTTACATGCTAATTCATTAGTTTTCTTACTCTGCAAGGCGTTGTGGGTTTCCAACTTTTCTGCACAGGTATGGGTCATCTGGTGTGTGTGTGTGTGTGTGTGTGTGTGTGTGTGTGTGTGTGTGAGTGTGTGAATGAGAGGAGTCTGAACATGTTGTATAGTTGGTTTGTGAAATTAGTTCCCAGTCTGATTTTCTTGCTCATATTTCTAGTAAATTCTCATGTTTACTCTTTTTCTGGATTATAATGTGTAACCCTCCTAGATGTTAATTCTTGCAAAATGGATTCTCTAGCTGGTTGTAGATCGGAAGTTCCAGACAAAATCGCATGCAGCCTCAGCTGTCCTTAAACTCATTATATAGATGAAACTGGCCTTGGAACGCTGATCGTCTTGCCTCAGTCTTTGAATGTTCAGATTATGGGCACATTCCACCACACCCAGCCTGATTTACTTGTTAAACAGAAACACTGTTTTAATGGGATATACTGAAAAATCTCTTGCTAAAAATGTCTTAAACTATATAGATGGTATTATAAGGACGTTTAACTTAAGCATTTAAATCAATTCATTTATCTTGTATGCACCATTGTTCCTTACAGTATTTACTGCAAAGCAGCTGGTGAAAGTGACAATTCTAATATCTAATCCAGCTTGGAGAAGGACAAATAAAACCTCTGGGTATGAATTCAGGCTTGGGATGATCATGGAACCGAGGCTGAAGGTCTTATATTATAGAATTGTTTAGATTTCATTCTGAGTTAAAAGGGAGTTTGAGTCCCGAGTACTTTTTCTCTCTCGTTGTCTGGAGCAGGGTTTCCTTTCATTATTATTTTTCTGTGCGTATCCATCAATACCAGCTCTTTAAAAAAGAAAACTGATAGCTCAGCTATTGATTTGTACTTCCTTAAAAAAGAAAACAATTTAGGCTTTACAGAATGGTGCCTTTTACGTTTGTTTTATTTGTAGACAGGGTCTTGCTGTGTCACCAAAGCTTGCTTTGCATCTATGGGCTTAAGTGACCCCTTGCTAAGCCTCCCATGTACCTGGGACTAGCAAGGCATGCTACCACACCTGGTTAGAGGCCTGTCTCTTTAGAAGCCCTCTTGCTGAGGCTGCTAGAAGAAAATTCATTGCACTTCCCACTTTTTTGCTTCCCCATGTTGATACAGATGTTGGTAAAATCTGACTTAGGTTTCTAGATTCTTATAAATTATGTAGAATGGGGTTGTTGTAAAACACCACAAAGAAGAAAGTCAAAACTTAAGTGTGTCTGCATTGCCTTTCAACAAGAGATTAACATTGATTCCATCAAAGTCTTAACAAAAATAAACACGTAAAATATTTAAGTGGATCAATGTTCCTGTGGTTTGAGGCCTAGAATTTTAAAACCTTTCCCATTTACCTTAGCATCTTTCTCCACAAAACAAAAAAAGCAAAACAAAACTAAAAATGGTGGCAGTTGACTTTCCTTCATGCCTACTTTTACTCTTAATTGTTTCCTTTTATTAATTTAACATAAAATAGAAATTCTTCTAGCTAGGATTTTGTCTGTGTTGTTGTGCAATGTTATAATCATAACTAAATAGTGAAGTGATTTTATAATTGTTGTTGTTGTAGTTGTCATTAAAGGATAAAGTCAGGGTCTGGGGAGACAGCTCAGCCCATAATGGGCCTGCTGGGGGAGCATGAGGATCTAGCTTTGGACCCCCAGAACCTATAAAACTCTAGTGTCGAAGTTCACTGTGCTGAGTTTGGGATAAAGATGGGGCAGATCCCGTAGAAGGTTCCAGACTGGGTTATAGCTGTTATGAAATGAGTGAGCTGTGTTTTCCAGAATTCCCTGAGGGAGAACTGTTGTGAATCACAAGAAGTCTAGGATTCGTCCCAGCCGTGGAATGTCTGCTTGATATGCACAAGGCTCTGGATTTGATCCCCAGTACCACGAAAGAACCATAAAAAGAGGATGGAACTGGCTGAGGGTGGGAGACTGAGCACTTAATGGATACACTGCAGGTCACCTGATCCCTGTAGAGGTCGGGTGGCCAGGAGTCCCAGGTAGAGAGAATCAAGTGCAAAGTGTAGATGAGTTCAGAAATACTGAATGGGTTTCTGGTGCTTGACACATTGTCGATCATATGCGGTGGACTCCTGGATGGTAAGGCTAGGGAGGTGTGTGTGTGTGTGTGTGTGTGTGTGTGTGTGTGTGTGTATACAAGTGTGCGCATTGGGTCATATTGTGGAACACCTGGCTGCAGGCACCCCAGTGTTTCTTCGAATTCCTTCCTACCAGGGAGCTGTCAAAAACATTCTGAGAGGGAGATCAGGTAGGGGATGTGTGTGTGTGTGTGTGGGGGGGGGGTGGTGGTGGTAACCGAGAAAGTGGTGGACAAAGCCCAGGTGAAGTTTGCCCATAACAGAAGGAAAAGCCAGCCTGCTCCATGAGCCGTTGTCTCCCCTGCCAGTGTAGATGCTTTTCACTCAGCTGCCAGAGAAGTCTAATAAGTGTAACTCTCTTCTCTCTCATAGGACTTTTGGATCTAAGGCATGGTTGTACTTCCATCCCATCTCCTCCTTTCAGTCTCACCTACAAACCACGCATAACCACACTGGGCTCATTGCTGGTGCAGACATATGCTGACCCCAGGGCCTTTGCAGCTGTTGTTCATATGCTAAGGATGTTCCTGCCCGCAGCTCCTCAGTTTTCAGCATGTTGCTCACCGAAGCCTTCCTCAACCTACTTAAAAACATCTCCAGTTCCCCTTCTAATGCTTCTGAGCTCCTATGATCCCCTATCTTCCCCTCAGGTCTCCTCACACACCCACAAGGCACAGTTGTCCCTTGGTATCTCCAAGAAGACTCAAAGTGCTTATATAAAGAGACATAGTTTTTGCACATACATTTTTGACACCCTTTTTAGACTTTGGGCCATCTCTAAGAGTTTGGTTATGCTCTTTACAACATAAAGCCCATGCGAATAGACTATATGGTGTTGTTTATGATCCATGACAGGAAAAGTTCCCACACGCTCAGGGCAGATAAAATCTTTTCTGTTATTTTGCTCTGTGGTTGCTTGAGATCACAGATGCAGAGGCCAGGGTGATTCAGGGCTGACTGGAACGTCCTTAATCTTTGTTGTCTCCCTGGTGCAGCCCCCACCCTACTCATCACGTACATCGCTGAGTTAACCCCACCAAGTGGAGCTCAGTAAATATTTAATGGATGATTGCTCAACTTAGCACTTATTTTAAGGTCTGAAAACAACCAGACTCACCAAAATGGATCTCATTCAGGATGGGTCTCATCTTGGTTAAGCCCCTCTGGAAACAGCATCACGATAAGCTTGGGGTGTGACTCTGTCTTCTTGGTTAAGTCTAACTTCAGTCATGCTGGTGGTGATGGCTGAGCATCAGATTTAGAGGGGGAGATGTGCTAAGATGAAGTTCAGATAACAGGCATGGGAATTAGCAGAGAAAAGGACAGAATTGGCTTGGAATTTCCAAAAACTACCCATCCTTAGTGTATGTGGCCTTTGCTGAGTGTTGCTAAGAAAGTAAAGCACTAGAATGTCAAGACACGGTTTTGACTCAACAGTGTGGGTTCTACAGACTGCATCTGTGAGCCGCACTGCCTTGGCCCTCCTGTGTGCTAGCTTGGTTGGGCTGCACTTTAGTTTGATGCTTTGTAACTTTTATTGAAGGCTATTGTTGGGTTCCTAGGCTTGCCCAAGGATGGTTTCCCAGTGCCCCTTTCATAAGCCTTCTTTGACACAATGGTTCTCAAATTTATCCTCTTTCAGCATCATTAGAAAGCTCCAGGATTCCCAGTTCAGCTGATCTGGACATCAGAGTTTTAAATAACCATCCAGGTCTCACAAATGTTATGGGTTGAGGAACCACACAAAATATCCATTGCTTTTTATGATATACAATAATGAGAAAAGCTTTGTTTTTACAAAGAAATTAGAGTGTTTCTGATGATGGTGGTGGTGACAGTGATGGTGGTGGTTGTGGTGGTGACGGTGTGATGATGATGATGATGAAGGAGGAGGAGGAGGAGAGCTCTTTACTTTGCTGACCATGAGTCTCATTCTACACCCATGTTTTCCCCTTCCTTGCTCTTCATGTTCTGCTCTTCTTAAGCCTTCTTCATTTCTAATTTTTTTTTGTTTCATTTCTGATTTGCACTCATTTCCTTGAGCCTTTCTTTATTTCCTTGTAGTTGACCATCTCTTTTTTATTTGGACATTTAGATGATGAGCTAAAATACAAGTATAACAATAGGCCAAGAGTCCGTAGGAATGAGAGAGAGAGCTCTACATTTTACACCCAGTGCAAACTGCCTGCAGCATTACTCACATTGAGGAGTCTCCATTCAGAAAGATGGATAACAGTGCTCATGAGTGCTGAATCTAAGCAAGCAAGGGTGCACTGTGACCTGCTGATTCTTACTGATGCCTTTCAAGGCATGCCATATCCTGTTGTAGCCGCCAGCGGCCACGGGTTACTGGGTTCCTGAAAGGAAAGATGGGGTTTGGATGGGAAAAGTAGTGAGAGAAATAGTGAGCCAAGACAAAGTTCTCTGATAAAGGCCAATGTTTACTATGAGTCTGAACTTATAAATGGGGGTGGGGTGAGATGGGGGACCCATCCCCTACCATGCCAGGATCTTGCTGCTTTGTCAGGATCCCAGCTTTGTCAGGAAAACAGGTTCAACCTCTCAGCAGGTAGTGCTGTCTTGGAGGAAACCAAAAACGTGGCAGGACAATAGACTTTACCTAGGTCGGAAGACTCCACCCTAGGTGAGCTAGCAACTGTGGCAAACCAGGTCTGAGCCAGCCTGCTCAAGGCTGCGGGGAGGGCACAGCCTGCTGACCCTTATCGATGCCTTCCAGGCACACCATTTCCATTTCTGTCAAGAGTCTAACTCAGTGGCTCAGAGATTCTGTGGCTAGGCTGGAAGGTCACTGCCATGAAGCAGGGGTTGCTGCACACAGGGCCTGGGGGGAGGCGGGGGTTCAGTTAGAATATTTTTGTGGGGTCTCATCTTTGGGGATCCCCTGGGGTCATTGGTTTCAAGGATGATGAACAGGAAGTAGGGATGATATTTGTCTCATACTGCAAGATAAATGGTGCTGATTGGCATCTCCACCACGGTTTGGACTCAACCTGTGGACCTGTTGTTACTTCTTTTTTAGCTCATCATCTAATGTCCAAATGAAATCAGGGGAAATGACCAGACGTACAGTACTTGCCAAAGATGGAGCTAGGAGTTTTCATGAAGAGATGCTCAATAAAGCTGCTCTCCATGATTTTAGTGTATACAGATACTGAAGGAAGCACCTTGCAGAGCCCTAGGGCGGGGAAAGTAGTGGGATTGACCAAGAGGGAGAAATAGGAGTGAGTCTGGAAACTGGATCAGACCTGTCATTGGAATTTCTTTGGGAAAGTGAAGATTTAAAAAGATATTGAAAGAATAGAATCGATGGGTTACATTTACTTTTAGAAAAAGGTGACAGAGGAACATTGATCTGGGAGCTGAATGTTGACAGGAGGAAGCACATACACAGGCAGGTCATAGGGGAGGAATTTTCTTGCAACTAAAAGAGAGAAAAATAAGAGTGTAAATGGAGGGTTAAAATACACTGAAAGTAGCGTGAAGTGATTAGCATTCTTACACATGAATTGGAACCTTGAGGAAAATGTCAATTTATGTGTGGTCTCGTAATATGAGCTAGCATATCAAAATCCTTTACGCTGCAGCTTAAAAAGGAATCCCTCGGTTACTTCAACTGAAGCTTGTGAAGACCCCTCCCCATTTATGTGCTGTACCAACAAATCTGTGGATACTATATTCTCTTAATAGCATTTTAATTATTCTTTAATGAACGATTAATTCGTAATCTTATCTAAATTTGCTAGAAATTTTTTACCTTTATTTTTTTTCCTGACTTTTAAAAATTAATTTTTTAGGTTAGCATAGAAAGTGGTGGCTTTCTTTAGCTTCAAAGAGCTGTCATTCAGATGAGTATGGACCATCCCTTCTTAGCTCTCAGTGTGTTCTATGTGTCTGTACCAAGGACACCTTCATCTTGGGACTCATGCTCTGTGAACCTAGCCATTCCTGTAAGGAAATGGAGTAAGGAAATACCCATGCCATTCATTGCAGTTTCTCATATACAGATACTCTTTTCAGTATACATGGCTGTTGTGATGCAGTAAGGAATGCTAGTGAATAAATACATTCTAAGGATATTTTAGTGCCTCTGTAGGCCCATGATTCAAAACTACTGCAGCCTCAGCAGAAGCAGGTACACAGAGGGATTTTAGCGTGACATGTGTTCATGGTTCTCTCAACAGGAGAAATATTTCTCACTGAAAGTAAGCTCTCAGTAAGTATTTCTCTTCCCCTTGAAAAGATGGCTGTAGCTTTGTCTTTGCTGAAAATGACTGATTTGATGCTTGCTGCTTCCTAACTTGTTAGTCTGACAGATGCTTCAGACCACAGTTTTGCTTAAAACATTGCATTCATGTGTTGGTGCTTGGTTGGGTTACAACAAGCATGACAACATCTTCTATCTACAAGGCTTCAGAGAAGAACCAGCTGTAGTCCTGCCTGCAACAGAACTGGTCAGAACAGTTGTAGCCCTATTCACACTGGGACTGGTCAGAACCAGCTATAGTCTTACTCTCACTGGACTGGTCAGAACCAGCTATAGCTCTACTCCCGTTGGGACTGGTCAGAACCAGCTATGGTCCAATCTGCACTGAAACTGATCGGTCTTTCATAAATATAGGTCCCTTGTCAATTTCCACAAGAATGGCCTTACTCCATACCTCAGATTTTCTAAAACTTAGAGAAGAAGCCAACAGATCCAATGAAGCATATGTCTTCCCTTTGTGAGTGGAGTGCCATTGTTCTCTTTGTCTAGAGGTGTATGGTGTCAGGGCCACCTAAACTGCCATTGGCATCTGTCTGCATGAAGCAAAGGACCTGCCAACACTGTTAACATGTTTTTTATACATATTTTCTTTTCTAAAAGAACAAAACCAAACCAGGGTCTCATTATATATCCCTGGCTGACTTGGAACTCAATATGTAGACTAGGCTGATCCTGGATTCACAGAGATCCGTTTTGTCCCGAGTGCTGGGATTCAAGGTGTATACCCGAGGCCTGGCCACAGGTATTTTCCGAGTGTTGTTCAGTTCATGTAACATTCTCTTGAGTTTGGGCACTTTACATTACACACTTCTTCCAACATGACTTCTATGTAATGTAGGGCGGGGGGCGTTTCTTGGTTTCAGTGTGGTGTCTCCTTAACACTGCATCTGGCTTGGTGGTAATCACATTTATTTATCTGCTAGGTTGTCTCGTCAACCCTGAATTTGATATTTTTTTTCTTACTATCTGTCCTGGCTAGTTTTGTGTCAACTTGTCTCAAGCTGGAGTTATCACAGAGAAAGGAACTTCAGTTGAGGAAATGCCTCCACGAGATCCAGCTGTAAGGCATTTTCTCAATTAGTGATCAAGGGAGAAAGGCCCCTTGTGGGTGGGACCATCTCTGGGCTGGTAGTCTTGGGTTCTATAAGAGAGCAGACTGAGCAAGCCAGGGGAGGCAAGCCAGTAAAGAGCATCCCTCCATGGCCTCTGTATCAGCTCCTGCTTTCTGACCTGCTTGAGTTCCAGTCCTGACTTCCTTTGGTGATGAACAGCAGTATGGAAGTGTAAGCTGAATAAACCCTTTCCTCCCCAACTTGCTTCTTGGTCATGATGTTTTGTCCAGGAATAGAAACCCTGACTAAGTCAAATTGGTACCAGTATAGTGGGGTATTCCTGTGACAACCTGACCATGTTTTGGGGAGGACTGTGGAAGGACTTTGGAACTTTGGGCTAGAAGATCCATTCGGTGCTAAGAGCTCTGTCAGATGTTATGTAGGAGCTTGGAAGATAATGTTGAGAATACTGCAGAAGATGGAGGCCTGGCTTGTGTAATTTCAGAGGGAAGATTAAAAACTCTTTTCAGGGCCATTGCTATTTTGATTGTGCAGATTCTGTGGTTCTGGTTAGCTGGGGCTGAAGAATCAGCTGTGATTAACAAGATACCAGAACTACTAAAGCAAAAACTTTGCATTACTGGGACTATTGATGCTGGTTAGCTGGAGCTAAGAAATTAGCTGTGATTAAGGAGAGACCAGCATCATTGAGGTGACATCTTCTGGGAATTGTTTTCTGAAAGCACAAAGAGGCTGTGTTCCAGAGCTAGCCAAAGTTGTTCCTCATACTGCAGCAGGACTTGGTAATGTGTAAGGTGGTACTGGTTTTGAAGGCATGAAGGGGTCATGCAGAGCAGCTGAGGCTCGGCACTGTGAGAGGTCATGGGGCCATTGGTGAGGTGCAGCCTCAGTTGCAATTGTTGGCCCAGGACTGAAGGGGTCATGCAGTGTTTTGGAGATGCTAGGACCATAAATGACCACCAAGAATAGCAGCATCAGTGGAGTACAGGCATCTGGAGCCTAGAGGAAAAGTTGTGTGCTACAAAGGATAGTGCTGGAGAAGTGACCCAAGCCCTTGGAGGAGCCCAGAAGATTGTGAGTTGGATCCCAGACATTGGACAGTTGGAGTTTAATTTTTGCTTTTGATTGTGACTGTGCCCTGATTTTTTTCCCTCTTTTTTTTTTTTTTTTAAAGACAGGTTTTCTCTGTGTAACCCTGGCTATCCTGGAACTCACTCTGTATACCAGGCTGGCCTCGAACTCAGAAATCCACCTGCCTCTGCCTCCCAAGTGCTGGGATTAAAGGCATGCACCACTGCCTGGCGATCATTTTCCCTCTTGAAGGAAGAAAATATTTTAGTGGATCCCACAGTTAAGAAACTTTTAATTGTAAAATGACTTTGGATTTTAAAAAATATTGGATATTTTAAAAGGATTGAAATTTTAATATTTAAAGACTGTGGGACTTTTAAAGTTATTTAGATCTTGGGGATGAATAAGAAACTAAGGGTTGAGGCTTACTAGTGATGTGTTTGTGTGTCAAGTTGATAAGGGGTCAATTGTCCTGGCTAGTTTTGTGTCAACTTGACTCAAGCTGGAGTTACCACAGAGAAAGGAGCTTCAGTTGGGGAAATGCATGAGATCCAGCTGTAAGGCATTTTCTCAATTAGTGATCAAGGGGGAAAGGCCCCTTGTGGGTGGGACTATCTCTGGGCGGTAGTCTTGGGTTCTATAAGAGAGCAGGTTGAGCAGGCCAGGAGCGGCAAGCCAGTAAAGAACATCCCTCCATGGCCTCTGTATCAGCTCCTGCTTTCTGACCTGCTTGAGTTCCAGTCCTGACTTCCTTGGTGATGAACAGCAGTATGGAAGTGTAAGCTGAATAAACCCTTTCCTCCCCAACTTGCTTCTTGGTCATGATGTTTTGTCCAGGAATAGAAACCCTGACTAAAACACTATCAAATGATTAGACCCCTGATTATTGTCATCATCACTCCACACCTCTGTCTCTTGGTCTTCACAGCATCTTTGATTGTATAATGACACTCTACATATGGCACCAAGGAATGAATCTAGAATATATTCTGTAGCATTAAACAATAGATACTTGGTTGTAAATCTATATAGATTTAGCAACTTCTTGTCCAACTCACTTTTTGTTTTGTTTTGTTGTTTGAGACAGGGTTTCTCGGTATAGCCCTGGCTTTCCTGGAACTCACTCTGTAGACCAGGCTGTCCTCGAACTCAGAAATCAGTCTGTCTCTGCCTCCCAAGTGCTGGAATTAAAGGCGTGCGCCACCACGCCCGGCCCAATTCACTTATTAAAGCTATGCTTTTGAAGTAGTTTTAGATAAACATAAAGGCTTTGGGAAGGTGCACAGGGTCCTGGTGACTTGGTGACTGGTAGTGAGTCTCCGATGATAATTCCCATTCCTGGAAGCCGCAGACAGGCTTACTGACTCATCATACTCACAGGTGCTTCCCTAAGTGCAAGGACATTGTCCTTCATGACCACTGGACAGCCATCGAAACTCAGAAATATGCAGTCAACTATTTCAACTATCTATATCACAGGCCTGTCTTCCCAGTGAAGCCCTTAATGTTAAAGGTCCAACACAGGACCACTTATATTTAATTTGGGGGTCTCCCTCCACCTTGGTCAGATTCTCCTCTTCCTGTTCTTCGTGATCTTAATCTTTTCTCAAAAGTATAGGCTGTTATCTTTGTAGAATATTGCTTAGTTGGGGTTTGATGTTGTCTTCTGATTTATGCACTTTTAAAGGCTTAGCACAAAAATAATATTATGCTAAGTATATTCTAACTGGGCACATAGCATTAATTTGCCCATTATTCCGGTTGATTAACACTTTGATCCCTGAATAAAGTTACATTTGCTAGATTTCTCCATGCAAAATTAGTAGAGTGCAGTAAATCAATACATAATTTATTAATGCTTTGTAAACATTTCATGTTTGAGGCTACATAAGATCAGTGAACTCCCATTCTTCATAGCCATCATGCTTTGTGACATCACAATATAACATCAGCAAACATGGAAATAGTTTCTAGAAGATATCATGGGTTTGGTTTTGTCACAATGTAATCAACAGCTCATCTGTATGTGACTTCATTTCATGTTTGAATATCTGTATGTAACAGCTACCGCTTTGAGATCATGCCAAAAGCCTGTAACTCAGGCCTAGAGTAAGCATCTTTGCTGCATGTATTTTCTCCTGAGCTCATTCATTGCAGTCACCTGCAATTAGGGATACCACAGGCAGCCCCTTGGCGGATTCTTATTTGACCCTTTCTGCTTTGGAGGTAAAGCCTGTATAGACGTGGTTGGCCCTCAACTAATGGTTCTTGTGTCTGAGCCTCCTAAGTACTGGGATTATAGGTATAATGCGTCGTGCCTGATATTAGGGATCTTTAAAATAAGCAAGATTACCAACAGAACACATAATGAGAAAACTCTGACAAACTATTGTGACAAAGACCCACCTTTACTGTGTCAGAGCTGAACATGTTTTCAACTTCTGCCAGGAAAGGGAGTGTGGATGACTTACCGCCTTGAGTGTGGTTGTATAAGTTCATCGAGTGTTAATTTTAGGCTTACAAGTAAATTTTAGCAAAAACTAAATCTGCCAGTACAATCCACAAGTAAGGATGATTGGATATATATTATTTCTGTTGGATTTTCACCAAATTCTTTTAGCATCTATTGAGCTCAGAAGATCCCAGTCCATTGAAGTGATTTTTCACCGTCAATATTTTCTGATTATATTTTGTGTATTCTTGTCTCCCAACTCTGAAGTCAGACATTTCTCTGTTCCTTTTAGTAGAAAATGACTTTTAGAAACCAAGAGCTGGGTGATGGGTTGGGCTCATTCCTACTGCAGTATCATTATGTCAGTCTTGTTTGCAACAATGCTGCAAATAACATGGACACACTCAAACACATGCACTCACCTTATGTGTGTGTGTGCACCTGTTTACAACCTGTCAGCCAATCTATTATATCCTTTATTTATCTGTTATAAATCATCTATCAACCTGTTCTATCTATCTATCTATCTATCTATCTATCTATCTATCTAATCATCTATCATCTATCTATCCATCATATCTATTTACCCATCCATCTATTATCTAATGCATCTCTCATTTCTGTATGTATCTACTCATCTAATTGAGTCATATTTGTACCTTCAGTTCTAATCTAGTACCTATCTTTCCACATTTCTAACTTCTTTTCTTACAGTTAGTGATCTGATTTCCATCATTCTTCAATGTAATTATTAGCTCAGTTTCTTTATGTAAAAAATACTTAGTGGTACCAGCCTAAGACATAGCTCTAAATCCTTTTACTCCGTTAGGGCATTTGGGCAAAACACTCAACCCCAATCAGTGGGTATGGAGAGTGAAAAAAAGTTATTGGAAGTCTAAACTTCGTCAGTTCTTCTTAAGTAACAACCAACTTTATTTTTATTTATTTATCCGGTAAATTTTTAATGAGATAAGAAAATATTTATATATATATATATATATATATATGCATATTTTCTTACCATTGAAGCTAAAAGACCATTTTATCAAACCAAATGTCTCTAAAAGACATTTAGATGGAGACGTGGCTCAGAGGGTTTGCAAGCATATGCAGGTGGAAAGATGGTTCAGTGTGTTCCAAGCACATTCCGCTCTTGCAGAGGACCAGCATTCGGTTCCCAGGCTCTGTGCAAACGCGTGCCTCCAGCTCCCGATACTGCTGCTCTCCAAGGACACCTGTACTCATGTGCATTGCTTACACAAAGTAAGACATATGCAACATACACAATGAAAAATAAATGTATCGTAAAATGAAAAGCCAATTTGAGATAATGAATATGACTTAAAGCATTCTTGGGATACAAATGCTGTGCTTTAAACTTCCCTTCTCCTAGATGTTTTAGGTTCAATATTTGTCTTTTAACATGCCAGTTACATTTAACTAGACTCTTTGAGTGGTGATAATCTTAACTTACCAACTTACAATATGATGTTTAATTTAAGGTTTACAGGGAAAACTTATGAAAAGGTTTAGTTGTTTTTCTTTGGTGTGTTTATGTTAAAGGTCAAGTGTGCATGTTAGCTCCCTCTAAAATCTTAAACGTCATAAGGTTAGATAAGACCCAGAACATTACATTTAACTACATTTTGGAATGATGTTAGCTAATACTCTCTATTTCCTAAGTTTTAGATTCTGGTGAGTGGGAGGCTATGAATTATAGTATCAATAAAAGCTGACCAATCCTAATGGAATAACTTTATTACGTTGTAATGTAAGAGCTAAGGTACAACAATTACACAAATGGGTATCCATTCATTCTGAAAAAATGAAAAATACAGAAGTTTATAAGATAGAGAATGTTCTTTTATTCCCCTCCCAACCTCCATCAGGATTCCACAATTTAATCCCTTAGGGATTTGGTATTAATGCATGAAGAAGTCTTTATTTGATCTACGAATGCATTCTCTTGTTTAATTTTTACTTAAACATGACTATACACACATATTTATGTGTGTTTCTGTAGCTCACTTTACTTATCGTTACAATACTTTTTGCAACTCTTTTGTGCTAGCACATACAGCTGTTTCAATTTTAATGACCACTTCATATTCACTTGTATGGCTATTCCATACTTTGTTTGAACATTTCTCATTGATGGCTATTTAGCCATTATTATAAATGATGTTGTGTCTGTAGCATATTCTGTTAAGTCAATACCTAGGTTTAAGTATGAGGGCTTTCTCCTTGACAGGCTGCCCAGGAGGTGGTGAGCTTCACCTTCAGGCTGTCTTTCCCTTTAGGACCTCATGGCCTTTTGTACTTCAATCTAAAGTACCTGGGAGTGCTTGACCTGATGTCATCATGCCTCACCACTGCTTTAACTATGAATATTTCCTGTTTCATAAACGAGGCTGAAAGACCAGATGCCCAACCTGTTGCTCTGCTGTTGGGCATCTGCAATGTGGCAACAAAGACTTGCCAACTCTGAAATGCATCTTGGGTTTAAGAGATGGCTCGGCTGTTAAGAGTGCTTGCTACTTTTTCTGAGGACTCCAGTTCAGTTCCCTGCTGTCATTTTGGGTGACTTAACAACTACCAGTAACTCCAGCTCCAGGGGATCTACTATCTATACTTCTGGATTCCTAGAGCACCCATATACACCTATGCATACACGAACAGTCTCTCTCTCTCTCTCTCTCTCTCTCTCTCTCTCTCTCTCTCTCTCACACACACACACACACACACACACACACACACGCACGCATGTGCGCGCGTGCGTGTGTGTGTGTGTGTGTGTAAATAACAAACTGAGTTTTAAAAAGAGAAATGTCTCCTTTTAGGAAAGAGGTAGTTGGGTGAACTGGAAACTATAATGTTGGATTAGCTCACAACTGCTTTGTATATTAAGGAAACTTTTGGGTCTTAACAGAAAATGTGTTTTAATTAATGAGAAAAGCGAGTAATTAATTGAAACTTTTTAAAATATAGGTGTCGCATGCGGTATAATGTTTATGAAGCTGTTTGTATCTGGTTATGCTTTTAGATGCTATTTTCTTCATTATTTTGGTTTTTGAGTTAGAAGAACCAGGATGGTTTCAAGTGTCATCAGAAGCGGGGGTAATGATGGTGCATGCTTTTAATCCCAACATTTGGCAGGCAAAGGCAGGTGGATCTCTTGAGTTTGAGGCTATCCTGGTCTACAGAGTAGATTCCTGGATAGCCAAGACTACACAGAGAAACCATGTCTCAAGCCACCCCATCTCCACAAAAAACAAAACAAACCAAAACCAAAGCCAATCATCAGAGCTTCCTGTTGTTACTTTCTTGCTGAGAAGGTTGCCCGAGGACTATTTTAAGTTCATTAAAAGCAAAGAATCTCAGTTTTCTTTTGTTTTCCATCCCTTGTTTGTAACACTCATGTATTACTTCCTTCATTTTGTAGACCTACCAAGAGCAGCTGTCAGGATCTTAAGCAACATGACATTCCTTTTTGTGAGTCTGTCATACACAGCTGAGAGTGCCATTGTCACCGCTTTCATTACCTTCATCCCCAAGTTCATCGAGTCACAGTTTGGTATCCCAGCTTCCAATGCCAGCATCTACACTGGTAAGGCACTGCCGCTAGGGCTGCTTAAAAGCATGGCCATTGTGTCCGTAGGTCGGAATAGAGGGTCTAGGTCACACTCAAGTGCTCACACATGCGCTGCTGTCCCCTGCTGCCCCAGAGTTTGTGATGGGATGTGCTTTCTTTGATTTTGATTGTATTCATGTGATAAATATTCATTATCTGTGTTTTGAAATGGGTGACTATTGGTTTATGGGTTTTTTTGTGGATCTTGATTAAACAGAATAAAATAAGTGGTGAGGTTCAAATTTAGATTTGTATTAATCTTCTTTGGATTAGCATGGATCTTAATGTGTTAAGTGACTAAGTTGGTGATTTAAAATTCAGATCAGTTCCATGGTTTTAGGTTTTTCCATTCCTGAATAGATTTCAGTTGAGTTACTGAAGATGCATGACATTAAAAAGATGCTGTGTGAACTTGATTTCAGTTGTTCTGTGCTCAGTCAAGCTGACTTTTTAGAAGTTTTTGATATGTGTACTTATAGGACTTAATACTCAAACCTTATTGAATAGTAAATATAATACTTAGTAATGTGGGAAAACTGATTCTCAGTTTGGGGAGAATTACAATGTTATGTAATATCATGAATACTCCCTTAGTGGTAATAGAAACGGCCAAGGACTCTGTACACAGAGACTTAATTTATTAATAGCAGACAATTAAATATTTTTGAATAATAGTGAGTTTAAATAAGTAGTAATTTTTTACACAGCTTGGCTTCCTATTTCTACATTTAAACCCAACATGCTTGAATTATCTAAAAATAAACAGAAAAAAAATTCTATAAAAATAGAAGGTGATCTGAAATATCTGCTTCAGTTTGTATTTATAAAGGCATCCAAATTGGTCATGTGTCCATGGTTATAATCTGTTTAATAAGTAGTATATGGCTGCAGACTGCTATAACTTGTGAGTTAAAATATATTTTGCTCTTCTTGCTTTCCAAAATGCTTTCCTTTTTGATGTGACATCCCTAGATCATGTTTCAGCGTGGCTAACAGAAAATCAAAGGCCCCTTTTGTAGTTCTTTCACTGGCCTTTGTTGAACAGTGATTTGTGGACAGGGGAACTAAGATCTTTTGGGATTGGGTTCAAAGCTGAAGAATACTTGCACATAGACTAAGTTTCAGTATAAAAAGGTGTGACCAGGAAGAAGGTGCCTAGCCAAGTGAGTCCAGTGCTTGCTGTGTTAGGCAGAGTGCTGCAGGGTTGGTCACCCCAGCTCTCCATCCCCAGTCACCCTGTCAGCATGTTCTATAAGACTCCCAAGGGAGACTCAGGAGGCATTTGTCTCCAGGCTTGTTTGACTACAAAACACAACCTTCTGTTTACTCATTACGATAGACTATCATTGTTATTTTCATATTTATTGTTTGTGTGTGACACTGTCTCAGTATTTCGTTCCACTTATTTTGAAGCTGATCTCACTGCACAGCTTGGGATGGCCTGGAACTTGTGAACCTACTGCCTAGGCCTCTATGTGCAGAGATTATGTCTATGTGAACCATCAGAGCTCACAGAAACTTGTCTTTCTGTTTTTTTCTTTGGTAAAATGTGGGGACCCAGTCATGTGTGTCTCTATTTCAGACATACTAAGAAGTACAGAGCTGTCTGGGTCGTCCCTTAGTCCTCCTGTGTACAGTGTTCATTCCAGGGCAGTTTGCAGTTTGCAGCTGAAGAGAATTGAATGTGGATCAATGGGGCCATCTCTTAAATGCAGGTAGAGAAGAGACTAGTTAGATGGTTCTTTGAGGTAAAATGGAGGAAAACTTTTACAGTGTGATCTGGAGGGTTGGGTCCCTATCAGCAAGGTAGAGACACTTGTCTACATGAGGCTAGCTCACAGAGGCTGTTTATTTCTCCATGACACAACTCCGGGATGAGGGAAGCCACATAACTAAGTGTAATTCCACTATGGTCACAGCACTCATCAGTGTCCATCCTTTGTCATCTGTTTTAAAATGATGGCTTGTGTGTTTCACAGAGTTCACAATCTCCTGTGTTTCCCAGTGGCATTGAAAAGGGAAGGTACTTTCTCTTGGTCATCGTCATTTGATTCATAGACAAGAAGGAAATTCAAGAAAAATTCAGGTTGTCTAGGAGCAGAAGAGGTTTATTAAGTCGCAGTGGGATTAAAAGCAGAGGTTTCTTTAAAGCTCTTCTTGGGCTTTTTCCTTGCCGTGAATCACTTCGTTCTTAGCCTCTGAACACAGATTTTAATTTTTAAAAACACTTTGAGGGTTCCTTCTTGTTGTTTTTGCTCTCTGAAGCCCTTCCTATAAATGCAAAGTGAAATGGAAAATCATGAGTTTTTTTTCTGAAAAATTTTTTTTACAATAGTGTTAATTTCTTTCTTTTTCTTTTCTTTTTCTGAGATCTATTCGCTTGTTATGTATACAGTGTTCTGCCTGCATGTATGCCTGCAGGCCAGAAGAAGGCACCAGATTACATTCTAGATGCTTATGTGGTTGGTGGGGATTGAATTCAGGACCTCTGGAAGAGCAGCCAGTACTCTAAACTCGGAGCCACCTTCCTAGCCTTAGTGTTAATTTCTTACCTGACAAAGTTTTCTAATTTAAATTATCCTTTCGTGGTTATTGATTGACTGGACCCAGGGTATCATGTATGCTGGAATGCCCTTCATCACTGAGCTATATACCAGACTAATCTTTTATTTTTGAAAATTTATTTTGATAACTATCTCAACCCGACTACCTCAATGCCTGTGATTTCACAATGAAAGCAAAGTGACCAGAAGGTCAAGGTCAGCTTGGGACATGTGAGACCTTGTCTCAGGATATTTACCTATCTAATTTGAGGTTATGGATAGCTAATTATTTCATTTCTTTGATATCCATAATGGATCTAGAGTCAGGTAGGATAAACCTTGGGGCATGTTTATGAGAGGATCTCTAGATTAAGTGTGGAAGGAGAGCCCACATTAACTTGGGTAGCACATTCCTTGGTCTGGGATCCTGGACCAACTAAATGAGAAAGTAAGCCACTCATGAGCGTTCATCTCTCTGCTGGTAGAAATAACATAACCAGCTGCCTCAGACGCCTGCCATGGTGACTCACCATGGTGAACTGCACCCTCAAATTGTGAGCCAGAATAACTTCTTCTTATATTGATATCATCAGTAATTTCATCATAGTAATGACACAATACAGCATTTTTTATATATACTATATATACATTGTTAATAACTGTGTTAACTAACACAGTATTATATTGTATAAATATATATACAGTGTTAACTGTATTAAGTAACATAGTATTATATTGTAGTGTCTTTCCTCTATAGGGAGAATCACTTTCCCTAATGAACTTAACACAGTTACTTTGCCCAAGTGTGTGCTAACACCCACATGTGCACATGCATGCAGCAGGTCGAGTGCCACCTTGCAGTACAATAAACAAGGAAAACCAGAAGAAGCCTTGGGACTCCTAGTTATTTGGATTCTGAAGGCTCTTACTGTGGACACACAACACACCATGTCTTAATTTCGCTTGAACTAATCCTGCTTTGTTTGGTTATGTCTGAGATATTGAGAGTTTATTTGTTTCCAGCTTTCAGAGAGGACATTCTTTTTAATGTTTTAAACTGCAAGACTCTTTTCTTTCTTTCTTTCTTTTTTTTTTTAAGATTTATTTATTTATTTTATATATTCACCATTGCTCCCTTCAGACACATCAGAAGAGGGCATCAGACCCCACTGCAGATGGTTGTGAGCCACCACGTGGTTGCTGGGAATTGAACTCATGACCTCTGAAAGAGCACTCAGTGCTCTTAACCAATGAGCCATCTTTCCAGCCCGCTGCAAGACTCTTGTATGATCTAAAAATAAGAGCCATAAACAAAGGCCACTGAGAGAAGCTTTGAGCCCACTGTGGTTCCCTCCCATCCTTTCCTCCTTCAGAAGCTGCTTGCACTGCTTTATCCTGCTTTTGTTTCTGTTTGACTACATAGATTTACCTACAAATGAATTGTTAGTAAATATGCATATACTACAATATATGATAATTTTATTATTTTATTTTTGAGATTATTATTCATTATTTTCCCTTTCCTTCCTCCAAAGGTTTCCCTCCTTGTTCTCTTTATATATATATATATATATATATATATATATATATATATATATGTATATAAAGAATATATATATATATATTCATTAGGATTATACACACACATTAGGATTATATAATATTCCTAAATATAAACTGGTCATTCTGTATAATGTCACTCCTATGCATGTTCTTAAGCCTGATCATTTGGTATTGGAGCAGCAGTTGGTGTGCTCTTCCCTGGGGAAGACTATTTCTTCCACTCTCAGCACTCCTTCATTGCCTACACTATCCTTTAGTTGTGTAGGATTGAGGCCTCATGAGCTTGCCCTGTCCACTGTGACATTCCTATTGGTGTCGTGCTTGTAAGCTCAGGCCTAGGCCGCTGTGTTGGCAAGACTTTATGGGTGTAGCTTCTGAGGTTACTAGAAGATACAATCTCACCTCTAAGTCCCTGGTTTTTTGGCTTTTAGGATCTATTTGCCTCTTCTGCAGTGTTGCCTGAAGCCTAGGAACTGTTTTGTAGGTGTTTCTGTGGGACTGGGCTCCACAACTTTGCATTTTGATTAGTTGTGGTTCTATACAGGAGTCTCCATCTATTGTAAAGAGGAGTTTCCTTGGTGAGAGATGAAGACTACACTTATCTGGGGTTATAAGAACAAATATTTAGAATGTAGTTAGGAATGTAGATATAGGTTCTCTTCTAAGACCCATCACTTCATTAACTCTGGGTAGTCAATTAAGTTTCCAGAATCAGGAATAGTTTTCCTCTTGTGGTGCAAATCTAATTGAGAGTTATTGGTTACTTCCAAAGCATGCATGCCACTATTGTACCCTTAGGATTGTACCATACTGCTCATTATCATGGTTCACAGGGGTCATAGTTGGGCAGGACTGCTGGTCGCTTTCCTCCTTTGGAAGCTTGAACATACATCATTTGATACTTAAGTTAGCATACAGAGCGGTGGGCTTCAGGATGGCATTTTCATGCATTCTTCATTTTACTTTGTTCTTATCCACCCTGCCCCCACTCTTTTTTTTCCATTTTTCTGTCCCCCTCTTGCTAATCCCCCAAATGTCTTCCTCTTCTGCTTCTATGTGTTTCCTCTTCCCTTCCCTTAGGGTCTCTTTCTGTCTTCTCATAGTCCCCTTTCTACTTTCATCAAACACCCACAGAAGATTAGAGAAAAAGAGGTGGTAGAGGATAGAGTGGAATATCCCAGTTATGGGCAAGTCACTAAAGAAGCAGGTGCTCATTCAAGCATTGATGGCATCCAGTGCTGGCCTTACAGGACTAAAGACAAATTGTTCTCACTTCCGGCACATTCCGTCGTCTCTCATTCAAAAGTGATTTCTGTTAACACATAAAGAACATGTCCAAGGCTAACGAATACACTGGCTCTTAAGAGTAGACAAGAAATGCTTGTTACAGACAGGAAGTACTTTACTCTTGATATAAATAATAAAGCATGATAAGCCATTATTAGAAAGTGCAGCAATGCCCTTTCGTAACCTGAACCATTGCAGGGTGGACCACAGGAAAGTCGCTTTGCTGGCAGCTCAGTGTCTGCTCAGGCTGGTTTTTTCCATCAGCCGGAGCAAAGCACAGAAGTCTGTCGCTATGTTACTTACCAGATTCTTCAAGTCATTGGACTGAGAGTCCTCTCTTAACTCTATTTGCAGAAAGATGATGTAATTCGTTTGTGTGTTGACTTAAGTGACTTTTAGAAACATTATAGGTATACATTTCTCTTGTAGGACACTTAGTATAATTTGTTTTATATAAAGCAGTAGTAACATCTTTGGAAAAATTATGTAAAATATACACTATATAAGTATCAAATTCTTTAGGAGATACAAAAAGTAGAATGGATACTGTTACCGCATGAATTGTCTTAATGAGGTGGTTTCTCCCTCTGTAGGCCTGGCTGACCTGGGACTTGCTGTGGACAGCCACTGAAACGATGATATGAATACATTTAATCTTTCTATCACAGCATTTATTTTTCCATAAGTACCTTACATGGTTGAAAATAGTAATTTGTACATTTTAAAAGGAATTTTGAGCTATAGGTAGAAAATTAGTCTAGAATCCTTTCATTGTTTAGATAAATGGAACTTAGAAGAATTGATTGTACATCAAATTTCTTTGATAAAAATATTTTTCTTTCTCTAGTAAAATCGAATACATTTTTCTACAGAAAACATTTACTTAAAATGCTTGGAAAATATCAATATAATTAACCAAATGTCATGATTTATACCTGTGGTTATGGAAGTCCTAACCCCGAGATGCAGAAAACATACTGGATTTTGAATCTCAACCCTGGGAAGGCGGGTTTTGAGCCAGGTGTGAGTCAGGTAGGTGCCTGTAATCTTAGCTCCTGGGAGACTCCAGGAGGCTCCCAAGTTCCAGGCCAATTTGTGATGCACAGACAGATCCCAGGTCTGGCACCTTCCCTTTCCAGTTAGAATTAGAACACTTGAGAGTTCATGCGTGCATTATCCAGCTGTTGACTGATGCTACTTTTTGTTTTATGCTCTGTAAACTGAGCACATTGGAGAGATGGCCCTGTGTTAGGATCATAGGTTTGTTTGTTTGCTTGCTTATTTTTGAGCATTAGAAAAGTCGAATAGGAGAGATTCAACTAAGTGACTATCATGCTGGCCCAAACTGCTCCCAGTACCTGCTGCCTTGGAGACTGTTGGTCTCATAAACTAGAGGTCCAGAGATTGTGTTTGCACTCTCAGTAGCAAATTGGTAGAACTGAGAAAAGCTATGGAGCTGGGTGGTAGTGGTAGTGGAGGCACACAGGTTTAATCGTAGCATTCAGGGGGCAGAGGCAGGTGGATCTTTATGAGTTTGAAGCCAGTCTGGCCTACAGAGCAAGTTCCAGGACAGCCAGGGATACACAGGAAAACCCTGCCTTCAAAACAATCTAACTAACAAACATCCATGAATATATACTTTCCTTTATGTCATACTGATCAAAACTTAAAACACATCCAGTTGAAAGGGCAGCTTGGAGATAAAGCCAGCATTGTAGGTGACCATGAGTCAAGGAATTGCTCTATAAAAAGTCTAGTGCCATATTCATTCAGCCTACTGCTTGTTTTTGTGAACCAAACTTTATTAGAATGCGGTTATGTCCCCCATGTACACATGTTCATCACTGCTTTAGTTCTACAGCAGCCGAGGTAGATAGCAAAGTGCATATCTGGCTTCCTGAGTCCTGCTCTAGAAGAAAGAAAAGTAGTCATCAGAGGTTAAGACGTGATCTTTGTCTTAGCTTCCTTCCAAATTCTATGATTAAAAAACAAACAAAAAGAGGTGCTGGAGAGATGGTTCAGCAGTTAAGAACACCGGATGCTCTTCCAGAGGACCTGGGTGTGATTCTCCATACCTACATAGCAGCTCACAACTCTCTGTAACTCCAGGTCCAGGGGATCCAATGCCCTCTTCTGGCCTCTGAGGGCAACACAGTGATTCACAGGAGTGCAACATGATTCACAGACATGCACGCAGGCAAAAGCACTCCCAGGCATATTTTTAAAAGAAGAGGTAAATAAGTAAATAATATATGAACAATAAAAACCAATAGTCAACAAATTAAATGAATAATTAAAAAAATCTTGAGCCAGTTACCTGATGAAAGAATGATTTTACAAAGGTCAAACACTGAAGATGAGTCTCTGGCTTGTATGCTCCAAAACTAAGTATAGACAAGGTCAGAGCAATAATGGAAGGAAAGCAAAGAGAAGAGAAGAGAAAAGAAGAAAAGAAGAGAGGAGAGGGGGAGGGTAGGATAGGGGAGGGAAGAGGAGGAAAAGAGAGGGGAGGAGAGGAGAGGGGAGAGGAGGAGAGGAGAGGGGAGAGGAGGAGAGGAGAGGGAGGAGAACAGAGGGGAGAATAAGGGAGGGAAGAGGAGGAGAGGAGGAGAGGAGAGGAGAAGAGAGGAGAGGAGGTGATTAGCTGAGAAATTGCAGATGGATTCTGATACTTCCAGTCCAGTGGCTACTCTCTGTAAGTCTAAGTTATTAATGCCGGCAGCCCATGTTCTCACAGGGTTGTTGTTCTTTATGGATGCATGCTCTGACCATGGTGTTTCTAGAGTACGTTTTTGTCCTGAATCAGCTTTGTTATTAGAAACCTTAGAGCGAGGCTTTCATTACCTGGTGCAATTACGCACGGCAAGCAAACCTGCATCTTGGAATAAGCAGTTCAGTGAGTACCCGTCGGGTCTGATTGTTTTCCTCATCGGTTTCTGACTTGCCTGGAGTTCTTATGTAGAGCACACTAGAGCAGTTTGAATTGTTTCACTAGAGCAAAGGAAGATGAGTGACGTTTGAGGTTTCTTTGAGTTATCAAATTTTCCGAGTTGTGGTACGTCAGGGTTCTGTTCAGGGATGGGTCAGATCGGTGTGTAAGGGGCGTGTGACTTAAGCCTCCCTCTCTTCCTTTGCTTTGACTGAAATGACCCTTTGTCATTGAGACTTCAGCCTGATTAAATGTGCCTCTGCTCTCTCCATGCTCGCTTCTCTTACAGTGCTGAGAATAATTTTCACTGAAATTCTTTTCATTTCCTATCATTTGGGACAACTTGCTTGGTTATTAACTTATTATTTTGCCATGTTAGACAATAAAATTCTTGCTAGTTTTGTTTGCCATATATCTCCAGTTTAGAATAGTTCCTGCTACATAGTTGATGTTCAATAAAGGGTTTCTAGTAAATATTTAAATACTAAATGATTTGTTAACATTTATTAAGTAACTAAATTAAAAGTTATAATCTTGTAAGTTCTCCAAAAGTTACACTTAAAAATATTCTTGCAAATGATGCACAACTAATTTTTTTTATAAAGTTCTACTTAAATAGTTTAGAAGTTAGAGATACACCATGATAAATGGATGTATGGAAGGCCATGGCTAACCTGCTAAGAACACCCTCCCCCTAAGATCCAACAATGTCAAATAAGTCTCACTTGCTACTTTACTCCACTCAGGATTCTCATCGGGAATGAAGATGGAAAAGGACCTCTGTTTACAGGTTTCAATTTTTTATGGAGAAAATTCCAAGACTTCCATTAGATAAGCTACTCTAACCTTGCTACTGACTGTGCTCAGCAGGGTTGCAAGACCTAAGAGAAAGAGATCCCAATCAAACAAAGGAAAGGGTCCCATAAACACTAGCAGGAATGAATGATGTTCTTAGGAATAGCACTTAACAAATGTATGCAAAACTTGCATTTTGAAAGTATAACATATTGTTTAAGAAAACACTGGTCACATGGGCAGAGGAGCAACTGTAAAATCTTTTCATGCAAAACAGAGATCGACCATAGTTACAACACACAGGATTCTGAAAGTTGGAAGGTAGAATTTGTGTTCTCACCACAAAATGCATGCCACATAATGTATGTTAATTGGCTTAATTTAGTCATTGAGCAGTATATGCATATTTTGAGACAAGATGCAATACATAATAAATGCATACAACTTGGAAAGCTAGACAATTAACGACTGTTTAAAGATTACAGAAAATACATCTTAGAAGAAATCCATGTAATATTCAAAGATTGGAGGACTTAGTATTGTTCAGGTGTCAGTACTCCTCAAAGTGACCACTAGATTCAGTGATGACCCCATCAAACTTTCCTAATAATCAAGACGGTATAGTGTCTGAGTCAGGTTTCTATTCCTGCACAAACATCATGACCAAGAAGCAAGTTGGGGAGGAAAGGGTTTATTCAGCTTACTCTTCCATACTGCTGTTCATCACCAAGGAAGTCAGGACTGGAACTCAAGCAGGTCAGAAAGCAGGAGCTGATGCAGAAGCCATGGAGGGATGTTCCTTACTGGCTTGCTCAGCCTGCTCTCTTATAGAACCAAGACTACTAGCCCAGAGATGGTCCCACCCACAAGGGGTCTTTCCCCCTTGATCACTAATTGAGAAAATGCCTTACAGCTGGATCCCATGGAGGCATTTCCTCAACTGAAGCTCCTTTCTCTGTGATAACTCCAGCTGTGTCAAGTTGACACAAAACTAGCCGGTACAGTACGGTATTGGCTTAAAGGAGACAGAAATATTAAGGGAATAGAACTGAGGATCCAGAAACAAATTTATACACCTCTGACCAATAGATCATTCCCATGTATTGTGTATGTTCATGTATGTGCATGTGTGTGGGAGCACATGCATGCATGTACGTATGCATGTTGGCTGGAGGTTGGTTTTGTGTGTGTGTCTTCCTTAATCATTCTCCACTTTGTTTACTGAGGCAAGGTCTATCACTGAACCTAGAGCTTGCTGATTGGATAGTGTGGTTCAGAGGCTCTTGACTTTCCTAATGCTGCAACCCTTTTACACAGTGCCTCATGTCATGATGATCTCCAGCATACAACTGTTTTCATTGCTACTTCAGAACTATAATTTTGCTACTGCTATGAATTGTAATGTAAATATATTTTGGAGCTAGAGGTTTACCAGAATGGTTACGACCCACAGACTGAGCACCAGTTGTCATCTTTCCCTGGAGATCCCGTGACCTCCTGAAGAATTACATGTGGGCTGTCATGCCTGCCTATCCTTATTTTTTTTGGGGGGGGGGGACCTGAACTTTAGCCCTTGGATTTGTGTGACAAGTAATTTGTCCACTGAACTATTTGCTCTACCACAATCAACAAGCTGATTAGGGTACTAGCACTATTCATTGTAAGGAGTGAATAGCCTTTTAAACAACTGATTCTGGAACAAACAGGTAGCTTCATGAGGAAGAATTAAATGCACTCCCATATTATATTAAATAAATGCAAGGTGGCTCAAAGTATAACCTAAAAGGCTTATAATATTCCTAGAAATAGGCACGCATATGAATCAATGTGGTCTTAGACCAAGCAATGTGGGCCATGGGGAAAAACAACGAAATTGGGTTTTATTAGTGTTAAAACTTTTGTATCAAAGGACACCATCAAGAAAGTAAATATATATATACACCTTAGGACAAGGAAAATATTTTTGAAATATATTATCATTGGTGTCTACAATAGTTCAAAACTTCCAGAAAAAATAAGCCAACTTTAAGAAATGAGGAAAAGCTGTGAATAGACATTTGTCCAGAGACGGTATACAAATGGCCAAAACAAGTGCAGGGAAAGACAACTGATCCAGTTAGTTACCAGAGAAATGCAGATGAAGGCCACGATGATCTACAGACCCTATAGCATACCGATGTGTTTGGCCACATCAAATATTACCTTTTAAAACTTGGTACAAAAGTAGAAGAATGGAGTGAAATCCTTATGCACGGTTGGTGGGAACATCTGGAGTCCTCTGGAGAACAGTTTAATGCATCTTCAAACACATGACCTGGAAAGTCCTTTTCTAGCCCTGTTTCCAAAGAAATGAAACTTATGGCCACACTAAACAAGATAAATAAATACATGAACTCTCACAACAGTGTTATTCATAATATCCCCAATGTGGCCATAGCCTTAGAGTTCATCTCATGAAAAAAGAACAAGGTATGAATAGAGTACAGTGTAGTTTGGCCCTAAGGAGAGATGAAGAGCAAAGCTTTGAAAACCTGCAAAGTGGCCCTGTGCTCAAGTCCCAGCATCCTCCAAAGTGTGGAACTGTATGGGTCATAGGCAAATTCTATACTGTGTGATGTACAGCTCAGTGAAGTTGTCATTTTTGTTTTTAAGTGAGGAGTTGGGGAGATGGCTTGCATTTAACAGTGCTCGCTGCTCTTCTAGAGGATCCAGGTTTATTTCCCAGCACCTGTATGGTGGCTCATAACTGCTTGTAACTCCAGTCCCAGGGGATTTGATGCCCCATGCTGATCTTGGCCAGCAGCAGGTGGACACTTGACCACATGTGCAATAATAACTCCTCCCTATTTTTTCCTGGAGCCAGGGGATAAAGGGATGTAAACAAGCAGACACCTGAAGGCAAAAAATTCATACACATAAAATAAGAGATAATAAAAAATGAAGGAAAAATTATAATGCATTCAAAGCAGTGACTGGACTTTAGCCCAAAATGACAACTCTGGTCTCCCATGTGGACCTGATGGAATAAATACAATAATATACTTTTGAACGAAAAATTTCTATCAGGGCTTTGTGAGAGGGCATTTAAGTGGGCATGGTTTAGGTGTGTCAACTTTTTTTTTAAAATTCCACCCCCCCTGCCCTTGATGAACAGAGTTTTAAAACTCTGTTCCTCCCGAGGGTGGTGGTGGTGGTGGGTGGAAGGCCTTGTCAGGTTTCCAGCTGAGCTCCTGGTGGGCAGGGAGGTGATCAGTTTTCTGAAAGGGATATAGGACTTGGACAAGAGTGAACAGAGAACAGCTGAAAATTGCTGACAGAAAGTAGATCTTGCCTGAAGGGCCTTCTTAGAGGGCTTTGCATTTGGCACAGACCCAAACCTGTACCATGAACAAGAACTGAGTGCAGTAACCTAATGCTTGCAACTTATTTTTGATAACTGAAAACGTTAGCGAGCTCCTGTTACTGTCTTGTGAAATTTCCTCTACGCAAGGCCCAGGTAACCCCACCCCCACCCCCACCCCCCACCCCCCATGATTATTTGCTTGATGTTCTTTCCCTCCTATTTCCCAGAACCAGGAGATGAAATAGATATCTAAGCATTTTCCCATTGCAAGTGATGTTGCTTTCTGGTTTTAGTACATCCATGCAGAAAGCTGTTCTAGGTGTGTAAGGTATAAAAGCTGAAACCATATTTATTCTGTTTGATTTGGGGGTCCCTGTGACCAGGCACATTCATGTGTGATTTCATCTGATTTGTCAGAGACCCACAATGAAGACAGGGTTCTCTTCTCCCTGAATGTTCCTTTGTGTCACCTCTCCTCCGGCGTCTAAGTCTTTGAATCCCTGAGACTGGACTTCTCATATTTTCTCTCCTACTATACAGGTCTCACTATGTTAGCATGGCTGAAATGTGTGATGGTGAATGAGCTCTATCGGGCCTACGAGGATTAACATATGAGCTACATACAGGAATCTTCAGCCCAAAGGCAGTGTGGAGCTAAGATTCTGAGAGCCTTTTTAAATCATTCCAGCAAGGTCATGCTAGAATTCAAACGCCAAGCTGCTAATCTACAGCCTTAAGTCCTCAAGAAAGTTCCTAAGGGAAGCTTGGACTGTGCCCTACATACACTTACACACACACACACATACAAACACACGTACATAAACACACTCACACATGCACACTTATACACATTCACATGTACATAAACATATTCTCACAATACTTATACACACTCACATGTACATAAACAAACTCATACACACAAGCACACACACACACAAACACACACAGAGCCCTTCTTTGTCTGAAATTGAATGAGGTTTGAAGCCATATTATGGAATATGATGGATGCAAAGAACTATTTTGTTCTCTGTCTTAAAATAGCCACAGAAGTCTAAGTGAAGGATTCCACTGAGTAATTCAGATGCCACATGCAGGTACTTGATTGCCTCTGAGAAATTTCCACAACAGTGAGGATGAGACATTACAAAATGCAAGAGATGTGGGTATCTTACACTGCTATTATTTGTAGACTGATATCCAGTTTGGGGGAAGGTGAACTTACTGTGACCTTTATTCTTGGATCATTTTAATATTTGCCAACATTGAGGTGTGGATTTTGTAAACAATATCTTTAGTTCTACTCTGATGGTAATGGATACCTATTCTCTAAAAGAAGATGTTTGCAAGAGATGGTAGAAACCTTAAAAAGTAATTTATCCAAGGCAAGAGGAAGGGTTTATTTTGTATTTTAAAATTAGTACCATGGGCTTTTATAAAGTTCAGTAAATCTTAGTTCACTTGCCTACTCTGCCACACCACAGTGTGGTATGGAGACAATACTGTGTTCCTTCCCATTTGAGAGACCATGAGTAATGGCGTTCTTGCTATATTGGCTACTTTTCTGTTGCTGTGTTAAAATACTACAAGCAAAACAGCTTAAGGAAGAGAGAGTTTATTTTGGCTTATCATTCCAAAGGGATGAGAGTCCACAGCATCAGAGAGTAAACATGGCAACAAGCCAAGTTTGTGCAGCAGGGGCATGAGGGAGAGAGGGCACACTGGGGATGGTGGGAGGCAACTCTCTGTGCTTGCCCTCAGTGGCGCACTTCCTCTAACAATGCTGCTCCTCCTAAACCCACTAAGTAGTGCCACCAACCAGAGATCAAGTGTTCAGATGCCTGAGACTGTGGGGGAAGATCTCATCCAAACCACATAGATGCCCGTGGAGGTGAGCATTCTTTGGTATATATTGATGTATTCCCCATACATGCTGTGGTACCCTGAGTTCTAGATATCATGGCCCCTGGGGAGTGCTAGGATCAGCAGCTTAGGGACCACAGAACTGTCTCCTTGAGAGCTAGACAAGAGATGGTGTTGGCAGAGGGTAAGCCTGGGGCACTGTGGGATACGGTGTTGCTTTTTGGGATCTGGGTTCTCAGGAAGAGGAAAAAACATGCCAAGAAAAACACATGAAATTAGGTTCAGACAGAGCTGGTAGCAGTAACTTCAGCCTGGAGGACCCTCTTTGGTAACCCCTAACAAAGGAGTAGCATTAGTACCATTAGAGACCAAGATGGTAGTGTGGTGGTGAAGGGGAAACTGGGCCAGGAGCCCCAAGACAATCCAGAACTGTATCTGCTTAGACGTCTGTGGGATCGTTCTCACATGAAATGCGACCACCTGCACGTGTGTAACTAATGACCTCGCTGCTTACTGAACTCAAAGCCCAACCAAGTTCAATTCGTTTATAACACTGTTCGCCCCTGGCTTTCCTCTTGAGTTTCTCTGGTTTTTAGCTTTCTTTATCTCTTTGTCATCTCCCATTAACACTCATTCTCCACAGACGGCTTCCTCTTTTTCTCACTTTGCACTCAGAGAACATCCCATCCCTCAGATTCTACTGCAACTTATAAATCTTTCAGCATGGCTCCTTTGAGAGCTTCCAGCCCCAGTGCTCCAGTGTGAGGTCTTTGCCAGCTTCTTCTGCAGGCCCCTCACACTCCTGTCTCTAGTAGAGATTATGAAGCTGCCGCCTCTTCACATCCCCATTCTACTCGAGTGTCACACACTCGCTTTCCTGCTCTCCTTACTTAATTTATTGTGCTGTCAGTGTGGCGATTTCCTGCAGCTCACCTGCACCCTTGCAATTACCCTTCTGACCCCTTCAGACTCAAGTTACCTCTCCATCTATGCTATCGCGTATGCTATTCTTCAGCAATGCTCTTCATAACATATAACTCTTATCTGACCTGGCTCAGAAGGCTCCAGCGGCTTCTCATTGCTCAGAGATACAATCTGAGTTTCTTTCACTGCACTCTTCTTACCCCTCCTTCTGCACCCCGCCACCTCCCATCGTCTTGTGTTGCACAGCCTTGGTATTTTGAAGCACTGTGAATACCCAATACCATGACCTCACACCTTCAGGTGCATTTCCTTTGTTTACAATGTCTCTCTGTGCTGGTCCATTCAATATATGCTGCCTCTTCTATTGAATGCCAGCTGAAAATAGCCACTGTGAGATCTCTGCCAGGAAAGACTCAGCTTCCCCTTTCGCTGTGTTTCCCAGCAACTTACAGACTTGCTTTACTGAGATTCTCTATTAGTCTGTATGTCTGTCTTTTAGTTTGTAAGGTACACATTGGGGATGGGCAGGTATTCTATGTTTTTCTTCTCCTCCTCCTCTTCCTGCTCCTCCTCCTCATTTTCCTCTTCTTTTTCAAGACATGTTTTCTCTGTGTATTCCCTGGCTGTCCTGGAACTCACTCTTTAGATCAGGCTGGCCTTGAACACTCAGAAATTCACCTGCCTTTGTCTCCTGAGTTCTGATATTAAAGGCATGTGCCACCACTGCCCAGCTGTTTTTCATTTTGTAAACAAATATTTATTTTATTATTAGTTTTAAATGTGTCTATTCATGCATGCATGTAAACACAGATGCCTCTGGAAGTCAGGAGGGCCAGGTCTCCCTGGAGCTAGAGTTACAGATGTTTGTGGGCTATCCAATGTGAGTTCTGGGAGTTGAACTTCTGTCCTCTGCAAGAAGAGTACCTGTTCTTAAGCTGAGCCACCTCTCCAACTCCATGTCTTTATTTTTCCTAGTGTCATATAACACATCTAGGAGGGCACTGGTCAGAATTTAGAAATGAGTAGTAAGCATAAGGCTTACTTAGTCTATTCAGGCTCATGTGACAAGATTAACATCCACGGAGTGGTTCACAAGTGTGGGGATTTGGTTTCTTACAGTTCTAGAAGTAAGGAATCCAAGATCAAGGTTTTGGCATATTTGGTGTCTGGTGAAGGTCTGTTTCTCATAGATGGGACATTTTCTTTCTTTCTTTTTTTCAGTTCCAATGAATACTTTTATTTTTCTCTTTTATTGGATATTTTCTTTATTTATATTTCAAATGTCATCCCCTTTCCTGGTTTCCCCCCTCCAGGAAACCGTCATCCTACCCTCCCTTCCCCTGCTTCTAAGAGGGTGTTCCTCCACCCACCCACCCACTTCCACCTCCCTGCCCTTGATTCCCCTATACTGGGGGTTCTACCAAGCCTTCATAAGACTAAGGACCTCTCCTCCCATTGATGCCTGGCAAGACCATCCTCTGCTACATATGCAGCTTATTACCTGGGAGCTCTGGGGGAATCTGGTTGGTTGATATTGTTGTTCTTCCTATGGGGTTGCAAAGCCCTTCAACTCCTTCAGTCCTTTCTCTAACTCCTCTATTGCGGACCTCGTGCTCAGTCCAATGGTTGGCTGTGAGCATTGGTCTCTGTATTTGTAAGGCTCTGGCAGGGCCTCTCAGGAGATAGCCATATCAAGCTCCTTTCAGCATGCACTTCTTGGTATCCACAATAGTGTCTGCTTTTGGTAATTGTATATGAGATGAATCCCCGGGTGGAACAGTCTCTGGGTGGCCTTTTCTTCAGTCTCTGCTCAACACTTCATCTCCCTATTTGTTCCTGTGTGTATTTTGTTCAGCTTCTAAGAAGGACAGAAGCACCCACACTTTGGTCTTCCTTCTTATTGAACTTTATGTGGTCTGTGAATTGTATCCTGGTTATTTGGAGATTTTGGGCTAATATCCACTTATCAGTGAGTGCATACCATGTGTGCTCTTTTGCGATTGGGTTACCTCACTTAGGGTGATATGTTATAGTTCTATCCATTTGCCTAAGAATTTCATGAATTCATCATTTTTAATATCTGGGTAGTACTCCATTGTGTAAATGTACCACATTTTCTGTATCCATTCCTCTGTTGAGGGGCATCTGGGTTCTTTCTAGCTATTATAAACATGACTGCTATGAACATAGTGGAACATGTGTCCTTATTACGAGTTGGAACATCTTCTGGGTATTTGCCCAGGAGTGGTGTTGGTGGGTCCTCAGGTAGTATGATGTCCAATTTTCTGAAGAACTGCCAGACTGATTTCCAGAGTGGTTGTACCAGCTTGCAATCCCACCAGCAATGGACGAGTGTTCCTTTTTCTCCACATCCTTGCCAACATCTGCTGTCACCTGAGTTTTGATCTTAGCCATTCTGAGTGGTGTGAGGTGGAATCTCAGGGTCGTTTTGATTTGCATTTCCCTGATGACTAAGGATGTTGAACATTTCTTTAGGTGCTTCTTGGACATTTGATATTCATCAGTTGAAAATTCTTTGTTTAGCTCTGTACCCCATTTTTAAATAAGGTTATTTGATTCTCTGGAGTCTAACTTTTTGAGTTCTTTGTACATATTGGATATTAGCTCTCTATCGGATGTACGGTTGGTAAAGATCCTTTCCCAATCTGTTGGTTGCCTTTTTGTTTTATTGACAGTGTCCTTTGCCTTACAGAAGCTTTGAAATTTTATGAGGTCCCATTTGTCAATGCTTTTTTTTTCCATTTTTTATTAGGTATTTAGCTCATTTACATTTCCAATGCTATACCAAAAGTCCCCCATGCCCACCCACCCCCACTCCCCTACCCACCCACTCCCCCTTTTTGGCCCTGGCGTTCCCCTGTACTGGGGCATATAAAGTTTGCAAGTCCAATGGGCCTCTCTTTCCACTGATGGCCGACTAGGCCATCTTTTGATACATATGCAGCTAGAGACAAGAGCTCCGGGGTACTGCTTAGTTCATATTGTTGTTCCACCTATAGAGTTGCAGTTCCCTTTAGTTCCTTGGGTGCTTTCTCTAGTTCCTCCATTGGGGGCCCTGTGGTCCATTCAATAGCTGACTGTGAGCATCCACTACTGTGTTTGCTAGGCCCTGGCATAGTCTCACAAGAGACAATTATATCTGGGTCCTTTCAGCAAAATCTTGCTAGTGTATGCAATGGTGTCAGCGTTTGGAAGCTGATCATGGGATGGACCATTTGTCAATTCTTGATCTTACAGCATAAGTCATTGGTGTTCTGTTCAGGAATTTTCCCCCTGTGCCCATATCTTCGAGGCTTTCCCCCACTTTCTCCTCTATAAGTTTCAGGGTATCTGGTTTTATGTGGAGTTTCTTAACCCATTTGGACTTGAGCTTTGTACAAGGAGCTAAGAATGATCAATTTGCATTTTTCTACATGCTGACCGCCAGTTGAACAAGCACCATTTGTTAAAAATGTTGTCTTTTTTTTCCACTGAATGGTTTAAGTTCCTTTGTCAAATATCAAGTGACCATAGGTGTGTGGGTTCATTTCTGGGTTTTCTATTCTATTCCATTGATCTTCCTGCTTGTCATGATACCAATACCATGTAGGTTTTTGTTGTTGTTTTGTTTTAATCACTATTGCTCTGTAATACAGCTTGAGGTCAGGGATAGTAATTCCACCAGAAGTTCTTTTATTGTTGAGAACAGTTTTTGCTATCCTGGGTTTTTTTTTTTTTTGTTTTGTTTTGTTTTTTGTTATTCCAAATAAATTTGCAAATTGGTATTTCTAACTCTATGAAGAATTGATTTGGAATTTTGATGGGGATTGCATTGAATCTGTAGATTGCTTTTGGCAGGATAGCCAATTTTACTATATTAATCCTGCCAGTTCATAAGCATGGAAGATCTTTCCATCTTCTGAGATCTTCTTAGATTTCTTTCTTCAGAGACTTGAAGTTCTTGTCATGCAAGTCTTTCACTTGCTTGGTTAGAGTCACACCAAGGTATTTTATATTATTTGTGACTATTGTGAAGGGTGTCCTTTTCCTAATTTCTTTCTCAGCCTGTTTATCCTTTTTTTTTATTAGATGTTTTCTTTATACACACTTCAAATGCTATCCCAACAGTTCCTTATACCCTCCCTCTACCTTGCTCCCCTACCCACCCACTCCCACTTCTTGGCTCTGGCATTCCCCTGTACTGGGGCATATAAAGTTTATAATACCAAGGGGCCCCTCTTCCCAGTGATGGCCATCTTCTGCTACATATGCAGCTAGAGACACAAGCTCTGGGGGTACTGGTTAGTTCATATTGTTGTTCCACCTATAGGGTTGTAGACCCCTTCAGCTCCTTGGGTGCTTTCTCTAGCTTCTCCACTGGGGGCCCTGTGTTCCATCTTATAGATGACTGTGAGCATCCACTTCTGTATTTGCCAGGCACTGGCATAGTCTCATAAGAGCCAGCTATAACAGGGTCCCTTCAGCAAAATCTTTCGGGCATATGCAATAGTGTCTGTGTTTGGTGGCTGATTATGGGATGGATCCCCTGGTGGGGTATTCTCTGGATAGTCCATCCTTTCATCTCAGCTCCAAACTTTGTCTCTGTGACTCCTTTCATGGGTATTTTGTTCCCTATTCTAAGGAAGAATGAAGTATCCACCCATCGGTCTTCCTTCTTCTTGATTTTCTTGTGTTTTGCAAATTGTATCTTGGGTGTTCTATGTTTCTGGGCTAATATCCACTTATCAGTGAGTGCATATTTAATGACTTCTTTTGTGATTGGGTTACCTCACTAAGGATGATATCCTCCAGATACATCCATTTGTCCAAGAATTTCATAAATCCATTGTTTTTAATATCTGAGTAGTACTCCAATGTGTAAATGTACCACATTTTCTGTATCCATTCCTCTTTTGAGGGGCATCTGGGTTCTTTCCAGCTTCTGGCTATTATAAATAAGGCTGCTATGAACATAGTGGAGCATGTGTTCTTATTATCAGTTGGAACTTCTTCTGGGTATATGCCCAGGAGTGGTATTGCGGGATCCTCCGGTAGTACTATGTCCAATTTTCTGAGGAACCGCCAGACTGACTTCCAGAGTGGTTGTACAAGCTTGCAATCCCACCAGCAGTGGGAGGAGTGTTCCTGTTTCTCCACATCCTTGCCAGCATCTGCTGTCACCTGAATTTTTGATCTTAGCCATTCTGACTGGTGTGAGGTGGAATCTCAAGGTTGTTTTGATTTGCATTTCCCTGATGATTAAGGATGCTGTGCATTTTTTCAGGTGCTTCTCAGCCATTCGGTATTCCTCAGTTGAGAATTCTTTGTTTAGCTCTGAACCCCATTTTTTTTTTTTTTTGCCTTACAGAAGATTTGCAATTTTATGAGGTCCCATTTGTCACTTCTTGATATTACAGCACAAGCCATTGCTGTTCTGTTTAGGAATTTTCCCCCTGTGTCCATATCTTCGAGGCTTTTCCCCACTTTCTCCTCTATTAATGTCAGTGTCTCTGGTCTTATATCAGAGAGGTCTTTGATCCACTTAGACTTGAGCTTTGTACAAGCAGATAAGAATGGATCAATTTGCAGTCTTCTGCATGATGTTGTAGAAGAATGTGCCAGCACCATTTGTTGAAAATGCTGTCTTTTTTTCCACTGGTTGGTTTTACCTCCCTTGTCAAAGATCAAGTGGCCATAGGTGTGTGGATTCATTTCTGGGTCTTCAATTCTATTCCATTGATCTGCCTGTCTGTCACTGTACCAGTACCATGCAGTTTTTAGCACAATTGCTATGTAGTACAGCTTGAGGTCAGGCATGGTGATTCCACCAGAGGTTCTTTTATCCTTGAGAAGAGTTTTTGCTATCCTAGGTTTTTTGTTATTCCAGATGAATTTGCAAATTGCTCCTTCTAATTCGTTGAAGAATTGAGTTGGAATTTTGATGGGGATTGCATTGAATCTGTAGATTGCTTTTGGCAAGATAGCCATTTTTACAATGTTGATCCTGCCAATCCATGAGCATGGGAGATCTTTCCATCTTCTGAGATCTTCTTTAATTTCTTTCTTCAGAGACTTGAAGCTTTTATCATACAGATCTTTCACTTCCTTAGTTAGAGTCACGCCGAGATATTTTATATTATTTGTGACTATTGAGAAGGGTGTTGTTTCCCTAATTTCTTTCTCAGCCTGTTTGTTCTTTGTGTAGAGAAAGGCCATTGACTTGTTTGAGTTAATTTTATATCCAGCTACTGCACTGAAGCTGTTTATCAGGTTTAGGAGTTCTCTGGTGGAATTTTTGGGGTCACTTATATATACTATCATATCATCTGCAAATAGTGATATTTTGATTTCTTCATTTCCAATTTGTATCCCCTTGATGTCTTTTTGTTGTCGAATTGCTGTGGCTAGAACTTCAAGTATTATATTGAATAGGAAGGGAGAAAATGGGCAGCCCTGTCTAGTCCCTGATTTTAATGGAATTGCCTCGAGTTTCTCTCCATTTAATTTGATGTTGGCTACTGGTTTGCTGTAGATTATGTTTAGGTATGGGCCTTGAATTCCTGATATTTCCAAAACTTTTATCATGAAGGGGTGTTGGATTTTGTCAAATGCTTTCTCAGCATCTAACGAGATGATCATGTGGTTTTTGTCTTTGAGTTTGTTTATGTATTATATTATGTTGATGGATTTCCATATATTGAACCATCCCTACATCCCTGGGATGAAGCCTACTTGATCATGATGAATGATCATTTTGATGTGTTCATGGATTTGGTTGGCAAGAATTTTATTGAGTATTTTTGCATCAATGTTCATAAGAGAGAATAGTCTTAAGTTCTCTTTCTTTGTTTGGTCTTTGTGTGGTTTAGGTATAAGTGTAATTGTGGCTTCATAGAACAAATTGGGTAGTTTTCCTTCTATTTCTATTTTGTGGAATCGTTTGAAGAGTAGTGGTTTTAGGTCTTCTATAAAGGTCTGATAGAATTCTCCATTAAACCCCTCTGATCCTGGGCTTTTTTGGTTGGGAGTCTATTAATGACTGCTTCTATTACTTTAGGGGTTATGGGAGTGTTTAGATGGTTTATCTGATCCTGTTTTAACTTTGGCACCTTGTATCTGTCTAGAAAATCGTTCATTTCATCCAGATTTTCCAATTTAGTTGAGTGTATACTTTTCTAGTAGGATCTGATGTTTTGTTTTTTTTTTTTTTTTGCATTTCCACGATTTCTGTTGTTATGTTTTCCTTTTCATTTCTGATTTTATTTATTTGGATACCCTCTCTTTGCCCTCTGGTTAGTCTCGCTAAGGGTTTATCGATCTTGTTGATTTTTTTCAAAGAATTAGCTCCTCATTTTGTTGATTCTTTGTATAGTTCTTTTTATTTTTATTTGGTTGATTTCAGCCCTGAGTTTGATTATTTCCTGTACTCTACACCTTTTGGGTGTATTTGCTTGTTTTTGTTCTAGAGCTTTCAGGTGTGCATTCAAGCTGCTAAGTGTAAGCTCTCTCCAGTTTCCTTTTTGAGGCACTTAGAGCTATGAATTTTTCCTCTTTCCACTGCTTTCATTGTGTGCCATATGTTTTAGTATGGTGTGTCTTCACTTTCATTAAATTCTAAAAAGTCTTTAAATTGTTTCAGCTTTCATGGGTATGTGCGTTTTCTGTTGTTTTTGTTGGAATCTAATACCAGCCTTTGGTCATGGTGATCTGATAGGAGGCATGGGATTACTTCAATCTTCTTGTAGCTGTTGAAGTCTGTTTTGTGACCAATTATATGGTCAATTTTGGAGAAGGTACCATGTAGTGCTGAGAGGAAGGTATATTCTTTTGCCTTAGGATAAAATGTTCTATAAATATTTGCCATATTTACTTGGTTTGTAACTTCTGTTAGTTTCACTGTGTCTCTGTTTAATTTCTGTTTCCATGATCTGTCCATTGCTGAGAGTGGGATGTTGAAGTCTCCTGCTATTATTGTGTGGCGTGCATTGTGTACTTTAAGCTTTAGTAAAGTTTCTTTTATGAATGTGAGTGCTCTTGCATTTGGAGCATAGATTTTCAGAATTGAGTGTTCATCTTGGTAGATCTTTCCTTTGTCCAGTATGAAGTGTCCTTTCTTATCTTTTTTGATAGCTTTAGTTTGAAAATCAATATTATTAATTAAAAAATGGCTACTCCAACTTTTTTCTTGGGACCATTTGCTTGGAGAACTTTTTCCCAGCCTTTTACTTTGAGGTAGTGTCTGTCTTTGTCACTGAGGTGGGTTTCCTGTATGCAGCAAAATGTTGGGTCCTGTTTACATAACCAGTCTATGTCTTTTTATTGGGGAATTGAGTCCATTGATGTTAAGAGATATTAAGGAAAAGTGACTGTTACTTCCTTTTATTTTTGTTGTTAGAGGTGGAATTATGTTTGTGTGGCTACCTTCTTTTAGGTTTGTTGAAAGGTTACTTTCTTGCTTTATCTAGGGTGTAGTTTCCCTCCTTGTGTTCACGTTTTCCATCTATTATCCTTTGTAGGGCTGGATTTATGGTAAGATATTGTATAAATTTGGTTTTGTCATGTAATATCTTTTTTTCTCTGTCTATGGTAGTTTTGCTACCATATACTGTATGGGCTGGCATATGTTCTCCTATAGTCTGTATGACATCTGCCCAGGATCTTCTAGCTTTCACAGTCTCTGGTGAGAAGTCTGGTATAATTCTGATAGGACTGCCTTTATATTTTATTTGACCTTCTTCCCTTACTGCTTTTAATATTATTTCTTCATTTTGTGCATTTTATGTTTTGACTATCATGTCAAGGGAGGAACTTCTTTTCTGGTTCAGTCTCCAAATGGAGTCCTGTAGGTTTTTTGTTTGTTCATGGGCATCTCTTTCTTCAGGTTAGTGGAGTTTTCTTCTATACTTTTGTTAAAGATATTTACTTGCCCTTTAAGCTGGGAATCTTCACTCTCTTCTAAACCTATTATTCTTAGGTTTGTTCTTCTCTTTGTGTCATGGATTTCCTGGATGTTTTGGGTTAGGAGCTTTTTGCATTTTGCATTTTCTTTGACTGTTGTGTCAATGTTTTCTATGTTATCTTCTGCACCTGAGATTCTCTTTTCTATCTCTTGTATTCTGTTGGTGATTCTTGCATCTATGACTCTTGATTTCTTTCCTAGGTATTTTAACTCCAGGGTTGTCTACCTTTGTGATTTCTTTATTGTTTCTATTTCTATTTTTAGGTCTTGGATGATTTTGTTCATTTTCTTCGCCTGTTTGGTTATGTTTTCTTGTAATTCTTTAAGGGATTTTTGTGTTTCATCTTTGAGGGCTTCTAGCTGTTTACCTGTGTTCTCCTGTATTTCTTTAAGAGAGTTATTCATGTCCTTCTTAGAATCCTCTATCATAATCACGAAAAGTGATTTTAGATTGGAGTCTTGCTTTTCTGGTGTTATGATGTATCCAGGACTTGCTATTGTGGGAGAATTGGGTTCTGATGGTGCCAAATAACCTTGGTTTCTGTTGCTTATGTTCTTATGCTTGACTCCTGCCATCTGATTATCTGTAGTGCTACCTGCCTTCAGTATATCTGATTGGAGCCTGTCCTTCCTGTAAACCTCATTGTGTCAGAACTCCTCAGAGTCCAGTTGTATCTAATCCCATAATTCTGTGATCTTTTCATCCTGACATTCTGGGTGTGTCAGAGTTCCTGGGAGTCAAGCTGCCTCTGTGATCCTGAGAACCTGGTGTGACCAAGCTCCTGGGATTCTGGGTGTGTTAGATTACCTGGGAATTGAGCCTCTTCTGGGTGATGTGAGACTGGCTGTGGAGTTCATGCCCAAGGTAAACAGTTGCAGATCTGAAGGAACCCGAGCCACTGGTTGGGTGGGGTCCTGCATCCCTGAACCTGCTGGTCACAGTTACTCCCGGTAGTGTTGGAACAGATGTTGTGTCCCACTCACCCCTGATCTTACTGGGACATTTTCACTATGGCCACTATATGATGGAGAGAAAAAGGAATGTGTGTGTGTGTGTCTTTAATTAGGGCAATAATCTTGTTCAGGTGGTGTCCACTTACCTAATGCCAACACTTTAGGGGTTAGGATGCTAACAAATGAATTTAGGGAGACATGAGCATCAGGCAATGGCAGTAACCATAGCCCACTTTATGGAATAGAGCATGCAGTACCCCCTCTGTCCTGAACAGCTCATTGCCAAGCTATCTTGGCTTTTATGGTAACTCCTCTTCCTTTATTCTCATGTTACCATGTGTGCATCCTAGGACATGACAGCTTAGTTCTGGTTCTTGACAAGGGTGTGAATGTGTGCATATTTTGTTGCATTCCTTTTCTTGGGTAGTCCTTATGAGAGTTGTTCACGTTACATATGGTTACAGATCTTCCTTTGTATTATTCTAGTAGTAGTAGTAGTAGTAGTAGTAGTAGTAGTAGTAGTAATAATAATAATAATAATAATAATAATAATAATAATAATAAATACCTTGGATTAGGAATATTCCTCATACTCCGTGTCTGTGATGGGATATTTGGTTTATTTTCAGTTGGAGACTAACAGAATGGTTAGTATATACCATGACTTTCTTCGGAGGGTATAAATCTGGGATGGAACTACCTGTCACAGGGTGTGTTGTACCAGGTAATGATAAACTGCTTCTCAAAGTTGGTCCTAGTGTCCTCTACTGCTGAGAGTTTCCAGCATTTTAATCAACATTTTGATCAACATGTGACATTTCCAAACTTCAAAATGTTTACCTTCTGACTTGGTATGTGGTAGAACGCCACAGTGGTTTGAACCTGTGCTTCTCGCTCAGTAATGAAGGGATGCCTTCTCATGTGCACAGGACTTTGGATGTTCTCTTCAGTGAGAGGCCAATTTAAATTTTGTTCACCTTTTTCATGAATTGTTTGTCCTTATATTACTGCTTTGTAAAGGTATTTGCTGCATCTTGTGGATTTGAATCCTTTGTCAATGTTTGTTGGAAGTAGTATACTGTAAAATTACACACTCAGTATTTATGAATTAATTCTGATTCTTTACCTTAGTAGTGATAAGCAGAAGGAGACAGAACAACTAGAAGAGAAAATAACAGTGGACAGTCGAGGCTAGTACAAATTAACCCTCTTTTCCTCTTCTTCCAAGGTGTCATCATTGTCCCCAGTGCCGGTGTTGGTATTGTCCTGGGAGGCTACATCATAAAAAAACTGAAGCTTGGTGCAAGAGAATCTGCAAAGCTAGCCATGATCTGCAGCGGGGTTTCTCTGCTGTGCTTCTCCACCCTGTTCATTGTTGGCTGTGAAAGCATTAATCTAGGAGGCATAAACATCCCTTACACAACGGGGTAAGTGCCTCTTAGGGGCATCATCCACTCTGCATACATGGGACCGTCTCTCCCTCCCACCCACTCTATGTTCTCTGTCTCTGGCACTGGAGCTCACACACCTGGAGGGTGGAGGCCAGATGGTGTCATCTTTGTCTGTGTTCCTTTTGGTCCTCACAGAGTGACCCCCAGGACATTTTAACTACAGGAGATGAGGAAAAGATGCTTATTGTATTAATTAAAATGTTTTTAAAGTGTGCTGTACACAATGGGTAGAGAGGTAGTTCAGTCAGTACACCAGGAACTAACTTGGATCCCTAGAAGCCATGTGGATATGCCGGATGCAGCGGTACACACTTGTAGTTCCTGTGCTGGGGAGCTGGATTTGAGAAGACGCCTGTGGCTGGCCAGCAGCTAGTCTAGTCACATCTGTGGGCCCCAGGATAATGCAAGTCTATTTCAAAAATCACAATACAAAGTTTCTGAAGAGCAGCACCTGAGCACTTGTGTGTACACATCTGTACACACATGTACTCACGTGCACATGCAAATGTGCATACATGCACCCACATGAATCTGCACCCCCACCAAAACCCATCAAATTTATGCAATACAATCCACTATGGAAAGTCTTGAGTGCTCCATTTACCTACTTCTTCCTTCCTTTCCAAACTAAGCTAAATAATACTTTTTTCTTACATTTAGTGTTTTTTCATATAGTACATTTTCCTTATGCTTTTCCTCCCCCAACCCCTTTCAGACCCTTCCTACTCAGCCAAATTCATGTACTTGCTCTTAAAAAAATCAAAACAAGCAAACAGTAAGACAAAAATCTCATACAAAACAAAAACCATGGGGTTAGTTTTATGGTGTCCAGCTGCTCCCGAGCGTGCTGCTGCCCTGGACTGTGCCTGATAGATCTGGAGCGACTTCACAGAGGAGAATGGAGTTCCCTCTCCCAGCAGGTAGAAATTGCACATAGCTTCTTGGTTAGGGATGGTAGTTTATGTCCACTCCCTTTTCTTGGTACTGTGATTTTATCAGTTTGAACCTGTGCAGGGTTTGTGCATTCCATAAGTTTCTGTGAGGCCATAGGTGTGTCAGCCCTGCTGTGTTGGAAAGGTGCTATTTACTTGGATTAATCCATCAACTCTTTTGCCTCCTTTTCTACATAGATCCCAGAACCTTGAGGGGAGGGTTTGGTGAAGACATCTCATCGTGGATTGAGTGCTCCAAAATCTCTCACTCTCTGCATACTGTTCATTTGAGGGTCTCTGTGTGGATTGCCATTTATTTCAAGAAGAAATTTCTCTGCTGAGGGTTGACCCAAATACTGATCAATGAGTATAGCAATATATCATTTGGAATAATTTTATTGTGCTTTTCCTTTAGTAGAGTAGTAGTAGTAAGTTTTCCCTTAGGCCCATGATCTATCTAGTGTCAGGTTCCTGGGCAGTTTAGCAATGTCAGGAACGGGTTCCATCTCATGGAGTGGGCCTTAAAATCCAATTCTATTTTGTTTATTTTACATTTTTAAAAATTTATTTTTGTTTTTGTATGAGAGCTCTGTCTGCATGTATCTCTGTATGGCTGAAGAGGTTATCAGATATCATTATCACATAACCAAAGTGAAGAGCTGCCATATAGTTGTTGGGAATTGAACTCAGGACTTCTAGAAGAACAGCAAGTGCTCTTAGCCACTGAGTCAACTCTCTAGCCCTGAATCTAATTTTTCGAAGTGGTTGATTACTTTCATAACATCTGTGCCACTATTGCAGCAGAGGATGTTGCAGGTAGATTGCTGGTTTAGGTCATAGGGTTTATTAATGATTACTTTTTTCCTCTGGTAGCATGCAGAGTTCCTTCCAACAGCATGAACACTAGTCAGCAGGAGTGAAGCTTGTAGGTGGGCACCAACTAGGTCTTCCCACACTTGATATATAAGTAAGTGCTGTCTTCAGCAATAGGGCTGTCAGGTCATGGAGACCAATAGCCTTGACAATAGCCTGTGATGTTTGAGGAAGGATCACTCAACAGATATAACTGTAACTGGAGATCTTACTAGGTGGCATAGGTGTTTAGTTGGGGCATTGTGTACCTCATTATATGGTGATTTCATTTAAATTCTTACATTTATGTACATATTTTAGGGAGCATCTACAGTAGATGACTTCTAGTGTTTTTTTTTTTTTTTCAAAAGACCTTTGGTGCTAGTTGCCCTCCTCCATATTTCCCATATTTCCTCTTTAACTCATCCTCCAACCCGCTCATTATTTAATCCTTCTAGTTTAGTTTCTTACTTATCTTTTAGTAATTTATATTGTTTTCTCCTTCCTTTCCTTTCCTTTCCTTTCCTTTCCTTTCCTTTCCTTTCCTTTCCTTTCCTTTCCTTTCCTTTCCTTTCCTTTCCCTTCCCTTCCCTTCCCTTCCCTTCCCTTCCCTTCCCTTCCCTTCCCTTCCCTTCCCTTCCCTTCCCTTCTTTCCTTTCCTTTCCTTTCCTTTCCTTTCCTTTCCTTTCCTTTCCTTTCCTTTCCTTTCCTTTCCTTCTCTTCTTCTCCTTCTTTCTCCTGCCCCTTCTTGAGACAAGGTCTCACTAAGTAGCACTGCTTGGCCTATAACTCATTTGTAAATGAGGATGGCCTCAAACTCACAAAGACCCTCTCTTTGCCTCTGCCTTCCAACTGTTAGACTATAGGTGTCTGGCTAATTCAGTTTTGTGTATCTTTCCAAAATTTCTTTATATATAACACTAAGAATATCTGCTTTGATTAAAAAAAAACTGTTTTATACTTAAATTATAGCATTTGACAGTTGCTTATCTGAGCTTTGTTATTATGTACCAATATGTTTGGATATTTCTATACCATTAGTAAAAATATGGAACATAGCCAGCTCTTAACTCAGAATATGAGAAACATTCTTCTATGTGGCTTATATATATTACTAACGTGTGAGAACCCACAATATTGTTATATAAATACTAATATCCTGAATTTATAGTTGACCAATCATTTGTTCAGTTTTAGCCATGTCACTTTCTCACCAAGACTTTTCCTCTTCACTTTGGGTTCATTATTCCTTCTCATTTCTCCATAGCATTAAACACAACTGAAGCTATTTTGTTTAATTCCTTTTTGATTACCTTCTTTACCTAGGTCCTTGAGATAAGCTCTTTTGTTGTCTACACAATAGCTGTGACTCTCATATATAAAACAATGCACGAAAATTTGTTGCATGGATGGATGGATGGATGGATGGATGGATGGATGGATGTATAGATGGATGGTTGAGTGGTTGGGTGAATAGCTGGGAGGTTGGATGGTAGAGGTGAATAGCTGGATATCTCCAAAGGATTTTGTTCATTTGTTATTCTGCCCACTTAATGAGCCCTTTTAATTAAACACATCTTTCCCCACTTTAACTTAAGAAATATTTCTCATACTATACCTGTATTTTTTTTTTTTTGCTTCTGTCTTAGTCACAGCTCTGTTGCTGTGAAGAGATAACATGACCAAGCGACTATTATAAGAGAAAGCATTAACTCGGATTTACTTACAGTTTCAGATATTTAGTCCATTATCATGGTGGCAGGAAGGATGTCTATATTCTCTCAGGCACTGGAGCAGGAGCTGAGAACTACATTTTGATTGATAGGCAGAGACAGACTCTGGGCTTGGCATGGGCTTTTGAAACCTCAAAGTCCACCCCCAGGGACACTTCTTCCAATAAGACCATACCTTTTAATCCTTCTAATCTTTTCAAATCATTCCATGTCCTGGTGACTAAGCATTTACATGTATAAGCTTAGGGGTCCAATTCTTATTCAAACCTTCACATTCCATTGCCCCATAGGCTTATAGCAATATTATAATGAAAAAAATGTATTCAGTGTAACAGCAAAGGTCCCCACAGTCTATTGCAGTATTGACACTTTAAAATTCCAAAGTTTAGAGTCTCTTCTGTGACTCATGGCAATCTCTTATCTGTAATTCCCTGTAAAATCAAAATAAAAAAGCAGACACATACTTCCAACATTCAGTGGTACAGGATATACATTAGCCTTTTAAAAGGAAGGAAAAGAAGCATAATGTGGAACTATTGGACCAAAGCAAGATTGAAAACCAGCAGGGCAAATTCCAAATTCTACATCTCCATGACTGATGTCAAATAATTCTTCAGATATCTAACTATTTTAGCTTTGTTGCCTATAACATACACCTCTCTCTTGGACTGCCTCCACATCCAGTCTGCTGCTTTCCTTGGCAAGCATCACATATCTCTGGCATTTCCAACATCTTGGCATCTCCAGTACAATCTAGGCTTCACCTCCATGGCTTTATGGAATAGCTTGTCTGGGCCTCTATGCAGAGACACCTCTGTCACATGTCTGCTCTCAGCAGCTTTCCTTAGCCCTGGGGGAGATTCCACAATCCCTTTCTTGTATCCTTGACTCTAAAGCCAGAACCATATGATTCTGCTGCTTGCTGGGACTAGAATTTAGCGTCTTTGTTCAATTACATTTGTATCAGTTTTCTATTATTTCTTCACTATTCAAACTTTAATTTCTTTTCATAAGCTAGAAGCATAGCTGGGTGGGGTCTTTCTCTGAGGTCACATCCCTTAAATCCATTTAGCATCAAGCTTTTCTTTAAACTTTTTATCTTCTTGAGCACTGGAATTTTGTCTTCCACATTACATTTCCTGATGTTCTTTTTTTTTCTCCTCAAACTCTACATTTTGCATTTTTCCATGCTCAGCTTGTTCCTTTTCATTATAGATCTGCATAAGAGTGACCACTAATAACCATAGGACAGAATCAATATTAGGCTGTCTTGAAATTTCTGCCAATGTCATTAATCCAAAACTCTTTAATTTAGCTTCAGACAGATTTCTTTTTTTGTGGAGGGGAGAGGTGAGACAAGGGCAAAAAGCAGCCACAATTTCTCTAAAATATCACAAGAATGGTCATAGGCTACTGTAGCTGCTTGTATTATGAATGCTAATTATGTTCCCCCCAAAACTGCTTACCTTAGAGTGTCTGCAGATAGCTTCTGGAAGCCTGCCCTCTGTTGGTAAAGATACCAACAGCCAATAGTTGGGGAGGACAGGCAGAGGTGGGATTTTAGGATTCCGAAGGCTTGAAACAGGGAGGAAAAAGAAGGAGGAGTTCTTTCATAGCAGGAGAGTGTAGAGAAGGGAGATGCCGTGCTTGAGAAAAGTGCAGGACAGAGAGGCATGGCCACCATGGGAAAGCACAGCCCAGAGGATGCCCAACTTGTTCCAGGGCAGCCGAGATAGAATTAGATAACTCAGGATTAACTTCATGGAGGCTGGGCAGTAGCCCAGCTATTTTGCTGTTTAAGGCATTATAAAATATAAAGAGTATGTGTGTGTCTTTCATTCAAGAACCTAAAGCATTGAGATGGCTAACCCACTGCTGGGATTTATTAATTATTTAATTCTACAGGCCACTTACTAATATTCATCCTCTCTTGAGCTGGGCCATTATAATCTACACTGTTTTCAGGACCACTGTCTTTCATGATTCTACTAGGATTGCCTCGAAAATCCTGCTTGAAATGTTCAACTGCTTTTTTGGTCCAAATTCATAAAGCTTCCTTATTCCTACAACAGATATGGTAATGCAAGTCACAGCAATACCCCATGGTACCAACTTCTGTCTTAGTTACTGTTCTATTGCTGTAAAGAGACACTATGACCAACCAGCTATTATAAGAGAAAGCACTTAATTGGGGGATTGCTTATAGTTTCAAAGTTTTAGTTTGTTATCATCATGGTGGTGGCATGCAGGCAGACACTGGAGCAATAGCTGAGAACTCCATCTTGACCCATAAATAGATAAAGAGAGACTCTGCTCTTAGCATGGGGTTAAAGCCTCAAAGCCCTCCCCAAGTGACACACTTCCTCCAACAAGGCCACACCTCTTAATCCTTCTAATTCTTTCAAATGAATTTTTATTTGAATTTGCATTCAAATAAATAAGGCTATGGTGGCTATTCTTATTCAAACCTCCACAGCCTCCTCATTTTTCCTGTGACTTCCAAGGCAGTTGTTATTCTTCTGTTAGAACTTATGGAATGGGTTTTTCGGTGTTAACTTACTCTGCCATAACTCATAATTTTGTACATTTTGCTCTGAGAGCTTTTTTTTCAAAAGCCATGTTTTAAATTCTTTATATAATTTTTAAAACTTTGAGGATTATTTTTTCTTGTTGACTCTTGATTGTTCCCCTTTTATAGGATCCTGGTATTTTAGAGAGTAAGGTCTCCTTAGATCTCTTGCAATTAGGACGTTTTTCTCTACTTCTTTGCCTTACATCTTACCGTTTGGATTTAAAGGTTTGTTCCCCCACCACCACCCCATTTACTGACAATAATCTTTCCAGACTGACAGCACTCAGGCTAGCATCTCTCAGGGCATGCCTGTATCCTTTGCCATCCTCAATACAGGAATGAAAGGGTTAGTCTTGGTGGTCAGCAACTAGAGGAGTTTAGTTTCTTACAGCTTTTCTCACAGATTTCTGATGATTTTGTGGGCTCTGAATTGGAGCTGGTGGTAAGAACAGAGATGAGAGTGGAAGGAACCACTCATGGCTTATCTCCCTCAGTGGGGTCCATTGTGTTCTCCACAGATCATTTTGCCCAGCACTTCTGATGACAATCTTTGACAACGAGCTCATGGCTGTCTGCTTGCCACTGTTGTGAAGCTTGCTGCTAGTTTTTCTATTTCTTCAATAGTACACGATTTTATTCCTTTTTCCTCTAATCCATGATTATTTCAAATGTATTTTTAGAAGATCTGGAAGCCAGACTCTGTATCTTACCTGCTTTGGAATTATAGGTCCCCTCAAGTTTTCTAGAATCCTTGCTTGATACCACTGTGTCCTGCCAACCCCAAATCAATTGCTTCTTAGTCCGCTAGCATTGCCAGGGGAAATTATATAATTGTGCTGATTGACTCTATAACAAATTTATGAGTTTCAACCTTAGCAGGCCTTCATCTTCGCCGAACAATCCATTTTATTAGTCACAGTCAGCTTTCTTCCCCAAATTTATAATGATGGTTTCTTTTATTTCTTTTCTTTTTTTCTTTTTCTTTTTTTTTTTGTTTTTTGTTTGTTTTATTTTTTTGCTCTTTGCTTTGCAATCCCTTACCTCAAGTCTTTTAAATCTTACCGTAGTTTTGTTTTTCTTAGTGGGCAACCAGCTCTGTGTTAGTGAGAAAGTGAGGTTTCTAACCCGATGCCCCCCCCCCCCCCGCCACCTTCCCACCTAAGCCATCTTGTCTAAAACAGTATTATTTTTAAAGGACAGTGTTAACTTCATTGTTTTTTAGTTGTGTGACCCTCCCACCACATACTATACACACTAACAGTCTGCTATTGCTGTGTCTTGGCTATCTTCTGTGTATAACTGATGAAAAATCTCAACATGCTAAGAAGTTAAAATAACACAGAGGGGAGAAATGGGGTGCTACCTCCTCCAACATGCATCCTGCAGCTTAGCTATTGTCAAACAAATGCTAATTGTCTTTATTATGAAGATTATTTAAGAATCACTTTTCCTTTCATGGAGTTGGACTTAGGGTGTGTTTCTTTCTTGTCCCGGTTCTCTTTCCTTGAGATTATGCGAAGCAACTCCATTCATTCTAGAATGCAAGCAGATGCCACACCTCTGCCTTTGCACAGGAATGTTGCTCAGTTGTGAACGTCATTAGATCTCCATGTAAATATGCATCTTAAAGCGGAGTGGTGGTGGCACACACCTTAAATCCCTGCACTCAGGAGGCAGAGGATCTCTGAGTTCCAGGTCAGCCTGGTCTACAGAGTGAGCTCTAGAATAACCAGAGCTATACCGAAAAACATTGTCTTGAAAAGCCAAAAGCCAAAACCCAACCAAACAAACATGCCTCTTAAGTACACCTCATCTGACTAGGACCACTTGAGAAGGATCATCCTATCTCGGAGTGTTGGGTACTGCAGCAGGGACCCAGGTGTCCTGGTACTTTGCAAACTGATTTTAGTGACATTTGTGGATTAGCAAAAGAAATCATCAGTTTTCATGGATAACTCCTCTGGATTTCCACCTGTTTCTAGGAAGATACTCCAAGAATGGATTAGAATGGACAGTTTTGAACGGCAGGGCCTCTTTGGCATACCACTTTCAAAGTGTAGGTAAAGTGAGATCCTCATTGCCTTCACTGGATTTTCTTCCTCAGTATACAAGCTGCTCAATGACATGTGGCTGCCTACCTTATTAACTTTAACTTTCTACCTGTTATTAACTTATACTTCTTCCTTTTTCAAAGATAGGATTTCTCTGTGTAGCCCTGGCTGGTCTGGAACTTACTCTGTAGACCAGGCTGACCATGAACTCACAGAGATCTGCTCTCCTCTGACTACACAGTGCTAGGATTAAAGAGGTGGGACCAGTCCGCATTGTAATGTTTTATCTTATAAAGTCAGTAAAGAGATAATGAGGGAGAGGAGGCTTAACATTTTAAATGATCTGCTGAGGGTATAACCCATATCATATGTCCAATAACCAGCACCCCTCAGGTTCGGCAGTTAGATCTGTTAAAGCGCTCCACCCATAATCAAGTAAAAGTAAAACGAAAGGAACTTCAGCATGAGGATTCCAGGAACTATAGATGATAGCTTGATCCATGAAGATTCCAGGAACTATAGATGATAGCTTGATCCGTTTCTACTTCAAGCAATTCCATCACCAACGTCTGAATTTTCCATACAGTTTCATTAATTAGTGTGACTGGATCCCCCTCTGTGGCTAGGGACTTCTTCAACATAGGTGTGTCTTAACCATCTTATAGTCAAGTTGGCATTTATTATGAGAGTCATAGCTTAAGGAAGACTTTAAGTACACACATTGCATAATGAGACTAACCACCTCCCTGCTCTCTCTACCTTCAAATACTTCTAAAAGTTGATTTAAATCTGATTGCCAACTGCACTTCCAACCAAGGCTGTCTCTCGACATATCATCTAATAGCTCCAGCGTGAAAGTTGATAGCTCTTTCATTTATCAGATGTCATCTCTTTGTGCTTGCAGTTAAATCTAGTATGCCATCTTCTTGTGACTCCAGTGTCTAGATGAAACTGTTTCCAGAGGTGACCTCTTGAGCTACAAAATGTCTGAGAAAGGACAAGTTTCTGTTTGTGGCAGTGCCAATTGGAAGGCCTAGTGGTCTTCAGAGTTTAAGGTAGCCTGCTATGGTACAACTGCCCATGTACGTGTAATGTATTGTGTCTAACTGTCTTCCTACATACCCACTGGTGGCAGGGCTTTGTTTCCATTTCATATTATACATTGCTATTCTTTGTTGTTATATATCACTTTAAATCGACATTGTTCCTTGGGTGTTGATTGATAAAGATTAGCCAGAGCAGCTATTTATATTTTTATTATATTCATATTTAGTTTGTTATTAACTCTTTAGGGCTGGATTTTCTAAAGACAGTCTTGGTGATGCTGGGCAGATTATTGTATCTCACATAGTTTCTTAGTCTTTACATTTAGCAATATTGCTAGATAATCTCAGAGACCTCTTCCATTTTTCTAGCTCATGCTAGCAGTTCAGAGCATCAGTTGTAAAATATTTGATAATAAGGTCCTGAGCATCACTTGAAATTAAGTCACATTGACTCATTGGGCACAGAGACAGCGTACCTCTACTCCCAGAACTTGGGAGAGAAGAAAGGAGGTCAGGTCATCTTCAGCTCCATAGTGAGTTCGAGGCCAGGACTACATGAGACACAACCTCAAACAAATAAACAAACAAACAACAACAAAACCCACCACCACCACCACCACCACCAAAACCAAAACCAAAATGAGATTCACCTACCTTGATTCATGACTTAACAGGTGAGCTCATTTAGAAGGCTGCCTTGCCTGGCATCTTTTCCAGTTTTGAAAGATGGTAGCTGGTCTCTTTGTGCTGGTAAGTGCAATGTCCCTGTGTATCTTCCCTTCCCATCACAGCTCACAGCTTCATTCCTGACCAATGAGAGATTTCTTAGTGCTTTGAGATGTGCCCTTGCACTGCTGTGAGAATTCAGTGTGACATATGGCTGTACTATGCTGAACACACCCCATTTTATCTCATCCTAGAAGTGAAGTAGGGTGGAGTCTTGCATGAGGGCAACAGTCTGGGTTCTGGTAGATTAATGACAAGCACACAAGACATTCTTTAAAATTATTTCTTTTTATTTTTATTTCATCTTTTCTTTCTTTGTACTGTACAGGTCCCTTGGGTATATACTGGCTTCCAGTATAAGGCTTTTAATGAATACCTCAATGTGCGAGCAAGTGGTCTCTGCATCTCCATCTGTTTCTTGTGCCTTTTCCTGGGCTCTTTCCCTTCTGCTTGGTTGTTTTGTCCTATTTGGATGTGCTGAATTTGTTTTATTATATTTTATTTTATTTTATTTTATTTTAATTATCCTTTAGAATCCTGTTTATTTTCTAATGAAAATCAGATCCTGATGGGAGGAGACCTGGAGGAAAACTGAGAGTAATAGAAGGGAAACCATAATCAGAATATTATGTGCAGAAAATTTCTATTTTCAGTAAGGAAAAAAAAAGATTCTTTGCAAATCATCCCATTGCAGAGGTGAGCCATGATGGCTGCCTTCTACTTCAGTCCATGGCGACTTTTCCTCTTAAAGACCTTTTCATAAATACCTACTCCTTTCCTGATAATTCTACTTGTTGACTTCAATCACTTTTTCCTTCTTAAAAGTAGTGCCGCTGCCGCTGCCATTATTATTGTTTTTACTATTGTAGTATTTTCCTGAAATAGAGACCATCAAGACAGCTGTGAGAGGAATGCTCTTGTCTGTGTGATTAAAGCATACCTTGATGTTGTACTTAGGTTGTGCCTCTTGAGTGGACAGTCTCATAAGTGGCAGGCACTTGTGTGTGGCTGTTACATATGAAGGCAGAATAGGCTGTCAGAAGGAAAATGCCAAGCAGCTTCTAAATAGTAGCAATACCAACTGTTGGCCTGGTACTAAAGTCTGTCATTTTCAGTGACTACGCACACAGACTAATAAAAGCTCTTCTCTCTTGTCATGGCTTTCAATTTAGTTCTTGAAGCATTGGTGAGGTGGATCTGAACCATACTGCTTACTTCCACATGTTTATATTTAACATGGCACGGGCCTTTGAAACTCCCATGTTATCATCTTCAGAATATGCTTATTGGTTGGTCATCTTCAAGCACCACTGACACTTGGGACAGCTACCTGTCCCTTTCTGTGGAAGGTGGAGCTTTCCTGAGCATTGTGCTGTGTTTGGAAGTATGCTTTGATGACCCCTAAAAGATATCCACAGCACCTCTCAGCTATCTCCCACCATTGCTAAAAGTCCCTTGAGTTGGAGAACAAAATTGTCCCCGTTGAGAACCCCTCCTTTAGAATTATTTTGGAGTGTATTTAAACATTAAAATTCTTGATACTAAGAGTTTTTGAACTTGATGATTGTGTCTTGAGTTGGATTTCTTTTGGGGAGTGACAGGAAGGAGGAGCGGATTTATTTGGCTTTGCTTTCGTAGGGAGCTTTCTCGATACGACTGTAAGCATGGCTTTGGATTTGGTTCTCTATCCAGTTTGAGTTATCAAGGCATGAGAAGCCCTAGAATAGGCAGCATGTGTGCTGTTTGTAGAGCAGTACATGCAATTGGGGTGGGCTGTGCTAGGCTACACTAACATAGTCACTGAAGCTAAATCCTGACACAACACACATTCCCCAGTATTTGTTGGACGGTGGATTATGGGACAGATGCAGGAACAGCATTTTATCAGTACTGCCTAAGAATGGTGACAAAGTGATGTAAGAGACACTGTCTCGTCCCTTCAGAGAGTCTCCCATTCTTCTGCAGCCCCCTGTACCCTGCCTGCCCCTCCTTTACTGCCATTTTACCACTGATCTCATTTTGAGCCTTTCTATGTCATCTTTCCCCTTATATATATGGCTTGAATGGATTTCCCTTGGGTGGAGTTTCTTGAACTTATATGTTACATCACTTCTTTGTATCCAGCACTGTGACTCCACAGGGAAACAAGGCCAGCCATGTTTGACTGTGAATTGAATTTGGGCATTTCTAGTGATTTCTGCTTAATCTTTCTTCTTTAGTTATTTCTGTCAAACTAGTGATAGGATTCCTAACCAGTCACTGTTGCAAATCATTTCCTCTTGGTTTTCTAAGATTACTCTGCTCCTTTGATTAAAGTATCCTAGAGCAATTCAAGTTTTTGATGAATAGAATCTACACTGGTAACTGGCTGATGGGTGGATTTCATGTCAATTGCAAAGATTCAGTAATGAAATATGCTTTCTCTATTTCATAGTTCAAAAATTTGGTGTTTGAGGTAAAGATATGGTAATTAATCTGATTGGCTCATCATGTAATGTATATTGAAATAGCACACATACTCCACAAATGTATATAAGTATTATATAGAAGTTATAAATAAACTATGGTGGTATATGTCTCAGTGCTAGAATTCGTGCTTTGTGAGCATTAATTGCTGGGTTTAATCCAGTGGGCTTAAATCAAATCAAATGAAATAAATCATGATCTAGGCTTGTTAAGATGTAGAGCCAAGTCTTTCCCAGCAAGGAGTTTTATGAGGATTCAAGTCACTGGACCAGACATGAGATTGGTCTGTTGATGAAGGTTGGAACAACACAGATAATTTGATTTTTAAATTAATCTCATCTATTCTAATGAAAACAGAAACATTTTTTCTTATGTTTCATTGTGAATTTGTGGAAATAACTATAGAAGATGCCTACTTCATGGTATCATACATTTGATTCAGGGGAATATTGTCTCTAAAATAGAAAATTCTATTGCTCTCAAGACCATTGCCTTATAATTCCATTCTTGACCTTGCTTGATATATATTCTCTCTCTCTCTCTCTCTCTCCCTCTCTCTCTCTCTCTCTCAGACCTTCTCTGACCATGCCTCATAGGAATCTGACAGGAAGCTGTAATGTTAATTGTGGCTGTAAAATACACGAATATGAGCCAGTCTGTGGATCAGATGGGATCACATACTTCAACCCATGTCTGGCTGGCTGCATTAACAGTGGTAATCTTACCACTGGGGTGAGTAGACGCCCTACGTTGTTCTTCTATTGTGAGGCCAGCATCATGAGACAGGTGATGGGACCCCAGGCACCCATGATGACTTCAGTTTCCCTTGTTCATGAGGCTCCAAATAGCCCTCCAGGTACCTCTGAAAAACCTCTCCCGAGACAAAAAATTGTGCAGGGCTATTACTTTTGTCAAATGTGTTAGTAGGAGCTAGGTGTAGAGTTCTGGTCCTCATTAGCTGGATTCTGTTTTACATTCATGCCAACTCAGGGAAACTTGATAAGGTTGGACTCCAGGCTTCCCATTTCTTCCTCTGCCAGGGTCTTTTTAATGAATCTGAAGGTCAAGGTTATCACTGTTGCCACTGAGAAAAGAGACTAGAGGCTGAGGAGGCTGGTCTGCTAAGTGGTGGTTGTGAAGATGGGCAATGGCCATTATTCATAAGCCCGTCAGTTAACTTTCTCCCCTACCCCTTAACTTCCAGAGTAAAGATATTTCTGTCAGCTGAAGAATAGTCTATTTTGAGAATTTTCTTCCCTGTGAATTATAAATAGGCTTTAATACTGTGGGGGAAGGTTTTTTATATTCTACTCTATTCTTTACTGAGCCCAATTTGGCTGTTAGCATTAGAACAGATAGGAGGTGACTGCCTTAATTTAAAGGTTAAAATGCATTTGCTTCTTCTGTGCCTATCTAGAGACTATACCACTGACCGAGAGTTTAGGGGTGCCACTTTTTTTTTTCTCAGTTTGAAACCAGAGGGCAACATGGATATTACTATTGCTGGTTCCCAATGACATAGCTGGCAAGCTCTGGAGATTGACCTATTGAGGTCATGAGATCATTTCTTTTCAGTGAAGCCCCTGTTGCATGGCATTGAATGAGACCTCGTGGACCCATTGTTATATTATTAAGGACTGAACGTCCTTAATGGCCTAAATGGCTAAATACCCCGTGCCCAACCTGCTCTTACCACTGTTTTAAGCAGGCACCATGAGAACTAGTTCAGTTGATTTCCATTTAGTAAAAAGTAACATGATAGGCAGAGGATAAATTGGCCAGTTTAGTATTTCTCATCTTGTTTGGTAACATCAAGTAACATCAAGAAGAGTTCCTGACCTTTGTGTCTTGCTCAGTAGACACAATGTGTGATTACTGGAGAAGACGTGGTCTCCTTTACCCCTCTGTCTTCAGTGCCCTCTAACAGCATGTTCTACATTAGTAGGGCCAGACATATGTTGGAGAAAATAGACAAGCAATGTGGAGCCCAGCAGGGTTTTCAGACAGCTGGAGTCTGCCAGAGTCCAGAGAACTGGGCCGAGGCTGGAGTACACACTGAAGTGATGACGACTCCATCCCTTCACCTGAAGGTCACCAGCTTGCTGAGGGGACTGAAAGGGGGGTAAACTGGAATAGCCAACGGAACGTCCCTCATCACTGTACTGAAACCAGCATCCCTAGGCCAGCCCGTCTGCACACCGGAAGCCATCATGTGTGTGTTAGGAGTTTAATAGATGCTTATTTTAGGACTCACTATGTGCTCAAACGTGTGTTAGGCACTCTGGTGAGCACACATAAAAATCAAGCTGGATTCTGTTTTCAGGGCCTCGCTAACTGGGGAGTCTACAAGTTCAACAGCAATCAAAGCTGTGTGTATTTGTGACCCCAAATGAGCACGTAGCATGTCACAGAATTGAACTTTGAAGCTTCTTAGGGAAGTTTAGGATTAAACAGTCTAACTAGCAGGTTTTGATATTATCAAGGCAATCGTTGACCCATTAGTGCTGTTACCAAAGTATTTTGTGTGAATTATTAAACATTCTTTAAAATCCTATAGTTATTTTAAAGCATTCTTACTTTGTTAATATTTCCATGCCAGGCTTTATTCTTGACTGGCCTATAACTTATCTTTATTTGCTACTCAGGTCCGAAATTACACAGAGTGTACCTGTGTCCAAAGCCGACAAGTGATCACCCCGCCCACAGTGGGGCAGCGCAGCCAGCTCCGAGTGGTCATCGTCAAAACCTATCTCAATGAGAACGGCTATGCTGTGTCTGGGAAGTGCAAACGCACCTGCAATACCCTCATTCCCTTCCTGGTCTTCCTTTTCATAGTTACCTTCATCACAGCATGTGCCCAACCATCAGCCATTATAGTGACTCTCAGGTGAGAACAGCTCCAGGCAGTGCTTGAGAGAGCCTATTGCAGAGGGACAGAAGTCAAACAAAGCAGGGGATAGGAAGGAAAAGCTGCTGGCAGGCACCCATACGTGCTCTTCTGGGCTTAAGGGAGAAAAGCTTTTATATCAGGGAGAAAAGGATGGCTGAAATACTGTCTATTCTAGAATCTTTTTTCAGCTGGGTGCTATTCTTATTATTTATCAAACTTTCTTTCTAGTGCTTTTAGTGTCCGAAGTCTTTGTGCTATGAAGTCAGACATCATGAGTTGAAAGCCCTGTTTATGGGGCTGGAGAGATGGCTCACCGTTCAGAGCATTGAATGCTCCTCCAGAGGGGCTGGGTTTGATTTCCAGTACCCACACACATAATCTTCTGTAATTCCAGTTACATGTGACACCTTCTTGTCCCCATCACAGGCACCAGACATGCAAAAGGTGCACATATATACATGTGGGCATACACATAAATTTAAATAATCTTAAAGAAAAATTGAAAGAAGAGAGAAAGAGGAAAGAAGGAATGAAAGAAAGAAAGAAAGAAAGAAAGAAAAGGAAAGGAAAGAAAAGAAAAGAAAAGAAAAGAAGAAGAAAAGAAAAGAAAAGAAAAGAAAAGAAAAGAAAAGAAAAGAAAGTCATCTCTATGTTAGCATCAAGAAGCCAGACCCTCAGGCAGGGCAGGAATACTTGGGAAAAGTGACTAGATTATGAATATTGCAAAGGGTATTATTATCTCTGGCCTCATGGATAGTTAATATTGCACCGTTGGGATCAGTGAAGAATTATGCTGGGCTTGCATTTCAAAATGCTGAGTTCATTAATTTTACTACTGTATGAAGTCCTGGAGCTGAATCAAGAACAGAATAGACTTGGAAATCTGAGCTTTCAGCTGGTCAGGCTGTGCTTTCACTGCTGTGTTGCATATCCTGGAGGAGGTTTTGTTTTGGTTTGTTTTTTTTTTTTTTTTCCTAGGAGAGGACTTGGAAGCTACTTTTGTTCTGTTCCATTGAGATCAGTTTGTTATTCCTTGCATTAAAAGCTGTGCATACATGGCCAGGTAGGAAAGGACAGGGTTGGAAGCCTGAAGAACACATTGTGGGTTAGAGGGAGGGAGCAGGGAGGTGGTGCAGAGAGAGCCTGAGGAAGAGAGTCTACCCGTGTTCCCTTTGCCTGGTTCTTCCAACCCCACAATGCTGGGCATCGGGCCCGGAAACATCATGTTCTCTGAGAGTGTTAGCCTGAATCATACACACTGTATCACACACACTGTATCACACACACTGAATCACACACACTGTATCACACACACTGAATCACACACACTGTATCACACACACTGTATCATGCACACTGGCTTCTTCCTCATTGGACACCGAGATAGGCAGTTCCTGAGTGGGAGAAAGCAGGGCATTCAAGGCTCCCTGGTCTACTCACTGTCAGCAGATCTTGATGGAGCAGCCCTGTATGCAGAGCTGGCAAATTGCTAGGAGACACAGATAATATGAGGACGACAGTAAGGACACCAGGCTCAGAAAAAATTTCCATTCCATGTCTAGATCTTGTGTGCATGAGAAAGCATAAAGTACTTCATCATGTAAACATTACACGCCCCATTAGTAAATTTACTTACCTGAAACATCCCATTCTTTTCCCACTGTGATTCTGTAAGTATTCTATGAAGGCCACCTCGTTGTACAGATGAAGCACATTATACAGAAGAAGTGTTCAAGCATGGCAATTTATGAGTTGGCTTCTAACACTAAATCTCTGAAGAGTGATCATTTAACCTCCACTAATTGCAAACTCAATCAGTCCCAATCTTTCCACCGCACGGGGATTGCTTTTGAACATCAGTGTTTGGAGGAGAGCGTGACTTGGTGACGCTTATATCTTTCTCTGGCTTTTTATGAATGTGTGTGTGAGTGTGCATGTACATATATGTATGTCTGTAATTTCTGCTTTTACTTTGACTTAACTGGGATTTCTATTGTGATGAAACACCATGACCGAAAACAAGTTGCAGAGGAAAAGCTTTATTTGGCTCACTCTTCTACATTATAGTCCATCACTGGAGGAAGTCAGGACAGGAATTCAAACCGGGTAGAAACCTGGAGGCAGGAGCTGAAGCAGAGACCTTGAGGGGCGCTGCTCACTTCTTTTCTTCTGACACTTGCTCAGCCTGCTTTCTTATAGAACCCAAGATGGCACCACCAACCCTCATCAATCACCAACGAAGAAAACACTCTACAGCCACATTTTAAAGAAGCACTTTCTTTATTGAGATGCCCTCCTTTCAGATATTCCTAGCTTGTGTCAAGTGGACATAAAACTAGCCAGCAGCTACTTTTCTCCAATCTTGCAGGAATTATGAGGATGGTTTTTGTTAGATGTACCTTCAATTCTGGAACATTCTGACAGAGAAAAAGAGACTGCAATGGTTTGAGTAAATTTTTACATTTTTTTCTTAGTAGAAGGGATTTGGGGGGCTCATTTAGAGGGGCTCTCCCTTCAGCCAAGAGCCTTACCCCTCCCCCACTATTAACACAGAGATAGTTAACCAGTCTCTGATGGAGACATCTACAGCCTGGAATTTACTAAGGGAATCTTGGTTGGTGACTGTTAGTAGATTCTAGTGGATTAAATGTTCTGGGAAGGTGCCTTTCTTAGCTTATGGTTCTGCCTAAGGCAGGCTTGGTTTGACAGGCATTTTCTTGGAACCATTGTTCTAAACCATTTTCTCCTCCTTCCCTGTAGGTCTGTGGAAGATGAGGAAAGGCCCTTCGCGTTGGGAATGCAGTTTGTTTTGTTGCGAACACTTGGTATGTCCCTGAATTTCCAAGTGTGCCCTTAATTCCTCTTTACAGCAGGTTGGGAATGCAGTTTGTTTTGTTGCGAACACTTGGTATGTCCCTGAATTTCCAAGTGTGCCCTTAATTCCTCTATACAGCAGGCAAATGCTATGGTCCTTTAAAAACAGAAGCGGAACACAGAAGTGGAGTCACTTGGTAATTAATGGTTGTAACAGAATCTGACAAGATCAGAGAACACTTCTCTCTCTCTTTTTTTTTAATTCATCTAAAAGTTGACAAGTTCCTTGGACAAAACAAAAGATGGTTAGTTTCCTTTTGACTCTGACTACAAAGGTGTACACAATTCCCCCAGATTTTTAACTTGTAAGAAATCGATATCACGAGCGTTGTAATGAGTTTGTTATCTTGGCGTTTAGGTCTCTTGATGCCTCTTGACAGGAATGTGAGAGAAACCGGGTGCATTTTACTTAGCGTACTTTCAGGTTCTTACTGTGTTCGGGTAATTTAATTGGCTTGATTGAGGTGTACACGTGTAGAGTTTTCGGAGGCAAAGATCTTAAAAAGCAAAAAAGGAGAGGTCACCAAAGTTCACAGAGGCCGCCCGCCCGCCCGCCGCCGCGCGCGCGCGCCCCACCCTCGCCTGCTCGCCCCACCCACTCGCCCCGCCCCTGCTCACCCCGCCCATTCGCCACCTGAACTGTTTTGACTTCCTCAAGCTCATTTTCTCTTAAGCAGCAGTTTCTCTTTTTCCTCTACTGCTGTTTACCTTGACTAATCAAAACCATTGTCCATGTTTTTCATTCACAGTTTAGTTTTGAAAGGTAAATGGTCTCTTTTCTGAAGCACTCACACTCCTGGGATTCTGTTTGCAGCTAGTGTGGGTTGATGACAGCGAGGTTAAAGCTGACTACTTTCAATGCCCTCCAGCAGGAAAAACAAACAAACAAACAAACAAACCAAAACAAAACAAAACCAACCAACCAAACAAACAAAACCCCCTGGTGTGGCTTGTTTGGTATCAAAAAGACTTGGAAGGTTTTTGAAGATTCTTTTGTTCAAAGTGTGCTGGCTAAAGAGGATTTCAGATACAATTGCATACAGTTCATAATTATGCTTTGTGCTTTTTGCCATACACTGAAAGGTGCTACTTTTGTTGTTGTTTAGGGGTTTTGCATTTTCTTATGTGTATTTGACTGGGTCTTGCAATGTGTATTGTCCTTGCTGAATAGGGTTAGGGTTAGGGTTAGGGAATTTAAGTACATACTTCCAGTGATAGCTTGCCTCCTCACAAATGTTGTGATTACAGGTGTATACCATATTACCTGGTTAAAAAGATATTTTCAAAGAAAGGAATTTGTCAAAGTGATGATTGAGTTGAAAAAGAGAAAAAAATACTTATTTTCTCTCTACTCTCTGAAGGGAGTTGGGCTATTTGATATGAATTTGGGGAAAAGATGAACCACCTGTAGAATCGCCACTAAGCCAGGAGAGAACAACACCTGGTGAACGTTACTCAGCCCATGTTTGTCATTTACATGGTGCTGCAGAAGTACAGTTAAGCTAACCATCCAAATTTGATTTTCCCCAAATTAAAAAGAAAAAGACTTCTCAGTTCTTTATGAAACTTACTATTTAATCTTACTACTCGGCTTCATTTTGAAGATTTACTTTCATTATTTTTAACTATGCGTATGTATGTGTGTCTGTGTGTAGGTGTGGGTGTGGGAGTGGAGGTGCCTTAGGGAAACCTTTGGAGCCTGAGTGAGGGTGGCTGTGAGCTGCCTATGTGGGCTCTGGGAAGCTAATCAGCCAACTCGATAAGCCACTGAGCTATCTCTCCAGCCCCTAGGCCTTATCTTCAATAAATTCCTAACAGAGTCTGTTCACAGGCCTGTTTGTGAGCTGTTAGATGCCCTGTTTTATTTCGTCCCTCATTTTCCTTCCCTCCTTCTGTGTTGCTTTAACGTAGCCAGCTCTTACTTCTGTGCACGGAGCATTCGTGGACTGTTGTAAAAGTTCTTAGGCTGCAAAGCATAAAAAGGAATAGGCTCTGGATCGAGGAGTGTGTTGGGTGACAAATAGCGGAGGCTTTAAGTGCTCATTGCTAGTAGGTAAAGTAGAGGTACGTGCAAGACTCAATGGCAGCAGAGTGGTGTCCAACAGATCCAGGGATCAAAAGGAATGGCTCATAGGCAAGGGAATGAGTTAGAGGTGGGGCAAATTTTTGGCGAAGAGTGTATGATGTAGTAAACATGCTTTCCTGTGGAATTGGAAGAGATGTCTGTTACACACAGCCCAGACAAGAGACCTTCAACTTCTAGGATTTTCAGAAGCTTCAAAGATAAATTATAGGCCTTGATTATCTCCACACACTAAGTACCTTTGTGATGTTAAATCTGAAGTGTATCTTGTTAGCTGCTCTGGGGTCAGAGTGGAAGGCACAGCCCTCAGAAGAGTCACTTAGTGGCCTGACAGCCTCCTTCAGTCGGCTTGGGAGAGGTGAGTCTCTTCCCTGAGCCACAGAAAAGAGTCTCAGCATGGGTCAGTAAGAAGTTCAGAGGAGTTTGTTAAGAAGACACTTGACCAGACTTGAGCATGACTGTGCTGCTGAAGACCCTTAGGACAAAGACAGTACCCACTGATGTGTGGTCCTGGCCTTCTCAGGAGAGATTGCAATCTTACGGTAGCCATATATGCAATTTTAGTGGCCTCCCAACTTTGTTTAGAGGGCTTCTAGGAAACATTGGCTTTTCTTCAGATGGTGGTTTTGAAGTTCACTGGATTATAGACCGATAATGAAAACTAGAGTTCTCAGTGTTGAAAAAACTCACTAGACCAGGTCACCATGAAGTTAAGATGTGTGATGATTATAAACAAGGTCATTATCTTGTCTGTGATATTCTCAGTAACAAACAATAACAGGTGTACAGCTGAGAAAGGGGGAGGGTCCTTTACATGTAGTTTTTTTGCATGCTTTATTCTTGGTATTGTAACATTCTTTTTTGAAATACCTCTTTAAAAAGGAATATTGTCTTTATGTAAGCAATCATTTTAGGGAATTTTGTTAATTACATCGGAATTCTTTGTGTGTGTGTGTGTGTGTGTGTGTGTGTGTGTGTAGCTTTTGGTGGTGTGGGACTTTTGTTGAGGCCAAAGGTTGACATTTGGGCATATTCCACAATTGTTTCTCTACCTCAATATTTATTTATATATTTACTGTTACTGCTTCTGACTGGCCTGAAACTCACTGTATAGATCAGGCTGGCTTCTAGCTCATGGAGCTCTTGCCTCTACCTTCAGAGTCCTGTGATTAAACATGTGCACCTCCACACCTGGCTCTACCTTAGTTTTTGACCCTGGTCTGAATATTTTGGCTAGGTCGGCTGGCCAGGGAGCCCTCGGGCTGCTCTGGAGTTACAGCCGTATGCTGCCATGAGCAGCTTTTTCCGTGTGTTCTGGAGTCTGCATTCGGATCCTCGTGCACACAGAGCCAGCACTTTGTAGTAAACATTTTGACTTTCAGCTTCAAGAGACTTAGACTAGACTCTTTCTATTCTCTGGTCCCCTTAACATTCCCTGGCTTTCTATCCAGCTCCAATCTGACATAAGGGTGTCAAGATCCGATGTTAAGTTTGAAAGGATTCTGTGTTGGCATTTGGGGCAATAGGCAGTTCTTTCAACTCAACTGAAGTCTCATTGTGAAAACTTTATCAAGTGTCCAATGTAAGGACCTGGTACCCAGAGAAAGCAGTAGCTACTTTTATCAACCTATAAAGCACTAAGTCATACTGAGTTGTAAAGTGGAAGATGCTAAGTCTTTGCTGTTTATTTTCATGAGTAAATTGCAATTAGATGAAAATGTCTTTAAGAAAATTCAATTAAACAAAACTCATTTTCTCTGCATTGACAGGCAGCCTGCTCATTACAAATGTGTTTTCTCTTATGGGATGAGCTATATCTTTGTGTTTCCCTTTCTCTCCCTGACTGCAGCATACATTCCTACTCCAATTTACTTTGGAGCTGTGATTGACACCACCTGTATGCTCTGGCAGCAGGAATGCGGAGTGCAGGGCTCTTGCTGGGAGTACAACGTGACGTCATTTCGTTTTGTCTACTTTGGCTTGGCGGCTGGCCTCAAATTTGTTGGCTTTATTTTTATTTTCCTGGCCTGGTACTCTATCAAGTACAAAGAGGACGGATTGCAGAGGCGGAGGTGCAGGGAATTCCCACTGAGCACTGTGAGTGAGCAAGTGGGCCAGCCCAGCAAAGCTGAGAAGTACTCCCGGACTACATCATGCCCAGCCTTCAGCACCCAGGGGGAAGTCCATGAAGAAACTGCTCTGCAAAAGGGATTCCCATGCACCACACAGACATATCCGGGACCTTTCTCAGAAGCAGTAAGTTCCTCTGCAGACCCTGGGCAGGACGAGAGCCCCGATGCTGCTTTGTAACATCCCTGCTGAAGCCCGGAGAAGGCAGACAGATGGATTTTGTTGGTTGAGTTGAATACGGCAAGTTGAGAAACACCTGTGCCTTCTTTCTTTTTGTAAACCTCCACAGACATCATCCTTAAACCAACAAAACTCAGTATACACAGCCACTGTTGATGAGGGCTGGATACCTCAACAAGACTGACAGCCTTTCCCCTCTTTTCTCCAGGGAGGAGCTTAGCTAGATCTGTCGTTATGTCTGCTAGGTTCACTTAATGTTCCTGCTCCCGTTTGGTAGAAGCCTGAGGTCCATGGTTAGCCATGGGAAAGGCTATGACCACACATATCATTAGCATACACTCCAGATAAAGGTGAGCTTGACCATGACTTTGCATTTGCAAGTCAGAGCTTTTAGATTTGAGCACCTACTGTGAGTTCTCCAGCAAAGCACAATTGAATTTGCTTCAACTATGCAATTTGATTGGAAATAGAAAAGTGTGGCATGTCCCTTTGGCTTTCAGAGAGTAAAGCAGATATCTTTTTCATAAGTGGAAGCTGAATGTTCCCTAAAGCACTGTTAATCACAATTTAAGCCATAGCAGACTTATCAATCAGGTAGAAAATCTCAAATGCTTCAAAGAACTGTATTCTGCAATGGAAGGATTTCTTAAGATATATTTTCTCTTAGTCTGTTTACTCCATCTTAAGGTAGATCAAGAGGCTGCTGAATCATGCACCTGATAGCTTGAATATATAAACTACAGTATTCTTCCATAAGGGGCTTTAAACTAGTGTGCTAAACAGTGTGGCTAGAAACTGTAATTTGAGATGCATAATAAGGAAGGAAATGATGGCCTTGTCATCTGAGGAATTCTTTCAGCTCTTAAGGGCCCACTAAAACTAGCTAAGAGTTACGACTACTTTGACATTCAAAGGAGTTGATAAAGAAATTCCCGAGGTAAGATTGAGGTCCCAACTAGGGAATTTCACTTATATCTTTAACATACTGGCAAATCTCCACTGATTTTTTTTTTTTTTCTGTATAGAAAGAGGTCATGGTTGCCTTAGAAAATGAATAATTTAGTCAGAAAAACTGTACCTGGGATATGAAAATGACTGCACAGTATCCAGAGTTGTCAGCTGAACATGGAATATAATCATACTTTAAATAATGAATTGGAACGTAAAGCAAGCTAGTCTACCATACTGAATCCTGCACTCTCAAAGCTAGCATCATTTCACGGTGCCCTTTGTATATGTGTTCTTCTATCCTTCCTTAAGTGGCTCTGAGACAGGATAATTCCCTTCCCAAAGGCACCTTGGGTCCATTGACAGCATTATCTCAGCTTCATTGCTGCTCAGGATGCTTAAGACAGAGGCCTCTTGGCAAGCTTTGTGCATTAATGGTAACTCATGGGATCTGGCTACAATGGGCCAAGATGTCCAATACGCCATAAAATTGTGGCCTCTCTGTCAAGAACCTCATGTCATGTAAGGCGACCTCAGGAAATATTTTTCCATCTGGAAGAGAGGGGGCTGGCAGACAGGCCATGATTCAGACACCTACATTCTTGGCAGGCCACACAGGTAGAATTTCCAGTATTCTTAATACAGTTCCTGGGTATAGGATTGATTTCCTGTCCATGTAGGAAACTCACTAGTCAAGTGGTTTTTTGGGGTTTGTGCAGTTTGTGGAGGAGGCATTCACCCTTAGACTGGGTAATGTCTATAAGAGATGGAGCTAGTGCCTAGGTGAAAAGAACTTTGCTTTGAGTCCTGGGCTTGGCTGCCATGGAGGTGGGGTCATGCTTATCTGTGATAGATTGTGAATGCTGTGTGTCAGATTTAGACCAGTGTAACAGACATGAGAGGTTTTCATAAAGTAGTGAAGATTAGCCCACAGTGTACTCTTGGGACTTGGTGTCCCTTGTTGGCTTCTGTGGGTGATTGTCATCCTTTAGAAGGGATAGTGAGTGTCCTTTGGCGTTAATGGTATGCTGTATAGGCTGTAGAGAGGTGGTGCTTTCTTAATTTTTTCTGTGATAAGATATTATATGAAGAGATTTCTGGTGGACTTGGACCTGTTTTGGTACTAAGATTGATGGGCTCACCAAGGGTAATTAGAAAGCTTCAGGTCCCTTTCTCTACCTTGAATTCAGTCCAGCAATTGCTGACTGGGCACTGGTTATGTGTTGATACCATTCACTGCTCCATGAAATCCTTTGGAAGGCTGAGGTCAGAACTCAAAGACATTGACCTGGGATGTGCACTACAGTGTGCAAGTATTAAATATTAATATTAAGTAGCAGTGTATCATTAACGTGCTGGTGGTGACTGTAGAGTAAGTCCTCAAAGTCCTGAGGGAATAAAGTCCTGCATTATATATCAATTAAAGACTGCTCTCCAGAGGGTTTGGGCTCTGGTAGCATCATCTGAATATTGCCTAGCCAATGAGTGGCTATTTCATAGGCAGTACCATTCAACTGTACATATAGAAGAGGTCTTCTGTTTCTAGAAAACTGGTTGTTTTACTTGTAGTCGCAGCTCTTATCAGAAACTTTAATTGCTTTCTGAGCATAGTCTTTGAATTATTTGTTTTGACAAAAGGGCAAGTTGTTCTTATATCATCTCTATAAATTAATGTGTTGTTTGCCTCTAATATCCTAATGTAATGTGCAGCTCATTGACTCCCAAGAGCCTAGGGAGGAAGTAGGGGAGAACCTTCTTTGGATTTTCTTCCTTAGTATGAGGTTCTTGTGTCATGGAGGTGGAGTTTCTAGTTGAAAACACTCAAAAGTCATTGAGAACACCATAGGGATGGTGGGAAAGAGCATTTGGTGTGGCGACCATTGGCAGAATGGTCTCCCAATGCTCAGCACCCATGACATTTCCTGCGTTAGGAGCATGGAAGCAATGCTTCCCTTCAGTGCTTCAGGACTGAGCGAGGGACCCTGCATATGACATGTTCTCTCTCCCCGAGCAGCACCCTAGCCTTCTCTGGAAAGGATTCTTGTTTTGTTTGTTTAAAAAACAGATATGAACCCTAGGCTCACAAAGTTAAAGCCAGTTCTTTAGGGTGGCTCAGAGCAGCTGTGACAGGGGCAAGGTGGTATGTCCACTGTAAAGTAAGTTAGCACCCATCACTTTTGACATATTATTCTTTTTGAGGTTTTAGAGACATTCTTCAAAGTAGAGACATTTCCTTGTATGAATACAAGAAACATAGTACATATCTATGAGAGCCACCCACACTTCCTGGTTAACTAGATTTTTTCAAAGTAAGTGTTATTTATGTAGCCAAGTATAATATTTAAATCATTTATTATAACTTACCTCAAATATTTGTTTATAAGTTGAGTTTAATTGTGAACACATTCAGTTTTGGTATTAGTTAGGATCTTAGCAGAATTTTCTAAAGTGAAATTTTATGAAGAAAAGGTTAATTCTGATTGGTTGTATCTGAGCTTTGGGGGTTTCAGGTATATTATTATTTTTTCTCTTTCCTGTCAGTAGAGTAACATTTATGCTAACCTGTAGACAGCCATGGGTTTTCAGATTCTTAGTGAAGATTTAAAAAGAACATAGAAAATATACTCCAAGCCACAGACCCCATCTGTCACCTCAAGTGACTGTGACGGTTAACTGCATCTTTGTACTCAGGGAAGCCAGCACCCTCAGGAGTTGGTAGAGTGAGGCTCCCAAAGCTCTCAGAATCCCATCCCACCAACCACCCAAAATTTCTGTTTATTCCACAGCTCTGGGTCACAGTCTTTAATGAACTTCTAGCCAGAAAGTGTCTTGTGTGTTTTGTTTTCAAGGCTGCTTTGTAGAACCCTGTGTGCACCAAGGAACATCACCACAGTGTGGCGGGACCCAAAGCCCCCATGGGAACTCTCCCATGAGCTCTGTAGCAAGGCAAGCACTTGCCTAAGGTGCTAGCTGTGTGTGTGTGTGTGTAGTGTGTGTATGTGTGGGTTGTGTGTGTGTATGTATGTGTGTGTATGTGTGTGTGTCCTAGAGATCAGAACGTGACAGTAACTTGCTGCAGAGGTACATGCTGAGGATTCTATGTAGTGATAGAAACCAGAATGTTGCAAGCCCCAGAATAGCCTAGAAGCCAAGCACGCTAATTCTGTTTTCCAGACTTGGGAGCAGTCTAATGCGGTGTGGAAGGATGTGGCTGGCAGGTGAGGCTAGTGGCCTGGTGTACCTTATTTCTCTCTTCTGTCATCTCATCTTTACTGGTAGTCCATGGTCTACTCTACTGTCAAAGGCAAAGAAATGCTGCTGGCATTGTCTGTCCCAGACTTCCTGTTGTGTTTCAACCAGATTTGTGTTTGTCTGAAGAGGTTTAATTTAAGCAGTTCATTTGTACTCAGCCTTAAGAAGGGTCAAATGTGACCAGGAGCTCACCTTATTGCTGTTGGCTCTGGCAACATTAAATATAAAATGCCTTGGTGCTAAAGTATTTGTAGAGGCATGTTCCTCTTTGAAGTCAGTGTTTCAGAGCTTTGGGTTTGGAAACCTGGGGATTCTCCCGAGAGAACAAGCCCCTCCCCCACCTCATTTCCACAGTCCAGAAACTCTATTCTGCAAATCTGAGAAGTATACAGGAGAATCCTTTTCTATGCAAGAGTCAGTGCTTTTGATATTTAGTTTATCAAGAATAAGGAGATGCTAAAAATAATTTCAGAGATAAAAACATATTTAGATAATCTTATATCTTCTGCAGAAAGTTTCACGCCCTGCGAGCTGCCCTTTAGCATTGGATTCGACACTGTTGTCCTTGACTGGCAGTCTACTCTATATGTAGAAAGTGAAGAAGTTAATGTTATTGAAAATGAAAATAATGGTAAGGATATATTAAACTAAACTGAGGAGTAAGACTCGACGGTGGGCAGTTGTCTTCAGCTATATACCTCTACCCCAAACCCAAATGTTAATCTAGGAGCATGAAGCCCAAGGCCAGCCTTTAACTTTGTAGTGTAAGGAAATGTGAAACTGTGTCAAACTGGTATTAGGATATCTGTGAAGTGTGTGTGTGTGTGTGTGTGTGTCTTTCTGCCTGTCCTGTGTGTCTATGTACTTCTCTGTAGAGGCATGTTTGTGATGAAAGGCTGCTTTGAGTTATAATGTAGAGTTTGATTTTTGTGGTTTTTAGAACAAACATTTATTTGGAGACCTGGTATGGTATGGAGGGCCGTATGACTTATTTCTTTATGTTTAATGAAACTGATTGTCAAAGGACTAATAAACCTGGGTTTACAACATCATGAATACTTGATCATTGAAAATTAAGAAAAATAAGTTGAAAAAAAAATAAAGTGTGTTGGATTGAAATTTGGTTGTCTCTAGATTGTTTTTGTTGTTGTTGTTTGACATGAAGCAATGGCACCAGAGTGACCCATACATCAGCCTGATGCTGAGTGTATCTACAAACAGAATGTCCTGTGTAGAAATTATTATGACTACAGTTTAAAGAGCCCATTGTCAGCACATTTTTTCATGAACTTCCTAAGAGATTTCTTTTAGGTAGTTTATCATTTATTCAAATTCAACAGACTTTTAGACTGCAGAACTCTGTCCTCAGTGTGGCTTGATAGAGGATGCTCACCCACTCCCTCAGTGGCTTCACAGCACGCAGATAGAATTCTTATCCGCACTGCATGTCCAATATGGCCGGGCTGCACACGCCCCTCAGGGATGGAAGGCCAGAGGCCCCTCCTCTGCACTACGAGTCCAAAACAAGGTTTACCTGGAAGTAATATTCACTGGCCTTCCAGGTTTGCTGCACTTCCTGGGCTCCAAGAAAGAAGGTGGGAGCGAAGGGCGGCATTTTCTGCCTGTTTTTACCACAGAGTGATCTGCAAAGCTGCCAGGGTCCCCTACAGAGTTGCAAATACTGAGAAAGCTTCAGGCAAATGAGTTCCCAAGGGGAGGTTATCAAATGTCTGCCAACAAATTCGTCAAAAGTCCCACCCCAACCCTGCTTCCAAATGACAAACCCACCCTGTGTTCCAAACATAGCCTGGAGCCAGTCTCTGAAACAGAATCTGTGCTCAGACCTCACCTGGGTAGGAAAAAGCACTGGAACTTTTCTACATTTCTTAAAAATTAGTTATGGGGCCCCGTATGACATTTCAATGCATATACATGCCATTGGTTTTCCCTTCAGCTCAAGGATATCCAAACTCTTTTCTACCAGGTATCTGAGATATACAGCAAGTGTCAAATAGTTGCCCTACCTTACTACAGAATGTTAGAGGTTGTTCCTCTTAAGCATCGCCTCTTCGCCCTCCCTGCCCTGCACCCCTCCCAACCTCTGCTCATGCCCAGAGGGCGCTCTGCTGGTATCACACTAAAGCTCTGGGCTCCCACGTGAGCGAGAACATGTGCTAGTCCTCTCTGTGTCAGATTACACGTAACACGCTGTCCTGCAGGCCCACCAACTACTGCATTTGGATGCTTCTCCTGTCTCACAGGAGTTCTCCTGAATGCGCTGGCATCTGAAACTTCTGGGTGAGAGGCAGGAGGTGAAAGACTGAAACAGCAGCATGAGTCACAGCTGAAGCCCTGAGCCAAGGCGAAAGCCCTGAGCCACGGCGGAAGCCCTGAGCCACGGCGGAAGTTCTGAGCCACGGCGGAAGCCCTGAGCCACGGCGGAAGCCCTGAGCAGATATATTTAGTCGGCTGTGAGCACTCTTGATGGAAAGATGATTGCTCCATTTTGCGCTCCCGACACACCTCATGGTGTGCTGAGAGAGTCGCAATGGTCCACATACCTGGGCTGGTACATGAGTTATATGAGTGAGTGGTTGTGCAGCTGGGAGAGCCTCGATTTCCTCCTGCATTGCAGTCACCGGGAAAGCCATTCACACAGATGGGAAGGATGCTGCCACACACTCTAGCTAGTCTAGCTAGTGAGTTAGGACCAAAAATGCTACCTTCTGCTGGGCTTCTTAGCCCTTCTACAGGGGAACTTCCCAAACTCACAGGTTCAGAATACCCTCCCTCCCCTCTCTCAACCCGAAAGCCCAAAAAAGCTGGTTCAAGGAACCAGTTTGACTCTAGAAGATTTTAGCAGCTGTTTAAAATGGCTATGCTGTGGGCAGAGTAAGGCAATATGATTTCTCCCCAATTACTTACAGTTTCTGTAACCTGAACGCCCCCCGCCCCCAAGCGTATGCACACTTTCATGACATTAAGAAATGAACAGTACGGAGGGTTATAGACTCTGGTCATTTCATTTCCTTGCTTTAACCCAGCCTTGGAGTTTTATTATTGAAAAAGCATCTAGTTTCTTTTGCTCTTTGTAAAATGGCCAACGAAGTAGAGATGGTCTCCATGGCTTCAGCACGTGTGAATCAAAGACATGCTTTTAATTGCGCAAAGTCAGAGCTGTCCTGGGAGCTGGAGATTTCCTGTACAGCTTTGAGGGTAAGAGCCAACATTTGACACAGTTCCAATTTATGATAGGAACACAAAACAGCAGAGAGATGAAACTGCACTTGGGTCTACTGTGATGGCTCAGGCTCTGAAGAAAGGTCACACTTGCCACGGATCAAGATATTTTCTTGTCAAATGCAGTACATGAGAGCAAGCATGAACAAACTGCAGTGTATGGAAATGAAAATGTCTTTAGCTGTACTGAAGTGCCACCTAGTGTTCATTATGAAAAGCACACTGGGATCCATCCCATAATCAGCCTCCAAATGCTGACACCATTGCATACGCCAGCAAGATTTTGCTGAAAGGACCCTGATATAGCTGTCTCTTGTGAGGCTATGCCAGTGCCTGGCAAACACAGAAGTGGATGCTCACAGTCAGCTATTGGATGGATCACAGGGCCCCAATGGAGGAGCTAGAGAAAGTACCCAAGGAGCTAAAGGGATCTGCAACCCTATAGGTGGAACAACAATATGATCTAACCAGTACCCCTGGAGTTCGTGTCTCTAGCTGCATATGTAGCAGAAGATGGCCTAGTCGGCAATCATTGGGAAGAGAGACCCCTTGGTCTTGCAAACTTTATATGCCTCAGTACAGGAGAATGCTAGGGCCAAGAAGTGGTAGTGGGTGTGTAGGGGAGTGGGGGGGGGGAAGGGTATGGGGGACTTTTGGGATAGCATTTGAAATGTAAATGAAGAAAATATCGAATTAAAAAAATTAAACTCTCTCACACACACACACAAAAGAAAAAAAAGAAAAGAAAAGAAAGAAAAGCACACACTCTACTTCTATGCTCCTGACTTTAGAGGATGCAAAGTCTAGGACCTTTTTTCTTCTGCAGAAAGCTACTAGAATTAACTAGTTCTTCTCAATCCTTGAATTGGGTTTGTTGGGCTTATGGGGGTGGGAGAGGGTAGGGAGGGTACAGGTTCCAAACCTGAGGATTCGGGAAGTTTTCTGGTACAAGGACTAGGAGACCCAGTAGGAAGCGATATTTTTGGTCATAGTTCACATATCAGGTTGAAATCTCTCACCTTGCTGTCTCTGTGTGATGTCTCTACTCCCTAAATGTCAGAGTCTAATTCTAAAAGGCCGTTCTCTCTCCTTGCATGTACAGCGTCATGTGTCTTGACAGCCCAAGATACTGTGCTGGCAAAGTCTTCGGCAACAGTGTAGGGGAAAGCTAGCTCACTAGTCCAATGAGCGTGGTCACAATAGGCTATTTCTTGAGTGTGGGAAGGGCTGGGAACTCGGAGAAGCCACAGGTTGGCCTTAGAGGACTACTGTAGTTCCTAACAGCAGCTTTGAGGGTCACATGTCCCTCAGAGATGCAGCGTGGAACACGTTTTGTTTGGGGGGGGGGGTCTTACTTGATATCCAAGAATGCATTGTCTACTAACATAAACTTTGTAAACACCCAACAAAATTTGACTCTATTGGGAAATTGAACAGGGGCGTACTTCCAGCTCTGCCCATACCCTGTTTTTGACAAAACCAAGATGCCCTCAGGTATAGTTGGAGAGTGGTGGTGAATTTTTTATGCAGATGCCAAAATCTGCTCAATTGTTTTGACAGCTGGCAGGAGAATCTAGCAGGGAGGGGTCTTCGAAGGCCACAGATGCTCAGTGGAGAGTCCTGATACCTCCACTGGACAATCTGGGACAAGAAAGCACTTCCACTGAGTACTTGCCCTTGTTAATCCAAAGCCTTTGTTTGTTTCTGTAAATAATTGTCTTAGAGAGGTTTATGGTCTTAGAGAGCTTTCCTAAGCTCACAGTAATGATAAACATTAGAGTTCAAAATGAATTTAGGGTGGCTTTCTTGCTTATTTCCTAAGCAGGATCCTTCAGTCTCACTATGAAGTTGAGGAAGACCTTGAATGTCTGCTCTTTCTGCCTCCACCTCTGAGTGCTTGGATTGTGGGTTCTTGCTGTCACATCACTTGGGCAGCCCATCCTAAAGTCTGTGTATGTGAGTCACGCACAGTGACACCTGAGCGACACCCAATGTCTTCCTTAATTATACTGAAATTACACTGAAGCAGTATAACTACTCTTTTTCCTCCCAAAAAGTGCTTTATCTAATGGGACCCTACTACTCTTCCTGTCTTCCCTGTGTGTCCCGGGATGCTTGTATGATGCATACGTGTCTGTTTAAATGGAAGAAGCATGGAACAGCTGGTTCTCTTCATCTTATAAGTCCATGGCAATCAGGGACTGGAGCACGGAAGTTGGCTCAGTTCTTTGTGAAGTCATCTTCTTCACAAACCAAAAGATATTCCTTGGCAGGCTCTTGAAGCCTCTAAGTCTCTAAGGATCCTTCCATCTCTTGAAACAGCTTTGAAACACAGCTCTGCAGACATACACCCTTTTTGCATGGGGTAGACTGCATAACTATTGACTGAATTATACTGAAGCAGAACCAACATGTGGCCTGGGAATGTTTTACAGGACAGAAAGAAGACACTGCAGTGTCTCTGTCATATGTGGAAAGTTTTAAAAAGATGTTGATGGACAGATAGAGTGAGGAGCACTGAAGCCAAGAAGGTTACAGAGGAAAGGTGGAGGCAAAGAGAGATCTGGCCAGGGCATACACCCACTCGTGGAACCACACATGGACTCCCTTTCATATACACAAATTACTTTCACTGTTTAAAAAAGAAGCAAGAACCAAAGATGCATTTCTGAACACAAGTTCAGAAGAAACAAGTTCTGAGATGCCCTCAAAACTTGCTTGCTGTTGATGAGGCTTTGTATTGATTCCTCAAGGACCAATGGGCAAGTCTTTGAATAGTTTGCTATTTCCCCCCTTTCTTTCTTTTAACCTCTAATCTAGACCTTTCACACACTCTTAATTTCTTATCTGAAGGTCATCTCAAGAGATTTTTTCACAAAAGGATTTGGGATTTGTCATACCAAATATGTGAGGTCTTGGTTGTGGTTAGGCTTGCCTCAAAGCTCATAGTTCCCTCTTAACTCTAAGGCGCTGTTCATGGGCATAGATTTTCGATTTTTTCACTATGGTGAAGATGGGACTTTGGGCCTTTGCAGCTTTCTCGGGTTGTATACAGAGATGCTCTGCCTCGTCCTCTGGGACTGCAATGAGTGGTCCACAATACATGGATTGTGGGGGCAGTTTGACAAGGATGTTTACCACTTAGTCATGTAAGGTGAGAATTAGACTACAGCTAACTTGGAAGTAACGTGTGACCCCCAAAAGCTGGCTGAAGTTCATTTCTCTGAAACGAGTAACAAGTTTCAACACCTTTTATTTCCAGAAATGTTGCTTCTAGACTTTCCTGAAGCCAGAATTGTTTTATAAAATGTATCACAGAGTATTACATTGGATTAAAAAAAAAAAAGAGCATAGTATGCCTCCTAATATCTTAATCTCTTCACACAGCACATCAGTCAGGACCATAAATATGCTTACTCTGTCACTCAGCAGATGGCATCCGCATCTGAGAAATGGCTGGTTAGGTTTAACAGACTCTATGGTAAAGACTTAAAATCAGCAAGGACTCAACTACACCACATTAAGTTTTCTTGAAAAGTGTTTACTTGAAACACTTAAAGAAAAATATAACTCATCTACATGTTTGAATTATCTAGAAGGAAAAACAAAACCACCATCGAGCTAAACAACAACAGCAAGACCTTGTGAAGTTGAAGGAGACACTGAAAAGTCTCAACGAGGTAATTCTTCGACTGGTCTCTAAAAGTCCAACAGAAACAGGGTGAGCTCAAGAATACAGATTTTCAAAAGCAGTTTTGAACTATGTCTTTTAGAAAACCAGAGCTTGGCGAAAGTTTTAAAAATAATAACGTAACACAATGTTTGTGAAGTTAGCCTCTGTTTTGGTGCACTTAAACTTTCCAGCATTTGTGATTTTAGTTTATCAAAATTGTCTTATAGAATAATAAGACTACACGTATGTTTCCAATGTTTACGCTCACTGATGAAACGGAGAAAGACTGAAGGAAAACAGCCTTTGTCCTGTTCCTTCATTCAAGAGGGCACCCGAGCGTCAGCAGTGTGAGCGTCTATCTAGCAAGCACAGAGAGAGCCGGTCATTCTTGCTTTATTTATTGCTTATTCCCGCAGGATTTATTTCTTACCACCAACATTGTGAGCCATGCCTTTCTGCTAATCAAGTTTAGCACGTCGAGGTAAAATACATGCAATGGTTCCTGGGAAAAGCGTACGCTAAACAATATGTGATCCATACTGTGTGTCCTTGCCGGGGGTCTATTCCTTTGTCCTTCCTAGGACAAAGTGTGTGACTCTGATAAGCCTGTTTAAAAGAAAAATAATAACACTACCAACCAAGCAGACACAGTATTCCAAACTCAAAGTGCAAAATCATTGAACCAAAGATGATGATGTTGAAAAATTCCAGTGGTTAGAAACAAATTCAAACTTCACTATGCAGGCAGAGAAGATATGTTGACAGACTCACCAGGGGCATCAAACTTTTAAAACTTACAAAGGCACAATTCTAGCCATTTTGACTGGATAGATTTTATATACTCATGTCCCTACTATATTCAAAAGATAATACTGTTTTAGTACCAAAAACAAAGCATCAAAACAGAAAATGTGCCCCCACCTCTCCCTTCTTGGTAGAATAGCAAGTTACAATGAGTCTGTGTGAGCATTGCCCACACACGTGCACATGAGTGTCTGCTGTGCACATGAGTGTGCCCAGGGAGGGGGGTGGAGGTGGGGGCTCAGAATGTTGGCAGTCATGATTGCCACCACTAGTTTACTAATCAAAACATGGAAAGAAATATTATGTTAGGCAACATCTAATCTAAGCAGAGATGACTGGAGCGGAGGCACTGCCTTCGAGATTTGGTAGCCACTCCTTTGTATCACTCTGCCCCATCTTGGCCAACATTCTCTCCGTGTGGCTGGAGTGAAGAGGCTGCTCCACACGGGACACATCGAACACCCGATGAACCGGAGTTCTGTCAGAGTGGACAAGAGGACGCAATTGATCTTCAAAAGCATCCTTCTCTGTCTCCACATCCTGGGAACATTTTTGTTGGTGCTGACTGGTGAGCTGATGCCCAAGATGAGACTGGGGCAGCAGCTCTGTCATACCATTGCCACTGACGACGTCACCTTCAGGATGATGCAGCTCCTCCCATCCTATCTGCTTCTCAGTTTTTCTCCAGTGTTCAGAATTCAAATGATTCACTTCTGGAATGTCATTATCCCATTCAAGTTTTCTCTCTGGACTTAACGTTGGTCTGTTCAGATGCAGGGTTTGGAGGTTGACTGGCAAGGTCAAAGGAGGTGTTTCCCCAACCACATGACTTGGGTCTTCACCTGATTCTGCAGAAGCCATCTCTGCTGGCACCAAGCGCTCAGCAGAGGTGACCAGGAAGTCACCACCTTGTGTGGTTGGAGTCCCATTTGCTTTGTTTGGATCAGGGTGACTGTTCAGCAGTGCAAAGGCTCTGTAGACAGCCCTCAGGTAGTTAGTCCAGTCCTCCAGACTTAGTCTAGGGTTAGACCTGTACTCATCGATGTTGCTTGCACCGGATAACTCCTCCAGGCCTTGCCAGCTGGTGTCTGAAGTAATATTGGACTGACTAACCTTCCCATCCATCCCATAACTGTCCTCTGTGAGAAGAGAAACCAAGAGACCTCGTTAGTGTAACAAAACATTTTTGACTCAACCGGATGAGCCATGTAAATATTCTATAAATTAATTTGAAATGTAATAATGGAAAGTATTCTCTCCTAGTATTTGAATGTTGAGTGATGTTTGTATACAAAGGTGACAGAAGGACAATGAAAATAAGAGAAAGGGGAGACTGGGGTCAGTTGGTGAAGTGTTGCACAGCATGCACAAAAGCCTGGGTTTCATGCCTAGAGCACGTAAAGCCAGCTACACACCTGCTACACACTCAGTGGATTGAGGCAGGAGAATGAGAAAGTCAAGACCACCTTTGACTACACAGAGCATAGTGTGATGTGGAAACAGGAGTGGCACTGTTCTGCCTTGTGCAGGGACAGCTTCTGCCTCGTGCAGGGACAGCGTGCTCACTGGGCTTGCTCAGCTCCTCAGTGTGAGAACAGTCAGTCACAGGACAAAGCCATTTATACGGATCAGGTTCCAGGTAACAGATAGACTGCACAATATTTTAATATAATAGGCAAATTCTCAGCGGAGTATCTTTATTTTGTATTTCTTGGTACTCAGTACAAAACCAAATCTTAAGTGCTGCAAGTGAGCTGCTCAGGGATGTTTCTTCATATGCATGGTCCTGCATGGATGCATGCTCCTGGAAGCCACTGTGTGAGCAGGTTTTACATGTGCACAGAGCACACCAGCTTTCTTTCTGACAGTACAACACTGGGCTTAGATGAAATTTAGAAAAGGGGACCCTAGATTAGTGAGATGAATTCTTCATAAAGCTATGCAGAAAATTGATAAGACTATACAAAAGCTACACCTTAGATAAAACCATAAAAGAGATGTCTGTGATCTTCGGGTCACCTGTAAGCTGGAAAAAAGACCAGATACCAGCCCCCGGCAAAGTTGTGAACCCCACTTTGGTACCAGCCTTGGTGAAAATGTAGGGAAGAGAAGTGGAGACAAAGCTAAAGTTGATTTAAAGTGGGCTGGGAGGAAATGCCACGCTGTGCCTGAAACACTGTCCAGAGTCCCAGTGAGTCATGACCTTGACAGTGCAGGAGGGCACTGGGAGAGATTCAAGCTGGCAGGCGTTGGAGAGATGCTCCAGGGAGAAAGGAGACAAGAAAAGGAGAAGGACATGGGTGGGAGAGGAAGAGGGAAGTAAAAGGGAAGACATTTCAAGTCGATGGGAGGGCCCATGACTTCCCCCAAACCCTTAGTAATCCATTGGTAAGATTATACTATATTGAGTTATAACTAACAGGAAAGACACTCCTCCCCCAACCCAGAAATCTTGTAAACTCTCCAAATTAGTGAGATAAAAGCAAACTACTTCTACACAAAATCACTGTGAAAGAAAATACGAAACAAGATCTTCAAAAAAGTATTCCGGTGAAAATGTCCCTGTCCCCTCTCCTCCCCCCCAAATTGATCATGAACTGACCAAACCCATAGAGCGGCCGTGCTGGGTGACCAGGCATTGAGGGCGTGAAAGCATCTGCAGTAAGAAAATCAAGTTGGTAGCAAGAATCCCACAGCCAGCCAAGCTCTCCTTCAGGTCCCAAGGCTGTAGAAAAACAGTTTGAAACCATGGGGAAACAAGGGCAACTATTTGAAAGGAATGAAACCCTTATCTTCATGAAGAAGACAGCACAGAAGTCAGAATAAGCAAGGATGCTTACTGGAGCATCGTTGGAGCCGCGAAGAGACCTTGAGGACGAGCTATGTGCATGACAGGAGTGGACGGGGCAGGGGTTGCACTAACGTGGAGGTGGTCTAAGTCTGTTGTACTATTCTTATACCTTTCCAGTCATGTAGAGATGACAAGGGCTGTCCTGAAGGACAACCAGGGAGGTAAAGAGTGTAGATGGTCACAGGGAAGATGTTCCCAGTGCAAGAAGGTTCCGTGCACAGCTGGCAGATGGACCGCAGAGAGATCAAGGTGTCTCACGGGTCTGGACAGAAACCGACTCTTGAGAATGAGCTTCTAGTCCTACAGGTACATGGACTGTTTGAAATATCAAAGGTTTGAGGCAGAAAGCACTGTATATATAATCTCATAGCCAGGGAAAACTTTCTGCATCTTAGGGCAAGCAGTCTCCCTCTTCCCCCCCCCTCCCTCCCTCCCTCTCTCTCTCTCTCTCTCTCTCTCTCTCTCTCTCTCTCTCTCTTTCTCTCTTTCTCTCTCTCTCCCTCCTTCCTTCATTTCTTCTTTTATTTTTCAAAAAGGGAAGAAAACCCTGTTTTTCAAGACAGGATTTCTCTGTGTCGCGCTGGCTGTCCTGAAACTGGCTCTCTGCAGACCAGGCTGGCCTCCAAACTCAAAGCGATTCACCTGCCTCTGCTTCTGGAGAGCTGGGATTAAAGGCTTGCATCACACCATTCAGCTGCTAGTTCACAGTTTAAATGGATACATTGTGTTAAGTAGACACAGCCTAGTGCATAGCATACTCAGAGTCTTGATTCCACAGGGAACTGCCTTGAGAACTTAGTGCTTCTGCTGTGTGAGGCAATGAAAGAAGAAAGGCCTGAAGAACTCCTTCTACACTGTCACCTCAAGCACGGGAGGCTAACAGAGGGTCCTCACTGGGTGGCTTTCAAGCTATATAAAGAAGAGCGAGCAGGGAAGATGTTGGGGCAACTGTGCAATTAATTCCTCAGGTCACCGGGGTCTTCTCTTCATCTGCCTTCCAGATGCAAATGCTTAATAATTGCTCAGGAAGCAACTTGCTGAAGGTGACCTGGCAGGGACAGAAAGCTGAAACAGAGCCCTTTCCACCAAAGACGTTATTAAAAACCACTCGGTCGGTAAGGGAGCATCTGGTCCATATGGTTTCTCGGGAAGATGCTGCCCACCAACAGTCCTGATGCTCTCCAGACTGTTCTAGGAAACAGAAAGGAAGAGGAAAGATGTGTGAAGAGAGTTTAGCAGAGTAGAGTAAGGCAGAACAGTGGCTCCCTTCGCCCTCAGAGATGTCCACATCGAAATCTGCAGAAGCTGTGGGCATCGCTTTAGGAGGCAAAAGGGATCTTGCAAGTGTGGCCAAGTCTCAATAGCGCAATGTTCAGGTGGAGTCAGGATAGTCAATGGGGTCCTTTGGGAAGGAGATGGAGGTGGAGAGGCAGGATAGTTAGAGCAGGAGATATGACTCTGGAATGTACAGGAGAGAGATGGAGGGAGAGAGAGGAAGAAGAGACACTTATGCTGCTGGCTTCAAAGATGAGACAGCAAACAAGGAATAGATGTCACTTGAACCAGAAAGGACAAAGAAACAGAGGTCTCTGAAGCCCTGAATGAATGCAAATCTATAGATACCCTAATCTGAGGCCAGGAAGAGTCATTTTAGACCTCTTGTCTCTAGAAACTTAAGAGAATAATTGCATGTTGTTTGGAGATGTGCAGTACATTGCTACAAAACCCTATTTGAAGAGTCGTACTGGCACCAGCAGTAGGAAGACTATAGGCAGATACTGCTCGTAAATGTAAGTCCCTTATAATTACTAGTGAAAAGAGTTCCATGTTCTACTAGAAAATCATGCAAAGTGACCCAAAAGAATTTAGTCTGGGAATAAAAGGGTTGTCTTGATGGAGTTTGGTCTGTTGCTATGTATTGAATTATTAAATTCTGTATCCCAAGATCTAGTTGCCCCAAGACAAGCGAATTCCCATGTATGCCAGCTTTTTTTTTTTTTTTTTCAAACCTTGATCCTGAATTTAAAAACTATTGGGTACAGCCAATTACTGGAGTGATTAGAGGCAGTCAGTTTCCTGGCTGGGGGGGGGGGGGGTCTCAGGTAGGGATAGCGAGGAAGGAAAAAGGGAGGAGAGAGAGAAGGGGCTCAGGGGAGGAGAAGTTGTGAACCAGCAACATGTGCCCAGTGAAATGTCCTCCCAGGACACCAGACTGCTGGAACAAAAATAACCCAGGAGGATTCAAACAGCAAGGATTTGGGGTAAACAGCTGTAAAAGTAGCCAGTCCAGCAGTTAGAAAAATAGATTAGGGGTAAACTCCAGTAGTTGCCAAAGCCAAATAAATAAACCACAGTCTGAGTCTCATTGTTTTGTAAGCCAGACGAGGATAAGTTTAAATAAAATTTTCTACATTTAATTTTCTACATTTGCAGATCTATTAATATAATGTAACTTATTCATATATCTACAGAGAAAAATTATCTGAGCATCTTATAGCTGTAGTTTGGCAATTTCAGTTCTCACAATGGCAACAGCACTAGCAAAGATGGCTACTTCCTTAGCATGAAGATGCTCCACATAACTTGGTTTCAGAGTTTATCTCTCTCCCAATGTGATACACTAAAAGCACCTTGTTAGGATCAAGGACAAAGTGAAATCACACTGGAAGAATTAGTCCACTCAGGAGACATTTTCACACGGGAAAAGGATGGACCTGATGCATAGACAGCTCTGTAGCTGTTATGTACGTTTCAAGTTCAGATCTTCTGTCCACTTTCCAGATCTCTCAAAAAACAAAACAAAACAAAACAAAACAAAACAAAACAAAAACCTGGTACCCAGAATTGGCTGCTTCTGCAGGTTGGGTGGCAAAAATATAAGATGACACTGGACATATTTCAGGGCATCAAGCAATGGGATATTCAAGAACAATGGGGAACTTCCAGGAATCACATCATAGAAATCTTAAAGGGGCACTAGTGACCAATTCAGGGCTACTTTGGCCATTACAATAGTGATAAAGGAAAAAGGAAAAGCTTTGCTCTATCCTCATACAAATGGCTGTGTAGGTGAGGAGGGCAGCCAGTTCTTCATGGTTGAACATGACTTCAGAAACACAAGAGGAATGATGGAGTTGGGAAAACATCCATCTGCAGCCATCACATTAATAATGAGGAACTGAAGGCTGGAGTGGAGCTGAGCAAGAAAGTCCTCACTCCAACACCAGACAGATCAAACAAGCACAATGAGTGATCAGCAAAATATCACAACTGCCAGCCAAACCTAGTAGGCTGACGGCATTATTGAGCAGACTAGCAACTGTATAGTGGGCTAGCCTAGTAAACAACACATTAGCTACAATGTAAGGACCCAGAGCCGGTATCCCAATGCACAGATAGCACTGGGTTTTTTGTTTGTTTGTTTGTTTTTGTTTGTTTGTTTTTTGTTTTGTTTTGTTTTTTTGGGACAGGGTTTCTCTGTGTAGCCCTGGCTGTCCTGGAACTCATTTTGTAGACCAGGCTGGCCTTGAACTCAGAAATCCGCCTGCCTCTGCTTCCCAAGTGCTGGGATTAAAGGCGTGCACCACCATGCCTGGGTGACAGCACTGTTTTTATAATAGACCTGTTCCAAATAGACAACTCCTGTCTTGTTGTGAGAACTCAGGACGATCATCAAGTCGAGAGGCAACTGGCTTCATAATGTCCTAACCAACGGTGGAAAGTTGAGAAACCGTTCCAGTAGAGATGACACCAAAGAAAGGTGACAATTTATATGATATATGATTCTGGATTGAATCCAGGACCAGAAACAAACACTATAAACATGACGTTATTGGAACGTTTGGCAACATGTGGCCTGTGAATGTGGGTTAGATAACGGCACTGGCTGATATTGATGGCCTGATTTTAGGTACTGTGAAACAGTCAGTGCAAGAATGTTCTTGGGAAGCACATAGTAAAACACGTCTACACAAAGGGATACGATGACTGCAAATGACTCAGAACTGAAGAAGAAGCTGTGTTGCATGAGAAAGAGGAAATGAGAGGTAAGACACAAACAGGGTGAAATGTCTTGGAGCTATCCCAATAGGCTTTCTATAAATGCCAACTTATATGAAGACAGAACATTAAAAGTTACTAGATATTAGGGCAGTGATGTATCCTGGTTGATGGGGTTCTTGCCTAGCAGATACAGGAGCCCCAGGTTCAATCTCCAGCATCATATAAACAGGGTGTGGTAGAGTATGCCCATAATCTTAGCACTTAGAAGAAATAGGAAGACTGATCAGAAATGCAAGGTCGTCTTCTGGGATCACTAATTGATGAGTTCAAGGTGAGCTTGGGCTAGGACTGCTAATCATCCTGGCCTGGCCTCTGACACTTCTCAGCTCACAAAACCAGACTTTTCTATTGGGCTATTTATTTGGAGAGCAAACACGTGGCTGGCTTTGTTATGAAAAGCAAATCTCTAGAATAAATGGAAAGGATTTCAAGTTACAGATAAGTCTCACCTCACCCTGGAAACAAGAAGGTCATGAAACTGTTAAGAGAATTTCCAAAATACACCTTGGTTTCAAGCCGAGTCACAATCTTTTCTGAATGACATTTGTAAAATATATTAGTTTATGTTTAAGATTGGAGGCCACACACTGTTCCCTCTCATAGACTGCTTCATTTTTGCAAGTTGCTTTGCATCCTGTATTCTGTTTACTAACAAATGCTGTCACTCCCTGAACCTTGTTACACAGCAAGACTGGAATTAGAACTTTGGCAGCCTGGCATTACCATGGAGATGAACAACTATGCCACCAACAACCATCTTCACCAATAGCTATTGCTCTGGGGGAAGAGGCATCAAACCCAGTGTGGATGGAGGTTCGTGGCCTAGAGAATTCAGTGAACAGGACCAGGCAGCCGACCTGCACTACAGAGCTGCCATTGGCTGCTCAGAAGCTCCGGACACACTGGGCTCTTAGGCACGTCGCCAAGACCTCTTCTTGGACATCACAGCACGGCAGCAGAAGTGATGTTCATGTACAAAGGGAAACAGAAATGCCAGCCAGAACTGTGATCCTTCCTCATATGGCATCACAGTCAGTGTTTATGCCTTTGACACAGGATTGTTGGCATCACAAGGCACCCTTATCATACCTCTCACCTCCTCCACCAACCTCCCGGGCCATTGGGTCACATGCTTCCCTTTAGAAGCAGCTCATTGCTTTAGAGATGCTAAATGGCATCAGGCAAGGTGGCAGAGAGACAGAAAACAAAGCCGGGATAGTGGGGCCATTTTCCTGTCATCCCTCCATCTGCCCCTATACCATGCCACGTTCTTTTCCTTTTGTTTCTCTGAGAAGGTATCAGTGTGGATAGTGCCAAACAATTCACACTGTTTTGATAGGAAGTGGCACTTGAGTGAGCTCGTTGACTGGAGTCTGGACACACCAAAGCATCAATGTCCCTTTAGCACCGACTGTGAGGACAGCACCCCCACCCCCACCCTCAAACTGACAATATTTCAGATAAATTCTCTGAAGCTGAAGCTCAGGGTAGGAAAACAGCAGTGGACAATCAGTGGACAAGCTTCCAGTTGTATGACCTTCTTCATGTGGGAGAGAAGGATGAGGGCTCTTAAGGGGTAAGGCTTTCAGGATGAGGGCTATGTATGAAGTTTCATGTATTCACTCAGTTCCGGTATATTCTGGGAACTTCCGGTCTGACCCGGAACACCCTGTGCTTAACCTCTGGCACCCTCTCTCTGTCCCCTCACCCTTGTGAGCTCTCCTTATAAAAATTGCTTTTGCCACCAAAACTGACTAATGACTGTTCACATGGAAATTCTTTGTTCCCTCTGACTTAGGCCTCATAGTGCTATCAAAATTTTCCTTAGTCCTCTTTAAAAGTATTATCAATATTCTTAGATGGAAAAAAATACCTCCCACTTAGTCCCATGCAGCCTCTCTGCCCAACGGTGTAAACAAAATGAAGGAAAATCCCTGCTGCCCCAGAGGCCACTCCCACTTTCCGGTCATGCATTCCTTGCTTTAAAACCGCAAGCAAACAGGCATGCGCATGCGCAGGAGAGAGTCCATGCTCAGAGGCATCTCGTGGGGGTCGATGCATTGATTGACAGCAGAATGAAGGGCCAGGAGCCAGGGATTCGGTGGGAAGGAGGGCACTGTTAGAACACACATGCACCACGACCTATGCTCTGTGCAAGATGGTAATAAACAGAAACTAGTTGAAATGATGGCTCATGCAATTATGGGAAAGAAGCTGCTGAAAATTTAAAAAACGTGTGAATACCTGTGCGGGTCATAGTTTCCTCCTTCTTTAGCTCCTGACATAGGAAAATACAAGAGGAATTAGTTAGCTTTAGAACTCATAGAACTTTCACTATGCAGTTTCCACGAATACATCTAAATCCTAGGAAGAAACAGACTGTGTTAAATACAGGCAGCATTGAAATCCATCGGAGATGGTCTTATTTATTAGTCTCAGAAGGACTGAGTTCTGAGAATAAAAAGGTTTAAGGTAAAAAACAAAACATGGAAAAATGGATTACAATGAGAAAGCAGAGAGAGAGAGAGAGAGAGAGAGAGAGAGAGAGAGAGAGAGAGAGAGAGAGAGATTCCAGAAGTTCATGTAATTCTGAGTAAGTTTTTAAAGTGCACAGCACAGCAGTAAGGTGGCCTGACCTGGCCTGCCACTTGCCCATTGAGGTTCCTGTCAGAGTCTCACAGTGACGCTGTTAAGTCATCTCTGATGAGGTAAGGAGCCATATTCTTTTGGGGACTGAGAGCGTTGTGTAATATTTCTAGGGTCTCTACTAGTTTGCTGTAGATCCCAGGTCTACACAAGGTGGTGTTCCCCCACCCCCATTCATCTCTGGTTTTCTTTCTTTGATTTCTGAGAAAGGTCAGTATAAAAGCAGCATATTTCCAAAGCTTTAAGCTGAACAGAGTAAGCAGCCAAAATACCACTTTGCAGGCATGCTTCTTGCCTGGCTAATTTCCCTAGGTGTTAGTGGGGAATCAAGGTAAGATTCTCATGGGCCTCTCTTGAAGGATACCCACTGCTTAATATGGGATCCTACAGAGGTGGGAATGACCAGCAAGTAGGTTGATCTTTTTGGGAGAAGAACCTCACTTCTCCCTTCAAGTCTATGATCCCCCATGAATTCTACGCTTCAACACTCGGTCCCCACTTGGATAGGCAATCTGGGGAGGTATTGAACCTTTGGGGTGTCACTGGGGATAGGCTCCGAGCATTTACAGTCTCACCTCACTTTCTGTTTTCTGTCATTTGCTTGCGCTTGAGTTTCCTGCTTGCCTACCATTTGCTATCACATTCCCCTATAATGATGGGCTCTTACCCCCCTTGGAACTGTGAATGAAAACAAACTCTTTTTTTCCATAACCAAAGGGCTGTTGGTTTGATTGCTGGGGATGCTGGCTCTACACAGGACCTGCAGAACACAGGATGAGACCTGAATGTACTGAATGTGTGTTTTTCCATCTGGATGGGGAAAAGCGGTTCATTGGTTAAGAGTGTATCCTGGTTGGTTAAGTGCTGCTCCAGGGGACAGGAGTTTGCTTTCTTGCACCATATCTGGTGGCTTGCAGTTGCCTGTAACTCCAGCTCTAGGGGATGATGACACTCTATTCAGGCCTCTTCTGGCACAGCACTCATGTGCACAAACTCAAATACAGACACAGACCTGTGCACATAATTAAGACCAGAGTGGGGGCAGGGGCAGAGTTCTTGCATCTGTGTCAGGCATTGTGACTTATACCTATAGTCTTAGCACCTGAGAGATTGGCCACACTACGCACAGTAACAAGTGTCACAAAGGGTATGGGCTCCTGGAAACTGCTTTTCAATGCCAGTGACTTCGGCTTATCGTCCTGTAGGAATGTCAGAGCCATCTCCAGTTCTTTTTCTTTCCCCTTTTCTGTGAATTGCTGACAATTACACTTCTATAGAAATGGTGCAGACTACAAGTTTTTTCCTTAGCAAGGCACAGGTTGAACAAATAGTTCAAAGAACCACATCTATATAAGCCCAAGGAGAAAGATGTCAGGCACACATAGCAGAACAGGGTCAGAACATCTATCCACAGCCAATTCAGACTCCAAGTTAATGAGCTTCCTAAATATTTTCTATTTTCAAATGGGCTATAGTGGCAAAAATGATAGACGTCCCTTGTCTTGGGCAGGTATGCAGGTGAGGGTGGAGGGCACAGATGATGGCAGGCAGAAGCAGGACACCGTGTGTCTAACACATAACTGTAAGAAGAGCTTCTGCTGTCCTCAGGACTGTTCAGGGCAATCACAAGGACTCATCAAAGGCTCAACCTAACGTTCTCATAGATGCTTCTGTCAAAACCCAAGACTTTCTGATAGAATACACACACACATGCAAGGCATTGGAGGGAAACCCTTACTCAGTAATTTTTGTTCCCTGTGACTGCACCTAGAGGGAGAGACTTAGAGATCAAATTATGTTTGGATCTGTTTACAGAGTTTCTCATAAACACATAGTTCAAGTACCCTAAACTATACGCTTATAAATGGAAATGTTTTAAATGGAGAAATATTGATAATACAAAGATGTTTCTAAATGGAAGTAACATATTTTCTTACCAATGTCCAGGCTCTTGGGTCTTGGGTTGCACTGTTTATACCCTTGGCAGCTTCGGAGCTCCATCAGCTGTATGTGTAGCTGATTTAAGATGCTCCGTTCTACTGTGTGTACTGTATTTGTGAGCTGCAGATAAAGAAGACAGGACAATGGACTGCAGCACCTGTCTGGTTATCTCGTTTCCAACTACCCTCATCAAACGAAAACATATTGTCTTACCTGATAAGGATCCGTATTCATGTCGAAATATTCCAGAAAGCCAGTAGCAAACTCACAAAACAGGAAATTGTGCGTCTCGTTGACTGTACGCAAACACCAGTAGGTATTGTTGTTAGAACTTGTGCAGGCACAGAAAGATCCCACTGTTGGAGAAGAGCGAAGAACAGCACAAAGGAAAGAATGAGAAGGCCTCATAAGCTGGCTATGTCAAGATTTCTCTACAAGCTTCATGGTTTCTGTCTTCTAAGTGCTGTGATTGGCTGTCAATGACAAGTACATCCTTTCCTTCACACAAGCTGGCTGTGAAATCTGAGAATGCAAGGGGTCATAGAGGCTGAAGAGCAAGGTCAAGTGTCAGGCCACTAAGTAAGTTACCCTCCCTAACTCTTGATGGTAGTATCCTCCAAAACTGGACAAGTGACTGGAGTATTGGGAGAAGAGTACTAGAGATTCTATTTGTGGTTATTTTTATCCTTTATGGAAGAGGAAAACATAGTTGTTTCATAAAGCAACAGAATTAATGCCTTTGCTTTGTCTCAGAGTCACACAGCCAGTGTCACAACCACACATGGAGGGACAGTCTTAGATAAGGGTGGAGCCCAGCTTGATGGAGTTGAAGAAAATGTCATTTGTAATTACAGATGACCCTCTCCAGCACTGTTCTTGTATATAAGAGTATGCATGTATGCATGCATGTGTGTATAGCTTTTTCTATTCTCACCCCAGTTCTCAGATAATGACTCTGAGACTTAATATTTATTAATAAATGACTAGCTATAAGCTTGGGCTTGTTTCCTGACTAGCTCATAACTTATATAGCCCGTTTATTTTATTTTATGTATGCCATATGGCTGGTTACGTCCCCTCAGTTTCAGGGACTTCTTAGAGTCAGGGTGACAAATCTTCCCACTTGATGATCTCCTAGCACTCCTCTCTCTATCTGGATGCTCACCCTCTAACCCTGCCTCAGCTTGATGGACATCAGCTTGTTATGGACGGATGCTGCTTCTACACACTACACAAGAGAGTCTATGCTCGTGTGTGTAGGTACACATGTGTATGCATTAGAGTACAGAGAGCAACTTTGGGTGACGGTTACCTTGATTTTTGAAACAGGATCTCTCTTTAGTCTGGAACTCCCTAAAGCAGTCTACACTGGCTGGCCACAAGCCCTGTGGAGCTGCCTGTTTCGATCTCCCCAGCAATGACATTGCAACCTTGTTTACTTAGCCTAGCATTTTATATGGATCCTGGGATGAATTCAGGTCTTAATGTTTACATGGCAAACACTTTACTGGTTGAATTTCCCCAAGACCTCTCTACAGTATTTTAATATTCAGTGAGATTTGACTGTCAACATCTTTTGCATATAGGCTCCCTGGCTAGCTTTTAGAAAGTATTTAAGAAACATCAAATTTTAAAACAACCCATTTGCTCTTTTTGTTAAAGTATGTGTGTGTGTGTGTGTGTGTGTGTGTGTGTGTGTGTGTGTGTGTGTGTGTATGGGGTGGTGGTGGTAATGGTGGGGCTTCATAATGCACTTTTTAGCAAATATTTCTTAAAACACTTAGGATATGCACAGGAAATGGGATGTACTTCTGATGTAAGATGTTTGTATATCTTACCTCATTTAGTTCTCAAAGGACTGTTAGACACATTATTGTTCCCATACCCACGTGTACGTTGGAAACCTAAGGACCAGCATCATGTAGCTGACAACAGGCAGCAGGGGAGTCTGGCTGGAAGCTGGTGCTAGGTCTGAGACTACTGCCTTTTGTCATATTAGAGTCACTAAATATGGCGTCCAAGCTAAAGAGGGTCGATCGATCTTTCAAAAGTGAAGAAGAGATTACATTTTCAAATATGTTAATAGGCCAGATTTTTTTTTAGGGCAGTTAAAAGCTGAAGGGAAGGTGAATTCTGCTCCATAACCCACCACTAAGAGCTGCAACCTCCCCTGTGCCGATGCCCCCAACAGGGCTTACTTGCTTTAGCTGGTGAATGTACACACTACTCTTGGTGCTGCCCAGCATATGGGCTTGGAGCATGGAGCCCAGGATTGCCTCAGATCCTCCTGAGTTCCAGGAGAGTCTGGACAATGACACGTGTCAGCAATGATGGCATACAGATGGATAAACATCCCCTGTGGTCTGTGTTCTGCACATTCCCCTCTCCTCCAGTCCAGAAACACTTTTACAAAAGACTGTCTGGGAAATGGAGAATATTTTCATTTGTTTCATTTTTTTCCATAGAAAGTGCTCTCTGTACATCATTCATAATTTATATTCTTTCTATGAGAACATTAGTTCATTCCTACATATTAAAATCCAGGCAACCAAATGCTTTTAACTTATGCAGAAATTTACCAAATCAATAATTTAAATGGGTTTTGAACTTGTTTCATAAACTATATGAGTATAATAACTTCTGGTGGTTCTGCACAAATAATTGATAAATCTCAAGGATGTTAGAAATTTAACAGTGTAATTTCAATAAATGACTGTTTAGTTAATGAAGGTATTAAAAATTGAAGATCATCATTGCCTCAGCATACAAATGATGCAACCCACTGAATCAACATCTGACCAAGTCTTTCATGTAACCATTCCATTCTTAGAGCAGAAGAAAAGCATGCTTTGGTGCCTGGCATTACACTCACTGGGACTGAGATCTATAAAAAGGAACCACACCTTTGTGACCTCCAAAGGTTAAAATGAAAAGGACTCTTAAGATGGTTTTTCTGTTATCAGTTATGTTAAGTTTTTTTTATAATACACAGGTCAAGTTAGTGTAATAGTATGAGGAGCCTAATTAAATAAGATCAGTGTGTTCATTTGTGTAACTTGTGGGCATATAATAAAAAAACATTTTAAACAGGTTGAAGAGATCTTTAGCAGTTAAAACACTTGTAATGAAATCCAAAGGACAGAAGTTCAGATCCCAGCATCCATGTAAAAAAAGTGGGTACCACCTAAATGCTCTAACTGCAGTTCCACATACCCAGCACCATCTTCTGGCTCCATATACACCTGAGTGCATTCCTAGAGACAGACACATAGAGCAAGCAACAGAAACATGCAGACACATAGATACAGACACACACGCATACACACACACACACACACACACACACACACACACACACACACACACACATAATTTAAAGTTTTTAATTGAGAAGGAGAAATGGCAGAACAGGGCTAGAACATACCATGTGGGTCTTTCCTAGATATGCTAGTGTGTTGCTTTCATAAGAGGAAACAAGACAACATTAGGAGGTCATTCTGACTTTGAAGGATGGTTTGCAGACAAGAGGAAAGGATGTGGGAGACCATACAGGAGGTTTGGCTGTGCCTGGGGCATTGGCTTAGGCAGGAACTGTAGCAGCCGACCTCCTAACATAGGCAAGCTATAATTTATCCTCCCTTGTTCTTCAAGGGGCTTTCCAGTCCCTGGTGCATCACATTGGTTCCTTCTGCATGACATCGCCACCAACTTCATCCCTACCTCACAACCCCTGCTCACAACCTCACTCTGCTGGGATGTTGATTTCTTCCATTTGGACAATGTTCCTACAGCTCTTTAGGTTCCAGCTTAATTGTCATCTTTTAAAGGGGCTACAGTTTGGCTATGAGAGTCCCTCAAGGTCCTGCAGCATTGTCACTGGGAAGCATCAAGCCTCTCTGAGCTTGAACCTACTGGGTCTTACATCACTGACATGTAAGCTTGATGAGGTCTCTCTCTCTCTCTCTCTCTCTCTCTCTTTCTCTTTCTTTCTCTCTCTCTCTCTCTCTCTCTCTCTCTCTCTCTCTCACACACACACACACACACACACCTTCCTTATCTCTAAAGAGTCCCCGTGGAAAGTTTAACTGTTTATTTCATTCCATAGCCACAAAGTGTAAGTATCTTCCGTAGTTCACTGCTTGCTTGCTTTTCTCCCTTCTCACTAGAATTAAAGTGCAATAAGGACAGACCCCCTCCTCTCCGAAATCTGAAAGGTCTCACTGATTTCCAACACTCCATTTCAGGAGCCACATTAAAAGCTGTATGCTATGACTACGCCTCACTTGGCCTCACTGTGATTGTGAACACACATGTAAACACAGACCCAACTCTGAAGCAGTAAGACTGAGAGGCACAGGCTGCCCAGGACTGGCCTGCCATGTCTGAATGATCTGGGAGAGCGCCACAGGCCAGTTTGATAAGCTACCTGGCTCCCTCTGCTGACCCTCATAAGGCTGGAGTTTTATCTGTGCTCCTGGTAAGCCTTCAGTTGGGTGGTGTGCCCCGCCAGAGCCGAGGGCATACACAGTTCCCCACTGCCAAGGGGACATTGTGCAGAGACAAGAGAAAGCAAATGTATTTTATTCAAAATGGCACAACTAGTCCCTACCCTGTACTGTGAAAACAAAACAGAGTATTTGTGTGGACCCCAGGGTCTTCCACCAAAGGGGACCAGGATAAAGAGGGTGTGGGCTCTGGGTTTACCGGATGGATCATTACTGTGTTTTTATTTGTTTGAAGATACATGCATTAGAATTAAAGCAAAAGATGGACCTGGGAGAAAGAGTAGATGAAGGGGAGGAGGTGGGGAAGAGAGGGGAACCTGTAGTCAGGATGTAATATATGAGACAAGAAGAATTTTAAAAGACAAAAAGACAATTAAAGCAGAAAGCAATCTATTTGGAACAAAAGTGCCCAGGCATTTATTGCTGTGGACCTAACAGGTTTATGGGCAGAATGGGCCTGAGGAAGCCTCTGTGTGAAACCTCAAGGAGAGACTTGGTATGTTTAAACAAAAATAACAACATTTCTAGGAGTAAAAGCTAGTATACTGGTAATCCTAGTGTGAGGGAGGCTGAGGCAAGAGGAAGCCAGCCTGGGTTATATAGTTCTAGGAAGCCAGCCTGGGTTATACAGTTCTAGGCCAGCTTATAGGATACACACAGAGACCTTATCTTTTAAGATCAGAACAAAGGATGGGAGAGATAGCTTAGCGGTTAAGAGCACTGACTGCTCTTCTAGTCCTCCTGAGTTCAATTTCCTGCAACCACATGGTTGCTCACAACCATTTATAAAGGGATTGGAGGCCCTCTTTTGGTGTGTCTTAACACAACTACAGTGTGCTCATATATATAAAATAAATAAATTTTTTTTTAAAAAATCAAGCAAAAATTAAAAAAAACCAAACATAACAACAAAACAAAACAAAGAAACAAACAAAGACTCCAAAGTTTCTAAAGACAAGTAATTTTTCTTTTTTTTCTAGCAAAATGATTTGGGCACAGAATGTGACATTTTCCATTTGGAACCCCTGGATTGACTGGTTTACCTGTGTGGTTCTCAGCCTACATTAGAACAATAGGAGGCGCTCTCTGCACTCCATGGGATGTACCCCTGGGAGACTTACAGTTCCAGAATGGGGCAGTCTGCCAGTGGTTGTTGTCATGGGTGAAGCAGGTAAGGCCAGGCAGGCTACACTCCTCTCCCTTCCTCTGCCGTTTCTTCTCCTTCCTCTCCTTCTTCCTCCTCCGATGCTCCTTGAAGAGCTGAAGTTTGCTATCCACCTCCTGGGCAGCAGCCTCCCTGAACGACCAGAAAGTACTTTATAAAACGTGGGATTGTTGTTCTAAGCCGTGGACAGTCACATGAGCTCGGGTGACCTCTGCTTTCACAGAGGGCTTCAAATATAGCCAGTACCATGGAGGTAAACTCGCTCAGGACAGTTCTCTAGATCTGCACTGAATCTGACGATCACTTGTTCTTAAGCATCGATAGGAAGAAAGGTTGGCACGAGTCAGGGCATCTTGCCAGCCACAAGCTTTGAACAAATGATGTGATCTCCCGATAGCTCAGTACACATCAGGCGGCCACAGAGTCAGTGATTGATTAGTTGGCTTGCAATGGGATTCAAATATCCTTTGGCAAATTATACATGATAACATTTTAAAATAAAGGTTTTTTGTTTCTTTAAAATATTTACTTTTTGAGAACTCCATTTGTGTGTACGATGAGATACGATCATAGCCAACCTGCAGGCCCCCTTCACACCCCACCCCCACCCTGCATGCCCCCTTCACACCCCACCCCCACCCTGCATGCCCCCTTCACACCCCACCCCCACCCCTGCATGCCCCCTTCACACCCCACCCCCACCCTGCATGCCTCTTTGCACCCCACCTCCCACCCTGATCTCCCTCTGCACATCCTCATGTCTTTTATTCTCTGTAATAGCCCACTGAGTCTAGTACTGCAGCATGGACGCTTACCAGTGGTCCAGCCCTAAGAGGAAGGATGCTCCCTCCTCCCACAGCTACCAACTGCCGTAACTTCTTAGTCAGGGCTGGTCCTCATGAGCTCTGTCTTATGCCCCTAATCACTACTGCTATGAGCTTCGGATCATAATAGCAGTGTCACGTTCTTTCCCCACCTCTCAGACTCTTTTCACTTCCTTCCCATTCCTGAGCCTCAGCAGGTGATTTTGGTTCTCCGCATAGTTTAAATGTCATTGATGTTCAGATACTAAGCCTCTCACACATCCAACTTTTGCTATTGTTTAAATATCCAAGTGCTTCTTTCCCTCTTGAGAGGCCAGCACTACCACAAGCCATTCTAGGTCTGTTACTCTCTGCCGATTTCCACCACAGACCATCCTATGTGGAGTCCCTCCTGTCACCAGGGACAGCCCCAGCCCCAGCCCCAGTGCACAGACAGGAAGCCACTCACTTGAAGGGGTGAAGGTGACTCTTTAGCTTCTCCTGTCGTTTGACACCTTTCTCTTTGTTGTAATAGCTGCAGGCCAGAAGGTTAGACATGAGTCTAATATATGTAACCTCTCATTCGATTAAATGGTTCATAACACACACACACACACACAGAAACATTCACACTCACTCATACACACTCACACACACATACCCACACACTCACACACACACCCATACACACTCACACAATCACATACCTACTCACACACATTTACAGAAGCACTCACACACCCACACACATAACTCATTCATACACTCACACAAAAATACACACACACACACACACACAGACACACACACACACACAGACACACTCACTCATACACACTCACACCCACACACCCACACACTCACACACACACCCATACACATTCACACAATCACATACCTACTCACACACATTCACAGAAGCACTCACACCCACACACATAACTCACTCATACACTCACACAAAAATACACACACACACACACACACATTCACATACAAATACACACACACAAATATACTCACACAGACACACTCACTCACATGCATGGCAGGAAGTTATTCTTTTGCCATTATTTCAGTGGGGCTTGTTTTTTGCTTAAGTGGGTGCCATTTTTAATTAGACTTAAGTGGGTGAAGCCAATATGTCTGATGGCAATGGCAATGCCTTCACACACAGCATTAATGAAACATGACGCAGTCTCGAGCTCTTCTCTCTGGCTCATTTGTGTCAGGGACGCATGCTCACCTCTGCTGTGTTAGGAGGCGCCCTAGGACGCATGCTCACCTCTGCTGTGTTAGGAGGCGCCCTAGGACGCATGCTCACCTCTGCTGTGTTAGGAGGCGCCCTAGGACGCATGCTCACCTCTGCTGTGTTAGGAGGCGCCCTAGGACGCATGCTCACCTCTGCTGTGTTAGGAGGCGCCCTAGGACGCATGCTCACCTCTGCTGTGTTAGGAGGCGCCCTAGGACGCATGCTCACCTCTGGTCACCACAGCCACACTCCTCAGGTTTCCTTTTCTTTAGGTGTCCCCTCACTTCCCTTAAATTCTTAATTTTATCTTGTAGAACTTCAATCTGGAAAACACATAATCATGCAAGCTTTTAAGATCAGGATCTTTGTTTACAGAGTCTCCTCCACCTTATTGGCTGCACTCCGTGATAATGACTATTCCCAGAACAGCTGAGAAGAGCAAGCCATAGAACAAACACGTTTACTTCTATATTGCCAGTGTGCCAGACACATTAACAGATACCTCCTGTTTTCTCAAAACCATGCAAAAGACCATCAGATTCATCCCTCCCTTTCCCACTCTTGCTCTCAGTAGGACTACCACTACATCACTGGAGGACGATTAAATCTCTTGGTGGATTTTCTAGTTTTTAGGCAATTACAAAAATGAGGATATGGACACATGGTGTGACCCTCCAGTCACAGCAGGGCTAAGGAGCCGAGCACACAGCCCTGTGGATTGCTGTGTTTGTTTGTATGTTTGTGCGGGGATGGACAACCAAGCTCTGTATAACTACGCTCTACCCAGCCCCAAGGCTGACCTCTTTATCAATGTAGGCCTTATGGTCCTTCCACGCTCTGGCTGACTGGTACAGCTCCCTCTCACAGTGGATTGTGTCGTTTGGAAGAATAAAGCACCTGCAAAAGCAAGGAGGCCCCGGGAAACAGGCTCACTATCAACAGAAAAACCACAGACAGACACCAGAGAGAGCAGAGAGCACTCTACCCTTCGCCCTTGTCTTGTAGATAAAAACACTGATCTGAGAGCTGATCCCCTCACAAGGATAAATGAGAATGGGTCCTGGCCGCTGGCTGGACAAGGGACAGGGTCACTGCTTTGTGACAAGATTATCACCAAGAACACCTTGCCACACTTTTCCACATTTATCCTCCCTTGAACAGGATCCATTCCCCAAATTAAACTCTTAAAGTGTCAGCAAGTGCACACACAAAAGATTAAGAGTGCATTTCCACGTGTGGATACATGTGTATGGATTTTCAAAGTCACAATTCAAAATGGCTTCTGGGCAGAAACACATCACTCCATCATTTTGCTTTACAGAAAGAAAAACCTCAAACAGCGCACGGACACTCTGATGCTTCCCTTCTGTTTGGCTGTGCGGGGGCTCTATCTAGACAAGCCTCTGGCTAGACAAGCGCTTTACACTGCTGCACTAGACCTTCAGATTCTCCATTTTTTTCCCCCATTTATCCCAAGCAGGACCTGAACTGGAGATCCTGCTGAACATCGGGGGCTGGGAACATAGGTGCACTCCATGATGCCTAGTTTAAACAGCGCTGGGATCACCTCCAGATTCCAGGGCGTATTTGTTTGCTTATTTATTTTTACTTGTGTGCATGGGTATTGCATCAGGTGCATGTGGCATCTGTGGAATTCAGACGTGGGAGTTGTAGCCCCTGACATGGGTTGCAGACAGTTGTGAACCTCTATGTGAGTGCTCGTAACCAAACCTGGCTCTTCTAGAAGAGCAGCCAGTGTTCTTCATCTCTGAGCCAACTTCTGTAATGCTCTAAGTCTGGAGGACCACGGAGAATGGAAGAGTCCCCAGAAGTCCCCAGACTTGTGGGTGGAGGTTCCACCCATGCCTGCTTAGTTGTGATATGACAGGATTGCTCTGCCTGGTTCCCAGCTAATGAAACAGAACCCAAAGCACATGTCCAGGTCACTGGTGGTTCTAACTCCTCCTGCTTCCTTGTGTCCCTTGTTGTGCCTGTAAGCCTTTGGACACTGCATTACTGAGCAACGCTATTTCTTTTTGCAAAGTGCAATGGTGATTGTATGGGGCGTGAGGTAATGTTGTCCTCCAGCCTGGGAACTACATGAGGAGACTCACTTGTGTGTCACCCGGACAGTGGCGGGTAACCCCACAGCATTGTTGCTGTCTGCCAACATCTCATTCCTGATGTCACCAGCAGCAGCCTGGTGGCCAATGAAGCCCTGGTGACCCTCATCATGGCGCTTGGCAATGCTCCTTGGTGGTAACACTTGCAGTTCTTCTTCTTCCAGGTTGATGTCATATATTTCACCTTCGAATTCAACAGACAGGGACCGAGTCTGCCGGGTGTGCACAAATCTGGGCTTATACTCTGGAATGAGAGGAAAAGTCATTACCACGGATGAACAGATGTGGGTGGGAAGGAGAATGGTATCACCGGTCATCGTGGAATGTTAGAGAGGAACACAAAGTGCAGGCTGAGTAGCCTTGGGGCATCTTTGTCCTGGGTAGCTCCTGAAATCACAGCAGCAAAAAGCATGCTCTTGTCCTGGTTGGGTCCTGTCAAGGGTGCTAACAGGCTAAAAGCTGCCACACTTAGTTTTCTACATGAATGGCTAAGGTAGTCAGTATAGAACTATATAGCCCCTGCTTGTTATTAGCTTCAGCTGTCCTTTGTATACTGCTTATCTATCTTGAATCCATAATCTTGAAATGAAAGTATTGCCATAATGGTCCTTACACTGAAAAAAAAAAAACTTATGAGCTATCAAACATGAATTGGTTCTATTATTCTTTCTGCATGAGGGAACTGAAGCACTGGGTTTTGCTGGGCTTTCCCTAGGTCCTAGAGCCTGAACACGCTGGGTCCTGGAGCCTGAACGCACTGCCTCACCACTGCCTTGAGCTGCTTTTTAAAAGAGACGACCCCTCTCAACACCGCACATTTACACAAGTACAGGGCAGCGCTCTAAAACGACTAAATTTGTGAATGTTTGCATCAGCCATGTAACATTTTGAACACTTGATATTAAGAGTAAGGCCGCTGCGCACCTGCAGTGCACTACTATGGGATGCTGCCTGATGTCCGCTGGGTCCTGGCTAAGGGTGTTATTGTACAAGCTCTGACCTCGGCTTTCATGCTTGGGCTTTGCCAAGCACACTTCTCTGGAATCTTGTCTTCAGCTTCCTAAGTCACGAAGAAGAGTCACAGAGACGAGGGAATCGCAACTGTCAGCCTTCCTACAGGGGAGCTTGGTCCCTATAGGACCCCTTACTTTCCAGGTGCAGTAGTGGCTGCCATGACAGACGACGACTTGCACCACTATCACCTCAGGAAAAGAGGAAACCTGCTCCTGTTGTAGGATGCAGTTTGAAAACTTTCTGGCAGGGGACAGTGTTCCTGCTGCTAAGTGGGATGCTTGTATCAGGGGGCCTTGTAACCTTATTAATTCTAGCTGTGATTTTTCTTATGAGGTTTAAGTGTGAAATTTCCTTCCAGGAGGAAAGACAATCCCGTAACTCTGTGTACTGGCTATAAACCACTTTAAGAACCAGTGAAGACCAGTCCACCTAGATAAGGAATTCATGGCCCTCTAGTCTATTCTGTTCAGCACAAAAATGTCGCTTTAAGGAACTCTGAGTCTCTTAAGTGTTTTGTGTCCAATTAAACAGAACTTATTTGTTTCCAGACATAGAATGTGCACAGATTTGAGCCACTTCTCTAATATGCCACGAGGTGGCAGTAGACTATCATTCTTCAGTAGATGTTCCTCCTGTTTTCTGTAGTCTGTATCAATCAGTTACCTGAGAGTTTTTACTAAAAAAAAAAAAAAGAAACAAAAAACCTGTAGGCAGTAAGGATATGCTGTACTGAGTTCAACTAATTTGATACTGCCACTCAACAAGATACAAGCGTCTGACAACATTTAAAGATACAGTCTAAAACATGAAAAATATGCGTTTAAAAACTGCTCATGTCTTTCCTCTAAGGTTAAACACACATGAACTGATTGATACCTAAAATTTAACTTTTAAATCAAGTTAAGGCAGGCATATTAGAGCATTACCATGAAGGTAAAGTCAGATGGCTCTAACCCTCCCCCACTGGTCCCGAGGGACACCCGCTGCGTGTGTGGATGCCCTGGTCCCTAGGAAGTTACTAAGTGGATTTTTATTCTATACTAAGTGAAAATGCTCGCAAAGTAAAATTTCTAGCTGATCTTTGCTATCTTACTTTAAACTGAGCAATGATTTTTGCTTTTATCCTGAAATCTAGGCACCGAGAACATCTCATTTGTGTGTGAATCACGGGGGAGGTTGTCTTGAAAAGGGATCCTCCTGCCGCTGTATGTGTGTGGGGTGTGGGGGGGGGCTGGGGGGGGTCACAAGGTTGAGCTTACTTGGTGTTCCCTTGTTCCTCAGGAACTGCCTTTGATTCTTTCTCTGGCTTCTGCTCGAGCGATAGCCAGAGTCCCTACAATGGCACTCTTTGTCTTTGTCATGCAATCCGCGAGAGTAGAGGTTGCGTGCATTCTGACGGACCGTGAGCAGGTCGCTGGGTCCCTTACACTTGTGGATTCGGAGCTTGCCGGATGTGTCCTCGATGCACTGCCAGTTCTGCAAGAGCCAGCGGGAAGCAGTTGGCGATGCTGAGCCAGTTGTTATTTACAAAGCACCCTAGCAGTAGCTAGGTGTCCGTCAGTCCGGTCCCCCATCATCACCTCCCCCCTCCCCCACCCCTGCCCCGTCCCTCACTGCTAATTCCATTAAGGAGCATAAATGAAAGGGGACTGGCTTTTAAGTGACCCTGCAGTAACTGCTCAGTTCTATTTCGTTTGTGGCAGGCACATACAGATGACAAATCATTGGGAATCAGAACTGCCTCGATGACACTGGCGCTGATAAATGAATCCTCCGCCCCCAGACTAAACAGTCTTGAATGAACCGTGTTAAAACCCTTAGTGTCCCAACACGGAGCCAGCTGTCAGCGCTGCTTCCACCAGGACCCCAAACTGCCCCATTTGTTCTGGAAAAACAAACTTGCCTGCTTTGTTCTCTGCCTCTTGGTTTCTAAAGTGAGCCTGGGCAGAGTGGCAGAGGAGCAAGACGGAGAGGAATTTAATTTGAGGCCATTACCGGCAAAGCCAACTCTGGGTATCCCAGACATTGGCAAACTCATCGTGTTTTCTTTTGATTTTCCTTCTTCTCCTACAAACTCTTCACGCCCGCAGCATGTGGTGGGTCCCAGGGAGACTGATTCGACCTTCCCAGAAAATGCGCTCTGCGGGGGTGGTAGTGGGGGTCGCATTGGGGTTCCTAGTTCCTGTTTTGTCCACAGCTGTGGGAATGCAGCAAGTTCACAGTTCTGGTTCCAACAATGTCTTTTCACCCCGGGAGGCCTCTCAGAAGCCCCTCTCCATTCGAAAGGCCCAATAACTTCTTTACATTTCAGTTTTTCTCTTACAAGCCCTAAAGGACTCACTGGTCAGTAGGAAGAATCCTGGCCTTCATTTGAAGCTATGTTAGCAAGACAACAGAGTGAGCCTGGATAAGGACTAGCACTGTTAAATGTATCCTTTTCTCCCTCCCATATACAAGTGTCGCCTGTGTGCTATTATTGTGTGTATTTCAATGCATAGGTTTCTAAGCTGACACCAGCACAATATACGTATGCTCTAAATATCCATGCGGGCTGAGCCACACATAATTTCAGATAAGTCCTGTCTTGGTGGTAAGGACTTTAATCCTAGCACTTGGGAAGTAGAGGTAGGCGGATCTCTGAGTTCAAGGCCAGACCAGTCTACAGAGTAAGTTTCAGAACAGCCAGGCCTACACAGAGAAAACCTGTCTCAAAAACCTAAAGAAGTCATGTGTGAATAGGATACCCACTCTAGTAGTGTCTATGAGTAGCTCATATCTCCCACTGGTAAGCCAATACCACCAGGAGGCGTCTCTGATGTAAAAAAGCTTGGCCAAGCAATGTGATGGTTCTGTCAGCAGATAAATCAAATGCATAGTAAATCATGGGCAAGCCTTCGCCGTGAGCAAGGGCTCTGCGGTTAACATCCATTTTCATCAAGAGAGCCGCATGCCTGTGCTATATGTATAATTATCAGAGCAGCATTGGGGCTTTCGACCCCACGCCCTGAGCATCTAGAACTCACGCTATGGTCCCACCTGAGCCTCCACACCTCTGCTGTTTCCAAATGATTATTTCAAGCCATGTTACATTCGTCTCTTTTCAGGCTTGGCCTGAAGTGCCTTGAACCTTCAAGGTCTTCACACAGAAGAGCAGGTTGCTGAAGAAAAGGCAGCTAACTACCAAGCCACGTCAGGAAAAGGCAACACAGACCACAGCAATGTGAGGACCAAGCTGCAGAAGATTAAGTAGAGGCTAGCGAGGAGGCTCAGTGACTAAGCACTTTCTGCTCTTCTAGCACATCCAGGGTCAGTTCCCAGCATCCATCTGGACCAGGCAGCTCACATCCACCAGGACCTCCAGTCTCAGGGAATCTAACACTCAGATAAACCAATAAATCTGGTAGCTGATGCCTGTATTCTCAGCACTCAAGAAGCTGAGACAAGTCTGGAGGCAGCTTGGACTGTAAGACTCTATCTCAAACAAACAAACAAACAAACAAACATATGAATAAATTTGTTTAGGCCCAACTCAGCCGTGTCACAAAGTTGGGAATGAGTCCCAACTTTGACTAGATACTGGCACTTGTGATTAGAATCCTACGTGATTTTAATGTCTTTCATGGACCTCTTTGCAGCTGGAATCTTTGCTGGGGAAATCGGCAGAAGGAAAATATTTCAGTCTCAATAGCTCAGGTGTTTGAGTCTTTGAAAAGGATACAGACATTTGGGGTTTGTGTACATGGAAAGATGTGTCTAAAAATGTGCAGATGTAGTTGGTTCAAAAATGATTATGGCAGGACGAAAACTGTGACCTGCACTTCTGCGCGTCAGGATGTGTGGTCCGCTTATACGGAGGCAGCTTGCCTAGCTCCCTCTCCAGGTAGTGGACAAATGAGTGAGTCTTCGCCTCAGAGTCTGCTCCAGAATTCCGAATGCAAAGCAAAGTTCAGCAATTTGTAGGCAGGGTTTGGTGGCACTCAGAGGGACGATCACTGAGCTTGAAAAAAGTGTGTTTAGGGACCCAAAAGAAGTTTGTCAAAGCTGAAAGATACTTTCACTATGAAATAACTGCACACTATACAGAATTCTTATTGTGGGTAAGTATTACCAAAAGAAATAACTTTTCATAGTTGGAAATTTTGGGGATAGTGATTCAGTGTCTGCTTCTGTCTTAAATCCAAATGGCTTAAGATGCAGCCATCCATCTGGATAGTCTCTCCACCCAGCGTATGCAGGCCTAGGGCCTGGAGGAGCAGAAGTAGGCAGTGACTCCACCCACAGCCAAGTGCCAGCCAGAGCAAAGCTTCAGCACCTGCCACCCACGAAAACGGGGCCAATTTACTCCTAAAAGGCAAGGGCTGTCTGTGATTCCAATTCACACCATCTCTGGCACAAACAGAATCACTTCTGAGATTTGGTTGGCCTCAGCTCCTGGCTTCAAATGATCCTCCTGTCTCAACCTCCTGCAACTGGGGCTGCCTATGCTACTGCACTTGGACAAATAGTAAGGACTGAACCCCAGTACTGTGGTACTAACTTTCTGCTTGCCTGCCTGCCTGCCTCCCTTCCTTCCTCTTTCCTTCCTTCCTTCCTTCCTTCCTTCCTTCCTTCCTTCCTTCCTTCCTTCCTTCCTTCCTTCCTCCTCCCTCCCTCCCTCTCTCTCTCTCTTTCTTTCTTTTTCTTTTTTCTTTTGGCTTAGAGAAGTGGATGGTACAAGCAGATTCTTGCAGAACACGATGATGTGTGTAGAGTTTCTAGTGACCGCCTACTTGGAATCCAGCCCATTTTGCCATCAGCTAAATTCCTCATGGATTTCCTGTGAAAAAGGAATAGGAATTCTTTCCTGAGGAGTGAGTTAAGAGTCTCAGTGTATGGTATTGTTTCTGGAGCAGACAATACATCACACAAAGCCAAACACACATATATATCTGCATGTATTTAATGTACACACACACACACACATATATATCTGCATGTATTTAATGTACACACACACACACACACACACACACACGCACTTCTATACAACACAGCTATATACATACATCTACACATACATAAGGCAATATCCATTGACCAAAATGTCAATTGTCTTCTCCACCATGGACCTTCTGAAGAAGTCACAGCCCCACTACATAGAGTAATTAGCTAGAGGTTTAAGGAAGCATCCCAGGGCAAGCATACCAGGAATTTTAATGAAACAGAATTACCACTTCAGTGTTTCTTATCATGACAATTTTTATGACTGCAATAAAACCTTGAAACAGCTGCCACTAGATTTGGGGCTTCACCCAGAGAATTTACAGGTGAAATACCAGAGAAAAGGAACTCTTAAGAGAGTTATTCTGAAATGAAGACTGCAAGCTGTGTAATGGTCAAAGAGGTGTTTGCCTCACGTGTGGCTCTTCTGCGAGGTACCGGCCAGCTGATGGGACATGGAGTCCGCTGTGTCCCTCAAGCATCCCCACAGACACATGGTTATTTCTGACCAGCTTTGACCTACGTCTGAGGCTCCTTGGTAACCAGTCCCATCACTATACCACCCTGTCTGCATCTGCACCAGCCATTCAGACCTCTTCCCTGCTTTCTGGAGTTAGACCACTTCAATTCTCATTCTGTTTTCTGACTGGTAAGTTTGTGTCAATAAACTTACCAGTTGTATCATACATTCCCACCTCAAAGTCCTTGATACTTATAATCAGCAATGTTCTGGATATGGTTCTTTGTTAAATTCCTCTCTTCATTATTATTTGCCTTTGCAACGACACTGACTTGGCACTGGGGGCCAGGACCTTGTGACCTGTTCCTGAATTGTCCTCTAACGTTATCTCAGTGGAGCATCACCAAGTTTGGTAATCACGAGTCCAGGTTGAGGCTGCCTGCACCTGCCTGTATGTAGAGAATGTCCAGTGAAGGAGGCTGCCTGGTTATTTTGGCACAAGGGTCCCTATACAGCTAGATGGGGAAAATTGAATCAAATGAGAAAAACATCACATAGGTTTTAATAAACTTTTTTTTTTTTTTTCGTTTTTCGAGACAGGGTTTCTCTGTGTAGCCCTGGCTGTCCTGGAGCTCACTTTGTAGACCAGGCTGGCCTCGAACTCAGAAATCCACCTGCCTCTGCCTCCCAAGTGCTGGGATTAAAGGCGTGTGCCATCACCGCCCAGCTTTGAAAACATTTTCATTCATTACTGTTTTTACCTCCACCATCAGTGCTGCCCAATGCTTCTGTGATGTTAGGAGCAAGTCACATGAACTTACTCATGCAATCCTGACAACTACGCAGTGGGCCGCCTACGCTCGTTTACCTGTAGTCTATCCTGGACAGTTTAGGGACAGTTTTCTTTACACCCTGATCCAGTGAGAGGGAGCTGGGTTGGTTCAGGAAAGTGGCTGGAGACACACAGCCCAGATGAGCTCACCCAGAGAAGGGTGCTCAGCTCAGCTAGCTCTGTTGTTACATCTTCATTCCTAACACAGTTGGAAGTAATTCGAACTCCATGAGTGGTGGCTAATTTTTTTCCATGTTTCTTTTTTTATTATTATTAGGTATTTTCTTCATTTGCATTTCAAATGCTATCCCAAAAATCCCCCATACCCTCCCCCATAACTCACCTACCCATGCACTCCCACTTCTTGGCCCTGGCGTTCCCCTGTACTGGGGGCATATAAAGTTTGCAAGAACAAGGGGCCTCTCTTGCCAATGATGGCTGACTAGGCCATCTTTTGCTACGTATGTAGCTAGAGACACAGCTCTGGGGGGTACTGGTTAGTTCATATTGTTGTTCCACCTATAGGGTTGCAGATCCCTTTAGCTCCTTGGGTACTTTCTCTAGCTCCTCCATTGGGGGCCCTGTGATCCATCCAATAGCTGACTGTGAGCATCCACTTCTGTATTTACCAGGCACTGGCATTGTCTCACAAGAGACAGCTATATCAGGGTCCTTTCAGCAAAATCTTGCTGGCTTATGCAATGGTGTCAGCGTTTGGAGGCTGATTATGGGATGGATCCCCGGGTGTGGCAGTCTCTAGATGGTCCATCCTTTCATCTCAGCTCCAAACTTTGTCTCTGTAACTACTTCCATGGGTGCTTTGTTCCCAATTCTAAGAAGGGGCAAAGTGCCCATACTTTGGTCTTTGTTCTTCTTGAGTTTCATGTGTTTTGCAAATTGTATCTTGGATCTTGGGTATTCTAAGGTTCTGGGCTAATATCCACTTATCAGTGAGTACATATAATGTGAGTTCTTGGTTCTTTTGTGATTGGGTTACCTCACTCAGGATGATACCCTCCAGGTCCATTCATTTGCTTAGGAATTTCATAAATTCATTCTTTTTAATAGCTGAGTAGTACTCCATTGTGTAAATGTACCACGTTTTCTGTATCCATTCCTCTGTTGAGGGACATCTGGGTTCTTTCCAGCTTCTGGCTATTATAAACAAGGCTGCTATGAACATAGTGGAGCATGTGTCCTTCTTACCAGTTGGAACATCTTCTGGATATATGCCCAGGAGAGGTATTGCGGGATCTTCCGGTAGTACTATGTCCAATTTTCTGAGGAAGCGCCAGACTGATTTCTAGAGTGGTTGTACAAGCTTGCAATCCCACCAACAATGAAGGAGTGTTCCTCTTTCTCCACATCCTTGCCAGCATCTGCTGTCACCTGAATTTTTGATCTTAGCCATTCTGACTGGTATGAGGTGGAATCTCAGGGTTGTTTTGATTTGCATTTCCCTGATGATTAAGGATGCTGAACATTTTTTCAGGTGCTTCTCAGCCATTTGGTATTCCTCAGGTGAGAAATCTTCGTTTAGCTCTGAGCCCCATTTTGTAAGGGGTTATTTGATTTTCTGGAGTCCACCTTCTTGAGTTCTATTTGGAGTTATTAAGACAACACAATTGTCCTGATCTCTGAATTGGGCCTCTCCCCCCGAGAAGAAAAGGGGGTCAAAAGCGGGCCACCGATGCACCGCTCCGAGAACAACCACAGATTGTTCCAGCCCTAAGTCAGCTCCGGATGTCTTGACCTAAAGATGTACCCTGATATCGCCAAGTTCCTGCTTCCCCATGTAGTCGCCAAAAGAAAAATTTCCGCTGCCCCATCCCTCCTGCTGAGGTGCATTTCCGCTGCCCCATTCCTCCTGTTGAAAAGTACTTCCCCTTTTGCTTGTGCATTTAAACCTTGGGCCTGGCTAATACATTGGGGTCTTGATGCAATTCAGAACGTGTCATTATTCGCACAAGACCCTTGTCTCTCTCTACTCCCCAATTTGGTTCTTAGGAGAAGGTCCCCTCGAGACCCTCGAATAACTGGACCTGCTAGACGGGTCAGAGTTCTTTATATATATTGGATATTAGTCCCCTATCTGATTTAGGATTGGTAAAGATTCTTTCCCAATCTGTTGGTGGCTTTTTTGTCTTATTGATAGTGTCTTTTGCCTTACAGAAGCTTTGCAATTTTATGAGGTCCCATTTGTCAATTCTCGATCTTACAGCACAAACCATTGCTGTTCTATTCAAGAATTTTTCCCCTGTGCCCATATCTTTGAGGCTTTCCCCCACTTTCTCCTCTATAAGTTTTAGTGTGTCTGGTTTTATGTGGAGTTCCTTGATCTATTTATATTTGACCTTAGTACCAGGAGATAAGAATAGATAGATCAATTTGCATTCTTCTACATGATAACCGCCAGTTGTGCCAGCACCATTTGTTGAAAATGCTTTCTTTTTTCCAATGGATGGTTTTAGCTCCCTTGTCAAAGATCAAGTGACCATAGGTGTGTGGGTTCATTTCTGGGTCTTCAATTCTATTCCATTGGTCTACTTATCTGTCACTATACCAGTACCATGAAGTTTTTATCACAATTGCTCTGTAGTACAGCTTTCGGTCAGGCATGGTGATTCCACCATAGGTTCTTTTATCATTGAGAAGAGTTTTTGCTATCCTAGGTTTTTTGTTATTCCAGATGAATTTGCAAATTGCCCTTTCTAATTTGTTAAAGAATTGAGTAGGAATTTTGATGTGGATTGCATTGAATCTGTAGATTGCTTTTGGCAAGATAGTCATTTTTACTATATTGATCCTGCCAATCCATGAGCATGGGAGATCTTTCCATCTTCTGAGATCTTCTTTGATTTCTTTCTTCAGAGACTTGAAGTTCTTCTCATACAGATCTTTCACTTCCTTAGTTAGAGTCACACCAGGTATTTTATATTATTTGTGACTATACTGGTGGCCACTGTTAATAGAGTTAAATATCCAGTTGGGGTCTAAAACCTCAGTTTTAATTGTCTTTTGCTCCTAACTCAACATCTTTGAGCAAACAGCAGAACCTCAGTTTTCTTCCAGACTCTATAGCCAGTAAAATAATACCTGATTCTCTTAGCGATAAAGAAGTTTTATAAAAATATTGAGTGCTTTGGGTTCTAAAAAGAAGATGTGGTACCTGCAGTCAGGCCGGTGCTGGTGGAATTGATTTGAGAAAAAGCTTGCCTAGTCACTGGACAACTTAGTTCCTGGTTAGAAATGCTGGAATATAGCAATTATTATTTCATGACAAAAACTGTGGCTATTTTTTCCATTTTAAATTGATTTACTTTCTTGCGCGCGCGCGCGTGTGTGTGTGTGTGTGTGTACATGCCATAGCACTTCTGTGGAGGTCAGAAGATAGTATGCAGGAGGTAAAGCTCCCCTTCTGAGACACTGGTCTCTGAGACTGAACTGGGGCTGTCGGGAAGGGCAGCAGGCCTTTTCACTCACTGAGCCAGCTCACTGGCCACAGGACTTTAATGTGCACCCACAGACACTCTTGAATTCCTGGACGCAATCACCTTCCTATCTTGGGCTCCCAAAGGCTAGCACTAGCAGGGGTGGGCTATAAGGCCAGGGAGGGCTGTGGTTTTGGTTTACATGTATCTGGGTTTGAAACTGAGATTTCCAGTTATGTTTCTGTCAGTTGACTTTTCCTTCTGAGCCTCAGTCTCTCTGTATGGAAATTAGGCATGGAATGCCTAGCATGATTTTTAGCAATGGAACAATTCTGGTTACTTCTTCCTGGAGTAATAACTAGGTAATCATAATGGTTTCTACATCCTGGACATCACTTACCCTCAGATTGCTTATGGATGCCTTTTAATTTACACTTCAGTGTATACTTGCCTGATTAAGAAGTAAATGAGCAAAAAAATGGGCTTCAGTTTCTGTTTTCAAATATCTACTGCTATCCAGGGACTAGATAAAAGCTTGTGTTTTTTTGTTTGTTTGTTTGTTTGTTTGTTTGTTTTGAATACACAAGCTAATTCTCCAAAGTGTGTCTTCATACGTGTCATAATACAGGTCAAATCCTGTTCTCTGACATGTGGTCACAGTGCAGCAGGTTTGTGATGACCTGTAGCTTTTATGCCAGTGTCAGCATCACAGAACTAATTACCTGTTGGTGGCGGTACACTGAAAGCTTCAAACCAAATGCTGGGAAGGGAAAGACCATATAAACTTTTCTGTCCAAAGCACGAATTAGCTCAAGCCAATGACAAAATTTCTCAGAAACATGAACTAGAGTCATTGAAGATTTAGCTCCTGTTGTCTTAGGATGAGGTGGAACAGAGGGAGGGAGGGAGGAAGGGAGAGATAGAAAGCAAGAAGAAACAGAAAAGAGAAATGCATGTATAAGGCAATACTGAGAGTGGGAAACTCTAGCACTTCAGGCCAGGCAGAACGCTCAGTAGACCAACAGCTGAAAGCATTTGTGTGGTGCTTGCCATGGGTCCAGGTGACCGATACACATAAATCCACATAACCTTTGCGGTAACCTCTGTGGCTGGCTCAGCTGCATCTACACATCAACAGCACTGAGAGAGTACAGTTAAGTGAATTGTCCAAGGGCACATCGATAGCAGCACAACCCCGAGGTTTGTGAAACCACTAAACAAACAAACAAACAAACAAACAAACACAGAAACTAAAAGTGCAGAGCTAGGAGTGTGGCGGTGTGTGTGGGTGTAGCGATGCGTGTCTTTAATTTAGACCCTTGGGATGTTGAGGTCCGAGGACAGGTTAGCCTGAGTTACATATAGAGACCTTGTCCTGTGGAACAAACAGAAGCAAACAAAACAAAAGAAACTCTAAACAAACAAAAGAATCAGAAATGGGAAGAGGGTACATTGATAGTTTTCAGAGCTCTTCCCGGTGAACGTCACCTTCAGATTTTGCACAGGAGCGTGCATGTGTTTAGGAGGTAGGAGTATGTAGGCACACAAATGTGCTTGGGGTAGACTTGCTAGCCGAGAGGGTGGTGGGAATTCACACTTTGTCTTGGATTAATGCAGAAACATGTAAGCAATGCAAACACACATGTCCATGTTGTCATAATTAATCCCCGCTGGCGGTTCTGTGCATAGTCAAGGAGTCATGCCAAGTGTCTGAGGCTCCAGCTGCTTTATCCCCTGCTTGCTTCAAACAGCAGGTGAGAGTCCCTGGAACAATGGTGACACCCTGAAGATATCACTCCCAGACACTCTCACACTTACGGATAGAAAAGCACTGTTCTTCACAAGACAGACACAGAAGACCTGAGGCCTGGGAGAATGTAAACTGTTCAGGACATAACCCAGAAGTAGTGGGCACTATAACTAACCCAACCTTTGACTCTCCCTTCTTTCTCCCTTTAATTATGCCGCGTCATGAGTGCACTATAACTACCCAAATGACCAGGTAAGGACGGGAGTGTGGTGCTGGGGTGCACTCTCTCTCTGGGGATTGAATGAAGAGAATAGAGCCGACAGTGCTGAACTTTCCTCAGTATCCCCACAAAATGTCAGACGAGAGGATGAAAGCTGCTAGCCTTGGCAGGAGGAGGGCACCCGTGTGCATGTCCAGGCTGCAGAAAGAGCTCGGTTGGTAGCTCATGTGCCTGGCAGGTATGAACCTTTTGGCTCAGTACTCAGTCCTAAAAATAGAAGAATAGATCCAAGCAAGTCAGCTGTAGCCTGAGCTTGCAACTGAGTTGTCACTCAGGTCCCAAGCAACATGACCTCTTTTCTTTTTCTTTGAAGTCAGTGATACTGTGTCCAAAAAAAGACAATCTTCTGTGTAACAAGGTAGAAAGGAAAATGGGAGGCGATCAGGGTTCCATAAACCATAAGGCCACACCAGAGCTGATCTCAGCTTCTAAAACGTTTTGACACTCTCAGATTCTTAAGGCTGTTTGAGCACACTACCAGTAAGGCCCTGGAAGACTTGCACACAGACTGCTAGGCTCTACCCCATGGGACCTAATAAGAGGGTCAAGGGCAGAGGGTTTTCTTTTTGACAAGCTCCTAGGTGAGACTGATTACTGCCTCAGGGACCATACTCAAGGAACCATGAGATCTCAGTAACTCTTCACTGGTACCCCTGGGACCACAATGCTTGAGGCAGCCAGACATCCCCTCACTTCCTATCTTCTAGAGCCTGCTTCTGCCCAATGTAAAGAATTTCTACAGGAAAAAGCTCACCATCGAGGCATACCCTAATTCTTTGTTCCATTAATTGGGGGTGTTTTTAAAACAGGTAAGCTCTGACCTCAGATATGCAATTGAGGAAATCTAAATTCATACTCTTCTGCATAGGAAAAAAGGAACAGAAAACCATTCTAGGGAGACAGCCATAAAATATTTTATGGGGGCAAATTAAGTTTGGAAAACTATGTGTACTGGCTAGTTTTGTGTCAACTTGACACAGCTGGAGTTACCACAGAGAAAGGAGCTTCAGTTGAGGAAATGCCTCCATGAGATACAACTGTAAGGCATTTTCTCAATTAGTGATCAAGGGGGAAGGGCCCCTTGTGGGTGGGACCATCTCTGGGCTGGCTGTCTTGGATTCTATAAGAGAGCAGGCTGAGCAAGCCAGGGGAAGCAAGTCAGTAAAGAACATCCCTCCATGGCCTCTGCATCAGCTCCTGCTTCCTGACCTGCCTGAGTTCCAGTCCTGACTTCCTTTGGTGATGAACAGCAGCATGGAAGTGTAAGCCGATAAACCCTTTCCTCCCCAGCTTGCTTCTTGGTCATGATGTTTGTGCAGGAATAGAGACCCTGACTAAGACACTATGAATAAACAGAATTAGGTTTTTAATATAGTTACTGTGCAGTGGGCAAGGGTGAGACTTATGGCAATATTGTGCTATGCCCGATCTGCCCTCCAGGGCATAGATTGGGGTTTGGGTACAAGCCATATGGAGAAATTTTTAGAATGGTAGACTGAAAGGTAGGTAATCAGCATGCCTTATTCCCAAATCGACATCTTGTGCACCACTTAGAGAGCTCAAATCATAACAAGGTTAGCCATTGGCAGAGGGCACACTAAACAGTACCTTCTGCTTCCAACTCTCAAATAAAGTGCACTAGCCTATTGAGGCTAGCTTCTATAAACTCTCTGGAATCCTCATGTTTCTTCATAATAATATGAAGAGTGTCCATGAGAGATGTTTAAAGACTTTGAGTTAAAATGTGATAAATGGGCTAAGCTTTCTGTGAAACACAAAGCAAAGGCTGGCTAGAATGCTGCATGTCTGACTTTACTCCTTCAACCCTCCCTTCCTACCCTCTCCTCTACAAACGAGAAACCGAGAGGCAAGGGAGGCAAGGGAGCAGGTTTTTGGTTACGAGTCTGCATTTCATATGTGGGAACCTTTTATAACAGGAGCACATGAATGTGGCACTAGATAATAACCTAGGTGGCCTGTTTCCCGAGTGTAACACCTTTAGATAATGTTGGATATTTAAGGGATATCTAAGGGTCAGAGAAGTTTCGTTTTTTGTTGTTTGGTTTTGTTCTTTTTGTTTTTTATTGAATTATTTTACATCCTGATTGCAGCTTCCCCTTCCTCTACCATTCCTCTCCTTCTCCTCAGAAGTGGGGAGGCCTCCCATGGATACCAACCAGCCTTGGCATATCAAGTTGCAGTAAGACTAGGTGCATCCTTTTCTGTTGAGGCTAGACAAGACAGCCCAGTTACGGGAAAGGGATCCAAGGGCAGGCAACAGAGTCAGTGACAGCTCCTGTTTCCACTTGAGGAGTCCCACATGAAGATCCAGCCACACAACTGTTACATATATGTAGAGGGTCTAGATCCATCTCATGCATGCTCTTGGGTTGGCAGTTAGTCTCTAAGAGCCCTGATTGTCCCAAGTTAGTAATAGAAAAATTCCCCATAGGATCAAAAGTCTTTCTTTAGCTAAGGTAACTTAGCTTGGAAGGCAAGGTAAGTTATTATTATTACTTTAGTTTTTTTTAGCTTAATTTTTGTTATCTTTAATTATCTGCACATGCATGAGTCTGTGTGTGGCTGTGGCACCTGAGTGTAGTGTTTTAGGAGGTCAGAGGATCACATTCACTAAGAGCTGCCCATCACGGGTGCTGGGAACTGAACTTGGGTCCTCTGAAAGAACAGTATGCACTCTGCACTACTGAGCCCTCCCTCCGGCCTCTTGGTCTGTGTTTTGTAATTACACAATTGCTGAAATTCAAGAAACAAGTCGCCTGATGTAAGATGGGGATTTCCATGGCTACACACTAGAAACATCACAGTTTTCAGTTATTAGGTGCACACAACCTCCACAGTGAACCAAGACCACTAGCAGCTGCGCTCTGCCATTTCTTCCTTCCTTCTTTTCTTTTCTCTCTCTCTCTTCCTCTTTTTGCCATGCCATGTTGATTTTGTTCTTTACTTTTTCACTGGGACATGGAATTTTCCTTCAGTCTATATAGATTTCCTTTTAGTCGGCACAGATTCCAACTAAAATTGTTGTGGCCACCTGTCTTTCTTCTCCTTCCCCCACTCCTTCTCTTTCTTTGTGTTTTTGTTTTTCTGAGAGAAGGTCTCACCATGTAGCCCTGGCTGGCCTGGAATTCACTTCTGTCTCCAGAGTGATGAGATTAAAGGTGTACAGCACCACACCCAGCCCAATTCTCTTTTGTGGGGTGTTAGTCCATTGCATACTGTTTTCCGTTCTCACTGATAACAGCTGATGTGGGGGCCACGCCTAGATTTCATAATTACAGCTGATATCAAAAGCTTTTTGAGCTAGAAGTGAACATACAGACTGTTTTCTTTTTTCAGCTCTGGTATAGATCTCACGATGCATGTAGGTTAGATGGCCTCTCGATTCATGATGGGAAGTTCCATCGTGTCATCAGGAGTGGCTCACTGCTCAGAGGCTCAGCATCCACCTAGCTCTTCAGTAAGTGCTCTTTAGAACACAGCCTGATGACCTACTTTGATGGAGTCAGTGCCTTTGGCATAGCTGTCCCTCTGAGACCCATCTTTGTTAGCAAGAGGGAGCCTGGGTAGTGACGAGAATATGAAGGCTTCTTAGACAGACAGATCTGCTGGCACAGAGATGTCTCTGAGTTTGCCCTCATGACCAAGAGAAACCTTAGGGGTATACAAATGCCTGAATACTGTTTAAGTCAGCGGTGGAGAGCACAGGAGGACATAGAGAATGTCTGTTGCACTCACCTGCCCAGGCTGCTCACAGGCTGTCTGGTATCTGGCTTGCTGGCACAGTTCCTTGACCCTCTCATATTTGGGCAAGTGGTTTGACTGTTGGATATTCTTGCCGGATTCCTCCTTCTTCCGTAAAAATTTCCTTTGACAGAAAGGGGAAAGCTTCTTACTGAAGAGCCACCCGATTACCTTCCCAATTCCCACACAGCCTTCTTCTCTGTCACAGCAACTCTACACTCCTTCAGACAACAATATACACACTCTGCTGCTGTCGGAAGGAGACCAACACAGGCTGAGTCCTGATGAGTATTACAGGCTGGGTGTGGTGAAGATGTGAAAGTCAGCAGAAAGTGATTAAAATAGTCAAGGTTTGCTGGGCGGGAGTGGCACATATCTTTAATTTCAGCACCTTGTGAGGCAGAGAGGCAGGGGCAGGGGCAGAGGCAGGCAGATCTCTGTGAGTTCAGGAACAGCCTGGACTACAGAAGGAGTTCCAGGAGAGCCAGGGTTACACAGAGAAACCTTGTCTTGTAAAACCAAAATCAAAACAAAACACTCCTCCAAGTTCTCTTGGTAAATAAGTAACTGTATTAATGCCTCTCTCCCTCTCAATTTACACAAAGAGAAAACCAAAGTAATGACTATCCCAAAGCAGGTATGAAGTGACCATGGAAACAACCACCATGCCATTCATGTATGTAAGTTAATAGTATGAAAAGAATATAAGGAAAAAGCAAGCAGGGTAGGGATGGCTGAGAAAGTCAGCTGCTTTGCTAAGAGCTCAGGCTGAGAAGTGCCACAGGGATCCTACACCCTGGAGAGGCAGGCTCCACTCCCATCTATGACAATACTCTTCATAGTTCTACTGTAGTAACAATAATGGCTGATGGGCAATGAATAGGCAAACAGTGATTCAAACATCAGGGCCAGGGCTCAGCGGGTGAAAGCGCTTGCCAAGCATGACTGATGGTGAGTTTGATCCCCACAACCTATGATAAAAGGAGAGATCTGACTCGTGGAACTTGTCCTTTGATCTTCATATATGTGCTATGTGCACATATGCATGTGCACGCGCGCGCACGCACATACACACACACAACTTATAAATAAAATCAGATAAAATAATAAAATCAAACTCACAACTGGGCCTGTGAAATCACCATGCTTACTAAACCAAAATATGAAGTGTAAAGAAACACAAAGCAGGAAGAGCTGCCCACTAGGACTCTCTCCCAGAAGCACCCAGGAACCAATAATTACCCTCTTTCCACTAGGAATGTATCACGCCAGATTTTGGCCTTCTTGTTTGTCCGAAACCTGAAAGCAAAATAATAATATTTACTATTACCATCTGAATGTTTTCCCAAATGGATTTGTACAAACAGTTTATTTAAAGAAATGCCTCCCACTTCCCACTGACCACGTCTGCATCTCCATCAACATGCAATTCATAAACAGCCGAGAAAGGCTCAGCTTGCAGGAATCCTCATGGGGCAAACTTATTTTACCTCCGTGGTTTTCAGTACTGGCTGACTGTGGGCTGGAGCTTGGGGGCTGGCAGACAGAAGACATGTTGACATACCTGTTACCCGGCTTTTCCAGGTCTAGAAGTTTGAGGACAGATTTACCATCCACATCAGAAGGAGAGTCAAGACCAGCAATATCCAGAATGGTAGGAGCTAGGTCGATGTTCAGAACAATCTGTGGGACTCTGTAAGGAGAAAGATGGTTCCAGGTTAGACCTAAAGCAGGTAGCAAATGGCCACGGAGCTGCTTTTTATCCCCCTTCCCCCAGCCATGGCTCATTGGCCTGCAAGCCTCCCTGCCCGCTCATCTGCTCTAGGGAGGGGTGAGGGGTGCGGAGTAGTAACACAGCTGGCTTTCAAGGGGGTCAGGGCTGGAGAGATGCCTCTAACTGCTGGGTCTAAACACATAGCCAGGCAGGATGTATACTGGCAAATGATGCCTTTAATATTTTCATTATTATTTTAATAATGTGTGTGTGTGTGTTTGTAGGAGTGTGTGTTTGTATGTGAGTGTGTGCATTTAAGGTACGTACAGATGTGTTGATTCTCTGGTGCTGAAATTACAGGCAGTTATGAGCTATCTGATGTGGGTGCTAGAAACTGAAGTGGGCTTTTCTACAAGAGCAGAAAATGCTCTTTAACCGTGGAGCCATGCTTCCAGCCTCACTGTGTGTGTGTGTGTGTGTGTGTGTGTGTGTGTCTGTGATGCATATTTTCTAAAATGTGATACTCCAGAACTCCTCTTGCACTAAAGCTGTAAAGTGAATATTGTAAGAATCTATAGTTTTATAGTTTTTAGTTTGACTTATGACTAAGACCTTCAATGTACAAAGCTAAGTACAGACAGAACTATTCTCAGTTTGTAATGAATTTTTAAAATTAATTTTAAGTTAGCATACAAAGAAATGGGTTTCATTACAACATTTTCATATTATTTTTCTGATTTCCCTATCCTAGCCCATCTTTCCTCTCTCTCTGGTGTTTAAATAATCTCTTGCCTGCTTCCATGTAATATATATTCCATTAGCCCCTGTCCCTCTAGTGAGCGGAATGGACATAAGACCTTCTTCAAAGAAACTTCTTCCTCATATCAGCTCATCCCAGAATAAGCTCAGCACAGCAGCAGGTGAGACCCTAGTCAGGAGATTCAGAGTCCTGGGTACCAGAGATGCCCCCTCCTGCATTGAGGATTCTCAGACACATCCTCTTTCTGCCTGCCTATCCACATGCCTGTCGGGCTTCTTGGTTTTGCCTAAGTCCATGGAGGATGCTGTTTGGAAATTCATTCCCAATTCTGTCTTCTGACATTTCCACAGCTCTCTACACACATTATCTGTTTCCTACAAAGCAAGTTGAGATTGCAGAGAAAGGGCATGGTCCCGTGTGGCTCTGCTGAGGTGACTGGCGGCAGAGAAAGGGACAGGAACAACTCATTCACGTCTCTTTTCTCTTAAAATAAAAGCGTGGTTAAGAGGTCTAAGGCACTGGATTAAGGCTCCAGTCTCTCCAGGGGCTGGAGAGATGGCTCAGCTGTTAAAAGCTGTTAACTACCCTTCCAGAGGTTTTCTGTTCAATTCCTAGCAACCACACGGTGGCTCACAACCATTTGTAATGGAATCTGATGCCCTCTTCTGGTGTGTCTGAAGACAGCTACAGTGCACTCATATACATAAAATAAATCTTTAAAAAAAAAAAAGAGGCATTCTAACCCTCCATTTTCTTTTCAAAACTTAAAAACTAAGAAGGTAACATTGGGCTTCATAAGACATGATTCTGATTCAGGACGGTGTTCTCCAAGAGAACATCCTACCCACATACTGAGGGCAAAGGGGACACAGTCTCGGTTTCAGGGAATCCGGTGCTATTACTGTTATCATTTCTTTCTTTTCAGCGGTATAGTTTAGTTACAAGGTGGCAGTGGCAGTAATCACCAACCCACACATTCTATGTTTTAGTTCTGGATGAATTAAAACCTACATGATCTTACAAGTACAGGAGCTGTGACAGATCCACACCACAGAGAAATACGTACATCGACCCTGGTTCTATGCTTGGACCACGAATGAAGAAAGGCACACGGATGTCAAAGTCGTAGGGCATGGATTTCCCCTTGACCAGCCCAAACTGTCCAATGTGGTAGCCGTGGTCCGCAGTGTAGATGATGTAAGTGTTGTCCAGCTCCCCGCTCTCCACAAGCATGTTGTACAACTGCAAGAGAGTAGGAGCAGTCACAGCAAGTGTGAGGTGGTGGCCACAGCACTGTCACAACCTCCCCCAAAGGCCCTGGCTGGCCTAAACTCCCTATGTAGACCGGGCCAGCCTTGAACTCACAGCGCTCCACCTGCTTCTGCCTCCCAAGGGCTGAGATTAAAGGCACACATCACCATGCCCAACTCAGCAGTTTTCAAAAGTCAAGCCTTGCCTTAGGAAGGCTGGCAAACAGAGACGTTATCCAGTTTTGGAATGCATGTGACCCTGGGGGGAAATATCCAGCACTACAGTCAATTTGTTTTTCTTTATCTAGAACATTCTGCTTACAGGGTTTGTTTCCTGTCTGCTAAAAAGGCAGACAACAAAACAAGTCATGAAACCACTTCTCCCAACAAACTCGGTAGAGTTTTCAATTTGAAATTCTATGATTAAAGCAAATGTTATCACCATTACTCTTCTCCTTAACCATAAGGGTAAAGAAGACCCCATCTGGGCGGACCCAGACTTTGTTAAAAAGTCAGAAGCTGAGATAGGACTTGATTTTCATTTTATACTGCAGAGATCAGCTGGAGTAGAGTTGCTGCTGTTCGCATTAGGTAGGGGCCTTCATTTTAGTCTACCAGTCACCAGTACTCCATATTTTGTTGTATCTCTCTAGTCACCGACATAACTTAATTTCCAAAGCATTTGATGGTATGGACCCTGAATTGTGATATTTTAATTTTTCTGTCCTTTGTCACTGGCTCTTTTAGAAACAGGATAAAGGGACAGGAATGAGGATGTCATTGAACACACTTGTCTCTCTTAACAGTATTAGGAGACAGTATCTGGATGGACAGGACTAGGTCTATGACAGGACAGCCTCCGAGTTGGGGGATGGCCTTACCCTCTCGACAGAGTCGTCAACTGACATCAGAGTCTGCAGTCGTTTGCGCTGGAGGACGTTGGTGAACTCCATGTGGATAGGCAACATGGGCCCTGTGTACTGCATGATCCAGTGTTTGTCCATGTTCGGTGCATAGTTATAGCTGGGTGTTCTGAGAACACACAGAAAGTAGTCATCATACAGCCTTTTCTTTCTCCCCCCACCCCCCCTGAAAACTTAGGCATTACAAGTAAAAGGTTGTAAAATAATCCCTTCTGAAAGATAATTTAGTCACTGCTGAAGTGTTCTTCTCCCAAGCATCTTGAGAACGATTTGAGTTTGTGATACTATCGTCTTCACCATTCCAAACAGTACACACCCTCTGTAGGCATGTACACTCACAGATAATACTCAGACTGTACATGGGATTAATTCAAGTTCATTTGGGTTCTATGAATACAATGTGTAAGTGATACATGAAGATAAAGATGGTTATTTCAGATTTTCAGATAGCACAGAAATGCAGAAGGAATGTTCTTGGGGTGATGTCAGCTCCTGAAGTGTCTATTACTAATTACCCTGCTAAAGCCACCTGCACATTAGAGGGATGATGGTGACCACCATCTCAACATACTTCTTTCTCTTGACTCTCTTAAGATAACCTTATTGCTCGCTTACATACTGCTGTCATGAGGTTTGTTCTTTGTTCATGGTGGAGCTTAAAACCATGGATTCAGTTGTATTTTCTGGGATTATAACCAAGGCTGAGTCTGCCATTTACACAGTTACTAAGAAAGTACTTGCCTCATAGAGAAATCAATAGGGTTAGAGGACAAGGGTTCTGTTAACTATAGAGAAGTGGGTTTTGCTGTGGAGTAGGTGTGTTCACACTTACAGTGTGTGTGTGTGTGTGTGTGTGTGTGTGTGTATGTGTGTGTGTGTGTGTGTGTGTAGTGGTTTGCAGAGATTAATGGTATCAGCTACACAGCCCTGGAAACTCAAAATGATCACTTTCTTATCAAGTCTTCCCTAAATTCCATTAGATGACACCATCTCATGCTCCTGAGGTGAGACCTATGTTACGGAGACACTATTAGGCATTCATTGAAGCCTTCTCTTCACAAGCTATTAAAAGCTCACAGAGGGAGTATTTACTGTAAAGTAGTATCTAGATTATTTTATATATTCTAACTAACTTGACTGTCTCAGCTCTTTTGGTTAAAGGTTCATTGTCCCCATTTTACATCTTTGGAAACCAAGCCAGGTAGGCAAGTAACATCGTTGAACAAAGATAGCAGAATCAAGCCTGAATCCCACAGCGCATAAACATGAACATGAACAAAGCAATGCATAAGGGATGCTTCCTCTGTCTGAGAGTGCCAGTCTCCCAGAGCAAGCCACCGGCTGTGTTGAGGAATCAGTTTATCTATCCCTGTTTGCAGGATAGAATTCTTCAGTTGAAGGATTGTGGAAAGAAAGTCTGACAGTGAGCCTGGAAGCAGTCCTGTTGAAACAGGTAATTTTAGGAGAAATTCGAGTACCCAGTCTGTAATATGGAACTCCCTCTACAACACTGCATGGCTGTGCCTGGGGATGTTCACATGCACACCGAGCCAGAGATGGCACCTGATTTTCACATTTTCTTCTGCCAGAGGGTCCATTCAGATAGTCAGTAATGTTAGATGGGAGCAGACATCATTTTGCTACCTGGTTTGCTCACAGTCATCAGTTAAGCCCTGGAAGCGCCATTGCCAAAGGTACAAATGGTGCCTGGTAGAAGACATGAATTCCCACTAAAGGGATAACTGAAGAGCACAAAGCAACCCTGAGTCTGCACATGTGTGAGTGGGGTGCAGGGGGTTCCTCTAGGACTTGCACAACTCAACAAGCAAATTCTCTTCATGTGAATGTCTGGGTCAAAACAGTCCTGGGACATTAAACGACCGAGTCTCTGAGAATCATCTGCCATTCTTTTCAAACGAACCATCCCTTCCCATTTTTCCTCTTCCTTTTAATGACTACGTCAAAGAGAATCTTTGAATATCGGTGTTTGCTGCCTACCAGATAAATGATTCTGGAGCCAAGTGGTTCCAGTTTTTGGCCTGAAAGGATTCCCCCTTTCTAGAAAAGGCTGCAATGATAAGTGGGTACAGCAGAAGGGATGGAGTCCGCCTTTCCCGCTGGCTATGCAGCATGCGTGGTACAAACAGGATTAGATTAAGAAGCTGAGAAGGACAGAGAAGCTCGAAAATCCCCAAGCAAAGGTTTTGCACCCATGAACTGGGGCCCCGGGGTAGGGGAATTTGGGGGAGGAGTATGAGGTCAGAGCAAGACAGCACATTGGTCATGAAAGGTCTCCTAGTCTTTTACCAATTGTGGCCCCAAAGGGAATCCAGCTGTAAGAGATTACACAGGGTTTCTGCATAATACCCATCCTCCCCACACTGCCTTTGAAGTTAGGTCGGCTTAATTTAAAAATAAATCTAGTTGACTTTTTTTTAAAACCACAAAACCTCAACGCAAATAAAAATTACAATAGGCAACCGACATGCAGGCTCACGTGGGCAAATTACATCTTCCACCAGTTACCTTGATGTACTTGGCGCAGCCCCACCTCACTTTGAGGAGCCGGGAAACTTGCAGCAAATTACAAGCCTCAAATTGGACTCCTGGATTTACCAAATGACATATGTTAAATCTGGCTTATATTAAAAGGGAGAGTTCAGGGCCTGTTGTCAAAGCTGTCCACCCTCCCCCTGTAGTTTTCTGACTTTCTCAATATGGGAGATGACCTCTAGCTTAGAAGAGGACATTCCAGGTGGGATCCCAGCGGGGGGATCAGGGCTCTGGGGGCACACATTTGCTTTTTAAAGGAAGACAGACAGCCGCTGTTCCCCCCACCTCCCAAGAACAGCAGCTGTTCAGAGACCTGCAGGTGGAAGGTCCGGGGTGCTGGAACTGACAACATTGTTGAAAAGTGATCTTTTGCCAAAGACTGTGGTTGCCTCCTGCTGAGGTCTGCCAAATTCCTTGAAGATGCAGCCTTCTGTCCTCCAGTGATAATTAAGGCTTGCTTGCATAAGGACCTGACTTCAGTCTCCCCAAAGAGGGCCGGGAGCTGTCTCAGGGACAGCTTCACTGAAAGAACACTCCTTACAACTGGGAAACTGTCTTCAGTTGTTGGGTACCCCGCTCTCCTTTTGCAAAGTGCTCAGGCTAGCGGCTCTAGGCCACTGTTCCCTCTGTGTCCTCACACCGACCCAAGCTCCCAGGCACAGAGGTCCCCAACCCCAGAACAGGTGAGTTTTTTCCAACAATCCTTCCATCTTTCACCTTTAGCTAAATTGAAAGTATTGTCCTTTCTACTGAGGAATTGTTGAATATCAGTTTATGCTGCAGATACATAATCTGGCTCATTAGATGTATCACAGAAAAGTGGCCATCACTGATTGTCACTTTAAAATTGAGAGGACAAAGGATCAGATCATTGCTTTTTGAGTTTCTGTCCTTTCAATACAAAACAAGGCAACAAATGACCTAGAGGTATCGCTCTCTCAGGCTTGGTAACAATTCCAGCCTGTGAAGTGCAGGGTTCAGACAGATCTGCTTGTCCCCCACATCTGCAGCTCCCTATGACTGTCCCTGGGCTGGGAGGCAGGCTTTGTATTTGCCTCCCTGAGGCTTCTCTGTGTGCTGTTTTCCCCTGTCTGGCTTTTGTGGGTGTCTTGCTCAGGACTACACCGCATGCACACACCTGGTCGCCCAGTGAAGTTCAGTCTTCAACAGGATGCTAATTTTCTTCCCAGTTTGAGTCTTTTTTCCCTGAGTTACTTTTTGACTAAAATCAGGAAAAAGGATTCTGAAAAAAAAATCAACAATAACACCTTCCTCTTCCATGGTTACGTTTTTGTTGTTGTTGTTGTTGTTGTTGTTTTTGTTTTTTAAATAATAGAATGATTCTTAGTAGCCAAGAAATAGCTTCAAGAAATGCATGTGTTGTATATTAAATTCACATTGGTGAATATGAACTTTGTGGTTCCTTTTGAATATTGATGATCTTTGCTGTCATTCCAGTGAAAATATATTTCTTTTGTTGATGTATTGAACATCTGTTTTCTTCATTATTTTTCAGTTGCAAACACCAACAAAAAAGACGCTGATACTGATAGTGTTGTTCATTGAGTGGTGGGGTAGGTCTCGGTGCATAGTTAGCACAAGCCCATTCTACAATCTTCCTACACACTTGCAAAGCCTTGCCTTGGAGACTCTAGACCTGCTCTCCCATGTCAAGTCATCTTCCATTTCATTAAAATGGAGTTTCCATAATTGACTTTACGGAGATCTGCCCCACTTGACTTCAAACGTCTTTAGGCAGATAACATTTGAACGAATGCAGAGTAAGACCAAATGATCTTGATTATAGGAATACACTAAAAAGAGAATTGCTTAATGATGCTGGAAATGCCCACTGCAATTATGCAAATATGTATGGTCCACTTTGATATTCATTGTGGCTGGGACATGAAGTGAGACATGGTCTGGTGTAATGGACAGGACAGCTGGGACACGGAAAGGTGGCATCTGTCCCTAACTACTTATGTCACCTGAACAAAGCCATTTAGGCTTTCAGTAAAGCAAACAACTGGGACTTTATTTATTTATTTATCTATTTATTTATTTAATTTTTAAAAATTATAGAATTAAGAGAATTGCTAGTTGATCTTTGAACTCTTAAACATTTTTTGAAGAATTCTAGTACTATATCTGAAAAATTATTTTCATGTCAGCTAGCTGGTGAGGTCAACATTATTCACTTGGAAAACAGAAATTAATTTTACAACTACTTGAGAGCCAGGTTCCCTTTCCCTGAGGCTAAAGAGAGATGCTTTTTGTCTCTGCCTTAGGGCAGAGCTGCTAGGTCACCATTCATAGGCTGTTTCATGTGACTGTGTTCCTCTGGAACCACATAGCTAAGTTCAGGAATTTAGGTTCACCGGGTTCATCTTAAAGTGGAAATAGCGGCGTAGGTTTATAAAAAAGGGACAGTTCTGCTCACACGGGGAACTTGTTTAGTCTTTAAAAATTCATCTTCAGATGCATAACTTTTATGGATTTATTTTATTTTATTTTATTTATTTTTTGGTGAAAGTGATAAGAATAAGTTCTTTTCAGGCCAAGACATTTTATAAAGGTTTATTCATTTGTTTTTAAATTCTGTGTGTATATTTATGTAGGGTATGTACATGTGAGTGCAGTGCTCTCAGAGGCTAGATGGGAAGTTAACTGCCCTGGAGCTGGAGTTACAGGCTGCTGGGTCCTCTTGGATGCTGAGCCTTTCTTCAGCTCCAAGAGAGGACGCTTCTTTACAGCTCCAATTAGCAGCTTGCTCTCTCCCCTCCTCTCCCTCCTTCCTCTGTCCCAGTCTTTGTGTCTCCCTCTTTGTCTCTGTCTGTCTCAGTCTGTCTCTATGTCTCTGTCTCTGTCTCCCTCCCCCACCTCCCCCTATGAAGTATGGAAGAAACAACTATTGAAACAAAACAATTAAAAATCAACCCCTAGAGCTGATGGGGTGCAATGGGTGGCAGGGGCACATTATCTCGGGGTGGAGAGTATGAGGCCAGACTTATTTCCTGAAAGTTTAGTAGGGTCTCTGCCATAGGGAAGGGTTTCATGATAAGACTTTTATGTGGATTTCCGTATTGGAGCCTTTCTTGTATTTCTTGGAGGCCAAGACAGGCTGAGCTACTGTCTGATTAAACAGGACCCCCATGTGAACAAGAGAGCGATAATCCGTTCCTATTCTTAGTTGGGAGGTATAACCTCTTCCCTCAGTTTGTAAAGCCAGTGTGCCGATACTGAATGGGCCTCTCTCTTTGTGAAAGAAGCAAATACCATGGAAACTTGATCCACTCTCTCCAGTGTAAGAGGGTCAGATAGCCACAGCCCAGGGCTGGATGAAAGGGATCGGGTGATGTTTGGCCACCTAGGAAGACCTGAAGCAAACTGTCCACATGACTAGCTTCCCCGACTAGAGAAGTCTTCAGCTCCATGCAGTTTCCACAGGGCCTGCCAAGTATTTCTGCAGAGCACTTCACTGCTTGCATCCCGTTGCTTGACTGCATTGCTAATGTTTTCACTAAGGAAGCCAGCCATTCAGTAGCGCCACACACTGCAATCTGCAGCTTGTCTTCAATTTGTCTCGCTCCTTTTGTTGGAGGACTGAACTCTGAACCTGCGCACCCATTCCCTCCCTTTCTCTATCAGCAGCCAGGGAGACCTTTGCAACAAGCCATCCATCCAGGAACTCAAGGCGTGTTAGAGGCAAGGCATGCGCTCGGTGTGCTAGGCACACAAAACCCAAGGCTTGGTGGCAAAGAAGTGGAATCACTCAATGACTGCACACATGCTCATATCCTGTGGCTGGTAATGTTCTCCTGCCTGGCAATTGTCCAGAGCAAAAATGTACAACTAGAAAAAAAATGACAGTCTGGGTCTGTTCTTTTTAGAACAGCCAGGTGTGAGAGGTCCATTGCAGTGAGGTCTTAGCTTGTCAAAGGATTTATCCCATCACCACAGGGCCAGTATAGACTTGTTTCTCTCTTTAAACCGTAAGTTAGACAGCATGAAATTATACTATTTGTGGGCCAATCATATTGACATTTGTATATGGCTGATCTTAATAGAAAAGATTAATGAGAATGATCACGAGCAGTATGGCTTCTATGTCTTCATGTGGAACTGTGACCTCTGCGACCTCTCTGAAGTCTTGTTTTTGACATCACATCAATGTGCCATGTTTAATCCCAGATATTCCTGGAGGCTGTAGGGCTAAAGACACTGCCTGTGGCCTTAAGGAGGACAGGGAGACAAGGCTGCATACTTTCCTCTGCCAGGCAAAGGTTTTGCTTTGTTGGGTCAATGTGAAGGACACTGCTGGCTCCTTAAAAATATAAAGGACTAGCCCAGCCTTTTCTCAAGTAAAGTCAGCTCGCATGGTTCTTATTATCCGACTTAAGTACAAATTCATTGAGGTTCCCAATATTCTGCAATCATTTCCCTATAAGCTTTATGTCTATTACTTTATTCGTACCCCTTTCTTCAGGGCCTGGGCCATGTCTTAGAGCAGTGGTTTTCAACCTTCCTAACGCTTTCAACTTTTCATTACAGTTCCTTGTGTTGTGGTGACCCCCAATTGCAAAATCATTTTCATTAGGATAGGATGTGCTAATGCTAATTCAACAAAGGAAGACCCATAACTGCAATCTTGCTACTGTTATGAACAGTGATGCAAAATTTTTGGAAGTAGAAATTGGCTGGAGGGGTCGCGACTCACAGGTTGAGAACCAGTGTTTTAGATTCTCTTGCATGTGTCCTTGACTCTGCTATACTCTGTCTGTGAACTCAGCTACCTTCCTGGCTATAGAGTCTTTTGCAAACATGCCCGTGGCCTTCCTGGTCCTTTCTGAATGCCTGTTGAATTCCTCCAAAAGATACTGACGCTTTCCCCTGATGCTCTATGGTGCTGGGATTGCTGCTCTATGCTTGACACTCTGGCCCTACTCGTGTTATGACTATCTGAACACTTTCCCATCTTCCCTGTGAAACTTGGGTCTGGGAGAATTTCCTATAAATCTTTTAAGTCCATGTTACAGCTCTACTTGGCTGGTGGATCTCAAATAAACATGGTTGTGTTTCAGCGAAATCTTATTAACATGAGCTGGATTTGAACCCCTGTCATAGTTTATTCATTTTTAAGGGTTTTTATTGGTTATTCCTTAACCTGTTTCTGCTGTATGATAACCTTATGAAGTATAATTTTCAGTGTAAAGCCCAAAATTCACTCTTCCAAACTACTGCTGAGAGCCCCATCCCCCAAGCCCCACCTGGACTCCTCTCCATGTGCAAGTGTTGTCTGTAAACTTGACCTAGCTGTCAGAACCTTTTGTGTGGCTGTTTTTTATATAGGCTTATGACCTAGCCTTGAAGCTTCAAAGGCAGGCTGGCCTCTAAAGAACCATGAAATGCCATATCTTATCAACCCTTCTCTGCAAAGGCTGTAGAAAGTCATCTTAGGATAGGACGGTGCTACTGCTAATTCAACAAAGGAAGCTACACCAAGTGAGTGCTGATTCAAAAGAGGGGAAAGGCGAGTTTCAAGGCATTACTGAAGAAGCCCGAAAGATCTGTTCCTTCACTGAATGGCTGCTTACTGAATCTGTAGCTGAGCAACACCACGGAGCCACCTGCTACTAGGATTCATTCATAAATCCATCTGCAGACTCAGTAACAGGGGAAGGATTCTGTCCATATAGTTGAGTTCAACACAGTTGAACATGGAGACCAGTTGTTGGAGCAACTGTCTTAAATGTCTCCATCGTTTTTTTTTTGCATTCTCCTGGGCACACTCAGTAGGTGACCCGCTTTGCTTCCTGTTCTAAGTCACTCTGACCTCTTTCCTGTTAGTCTTGGTCAAGTGACTCAGGCAGGGCAGTTATAGAAAGATACTAAGTAAGAATAAAACTAAAACTTCCACGCGGGATGCACAATACCTGGCCATATACATAGAATACATCGAAAAGTAGTTACTTTCCTATCTCCCTGAGGTTCTTTCTGTCTGGGACCTTAGAGACTCGAGGAGATGGACAGGGGCCGTGTTTAAGCACAGCTAGATCATGGACCAAACTCTGAGGTGTGTGATAAAGGTGCCTTTTGAATGGGCATGCTTTCAGCAGACCCGGTACGAGCTACCCCGTGTGTAAGGCCGCATATTGAGCGTGAGGGTTGGGAGAAACTGTGCTGTTTACTGCCAAGGCACCTAGGCTTTTCCACCCTTGGCCAAGGAGGGTTATCAGCACACTGCAGCTCTCTTGTCTCCCTCACCTCCGCTTTGCCCGGAGGGCCTCCCCTGAGCCTCCCCACTCCCTCCTCTCAAGATGAAACATTAGGTTATTTTAAAGAAGCTGTGACCTGAAAGGGCCTCCCAGGCCAGCTACTCTAGTTGCCTTCTGCACAAGCCGAAATGAACATCTGCAGCCAAGCTGCTCCTGTGTTCCCACGGAAAGAAAATAAAGCCCCGTTTCTATAGCCAGAGCAGACAGGGGCCGCACTGCGGCTATGAAAAGCAAAATGGTCCTACCCTATTAGTACTATTAAGTCATACTCCAGAATACCATTTATTCCACCAAACGGAACTCTAGGTAAAAACCGCCGCCATTTTCCTTATATGAGCCCCTTCATTTAGCTGCTGGCAGACCCCGGGATGCGCTACCCAATCAGACCCGCCAGCACTCTCTTCCTGCGAGACTGGTTGGTGGCTCTGCCTGTTCTGTGCTGTATACCTCAGTTCTCACATTCTGACACTGCAGAGCTGGCATTTGTCCCTTGGGGCCACACAGAGTGGAAAGAAAGAGGGTAAAGAAGAGCCTGAATTGGGGAGCACAAGCAAGGGTCTAGTTCGGCAGAGTGCATTGTTAATTTTGTACTCACATGTGTTGGGAGGCATTGGGGTACAGTTTTGAAAACTGTGGGGCGGAGTCTTCAGGGCCATGTGGTGCTGCATGGCTGATCACCATCATAATGGGCCTATGGGGATACATTCTCTTAGACATTTTGAAGTAATTAATGCTCTCGTTAGTGATTAAGTCTGTGAAGTAATCCTGAAACATACATTTGACACAAAACAAAAATTACAAAAGGTGACAGTCAAGATCACATTTGAACACCGCTTCCCTCTGAATCTACCCACTGAGTGAAGAGAAGGTCTAAGCATGAGCCGGGGGAGCCCCCAAAGGAACCAACCACCTCCAAGGACAGAGAAAATCGGCGGCTGGTCATTCCTCGGGTAGCTTGCTTAACAACAAGGGTGTGGGGAGATATGCACCATTCAGCAATTAGGGAAGAAAAGAGGCGAGTTATGTTTGCCCAAGAAAATGATTAAGGCTAGCAATACAAATTCAGCAGCACATGAAACACCGGAGATGTATCTCATTCTCAGATTTCATTGATGTAATTCATTGGCAAAACATTTAATTACCGACAGGGCAGGAAACACCCACACCTACTCCACATTCACAGCCTCAGAACACACACACACAAATGTGCAATGCCAGAAAAGGACCTTTTCTTTGGAGTACCCATCCACCACCACCTATCTACTCGAAGGCATTGTCAAGCAGGCCCAGGGACAAGGTGCAACATTTTAGCGAGTCTTTCACTTAGAGCGCTTATAATTAAATATGGGAGCATTTGATTTTCTGCAGCTTACTCTGTGTTAATTGTACAAAGATAGTAAGAAGCTGCTGGGGCTACGTTTGACTTGCTAATAAAATGACTTCAGCCATGGTTTAGAGGGCGGGGCGTGATGCACCTTTGGGAGTGGGCAGGGAGAACACTGAATGAAGAGGAAAGAGAGGATGGGAAGGAACTCTCATTAAGCCACCTGCTTCCTCTGTGTGTATCATTGGCCCAAAACTCTAGTGCAAACTTTTCTCAGAAACTCCTAGGCAATGGCCACAATGTCAAAGACTTCCAGGCACAGCTGGTCACATGTTGTAGAACAGCTGCTGGGGGAAGCAATCCATGTCACAAGTCCTTGTTAGGACAAGTCCAAAGGCTGTCTCCCCTTTCCATTCAGGAGTCTGTTTAATGTCTTTACACGTGCCCCCCCCCCCTCTCTCTCTCTCTCTCTCACACACACACACACACACACACACACACACACACACACACACACTCCTTTATAACACACTTGTCTTTGACACCTAATCAGCCATGATAATGAGCAGGTCTCGCTGATTTAGTATTTAGAGATTCGTGATTACTTTGTTCTCCTTTGGACAACAGGGAATGAAAGGTTAACAGCTTGAACGAGGAGCATGAAAGCATCTCCACAGGTTGAAAGTGATAGCAATGACAGTCTCTGCGCGTGGCTTGCAGTGATTTTGTTCCCAGCTGGGGAAATGACCCAGGATACATGAGTGGTTGAACCACTCACTCCAAGCTGAGCTTTCTTGTCTTTTACAATGAGGGCATCGCTCAACTTTGCCTCCAAAGTCCTTCCTGGCTTGACTCCCAGCTCTGATGTTGGGATGCCCATCAGCAGTGTGGGTGAATTCGTTTGTTTTCAGAAGGTTAGAAAAGACCCAGACTTACACCTCATCTCTCTGCAAGTCCACTGTGCCGTAATCAGGCCAGACACAAAGACACTTGCACGCCAGACACAGTAACCTCGTCCCCTTTCCCTTTCTAACAAACACCTGGACCTGTTGATACAGGCGCTAGACCCAGCTGCTTTTTGGCACTTCCAGGAAAATGAGATGGACATGCCCAGAAGGAAAGAGTATTTTAGAAAAAATTACCACGCTGAATTTAAAGCTATTCCTCCCTTTGCTTTTATAATCTCAGTTTTTTTTTTTAAATCAAGCAAGTAACCATAAGAACATATTTGTGATTTGCTGTGCTTTTCCTAGGGTCTCACCAAGCACTCCTGGTTGGCTGCAACTCACTACGGAGCCCCAGCTGGTTCAAACCCTCTACCCATCTGCCCCAGCCTCCCCAGGGCTGGCATCTTAAGACACAGCACTGTGCCTGGCTTACTTAGGTAAGTTTTAAGGACCTAATTGTTTGAGACCATGGGCAGTTTCTCTAGGTTGATTTGGAAATCCTAAGACTGACAGCCTAAACTGTTATGAGCTATCACTGCCACAGGGCGATGTCCTTGTCACAAATACTAGGCTTCGTCAGATGGCAGTAAAAGCGTCCCAGAGGTTTTGGGTGCACTACGCTGCTCTTAGTTTCACATGGAAGGCTGAAGCCACAGGCAAAAGTGTATTTTCAACACTAAAAGGTGAAATGGCACAAGATTATGCGAATGAGCTCTTGAGAGAGGGACAGACAAACATTATCACAAGGGAGGGGAGGTATGATTTTCCTGATGGCGCTTTCATCAAAGACTGACTGCCTTTCATCCTAATGAGGGAGAAGGAGGAAAACCTCAGTAGACAAACACACTGGTCCTTTCCAGCCTTCTCCTCTGGAGCTGGAAATTGCCTTAACATTTCTTCTTTGGACATTGTGAGAACACAGAAAGCCCATCTTGCAGACAGCTTACCTCCCTGGAAGCGTCTTTCCCCCCATTATGCGCAGGAGCAGATTGATACAGGTTCACACTGGAAATTACCTTTGCATAATCAAATCCATGCTTCTCCTTGATGCCGTTGCGACAAACAGTGTAATTATAGAAACGAGAATTCTTGATTAATCCGAGCCATTCTCGCCATCCAGGAGGGATGTAGCTGCCATTGTATTCATTGAGGTATTTTCCAAAAAAGGCTGCAATGGGAAAGGAAAGATTATTTTCTTGTGTGAGATGATTAATCATAAACATATGCAGAGATAGGAAATTAGGTCTTGAAAGGTGACAGAGAAATGGAAATTCATCAGATGACGGTGTCCCCCGAGCTTCGCCTGTACACAGTTTCTCAGGCTTGGTCAGTGTGACATCTGCACACTCTGATTTCCAGTAAATGTATGTAGAACTGAAATACATGGATTGTCATGATCAGAGTGCTCTTGGGGATCTACTTCGTAGGGCCAGCCTGGAATAAAAGCAGAATATATTCCTTTGTTCAGTCAACTGGGAAACGGAGAAAGTCAGACTAAGAGATCAGGCATGTGATAGCCATGTGAGGACTGGGGCACTGAAAGCCGTTCTTGGTGACAAAATTACATTGTGTTGCTTTTTATTTGAGCAATGAGTCACAAAATCTCCACAGAGAAGTTCACCTTGCTTTTCACATATCCACAGAGCAAGCTTTCCTAAGCTTCCAGGTCCTCCCTCACCGAGTAGAGCACCCCAGAGAGGCACTCCACTTCTACTGTCTTCTTTATCCCAATCTGGTCTTGAATCAAGGCCAGGGCAAACTCTGTTTCCCTCAAAGACTTGTCTTGAACCCTGAATTCTGTACCCTGTAGCTCTAATGCGCCTTCCCTTTCCTCTTGGAATCATAGTCTGGTTCATGAGGAAGCTTTGTCCCTTTTGATAGACTCTTTCTACTTTATTTATTTATTTTGGTCATCTATCTATGTATCCATGTATGTATCCATGTATGTACGTATGTATGCATCTATCTATCTATCTATCTATCTATCTATCTATCTATCTATCTATCTAACTATCTATGAGGCAATGTCTGGCTATGTGACCCAGACTGGCCTTGAATTGTCATTTTTCCTGACTCTGTCTCCTAAGTGCTAAGACTAGAGCAATGAACCTCTGTGTCTACTTTTGCCTCACCCTGTGGCCTGCCCACCATCCCTGTTCAGTACAGGGCTCCACCAATGTTTCCTACACTGAGCCTCATGTACCAAGTATATTCCAGAGAGTTTATACGTTCTGGACTTAATAAAAAATATGTTTGTACTTTAGTTCAAAATTTAAAAGCTGATTTGTTCTAACATGCTTCTATAGAATATAGTTCCTTAAGGTGTCTTAAGTTTATGTTATTCCTTAAGCGTTATTTTCTTTGAAAACAATCTCAGCCGGGCGGTGGTGGCGCACGCCTTTAATCCCAGCACTCGGGAGGCAGAGGCAGGTGGATTTCTGGGTTCGAGGCCAGCCTGGTCTACAGAGTGAGTTCCAAGACAGCCAGGGCTACACAGAGAAACCCTGTCTCAAAAAAAAAAAAAACAAAACAAAACAAAAAAAAAAAACACAAAAAAAAAAAACAAAAAAGAAAAAAACAAAACAAAACAAAAAACAAAACAAAAAGGAAAGAATCTTGACTTGAGTCTGAGAAACATACCACTTTGGGGCTGGAGAGATGGCGCTGTAGTTAAGAGCACTGACTATGCTTCCAGAAGACCTGGGTTCAATTCCCAATACCCACACCCACAACTGTCTGTAACTCACGTTCTAAGGGATCTCACACTTTCACAAAGAAATACACGCAGGCAAAACACTAATGCACATAACATAGATAGATAGATAAATCAGGAAGGAAGGAAGGAAGGAAGGAAGGAAGGAAGGAAGGAAGGAAGGAAGGAAGGAAGGAATAGAAACTAAAAGATGCACAGTATGCTGGTTTCTTTGTTGGAGGAATGTTTTCTTGTGGACCGTGTAAGCAAGTGAAGGACCAAGTGCCCCACCTACCCAGTGTCTGTAGTTTGATGATCCTGCCCAGCTCCCAATCAGGTTGATGAGTGTAGAACAAAATGTCAGGTGTCTGCCTGTGTGACACTTCTGGCTTCCTCTCCAGGCTAGAATTACAAAATGGTTTCCCCTTTCTAACAAAGCACAGTAGAATTCAATCTGAGAAGCAGCCCAGACCCTTGTTCCTGCTCGTTCTGAGTTCAGAAAGAGGCTGTGCTGGGAGCTTGTGCTTAACCCTGCCCTGCTCTGTCTTCCTCCTTATCCCTAAGGGCCTCACCCTACTTTTTTACCCATTTGCTTTCAGAGAGGTTTTGTAAAAGAGCATAGCATAGCAATTGGACTTTGTAGCTGAGAGCAGGCTTTGCAGGCACCTAAAGGCTTGCTCCCATCTCCTCCTTCCTACACCGCTCTGAAGAACCTGAGCGGGAGAAGCATAATGGTAGGGTGTTGTGTGGGCCGAAGAGCCTGATCAAGAGGTAAAGGACCTAAAACAGTGCTTGACATATACTGGGGCTTCTCACACAATCCCATATTTTAAGTACTTTACCATTTTCTGGTTGAAGGACACCTTGCTCTATGACTTACTTTGTAGAAACCAAGTATCTCTCCTGTGGTTTCCATTTTCCTTAGCTGATTTTCAAACCTTCCCCGCTCCTTTCGGTGCTCCCGCCTTCAGGGCAGCCATGCCCAGTCATGCCTGCCTTTCCTTCGTGGCTGGACTTTTTAGGTCACTTTGTACCATTTCTAGCCATTACTACAGTGAGTGCCCCTTGCCTTAATCCTTCCCTTATAAATGACGCCTTCATGTCTGTTAACAGTTCTTGCCATTGCCTTCAGAACTGCCTCCAAGTCTTTGTGTTCATGGAGTGTGAAAAATGTATTCAGGATTCCAGATGTGCTGTTGCCGACCACATTCACTGCAAGAGTGCCCAGGCCCAGGATGGCAGCACAACTTAGTCTCATCATTTTGGAGCCTCCAGCCATCTCTAACCATCCCCTGGCTTCTCTGGATATAAAATGTCTTGGCAGTGCTCTACACTTGATTTTATGGGCTTCCAGTCAATCTGCTCCATGCGTATTATTCACCTATGTCTCTCTCTAAAGTGAACTTGATTCCCAGGTCCATACTACCATGCCAATGGCTTGGGTATAAGTACTGAATTTTCTTCCTCCTTCCAGTAACGGTGTTGTTAGAGTTACCCAACGTGGACATGGCTTTCAGAACCATTTTGTTCCTTTAGGCATTACCACTGGCCTTCACAGCTGTGTAAGGTAGTGGCTGAAGCTGGAAAGAAGAAGTAAGAAAGACTGGATTATAACTGTTAGTGTGTGTGTGTCAGGGGAGGGGGGGAGGTGTCATACAACTTCTGCTTAGGTTAATCTACTGCATTAGAAAAAAATGCATTCACTGTCTGAAGAAAATCCTTTGTTACATCATAGTAACTGTAAAAGATGTGGTGCTTAGAAAAATTGAACCTTATTTAGTATAGTGAATGATGTTGTCATGACATTTTAATGCCTGAGGCACTTTTATTGTAGTGACTATGACATAATTGAGAACTGTGTTACTTTGTGATGCATCTGTACTTATGAATTTGGGCTACTCAAATGGAGTGGAAGCATCTTGAAGAATGGACTCTTGCCTCTTTATATCCCAGGGTCTGGTGTACCCGCAGTATGCCTTGGTCCAATAGATATATATAACATTTCACTTTTCTGTGCCTAATAAAAATCTATAACATCATCATCCATACAAATGAGAGTATTAGCTTGTCTTACCTTAGAAAACTCTCAATTAATTCCTTTACTAGAGAGTAAACAAGCTCATACAAGTAAAATAAATCTGTAAAAAGGCACAGAATGAAAACATAGGTAATTTTATGTAAATTAATTTATCACAGGAAGAAAATATACAACAAAGCCAAGTATGGCACCATTTGTCTGTAGTGGAGGCTGACCTGAGAGGATAGCTTGAGAATGGGGGTCAAAGACCAGCCTGTGAAACACAGTGAGATACCAGCCCACAATTAATTAAAATTTTCATTGCAGATTTCTTCCACTTAAAGCATGAAATAGAACAGATTTGTCAAAAATTCAGCTCATGTGATTTCCTATACTGTTTATAACTGCATTTTTTAACAACATAATTGAAAGGATCAAGGTAATTTCAGCAAGCATAGCAGACCTGCAGTGTAATTTTGGACAGGTAAAAAAACTGTATGTCAGGAAACTGGTGTGCATTCCTCAGGCAGATCGTGGGCAGAGAGAGAAGTGGCCGTGACCCTTCAGCTTTGCTTTGGTTTCTTTCCCTTCCACTCAGCGCAGCCTCCCCACCATGCATGATTTTTCTCTTTAACCTTATGGTTTGGGGCTCAGTTTTATACTAACATCTATCCCGTCATAATTTTTAGCAGACTTCAGGCAGAACGCTTGAGTTTTTGTGACAGACAAGCCATGGCCTTTCTCACTTCATTCCTCAGGACAGAACGCAATAGGTGCGGCGCTGTGTTTTTCCCTTCTTGGACTTTTGGCTTTCATGAACTCACATTTTCCATGAGTAAAGTTAGAAACATTTAGGCTACAACCAGTCCAAAAATATGCCTAAGTTCTGAAAGAGGAAAGTCATGTCATACAAGAGTAAATATAATACTGGATCGATTCATTTCATTTAAACCTGTGTATTCTGGGTGTCTCCCAAAATAAGCCTCTTAGTAATTTGTCTTTTTAGAGTTGTTTTTCCTAAGACTTATCACTGCTTTGCGTTTTGCTCTAGATGGAGATTCACATGTCACATTATTTCAATTTCCCCTGTTATTCTTAAGTCTACAGTTAAATATTCCAAATAGTATGTTCATAATTAGGAAAGCAGCAACCAATTATTTCCCCCCACTGGTTTAGTGTCATGGCTTTATCACAGACCACCTCTGCAACTGGGGTAATATTCCAAGCTGAGCCCTGCCCTCCTAAGCCTTGGTGATAGCTCTATCCCCAAGAACACCTCTGTCTTGTAGTTATAAATTTATTGCTGGGAAAAATACAGGGTTAGACTCATTGGTGACTAGATATGGTGGCATATGCCTGTAATGCCAGCATTTAGAGGTGAGGGGTTAGGAGTCACCCTGTGCTGTAGGAACAAACAGACAAAACTCTTCAATGAATGCTCTCTAGTTTTAGCCAACCCAACACAATACATCTGAAGTAAGTACTGGAGGATACTATGCTACCTACAAGCTGCTTCTCTTGCTGGGGATGCAGTGAACTTTGCAATGGCTTTTTTCCACTTTTGCTTCTACAATTACAAAGTTTAGTCCTTCCTCACAGCCTTTCTATATGAATCCATAGCACGTACTTTGTGAGCCAAACTTTGCCAGAACACTAGGTGGGTGTTTCCATTTGTTTCTGCGTGTCAGGGGACTCACTGGTCTACATCTTACGGGGTTCTATGTGTCTGTGAGGCACTTTGGAACAAGGCAGGAGAGAATAGCATGCACAGAAATATGATCCTGAGGACAGCCAGACATAGCGACATATGCCTATAATCCCAGCACTCTGCAGGGAGGGGAGGATGATCAAAAGTTCCAAGTACTGAGTTTGAGGTGAGCCGAGACTATAGGAGACACCGTCATAAAAGACAAACAAAAGGCTCCTGGAAAACTATGCACCATCAGGCGAGGGACTTTTGTCCTTTGACAAGGAGTCTTCTTGAGTCCTGGTTTCTTCCTTGGTACCATAGCCTTCCTCCAAGTTTTTTGTAAGACCTAGATGACATAACTAAAGTGTCCAAGACAGAGTGGGTAAGCCATAGATGCCCATCCACGTCTTCCTCACTTTTCTGAGAAAGTTATCCCTGAAACAAATCAACACACCCTAGGTGCTGCCCTAAGCCCAACCCTGCAGCTCCATCCCTGAGCACAAAAGCATCCATATGTTCTGGGTGTGCAGACAGTTCAGTCTTCCCAGCTCCACATTGTACTACAGGGATCCTGGGAAAAGCAAAGGCACTGATTTCACACGCTTCTCATGAACAAAACACATTTGATGGCTACTGTCTTAGTCAGGGTTTCTATTCCTGCACAAACATCATGACCAAGAAGCAAGTTGGGGAGGAAAGGGTTTATTCGGCTTACACTTCCATGCTGCTGTTCATCACCAAAGGAAGTCCGGACTGGAACTCAATCAGGTCAGGGAACAGGAGCTGATGCAGAGGCCATGGAGGGATGTTCCTTACTGGCTTGCTTCCCCTGGCTTGCTCAGCCTGCTCTCTTATAGAACCCAAGACTACCAGCCCAGAGATGGTCCCACCCACAAGGGGGCCTTTCCCCCTTGATCACTAATTGAGAAAATGCCTTACAGTTGGATCTCATGGAGGCATTCCCCCAACTGAAGCTCCTTTCTCTGTGATAACTCCAGCTGTGTCAAGTTGACACAAAACTAGCCTGTACAGCTACTTAGGCACCGGGTATTAGGGGACTGTTTTAAACCTGCTTCTGAGGTTTAGCCATACACAGTTTCTGAAGCCCCTACTCCAGTTGTATGGTACGGCCAAGCACATTTGCCAACCTGGATGGCACAGATGCTTGGTGGATTTGCAAATTGCTCGAGAGTCCTAAGATGAAAGGTGCCATAAATTTAAACCATTAATGTGAGAGGACATACTAGGAGAAGATACCCTCTGTAAGTCCCCACTAACCAGAAGCAAACACCCCTGAGATAACAGGGGGTGTCCTCTGTGAATCAGAATCCTCTGATACCTATGTGGTGAAGCTCCCATATGTACAATCAACCATTTCATCCATAAATAACAAGAATTAAGTGCCCATGGGGTTTGCTGTAAAAAGGAAAATGACTACGTATTTTCTGAGCCTGTTGGGAGAGATTAAAAAAAGAGATCCAAAAGAATATTTTTCTGAAATTCTTTAGTTTTAAGCTTTGAGAACAGATACTCTGGAGGCCTAAAAATTATTTCCAATTAGCCGTTTTGATGTCATCTTCAATTCTCATGATTGAATCTAAGTGGATCTTGAGGTAGAGAACCCAACCCTACCTTTGACTAGGCAAACCCTCCATGTGCATCCATGAAGAAATGCTAAGTAAACTGGAAGCAGTACCCAGTGCGGGAGAATAAGGGCTTTAGGATGATATTCCCAGGAAGCCATTCTTCTTTATTCCTGCCTCAGAATCCCTCTCAAAAGAGTCCAGCTTTCAAAATCCCAGCTAACCATAACCCTCATTTTGCTGTGTGCAGGTTCAGGGTTGGGAGCTGGGACAACAGAGACAGCTCGTCTGCTGGAAGGAACCGTGAATGCTTAGTCCTGAGACTTCAGCAGAAGCAATGGTTCAAGCCCCATTAACTACGTCTGAGTAAATGAACATATGAGGAGGGTCCACAGAGACTGGCGTATTCATCCATCCATTCGGGAAGTTATTTGGCCCATCTACCGCATCCAGGGCTCTTGCATAGACACTGAGTGAACAGACCTTGGAGATTTCTCCCGAAAAACCAGCAGGGGTTACCTGCATCTAAGAAAATCCCCAAGTTTTCCCATTAACCCTTGAGATTTGTGAAGGGAATGTAACCTCATTCATGGCATGTCACCTTGCAATATTCCACTCGCTGGGGGCCCTCATGGGAATATTTTCATACGGCACCCACTGAGAATCCAGGATTTTCTTTTCTTTTCAAAATACTTATTCATTTTATGTATGTGAGTACACTATCACTTACTGTCTTCAGACACACCAGAAGAGGGCATCAGATCCCATTACTGATGGTTATGTGGTTGCTGGGAATTGAACTCAGGACCTCTGGAAGAGCAGCCAGTGCTCTTAACCACTGAGTGGTCTCTCCAGCCCAAGTCCTGGGTTTTCTATAAGGGATGTCACATTGGTACATCCTCCTGAGTGAAAACACTTTTTGCTCTGGTGTTAATATGGCTTATCTTCTTTAAAATTTGAGTGTTTTAGACCTAAGTAGGTCGCTAAGTACCTTTCCCAGGAGTAGTTTTTGCCTCCTGACAAGGTTACTAGGAAGTGAGGCCAGCCTTGTGTTCCCAGGGCACTTAACTTGTTTTTTTTCACTCGTTGCCATTAATGATTGAGAATAAAATCTTCTGCTGGAAGCTGCTAGCATGTTCTTGCAACTTTGACCCACTGACTCTATGCTCCTTAAACCTTTTTCTTCAGTAAGTTACCCTGCCTCGTGGATTCTGTTATAGCAACAGAACATGGACCAAGGCAGAGACGAGAGAAGTTAGACTCTTCATTGTTGAGTCTCCTGGAACTTCTCATATATAATATTACCCAGTGCAGTTCCCCTCATCTGAGACTGTGGGGGGAAAGGAACGTCATGTTTTACCTGTTCTGTAGCCGGTGTTGTTGAGATACACAGCAAAGGTCCGAGGCTCGTGCATTGCCTGCCACGAGGGAGACGAGCAGTTCTCATTGTTGGTGTAGACATTGTGGTTATGCACGTACTTCCCAGTGAGCATGGATGAGCGTGATGGACAGCACATGGGCGTGGTCACAAAGGCATTGGTGAAGGTGGCCCCACCCTGTTCCATGATCTTTCTCGTCTTGTTCATGACTTGCAGGGAACCTGAAAGGCACAGGTCTGACACTGGTTAGCAAAACACACACTTCCATAAGTCATTTAGATAGCGCTGTTCCCTCATTTATTAGTTCCCTTCCCCGTGTGAAGGAGTCTACAATTCTATCAGTTCTCAATTCTAGAACAAAACAAGCCATTTGGGATCCAAACATCTCAGACATTCTGTAGAATAAACAGTAAGCACATTTCAATCTCTCTCCTCTTTAACCACAAAGGAAAAAGCATGCAGGCTAATCATGTAATTAAAGCCAGACTTTCTGATATGAGGGAGATTCCAGTGTCCTGAGCCTTTGAAGATCCTGAGAAAACAATAGCTTGGTACAGAGTAGCAAAATCCTGCTAAGCACAGGGAAAGCCTAAGGACACTGGAGTTTAGCAGATACAACATTTAAATCTTAATTCTAATGCAGACAAAAAAGAAAAAAAAAAGAACCCTATAAAGCAAAAGATCCTCTAAGATACCTGTAACCGGACAGAGGGTCATAAGGAGGGAGAGGGGGAAAAAGGTATCTTCGAGGTAACTTGCTATCCTCTAGCAAGCTAACCAATATCTGCCCGTGTTTCTCTCTGGATAAGACTATTGGGTTATGCCTTGGACAGTTTACACAACACTTTTAAGGTTAGGTTGTCTTCTTGCTCAAAAGTATGGGCATGAACGCAAAATAGTTCTAACTTTAAGGGTGAGGTGACATGGTAAATGAGATTTCTAAGGAAGAAAAACAATCTGCCCCACTCCTCTGACTGCCGCTGAAACACTTCCCGCTCCCCCTCCCCCACCCTCCCCACAGAGAGGCACAGGCCAAATTCTGTAGTCTTTTCAGGACTTGTCAAGAAATGTACTACAGAGTGCTACAGTCAAGCCCATTGCATTTGAATCCCAGAGCCTCAGATTTCTAACAGGTGACACTCTTTCCAAAGAAAGGAGGGAAGTCTTTGGTTTCCAAGGAAAATGGGACCTACTCCAGAGTGTTTTCTATTCACTCAGTGCACAGGACAGTGTGTGGGGAGCTTCTAATTGCGTCTCATTAGAACTTAACTATGGTTTTGTGCAGGGTGCTTGTGACTGCTCCCCCTTTCAGTGTTTTTCTGGAGACCAGGCACCTTTCATAGTCAGTACATGACATAGAGTACACACCCACTTTGGGTGGGCAGGAGCAGTGCATTGCTGGGGACACAGGGAGAACTGCATGGCTGAGGCTCCGGTGATGAGAAGAGCAATAGAATTCTGTGAACTCTGTGAACACCATGGTTAGGAACATGGAACATTTTCTTGATGAGGTGTGACCGGAGAAGCAATGAGAACAGTTCAAATGCTAGGCAGACATCCTGGGGTCTGATAGGAGCCACACAATAAAGGCAGAGTAGGGTCTTAGTTACAGGCAAGGAATGTGATGAGCAAAGCTTTGAGAGGTGTTGCTGCAGCAACAGCAGAGATGCTGTGTGCGTTAAAGATCACAACCAAAGGGCTGCTGATGACATCCTGCCCTGCCCGGCTTAGCACTCAGGGTTCCAGAAGCAGAGTCAAAGAGAGGCTGTAATTCATGGCGGAGGGCGGAGTTGACTAATGGCTCAGACTTACAGCACTAAGAAGGAATCTGGAAAGGGACTGCTTTCACTGATGATGCAGAGTAACTGAAATGAATGTGCCTCACAAAAGATCAAAGAGAAACCCGTGGCAGAAGGGTTGCCTTTTACATTCGTATTGGGGGATCATAGACGGGAAACGTCTTGAACATGAATTTATGAATAAAGATGAGAAAGTTGAAAGACTTCCAAAGATGTTCCCCAGGCTCCTCTTCTCTCCTGTTTAGGGCTATGTGGTACTCAATTCTCAGCTAAGAAAAGCAGCAAACGTTGCCCAATGGTCTATTTCAAAGAACCAGCTCTCAAAGTTTCCTTTATAGGCCTTTGTTAAATTTTTAAAAGAAAGAAAGAAAGAAAGAAAGAAAGAAAGAAAGAAAGAAAGAAAGAAGAGGAGAGGAGAGGAGAGGAGAGGAGAGGAGAGGAGAGGAGAGGAGAGGAGAGGAGAGGAGAGGAGAGGAGAGGAGAGAAGAGAAGAGAAGAGAAGAGAAGAGAAGAGAAGAGAAGAGAAGAGAAGAGAAGAGAAGAGAAGAGAAGAGAAGAGAAAAGAAAAGAAAGGAAAGACCACAGCTGGAGGCCATCAGCCGAGGTCCTGCATCCCCAGTGGACACCTCCTGCTTACAGACACATTTGGACTGCAAATGTGGGACGGGGATGGGAATCTGACTGAAAGCCATAATAATATAAAAACTGGGGTTAAGTTTTCATTAGCCTAGTTCGTAGTTAGAGGAATCACTCATCTCCACTGTCTGGTTTTTAGTTATCTGAGCTGTGTTGTCATCCTGATTTCTCCAGCAATTAGCTAACATATCTGGTCTAGGGATGAGATCTCACTTCTAACACTTCCCGTATGCTGAAGCTACTTGATGCTGGCCCACACTTGGACAGATTTTGAGGTTATGTGTTCAAGGCTGGACACAGAATCGAAGACACCAAGAACTGGGAGAGACTTGGGTGAACATCCTCCTCATGGTGATCGATCTAAGAGGCTTAGATCATTTCAGTTCCAAGGCTCTAAGATGGACTGAAAATGCAATGTATCATCCACAGCTTTCCTCTAGGTACTTCATGCCCATTTGATCCTAACAGTAACCATTTATGCTGTGGCTGCCAATGACGTTCCAGATACTGCTGAGCTGTAGAGGGTTAGGCCACATACCTAGAGTTACACAGTCGTAAGCACTCAGCCCCAGAAGCTATGCTCCCAATTTCCAGGTGGCCTGAGTATTGGCTATGGCATGGATTCTTTCAAGACCCTGAAGCACGAACAAAGTCCTACCTGCGTTGTCACCTTCTGCTTCATCTGGCCTTGGGGAGGAGGCAGCAGACCCCAGAACCCATATGTTACCTCTCCAGAGCCATCAGTACCGTGGCAGCAGAGGTTTGGGACAGGCGAGCCTTGTAGATTAGGCCTCCATAGCTAACAGGCATGTGCACAACAATGGCTGCCTCTAATAGGTAGGATTCTGGGAATACAAAGATGACAAAACAGGGATTTAAGCTGCTTCTTTCAGCTGGCATGACCCTGGAAGGAAGCACCAAGTATTTTCCTCTTTCTTTTAGCTGTGCATAGATTAAAGATTGTCAATCACACAGCCTTACATTGTTATCTGCCCCTGCTGATTGCCCCACTGATGGTCTTTGACAAATTGTACCAAAGCTTATCATGCCCTGTAACATAGCTAGGAGTGCCTGCTGTTGATCTCAGTGCTCCGGAGGCAGAGGTGTGAGGGCTGTGAGTTCGAGGGCTGTTTGGCTTACACAATAAGACTCTTACCTCAAAAAACAGACAAACAACCAACATCCAGATGTTGCCACAGATCGGCCTGAGCAATTCAACAACATCCAGATGTTGCCACAGATCGGCCTGAGCAATTCACTTAACCTCTCTGGATTTGTCTTTCTCTTCTGTGAAAAGGAGCGCTCTTCACTCATTCCCAGGGCTGTCAAGAAGCAAATGTTTTGCTGCTATGATGGGCTCCCTTGATGCAGGAAAGTTGTTGCTATGGCCACACAGTTGGCACTCCATATCTGTGGGCTCCCCATTGGAGCTTTCAAACCAATTGCAGGTTGAAAGCACTCAAAGATATTAAAAGGTTCCAAAAAAATCAGTAGACCAATAAATAAATAAATAAATAAATAAATAAATAAATAAATAAATAGTTGTGTGCTGAACACACGGAGACACTTTATTCCCAGCCATCATTCCCCAAACTATATGCAGCATAACTAGTATTAACAAAATGTTTGCATGGTATTGGGGATTATGAGTAATCTAAAGTAAATAGCAGGATATGTATCCCATTTTATATGTGGGATTTGAGTACCCAATATGTTTGGTATTTGTTGGAGTCCCATATGAGTTAGTTTTCTGTTGCTGAGATACAACACCAAGGCCAAGGCAGTCAGGAGGAACAGCTTATTTTGTCTTGTGCTTCCAGAGGGATAAGAGTGTAGCATGGTGAGGAAGCAGCAGGCATGGAGCAGGAGCAGGGTGTGGAGGGCTCATGTCCAGTGTCCTGCAGATAGCAGTGTCCCTCTGCTCACTCCAACCATGCACATGCTTGCCAGTATCATAGCTTTTTTGATTAGGGAAGGTTGGTACTAAATATATAGATAGTCTCTCTAGTGCAGCATGCTTTCTCATGCTAACCACTATCACCCCTGTGGCAAAGAATGGGATACTCAAAAATAACCATTCCCATATTAAACATGGATGTATTGGTATAGTGAATATTGGAATCTAAAAACACAAGAAGAATTACAAAGAGAGTATTTTTCTGTCAGAACTATTCAGTGGGGTGGGAAGTGGGTATGGGGAGGGAGAATTAGGGTAAGAGGAAACCAAGATGTTTTCAGCTAAAACCTAAAGGGAGAAACAAGTGGGAAAGGAGGAGAACAAGAAAGGTAATAAATCTGTCTGGAATGTTTCCAGGTCACTAAAGCTCCCTCCTCTCTTCCCCCACCAAAGAGCCAAGGCCCTTAGACACAGAGAGCTGTGGGCATGAGAGGCAGGCCTGCATGCCTGCATGCCTGCATGCCTGCATGCCTGCACAGTCGCAGTTCACATGTGGAGCAGCAGATGTGAGAAGCTCACCTGGCCTCTGTCTTTTCAGATTTCACACTCACAAGACATGTGGGTTTATAGAACTCTCTACTGACCGCACAGTACAGGCAGTGGGGGAATACTGAGAGTGGCAGGCTCTTGGGTCAGGCGTTGGGAGGCCAAAGGGATTGAGTGGAGCTGGCTGTCCCGGGAGCCAAACCACAGCTAACGGGGTGGCTGAAGGGCCTCGTGGGAGCTAGCCTGTGACTATCTCAGAGGAGTGCAGTTCTCACTCTTCAGAACTAAAAAAGAGAATAGAAAAGAGAAGAACAGGAAAGGAAAATATTTTAAAGTCTTGGTCTTGAATAAAGTCAGTTCTTGGCACTTGACTATGTAGCCTTAAATTCACAGAGATCCACTCTGCCTCCTGAATGATGGGATTAAATTCATGTGGCACCATTCTTGGCTTGGCTATTTTTTTAATGTAATAGACAAATAACACATACCCACAGACTAACCCCACAGCGATCTGGTTTAAATCTCCACATATTTACATATTTATGGCTTAATTCCATTTGTGATCTAAGGGAAAGTAGAAACTGGTAGGACAGGGTCAGCTCAAGTCCTAAGAACGTAAGCAATGCCATGCTGAGATCTCTGTGTACTAACAGTCATTTGCTTCTCAAAGTGGGACCAAGGGGCTATTTAGGAGAGAGTGAGCATCTATTCTCTGTCTTGCTAATTCAAGTTGAAGAAAGTGAAGAGTTTCTCAGGTATTTCAAATGTCTTTCTTTTGATGTGTAAAATATGTAAAAGTTCAGACAAGAACAGAATGGGTCACACATCTGGTTTTATTAAATCTAACAAAGCTGAGGTTCCCCCCCCCCCCCCCCCCGACACACACACACACATACACTGGTGCACTTGTGCATTTTAGTCACAATAAAACACAGATGCCGTGGATGCTCTTGGTGACTAGTCTCCCCAGAAGTAGCCATTGTCCTGAACTTCACACTGATGTTTCTGCGCATGCGTCCTGTGGGCAAAGGAATGATGCTGAGGGGGGTGTGTCTGGGGCGTTGGTGAGAGGACTAGAGAGAGGACTGAGGCAGAGCATGCAGAGAGCACTTCAAGAAGCGGTATGATAACACATAATCTGCTGTTTTTATAAACGTCTTTGAGTCCTTATCTTAACTGCAGGACCTACCCTGTTAAAAGTAAAATCAGGGGTTTCTTAAATTCTGGAGGAAGCCCAGTCAGGGGGTGCTGAATTGGGCAATGAGCATGCTCCCTACAGGTCGTTTCCTCCTGGGGTGTTGATTGCTGTCTATCCTGTCTTTGTGGGTGGGATGACACGATTTATTCACAGCAGTGTAGACCAGTGCTCTCTGGAACCACATGTAAGGTTCTAGCACTTTCCGTAATGAATTCCTCATGTGTCTCCCTCCCTTTACAAAGGACTAGTTTATTTATTTGCCCTCACAGTTGAGGACAGAGTGAATGAATGCTTTTCCTTCCTAGCTTTGCTCTCATAACATAATTAGAGCCCTGCTCACTCTTTGTCTTTCCAGACAGGCTCAGGACGGTCTCATTCTTTCCAAATAAGACAAATAGTCTATTGAAAACTTCATAATTTTCTAAGCATTTTTCTAAGTGTGTAGCAGCTTTTCTGGAGGCTCAGCACTCAACTGCTTTAGCCTTCCAGGAAAAAAATTACCAAAGCAATGGTGTAGTAGACTACATGTAAAAGAAAAAACCGAAATAAACCCCAGTTCATCACTATTACAGTGAGCTAGCATCTGGAACAATGAACCAACAACAAACACAAAAGCAAATAGACAGAGAAATGACTTGTGTCAGTAAGAACCTGGACTAATTTTCACACTTGCACACAGCTGTAAGGGATGTAAAAACAATGTGGTTGCTATGGAAAACATTGTTATTTCCAACCATACTAAAGATAAATTTAAAATGATATAATTATATATTAAAGATAATATGAAGTGTTAAAAATTAAAAAACCCAGCCACTGATCTTACTTCTAGGTATAATGTTTTCTTTTGTAAAAGAATTGAGAAGAAACTCTTGAAGATCCTTGCACACACATGGTCATAGCAGTATTGTTTACTTGCACTAAAAGAAGGAAACAACTCAAATTCCCAACAGTAAGCATAGAGGATTTAAAAATGTGTGATTTATGTAGTATATTGGAATGGAATAGAACACATCCTTGAAAAAGAAGTTCTCACACACTCTAGAGCAGGGCTGGATCAAGAGAATGCTACACTGTGTAAGTTTAAAGTCTGTCAAAAAATTTCAGCTCCTAGGGCAAGGAAGAAGTCCAAGATGGTAGCTGTTCAATGGTAGAAGGTTTCAGTTTAGGTTATGAAAAGTGTTCTGGCCAGGCAGTGGTGGCGCACGCCATTAATCCCAGCACTTGGGAGGCAGAGGCAGGCGGATTTCTGAGTTCGAGGCCAGCCTGGTCTACAAAGTGAGTTCCAGGACAGCCAGAGCTATATAGAGAAACCCTGTCTCAACACCCCCCCTCCCCAAAAAAAAAGAAAGAGAAAAAAGGAAAAAAAAAGTATTCTGGAGATTGGTTGCACAACAATGTGCCTGAACAAACAGACCAAACTTGTTAAAAACGGTTTCGGGAGGAAAATCAAAGAACAATCAATGCAATAAGGGGCTCTGGAGAAACTATGTGCATGTTATACAGGATCAAGCCATAATCACCACCACCAACATGGCTAAGAAGGTCTCCTCTGCACTCCTGGCCCATGCTTGACTGTCCTTCCTCATCACCAGGTGGCACAACTGGAGAAGGAGGGCCGGCCCATCTCCTACTTCTGTGTTGGTCTCCCAGAACCCAGAGAGTACTAGGCATTGACAGGCTGATTTTAGGAAGGTCTTAGTGATTGTTCGATGATGGCTCAACAGATGTGAGAGACTGGCTCAAGCTGCAGCTGTGATGATCTGGGTCAAAGACAGGTCCTGATTCATCATCTATTAACCCGAGACTTCACTAATCCTCTCTTTTTGCCATGCATAAACTCAGGGTAGTGAGAGCAACCACTTCTGAGGATTACTTGGAAAACCCAACGGTCTAATGTTCAGCATGTCATCTGGCTAGAGAATTGCAGAAAGAAGGTCAAGACAGGAAGGAAGGCACAGGCTTGACCGAGAGGGTTTACCACCATATCTTTCTACACCCCAGAGAATACAGCACTTAGCAATTACCCTGTAAATATTTACTAAATGAATACGGCGTAGGATAAGGCAAAAAACTTGAATTCTATTAAAAAGTAAGTATAACCAGTAATTCCTTATTTTATTTTAAAGCCAGCACCATAGTGTTGAAGAAGGACATGATGGATGCCTACATCCCTTTCTGGGAATTGGGTTAGCTATTTCAGAACTGATGTGTATCTAGCCCAAGTGTACTGAACACCTACTGTTGTCTAAAATGGCGACTATAGAATAAAGAGAACAGCCTTGACCTCTGGGGTGTGTGGAAGGGGCAGGCTTGGAGAGGTATGGTGGGCTGAGCCATAAGGGAGGTGTGGAACACCGGAACTGCTTGTGACAGCTGTTGTTTCTCCAGGGAGATACAAGGGGAGAGATAGAGATGCTAAGACTCACATGGGATGTGAGAAGTTAGTGGGAGCCAGCACATGACTTCCATAAGCAAAACTGCTTCTTTGTGCACAGAGTACGGTTTTAGGGAATGGCAGAGCCCTTGAGATCCACTGGGGCCGGGAGACCTCAGCTCACTTGCCTACAGGGTTCATGCTACAGGAGAAAGCATGGCGGTCACTCAAGGGTTTTAATTCAGGGTGACCTGATACAGTCGTTTAAAGGTAGCTCTAGCCATGCACTGGAGAATGGGCATGAAGGGACCAAGGTGCTGCAGAAACAAGGTGGGTCTAGAGATGTCAGCTCTGCCAGGATGTGGCAGGTGTTAGGGAAGATGAAGTCAAACTTGAGTCCTACATTTTCTTTTCCTGGAAGTGAATGAGTAGGTTTTGAATATGAATGGACAGCCAGGAGTATTCATCATAAAGCCATATGTGCATGGCCTTTCATTCTGACAAAGATCCTGAAAATCAACATACTTTTTATTTTTTAAATATGAAATGAGAAAGCAGACTCAACAATGGTCCCCCCAGTGGCCTTTAGTACGTCAGCTCCCAGCTAAACTCTAAGAATCAACTTTGCTGTTATTTCATGGTCTGATCCTCAAGACCAAACCTTGGGATCTCTCCGAAAAGTCCTCCCTATGGTCAAATTGAACAGCACAGGTAGGCTCTTTTGATCAATGACCTGGAGCAAAGATGGGAGTACAGCAGGGGAGTTGAGGAGTGGTGGTGACAGTCTGCAGGATGAATTTTGTGTCTATCATAAACTACTCAGGAAGATCTTGGCTATGGGCTTACAAATAAGGGCCCAGGGCTAGGCAGTTAAAGAGCAAGATGTTAGAGGTAAGCTGAAACCACTAAATCTTGGCACACTTCATTTGAGTGCTCTTGAATAAACTCAGGAGACACAGTTCCAAAGTACAAACCCAGGCATGGCGAGATACTGCAAAGATATGTGGAACACGGTTACATTTCAACTACATATATTACGTCTGTGCATGGTGGTGCACACCTTTAATCCCAGCATTCAGAAGGTAAGGGTGGACAGATCTCTCTGAGTTTGAGGCCAACTTGGTTTACAGAGAGTCCCATGACAGCCATAGGTCACACCCTGAGATTCAGTTTCAAATGAATGAATGAATGAATGAAAAATTTGAGCCTAGTCACCTACAGTTGTACAGTTACTTCAGCAAGCTATGGATGGGTAAGTCACGCTCTAAGTAACCATTGAAAATTCCTTGACTCAATCTTTTATATACATTCAGAGAAAGTCACACTCTCATGAACTTTGACATACTTAACTCATGTAGTTCTCAAATTAACTTCGTTCTTTCCACTTTCCCCTTTTCTTTTTGATACAGGGTCTTGCGTGTCTCTGGCTGTCTCTAACTCACTACACGGCTAGTTAAGATCACCTTAAACTGCTGATCTCTCATCTCTACTTTCCAAGTTATGAGACTACAGGAATGAGCCACAATTCCCTTGGTCCAGGGTTCATAAAGTTTATAAAGTCCACGACCTCTGTGGATTCCCAAGCTTCCCATCTTCTTCTCCTGTTTGAAATTATTCTTTAATGCTGTAACAGGACGGATATAATACCAGAGAAGTAATACTGAAACAAATCAAATAGTTTATGAGCCGTACGAGTTCGGTTTGTTAACCAGATGGTTGTTAGGAGCAGCTAGCAAAGCACTGGTCCTCTAAAGGACCACTGGTACCACTGATACAGGCGAGGCTCTGGAAAGCATTCGAATCAAATAGACTGGCAAATCAAAAAGTCAGATTCTCACCCAGCTCCACATCCTGGTCGTCAGTGAGCACAAGGATAATATTGGGTCTGATGTTTTTTCGTTCCTGCTGTATCCTTCCTCGGAACCTCTGGGACCGAACGGTGGAACACAGGCTTCCCAGCAGCTGTGTGCCCAGCACGGCAAGCAGCAGAGCCCAGAGGGAATACTTCATTGTGCTTGGTCCAAAGTTGCAAAGTCTTCCAAGCTCCTTGGTCGGCTGAGTTCTGGGAGCTGGGGTGTAGGGGATGGGGGAGGTATCAAGAGAAATAGGGAAAAGGGTGAGAATTAAATCCAAACCGAAACACGGTTGTAGCAAAAGGGCCCGCAAATAAGCCAGAGCTGGCAGGCAGGCTGGCGGGACTGAGCTGTGTGTGAGTCACAGGTAGCAGACCCTCACTACCACCAGGGAGATTTTAAATACTTGATTATTTTACAAAATCACTTTTATCCTTTATTCTCCATCCAACTTTCCCGTTCCCAGCTATTGCCAAAGTGTAATTTGCAGGACCGAGCTGAGATGTAAAAGCTTTCTGACAAGAGCTAATACCTTGAATTAGGTATCCTGGGTGAATAATCAATTTCTAGACTCAGAGGTTTTCAGAACATCTGCAGATGGAGTCCTAGAAAGGAGAGAGGAAAAAATACAAAGGCAGCATCAGTTAAGGGTTTCAAAACAGGCTTTTGATCTAAAGTAATGCCTTGGAACGTGGATTTTTTCCCTTTCTTCTGCAAAAGGCAGTGGGTAACACACAGAACTACTGATCAGTGACTCAGATAGCATCTCCATTTCCCAAGCAGCTGTACAAACAGTGGCCTGGGCATCTTTAAAAATCCCCAATGAGACTAATGGATGAGAGGAGACGGCCACTGGGAAGGTGCAGAGTGGCTGGTGTGGGCATGCTAGGGGAGCCTTGATTGTCGGCATCCCTCAGTGACTGTCTACCAAGAAGAGTAAAATGCAAAGCTGTCTCTCGTCATCTGCATCATGCCACTCACTAGCCAGGAGAGTCATCTCTGCTGACAAAGACTTCTTAACAAGTAAGAGACCGAACCACCTTTTCCAAGCCCTGGAGAAGCTCCTAACCATGCCCTCAATCACCAGAACAAAACACAGCAAGGTTGATCCTGTTCAGTCCTGGGCTCTGCAGTGGCACCTTGGATGGCAGTGTCCCCTCGTGCTGTCAGTCGCCAGTCTGACTGTTGTCAGGACAGGGTTTGGAGCAGCTAGCACAGCGTTGGTTTTGCTGCTAAGGATCTAAGGAAGCCGCAGAATGAGAAGCCTGATTGGCTCTGAGGCCAGAGGCAAGTGGCAGCCCTTCCACAGTAGGAGTAAATAAATGCAATCCAGAGGGGGGCATAGCAGACATCTTTGTAAAGCTGCATGGGAGGAGACATCTGAAAGGGTTGGGAAAACGCTCCTCCACTTCGGAACACTAATCTGCAGAAAGCTCATCTCTCAGACTTCTGAAAGACAGCGAGAGGCTCTTTATTTCCCTCTCCTCTGTTATGCCACAAAAGCTTTTCATGAAACTAATTAGATAGCAGCCCACTTCATCAGCCTCTCCACCCCACACCTGAGGATCTGTATTTTGATGTGCAACAATAAGCTGGCATAGGATAAATGGGTAGGAGTGCTTAGGCGCAAGCATCACAGAGCAGGGGAAGGTATCCTCATGCATGCCCATGCTCCAAAGTCTGGAGATGGGCAAGAGGCAGCCAAAGAAGAATGTGTGCATCCTATCACCCACGTTGCTTGTTTTGTGCAAACATATGCACACTTTTGCCCCTATTATTTAAAAAAACTGTTTTGTATACAGTTTCAATATCTCTCACTCTGCAGCCTATAATCTCTCTCTCTCTCTCTCTCTCTTTGTGTGTGTGTGTGTGTGCAAGCGCGCGTGTGTGTATCTCAACACTCCTCACCACCACCACCACCACTACCACCACCAACAAGAACAACAACAACAACAACAACAAACTAAATTTTTGAATGAAAACCTGATGTCTGCAAATGAGTCTCCCCTAGGTAGCTAACTGTTGGCAGGGCAACAGCAAGGTACTTCCAACTGATCCTGTGCTCTGGACAGTCAATAAGCAGGATTTCTTGTTTTTCGCCCTTAACTCAGGGTTATTCCGGCAATTGCAGTGCACGCTAACAACTCCAGCCTGCAATTATTTTGCACTGGCTGCCTGGTTTTTTGTGCACTTGCTTTAAATCACAAAACACCCAATCTGAACACAGAAGAGAGATGACAGCAACAGAAACTAGACAGCAAGGAGCAGCTTTTTTTTTTGCCATGAACTGTAGGGTCAGGCTTAGCTGTTCAATATAGACCTTCAAGCCTTTAGGGTTGGTCCTATTCTGTGAGTGTTCTTACCTCCCAGAGGCTGCAAGGGTGTGTGAAGAGTGAGCAGGTCTCAGCTTTCTTGCTTTGGGTACAGTGTAACCCACCCTCTACTAAGAGGGGTGATGTAGAGACAACTCATGGTTAGCTCACGGGGAGCAGAAGACTCTTGACAATTATGCCAACAACCCTCCTGGAACCCAGTCAACAAGGCCAGCTCTTCTTCTCCTTATCTAATTACCTTTACCTCTTCCTTCAGGAAGCAGAAAATTAGCACCTTGCAAAAACTGCATCTGAAATCGAGTTCTAGTAAAGAACAGAGCAAAGCAATGCTGCTTTCTCTGATTTCATAAACTTCCTCATGCTAATGATGCAGGCAGATGCTGAATGACACGGCTTAGTGGACAAGGGGACTTGATCTGAGCTTGATTTCTGGAAACCACATGGTGGAGAGAGGGAAGTGACTTGAGCAAGCTGTCTACTGACCTACATACTCACTGTAACACGTGCACACTCAGCATCCAAAATAAATAAATAATTATAAGAAGAAGGCATTACCTTTAATTGCTATTTAAATTTAATTCTAATTTTACACCCATGCAGGGTACACAATGTGATGTTTATGCATATGTGTGCACTGTGGATCAATTATGTTTAGCATCAGCAAGTATTTGCTGCTAAATTTGGAATTTAGCTATAGTAAAGAATGGGGTCTTAGCAATTTTTGAAATTCACCGTGTATTTATTATTGGTATTGCCACAGCTAGCCCAGTTTCAGGGATGGACCTGACTAGGGTGGTAGGAGAATGAGGAAAAGACAAGAAGGCACACACATGGACAGGAAGCTGGGTTGGGTGGTCTGGCCTCTCCGATGGAGAAACGTCAGCATCCATCCCAGAAGTTCAGTATGTGTGTTTATCATAAAGAAATCAACAGGGAGGCAGGGATTATGGGATACAGCTGGATCAAGTAGATAGACTTTGCTAAACTCAGTAGGAGCCATTTCTGATGGGGAACTGTCTTCGGGCCATAAATATCCAGGGGTGAAGAGAGGACACTCTGGGGGACATTTTCTGCACACATTATCAACTATCACACTCAGGCCCTGAGCAAAGTTGGACATTTCTCTGAGCCTCACCGTTGTGGCTTTGCTCTTCTCCCTAGGGTCCTTGGGGTCCTTGACACGGCTGCGCCTAGGTCAACAGCATACATTTACTCCCTCAGGCCTGCCTCTGCATCCTACAATTATTGTTATTAGTATATTTTCTTGAAACTGGGTCTTGCTGTGCAGCCCAGGCTGTCTTTCGACTTTGTTATAGTGCTGGGATTACAGGTAGGGATCTCCACGCCAAGCTCACAGTGTTCTTATTAGCAGTGAGTGGTCAGCTTGCTGTGCAGTAGAACTAGAACACTCACTGTGTGACTGTAACTCTGCGTTCTTCATCAGAGCCCACCTGTACTCCCAGGATATTATGAATTCAGGGACTTCATGCATAAAGCATATAAACAGAGTAGTAAAGAGATACTCAACTTTGGGACACATCTATCTAGAGGTAGCTCTGGGTCCTTTGTCATTGTCCAGAAACACACAAAAACACACCCTAAAAACACAGGGGCTAGAGAAAAGCAAAGCTTTGTGATATTTAAATAAAAATGGGGGAGCTGGAAAGACAGCTGAGCTGCTGAGGGTGCCTGAGGCTTTCCCACGGGACTCAAGTTTAGTTCTCAGCACTACCTGGGACAGCTCCCAATTGTCCTTTACTCCAACTCCAGGGGATTCAGTGGACTCTCCTGGACATGGGAGGCATCTGTACGGGTGCATGTACATAAATGCCTCTCCCCATACAACTTTAAAACAAATCTTTAAAAAATACCAAGCCTACTGTCAAGTCAGGGGCTCCTCAGTAGAGCACTGGCCAGCACATGTGAGAAGTAGTTGTTAACAAGCAAAGTCAACACTACACACAATTCTTTATTCAAAGACAACTTTTAGAGCCTGTCGTCCTTTCCCTGTTTTCCAGCTCTAGAAGGAAATAAAATGAGGAAAGAAAACAAAAACAAAGCAAAACAAAAACACAGGAAAAAAACAATGCAGGACTTGATAGCAGAGACAGGATGCCACACTTGAATTAGATGCTTTGTGGTGCAAGACAAGTGCCCTTAGAGACTAGCCATTTGTCTTGAAAATGAATAGCAAAGGGAAGCCATGTAAAGGAGGCTCTGCCTCTTTCTCTCACACACAACAAGTGTCCTTGAGGGATGCTGTTGCTGTACTCTCAAATTAAGACCAGACACGACCTGCCTTTACTCGGAACCATGAGACTGAAAACCCCAAATATGGGTGCTGTCATTTGGTGTGAGGAGTTTACAGGGATTTGTTTAGGGCAATCAACTGAAACTATGCATGTGGCATTTTGTTTGAAGTCGTCTGTAAAATAAAAGGGAAGTTTAAGCCGATGAGAGCGAGTTTGGTTTTGTGAGGTATGTGTAACAGACCCTCAAACTGAACAGAATCCCGTCTGCCCAGGAGGTTGTAGGAGCTCTGGCATCCCAAAGCCCTTAGTGCGGACAATTAGTGAGAGGCTGGGTAGAGTGTTTACCCTGGTCTTTAAAGGTTCATTGGTAGAGCATCTGTCTAGAATGCACTAGGCCCCAAATTTCATTCCCAGATTAAAGCAGGATTACCACAAAATTAAAGAGGAATGGAGCCAAAATGCTTACAGAGCTTCGCTAATGCTCACAAAAGCAATTTTCCATGGCATCTGTGAATTTTTGGGAGGACTTGAGTATTTGCCAAAGGTCTATGAGGTCAGAGCCATGTTGATAAAAATACTGAGACATTATTTTTCTTCTGCCTTGGTGCTATTTGTCCCCAGGCTCTAAGAGCAGTGGCAGGAAAGCTGAATTGGCCTTAGTGTGAGTGAACGGGTGTCGTGATCCAGTTTACACATGCCGGCTTCACTTGAAGCAGTAAAGGACTTAATTTTATAAACCTTTGAAATGTGCACACACATTTTCCTCATACGGCTCTGTGGTTAAGCTGAGATGCATGCAGAAGTCCCTTTTCCTCACATCTACACTCTAGGGAATAGCACTTCAATTTCAAGCTAAACTAGCCATTCATTTATCCATGGAGCAGCACGGTTTACTTGACACAATCATTTGTATGTGGGCATTTTGCAGACATTTTCTCAAATTGTGAGATGGGCCTATTATTTCAAGGACCCAAAGAGACATTATTTGTCACTGATAACAGAAATAAAGCTTATAGCGCTCAAGTCAAAATCAGAAGTTCAGAAAATGTGCCTAACTTACAAAAACTCTGTAGCTTCCTAAAACACAAAGCTTATTTTCAATCACATTGGTGATGATATTAATAATTATTATAATAAAATTAAAAGATAATAATTTTCATATTGCTAAATAACATGTCCCAAAACTTATGACTTGTATAATTCAATGCATGTAAACACAATGAGTGAAAAGCAACTTGTGTGAAAATCCATCAATGTGTTTGAGATTCCCACCTCAGCCTCTCTCCAAACTCATCAAGGGTGGCTGTAACGGTAAAGAATATCTCAGTCCTACACGTGCTGCCTCTTCTACTTACTAATGTGCAGCCAGATTCTATTACGATGTTTAGCAGAACAGTATATTTCAGCAGAGCAAAATAGACACTCTTGTCTGGTATGGTAGCACACTCCTGTGATCCCAGAATGGGGAAGGCTAAGACCAGAGGGTCACCAGTTCTAACACAGCCTTGGTAAAGGGCAGACCCGTCTCAGTGAACAATGAACACAAACGACACAAATGAAAAAGCAATCTAGCTCTTTTCTTTTATAAAAAAAATAGATATATTCATTTTATTTTATAAGTGTTTTATCTACAGCTTATCATTCACAGACTTAGTGCAGGCTACCCCTGCAGTGTGGCGGTAGAAGAGACCCATGCACCCTTGTTCACTTTATTCAAACTGCATAGGATTTTCTCAGTAATCTGCTGCATGTGTGAAATCGATCAACTTAGATTTTTTTAGACTTTTCTCTTTGCCAATCCATGGAGTAAGAGATTAGAAAAGAATTGAGAGGAGAGATCATAACAAAAGATGTACTTTGAAAGTTAGAGGTACAGCTCAGAGGTAGAGTACTTGCACAGAGTGCACAAGACACTGAGTTTGATCCTCAGCAAAACAGACACACAGACAGACAGACACACAGACACACACACACAGACACACACACACACACCATAACAAACACACACACGCTACACCACAGCATAACAAACTAACTTTGGAGCTTAATTTTATAATATCAAGAATTAAAATCATCAGAAAAATGGTTTTAATGGAGCTACAGCTCTAGCTTGGTAAAATGTTTGCCCAACTATGCAAAGCACTGGGTTTAATTCCCAAGATACCCACAGAGAAAATAAAAAACACAAACAAAAATAAGTGAGTTGGCTATGGGTGTTTCAGAGAATGCAAAAAATTGGGATCAACACTGTTTGTTCAGTTATCTTGGATTATGAATTTGGAAAACAAAGACACCTAAATATTATGGAAATATTATGGAAAGGACCAAAAATAACTTAGTATTTCTGAAGTGGGTGATGGAACATATCCTAAGGAAGTGACATCATGTACCAGAGATGGGAGATGACTCCTAGAAAGGGCTCAGGCGGGAGGGGGTGCATCTGACTTTTTCTCTTGCTTTTCCTCCTACGGGGTTGCCTGGCCAGCGCTGACATGAGGGAAGGCGCCTAGACGCATTGTACCTTGGTTGATATCCTTGAGAGGCCTGCTCCTTTCTGAAGGGAAATGGAGGAGGAGGAGATGTGGGGGAGAGGGGAGATAGTGGGGAACTGGGAGGTAGAGAGAGAAAAGGAACTGTGGCTCAGATGTAGTGTATGTGAGAAGAATAAGAAGGGAGAGAGAGAAAGAGAGAGAGAGAGAGATTCAATTAAAGTAGTTTTAACAAAGGCAATGATTTTGATAAAAAGAAATAGAAATAAAGTCTTGTGTATCTTAGGTTGAAAATATATATCTATTTGTCTTTGTTTTTACCTATTTATATAGCCAATTTGTTTATTTAAAATATTTGCTTGTGCACATGTACACGGGCCTGAGCCCAGAAGAGGACGGTAGAATTCTTGGAGCTGGAGTTATGGGAGATTGTGAACTGCCTAGTCTGGGTGCTAGAAAGGGCAGCAAGCACTACTGAGACCAGCCTCTCGATTTGTAGCTATCCTTTCCCCATGGATGTGTGCTAACTAAGCAGTGTTCTCTTACTGCTTCAGAAAATGGAATAAGCAGCAAGAAAGGAAAAAAAAAATAAACTAAAGAATTTTGCAGGGAGCTTTCACGCCTTTAACATGGAAGGCACCCAGGACATTTTGAACATCTCACTGGCTGTACGCAACTATAGGTATGGCCGTACCCAAGTGCAGGAATGCTGGGAATTCTGGTGAAGGAGCTTCTACTGGGTGTTGCTGTCTGCTCCACACAGGTACGGGTCCACCAATCCTTCATGCTTAATTTGTGTGTGTATACTGTGACATGTGCAGTCCTTAAGTTCTGTGTATAACTCTATTTATGCCCAGGCACATAGAATCTTAAGTAATGAAGAAATGTATTTACACATAGATTCATGAATCATGAAAAACTATAATCACTGGTCAACATTAAACAACCTTGGGCACTAAAAACATGCTTTTCAAAGACTTGTTGTAGCTCAGTTGCAGAGGGCATGTTTACCATGCTTTAAGGTTCAGAGATCAAATCCTGGGCCTACAGACAAGCAATATAGAATTCTAAAGATTTAATTTTTGAGACAAAGCCTCGCTATGTAGTAGAGATTGCCCTGAAACATACTAGGTGGTAGCCCAGGCTAGCCTCATTTCAGGCTCTGGGATTACAGCATGTACCATGACTCAGCTCAGAAGTGGGGAATCAACCCGGACACTATTGCATATGTCAGAAAGATTCTGCTGAAGGGACCCTGTTATAGCTGTCTCGTATGAGGCTATGCCAGTGCCTGGCAAATATAGAATTGGATGCTCACAGTCAGCTATTGGATGGAACACAGGGCCCCCAATCGAGGAACTAGAGAAAGTACCCAAGGAGCTGAACGGGTCTGCAACCCTATAGGAGGACCAACAATAGAACTAACTTGTACCCCTGGAGCTCGTGTCTCTAGCTGCATATGTAGCAGAAGATGGCCTAGTTGGCCATCATTGGGAAAAGAGGCCCCTTGGTCTTGCAAACTTTATATGCCCCAGTATAGGGGAATGCCAGGGCTAAGAAGTGGGAGTGGGAGGGTAGGGGAGCAGGGCAGGGGGGGAGGGTATAGGGAACTTTTGGGATAGCATTTGAAATGTATATAAAGAAAATATCTAATAAAATAAAAGAAGTGAGAAATCATTTTATTAGATATGTCGAACCTTGTTTTGATTTCGTAATGTACATAAACCTAGCACAACTCAGATTTATTTTGCTATTTTATGTTTCTTATGATATATTTGTTGAAAGAAACACTTATTTTCCAAAGAGTAAGATGGAACATCTCTATTTCAAGAGCATTTCTTCACATACTTATCTCACAGTCAAACTCCACAGGAGGAAGAAACATCTCACCTCACTGTAAGAAATTAAGCCACAGCTAAGTGGACACCTTTGACCTACTTTCTGTGGCATCAAGGCCCTCACAGGTGTAGCTGCTCTCAGGAGTGACAAACTGGAAATAAAAGCTTACTTAAGTCACACTGTTGGCCATAAAGACAGAGTTCTCAAGGACTGGCCAACATTTCACAAGAGGCAGAAGGAATCTAGTCTGCCTTCACCCCCCATCCTCCTCCCCCCTCCCTTCAGAAGACTCTAGCTCCTAGCCCAGGGCAGATCATGGAAGTTAATTTAATTTCTCCCACTTATTATTTATAAAATATAAACAAACACTTATAATTTATAGGATAGCTATAAAAAAAAAGTCCAGTGGCCATATTAAAGTCAAAGGTTTTGCTCCGAGATATTTTTCAAGTAAGCTTAAAATTCAGGTTAGTTATATACAGCTAGTTTCAGGAGTTATACCAGGAAATATTATTTTCAGATCTTTTATCCCATTAGTTCACTAGATCATTCCAGTCCTTTCCTGGCAAGATCCACATGCTTGCTATTTTGTGGCTGTGCACTTATCCCCAGATGACTAATAAGCATAGCTGTACACGTCAGGAAGAGTGCAAACATGGCCTGAGGTCACCGAACATGTTACAGTGTGACCAGTGAGAAGTGAGTGGAAGGCCACTAAGAAAATCAATTCATTCATCTTCTCCATAGAGCATAGACGGACTGCAAATTATCAGCCTATTCTTATCGACACCGGCCTGACTTACAGCATTTTCTTCCAATCTAATTCACCGATCTATCTCAGATCACGATCTCAACACACAAACAGAAACAGATTAGCTCCGAGGAGCTGCACCAGGGCAGGGGTTTATAGCCATCAATTCACTGACATTTACAGGTTTACAGGATGTTGCTTGTCTCTAGGACCTGTAGTAACTTGAAATTTACCCCAGGAATGTCTTGGTTTACTGCCTGAACAGAAGATGGAGAACATTTTAGGAAGTGGAAACATTTTACTCAACTTTAGTCTCTAAAGTTGATACTTGTCTTGTTTGTAAGACAAAAAGCCTTCCTGGGCTTCTGGCTCAGACTATGATCTTTGCTCATGGATGTTTGAACAAGTTGATGTCTACTTGCCCGGTAGTATTTACAGATACATGCTTACTGGAGGAATAGTCTTTAACATTCATCTGGACTCCTCAGCTTCCCACACCCAGTAGAGTTCCACGCCTAGAATTTAGTTTCTCACTAAGGACTCTACTTTGTTTTCCAACTTTCATTTCTCAGCACACACAAGAGCAGTTCTTGTCACACAGAGAAGGAGTTGATGTAATTAAATCAGCTGATGTGCCCTGAAAGTAAAACCAGACATTCGTGAAAGCTGATCACCAGGGGCCATTCTGAACAATGCCTATTTCAAAGCAGCCCTAAGCACGCTCTTCTCTTTACCAAATTGGTTCCACGAAATGGAGGGAGGTGTTATTAAAACCTGATGTGATGCTGATATCAGAGATTATAATGCCTTGGGGTTGTACTGATTTGAATGTCCAAGCTTTGAAAGCACGGGGCAACTGTCAATGATATTGATAAGCTTGGCAACACACAGAAGGTAAATGATTCTTAACTTGTTACACTTGATTCTTACATGGCAACTGTCAATGATATTGATAAGCTTGGCGACACATAGAAGGTAAATGATTCTTCCTTGCTAATTGAGGGGAACAAAATTAAACACAGCTCTGCAAGTTTAGATTGTGTCTCGACATAAAGTTTGTATGTAAAAGTGAGAGGAAAGCAAAACAGTGTTCACTAATGGACAAATGAGCAAAATTTGGAAACTTAATAGCTATGATTCAAGAGGAGCTTGAGCCATTAAGAAGGAAGTCTTTGTAAAGCCTGAATGACAAGCACACCAGACTGCTGGCCCGCTACCGTCAAACAAGAAGCAAACGTGCCAAATACATCTGACAAGTTCATAGTCCTCAGTAGCCAGAGTAGATTCTTAGCCCTTCGAGTCTGGCTACTGATTTTCCAGGGCCCCAGCATTACCAGTGTTTCCAGTTCCGATGGAGCTCAGGATGTTGGTGATGTTTCCTGTGAAGCTTCTGTGTCTTGATTGTATTTAGTCACAATTAAGTATCCAGGATCACATTTGATACGTTTCTGGATGGAAGGCCAAGCTACTGTAAATCAAAGATTTCCAAAATCATGGAAGAAAACTGCTGCATGTGCCTTTATATTTCTGTTGTTCCAAATCAGAAATCTTCCAGAATTTGCATACTTACATGGCTAACTCATTTTCTTGGAGCGTGTAGCCCAAAAGAGAAGCTGAAGATCTAGACTGGACTCAAACTCCAAGTACTAGCTTTAATTTTCCACTTCCTGGCAACTAAGCCATTGACTTCTCTCCAGCTCCTAGGCTGTGCAGAAGGAAGCTTTCTTTCCTGGAAGAACTAACTCTACCATGCTTGGCTCTTAGTGTCAGAGCACTGGACGCTACAGTGGAGCTATTCCAGAGACCAATTCCACCATAAGACAAGGACTTGGAGGTCGAGTGCATAACTCAGGAAGCTCACTTGAAAGTTTGAATACTTGCTTTAGTGCGACTGATTGTACAATGGGCCTAGAAAGTTCCAAAGCAATGCTAGTATTGTTCGTCTATAGTATAGCTATTAAGTAGACAGCACTGCAAGGGGAAGGTGACTCAAGCCAACCCATTCGTTTTCATGAGATTGGGTTTCTCAGACTGAAACTCTAGCTAAGGCAGTTGGCTGATCACAAGGTGGAATGCAACCGACCTGACTGGTGATGTTTATGAACTGACATGGCTGCTTTAGAAGACTACCTTTTTGAGAGGGCAAACATTTGGCACATTCCATCTTCACAGCAAAAAATAACTCATTGACTATTGAAAAACACTCATTTGCTCCAAAAAATATCAACCCATCTTCTGAACTGTTTTCAATATGTCTGACACTCCTACATATTCCCTCTCAGTATGTGAAGAAGACAGTTTTTCAAATACTTGATTTAGGTGAGCTAACAGAATCTGGCAGTGGCCCAGAGTGATGTAGAAATTGGTTATGTTTATCAAATTATTGCTGTATACCACAGTGACTTTGGGTTAAGTATTATTAGGGATTAGAGACAGAATGGGTGACTTGTTTCTTCTTCTTCTTCTTCTTCTTCTTCTTCTTCTTCTTCTTCTTCTTCTTCTTCTTCTTCTTCTTCTCCTTCTTCCTTCTTCTTCTTCTTCTTCTTCTTCTTCTTCTTCTTCTTCTTCTTCTTCTTCTTCTCCTCCTCCTCCTCCTCCTCCTCCTCCTCCTCCTCCTTCTTCATCTTCTTCTTCTCCTCCTCCTCCTCCTTCTTCGTCTTCTTCTTCTTCTCCTCCTCCTCCGTCGTCGTCGTCGTCGTCGTCGTCGTCGTCGTCGTCGTCTTCTTCTTCTTCTTCTTCTTCTTCTTCTTCTTCTTCTTCTTCTTCTTCTTCTTCTTCTTCTTCTCCTCTTCCTCCTCCTTTCCTAGTTTCTTCTCTGAAAACCCCCTATCCTTTTCACTGTCCCCTCCCTGTCCCCCTGCTCCCCAATCCACCCACTCCCACTTACTGGCCCTGGCATTGCCCCATACTGGACCTTCACAGGACCAAGGGCCTCTCCTTCCACTGATGACCAATTAGGCCATCCTCTGCTACATATGCAGCTAGAGCCATGAGTCCCACCATGTGTTTTCTTAGGTTGGTAGTTTAGTCCCAGGGAGCTCTGGGGGTACTGGTTAGTTCATATTGTTGTTCTTACTATGGGGCTGCAAATCCCCTCCAGCTCCTTGGGTACTTTCTCTAGCTCCTTCATTGGGGACCCTGTCCTTGGTCCAATGGAGACCGTGAGCATCCACTTCTGTATTTGCCAGGCACTGGCAGAGTCTCTCAGGAGACAGCTATATCAGGCTTCTGTCAGCAAAATCTTGTTGGCATCTGCAATAGTGTCTGGGTTTGGTGGTTGTTTATGGGATGGATCCCCAGGTGGGGCAGTTTCTGGATGGTCATTCCTTCAGTCTCTGCTCCAAACTTTGTCTCTGTAACTCTGTCCATGGGTATTTTGTTCCCCCTTCTAAGAAGGATCGAAGTATCCACACTTTGGAGGTGACTTGTTTCTTAATGGCGTTTTCTTCTTAGCTTCCTCTCCCATTCCTTTTTATTTAGATAGCATTTTGCAATGCAGCTCTAGCTAATCTGGAGCTCACTATATAACCCAAGCTGGCAGTACGGTTGTAGTCACCTTCCTGCCTCAGCCTTGAGAATGCTTGGGTTATTGGAATGAGCAGCTGTACAGCCCTCTGCTCTGTTTTCTGATGCTGTACAATTGTCTCTGTCAATCCCTCCTATGATCTTCCCCTCAACCATACCCTGCTCTGTGAGAGACAATTCAATGAATACAGTTGCCTTAGAAAACATCCTCTCGTGGCCTTGTCAGTCATCTATGTAAGGAGAGACCCTTGGTCCTGTGAAGGCTCTATGTAGGGGAATGCCAGGGCCAGGAAGCAGGAGTGGGTGGGTTGGTGAGCAGGGGGAGGAGGGAGAGGATAGGGGATTTTTGGAGGGGAAACCAGGAAAGGGGGACAACATTTGAAATGTAAGTAAGGAAAATATCCAATAAAAAAAATCCTCTGAAATCCGTTGAATAAACCAACTCATTGTGATCGGCAAGGCACCATTAGGACCCTGGGAGCACTCAGAGCTGAATTCTCCTCACATGGTTGAAGAATAGGGCAAAGATGGGGACATGCAGAGGGAGCTGAACAGGCACGTTCAAGTTCAATGGCTCAAGACAGTCAAGCTTGCAAGCTTAGAAGCTGCATTGTCTATCCCAACCCCTACGGCAGCAGCACCTTCAAGGGCTTCTTGTTAGGTGCAGGACCCATTAGATCTCATTGCAGAAGTAATTTGAAGCCTGGATTTTCTAGTTACTTGACTCGAGGGAGGAGCTTCTAGCACCAGGTGAGCAAAGGCAAGGGCTGTGCACAGCCTCAAAGTGAGCAGCTGCCTTCTCTCCTCTGTTCACCGAACCCCAGCTAACATTGGGCACTTGTTTCTCCTTCATTCCTCACCTCCACGGCCCCGACACTTGTTGCCCTTGACCCTCTAGAGGTCCATCTCTCCAGCATCGAGATGACCCGTCATCGTTTACCCACAAGGATTTTTCACTAATACATGGAGAGAAAGATCATGCCTTTCACAGTCAGGACTTGAGCCACGCCACACCACACATCTATAGTAGACATTAGTGATCTTTCCTCTCGTAAGGAGAGGGCTCTTGTCAAAATTACAGACACTAGAAGAAACTGGATGACCCCCAAGGTAGAGTCTCTGTAAAGATTTTTTTTTTGTGTTTTCTCTTGAAGCACATTTTTACTTTCAAGATTCTGTGTATCTAAACATGCAAAATTAACGGGAAGAGACTTTTGAGCAGGTGTTAGGGGTATTTTCAGCATCTGTACTGAGCTTTCCAATATCTCAAGGGAGCAAAACAGGGCTTCCGTATGGCAGCCACTCAGCAAGACCAACCCGCCTTTCACCTTTTAAACAGAAAGGGACTCCTCTGAGCTCAAAAAAAAAAAAAAAAAAAAAAAAAAAAAAAAAAAAAGAAAAAAAGAAAAAAAGAAACAGGGTTGCTGAGAGAGGGAGTGGACTGGCATGGTTAAACATGAATATTCAAGACCATGAGCCACAACTCCATGAATCAGAGGGTCTCCTGTATTTGTATTTAGCATTGTGGAGTGGGGACAATTTGCCATGATTAATTAATCCGTGGTGCTGAGGCAGAAGGTGAAATAATCTGTGCACAGTCACAAAGTCAGTCATTCTCAGGCTCTGTGTTAGTTTCAGGGCGCTTCCCTTTCCAGAGACAGAGAGAAGACAGGACCTGACTTTTCCTTTTGAGGCTGTGATTCTAGTAACCCACCCTCCTCACTCCATAGTTCCCGAAATTATCTAAAAGGAGGCAGGTGGCTGCCAGCTGTCCTTACTTCATCCCCTAATGACATCATCTGTAGTATCTCTAGTCCATGGAAATTCCACCCTTTTCAACAGCTCTCAGTAGGTCCAAGCAGGGACACCCATAGGAGCCCTCCTGAGGCTTGGCTTCCTAGTGCAGGGTGGAGGCGGCTAAGTTCAGTTAGGATATTGTACTTGGCTGCTTGCATCTGTTTTCCACCATCTCTAGTGAGGTTTTCTCTAAGGCTGTTCTCAGTAATGCCTTAATTGTCTATCACAATACCGGGAGGGAGGAGCTTCAAACCGAGTCCCCATGATTCCTTCTGTTAACTATTTAAAGGCTCCAACATAGAACAAACAAAAAGAAACCATCTTTAGAAAGGAGCCAATTTTTTTCATGCAGAATTTGTGCAACAGAGAATGATCTCTTACTTTGCTATGGAAACCATTGGGTGTCGTGACTGCCTTGGCCCAGGTTGTGTCACTTGTACTGTGTCCTCTCACTGAGTGACGAGAGGAGGCAGCAGCCCACAGTTGCAAAGTGACATTTTCACTTTGTACTGTGTGACAGCAGCATAGTTGCTGATAGAAGTGCAAATGCTACTACATGCTTCTGCCAGGCTGCACATCCGGCATCCGGCACCAGGCCCTGCTCCCCTGTGTTGGTCCAGCACCAAAATTGGTTGGGGAGAAAGAAGTTCTATTATTTGGGGGGGGGTGTGTGTGGAGTGTATATTGTTCTGGCAATGTATACTGTGCTATAACTTGGCCATGCCCATTTTGAAATTCATTACATACTTCCTGATCTTCACAGAACACTGCAGATGGGATCACTATTCTGAGGATCTAGGTTTCCTCATTGACATCATTACTGAAATCCCTCAAGCTTTCCTTAAGGACCCTGGGAATCAGAGGCCACGTGCAGACAATGGACTGACTAGGATTCTTTGTAGCATCCCCCACACTGCTGCTTTGTGTGCCTTGCTGTCTATGATCACTCCACCACACCTCTGCACATCCCTTTCAACATGCTTGAGAGATACAGACTGGTAACAGGGGAGGCATTATGAGTCTGGTGCTTCAAACCAGAAAAAGACGTCCCAAACACAGCATAGAGGAAGATCAACAGCACACTGTCAGGACAGATGTTTGGATGTGCATCCTTCATGGGTTTTTGAGAATTCGTCCTGGGTTTCTCATGTTTGCTTACTTTTTCTAGACAGCTCACAGTGAAGTCAGGAAAGACTCTTGGATTATGTTCCAAGGACACATTCCTACGTTCCTGCTTTGCCATCTTCTGCATCTAGGAGAAGCCTCCATCCCACCCCAGACATCCATCGGACTGGACAGTAGACTACTGGTTATTTCTTACTTCCATCTCTTCTAGTTCCCATAAGCGTTGTTAATTGAGCAGGCTTTGGTTGGGTACCTGTGTGAGGCTCTTCAGGAGGGCCTAGGAAGATAGTAGATGGCTGAAAATGTGCTCCCTTTTGAGTGGATACTTGCAGAGAACACCTGATGTAACAGTTTCAAGGTGTGCCAGCAGCTGCTCTAATCCTGAAGGATGGGCAGACTCACACTGTGAACAGCAGCATGGTGCCCAGGAACAGGTCCATTACTTTTCTAGGCTAATAGTACACTGGACACCACAGTGGAGTTGGACATCTGTCTTTAAGGGTAAAGAACATATTTGACAGTCAAGTCAAAGGAGAGTCTCAAGTGGTTGCTCAGCAACCACATCTTAGCTAGCATTCCCCTGTGCTGTCCATCCAGCTAGCTTCTAAACACTTAGTATATGTTGATAATAACTGAGCCAGATTTGTCAAATGCTTAAGTGATTCCTTGTATCTTATATTCTAGTAGAGGTACATTTATAAGATATTATAAAAATCTTTAACTGAATCATAAACAACAACTTTCAGGGGGAAAACATCTATAAAATAAATGATATTTAATGACAGGAGAAAGCTTCAAGAATATGCTGATTTTTAACATTTCAAATGCTGTTTTAACAAAAGTAAGTAAGTTTGATCAACCCACTGAACAGTGGGCTTTTATAAGACACACACAGACACACACACAAAAATCAAACTTTTAAACAGATAAGGAATGATTTTGGGTGAGTATTCCCCCATTGGACAGAAATTGGGAAACGTAATTTTTCTAGATTGAAAGCATGGAGGAGAGGGAGGTGAGAATTGCCTTTTTTTTCCTTGGAAATTAACCTGAAATAAATTACTGTTTTGTCTGACTTGTGAGCAAGGCCACAGAGCACAAACCAAGGCTGGCCAGAGTAGCTGTCAGGGGCTTTTCGTGTTTGGTATAGCGGTGACACCCATTTTCCTCCATATTCTGACCTCTTTCCATTTCTGTTGCCATTTGCTAAGGAAAACACACTTTTAAGTAGAACTAGAATCGTTGTGAATTACATAGCACTGACTGTTGACTGCCTAGCTTATCACTCATATCTTCTCCACTCATCACACAAATGCAACTTAATTTGTAGTGGTTATGTGCTCAGTTTTAGGTGACATTTCTCAGCTTTCCCAGTAGTGATATGCTTGCATGCCTGAATGCTTCCCAGTGAGATGTCATGAAGAAAGGTAATACCAGGGTTACTGGTTCGGTAAGAGAACCGTGGCTATTTGGCAAAGATCGTGGCTCGAGAGCTTTGTGTTTGTGGGTTAGATGCCTGCCTTCCATTATGACAGTAGGCCCGATTTTGATTTCTTTTATGTGCAGTCAAAATCTCACTGACATTTCTTAACTAAAAAAAATGTGTTTCCTCACTCAACAACCACTTTAGGTTTAAAATGTTAGGAAAACATTTGTTTTTTAAATCCAAACAGAGGCATTTGTTTTATATTTGGAACAGGACAAACAATAGCCTGTGTTTAGTGAGAGATTTGGAGAAATAGAGAATTGGAGCTCTGAGAGATGGTTCAGCAGTTAAGAGCAATGGCTGTTCTCTTAGACGGTCCTGGGATCAATTTTCTGCACCCACATGATGGCTCACAGTCATGTAGCCCCAGTTCTAGGAGACTTAACACACTCTCTTGACTTTTGTGGACACCAGGCATATATGTGGTGTACAGACATACTTGTAGACTAAATACCAATATAAAGTAAAATAAATGTATAGAGAAATACACAGATAATGTGTAATTACAAAGTAGGGACCAGCGGGATGTGAACCTCTCTTTTCATGTAACAAGTTCTCAACTATATTTAAGTAACGTTTAAGGTAGTTTAAAGTTTCTCCGTCAATCAAAGAGTGTTAGCAATTCTTCATAAGCCATGGGAATGAAAAACAAAAATGAACTCTTTATAACCTCCCAGATTCTAGTGGACTTTTATCATAGTATACACGGCTCATTAGCCTCCGTATAAAATGGGAACAGTAACAGAACAATAGCTTGGGCAGACTGCCCACACTCTTCCTGAGTTTTCCTTCCAGAGGGCTATGGTCATGGTCTACAGCCAAAGATATGAAAACTCTCAACATGAGGATTCTGAATATATCAGTATTTTCAGCAAACACTTATACTGTTGTCTTACTTAAATACAAAATCTTAATGTTGAACAGGAAGATAGTAACACCAACAACTGCTATGTATGAATCTCGATACATTTTCATTTTTTTATTTTCTTGCCTTATATTTTTATTGGTTAGAAAACTTATCAGCATTCAGAAGGTTGAGGCAGGAGGATTGTGATTTAGTTCTAGGCCAACATGCATTACAGAGTAAGGGAGTGTCACAAATAAAAACAAATTATAAACAAAACATTTAAAATGTATCATTATTATCTGTAGGTATTTTTTCTTTTCCCCTTTGACTATTATAAATATGATCTGATTTAATTTTCAGTTGCAAATAGGAACACTGCTTTTACTTAAATTGCATTTTTAAAAATTCAGTCTCAGGGAGGGGCATCAAGATTTCTATACTTTATAGGAATTTAAAAAAGAATTTGTTTTGCATGTCTCAATTTTGCCGTCAACTAAGATTTTATAAACTCAGATGAATATGCAGTTTGCATTCTATTCTTAGACGTGTGAAACAGAATCCATTGTCAATTTCTAAAATCTAAAGTAATCATCGATAAGATAGAAAAGTTTAGAAGAAAACATATGAATCCACAAACCAAACTACTTCATTTAATTGGATTTATGTTTAACCACTGTGAAATTACAGTCACTTGGTAACTCTGCCTAGTCTACACCATAATTCTCAAACTGCTTCATATGGTATCACAGAAAAGAAGGATAGTGCTGCCGTGCAAGACCTTGGGCTACGCAGACATGGCTACCGATGGCACAAGAACACTCTGGCCATTGTAGCCTCCCCAGGCAGAGAAGGGACAGATCTGGACTCACTTGTGGTGTGTGTGTTGCCTGACACATCTCAATGTATTTAAGCTTCACAGTCAGTAGAGCAGATGCTGGGATGCTGTGTTCCAGAGTCAAGTGGGCTGCATTGATTTTTAAGTACTGCAACAATTAATTTGCAAGTATAAGACTCAAGTATTAAAAGTAGAAGATTTTCTTAAAAGGCTTAACTGTTCTATTTTCTTCTCTTTTTCTGTTTGGTGCTGAACATCTAACTTAGAGCCTTGCACATAAGACAAGTACTCTGCCACTCTGCTGCATCTTCACTCAGTCTCTCTCTCTCTCTCTCTCTCTCTCTCCTCTCCCTCCCCCCCTCAATAAAACAGAAATGTTCTCATAGGAAAACAACAAGGGTTGATCATTGCAATCTCTGCCTCATAGAACCAAAAACCGAGAGAAGCAAAAAGCTAGAATAGACTAAATTGAGTTGTTTGCACCTCATTTTAGAACTGAACCATTGAGGCCTCGAGGAGAACCAAGTATATGCTAAGGGTGTTCTACCACTGGGCCTCATTCCAGCCTCTTTCCTGGGACCTCACACAGAATGCACAGTTTGATGACACTGGTGATGTGCATTACACATAATTCAGAGCAGCATCCTCCCATGCTTCTTTATTTTATTACTTTCTGTTTTTCAGTAATGCCTGCTCTGCTTCCAATCGAAGAACTTGGTCAATGTCACACACAGGACTTAACTCTGAGATGCCCTCTCCTGCCTTCTCCAGTGTGTATAGAACCCTTGGCCTTTCCAGTAGAGGCTTCTAGGAGACAGCATATCAATGAGCTGGGAGGGAGAAAGAGGAAGGCATTTGACTTTGGGTCTTCACCTAAAGAGAAATGGTGTCCAGAGTCCTGTCAGGCCAGCATCCGTCCATGGATGGCCACAGAGTCAAAAGAGGGCCCAAGCCTGAATGCCTTGGCCCCATAAGAAGGGTTACTTCCTTGTCATTCTCCATTTCTGACATCTCTCCTCTACTGACTGGCGGGCCCACAGTTTTAATCAAAGCATTTATGTTTCTATGCTTTTACATGTAGTTAAAAAGTCAATGTCAGAGCTGATGGGATGTCTCAGAGGATAGAAGCACTTGCTATGCAAATCTGACAACTCAAGTTTGAGCTCTAGAACCCATAAAAGTAGAATAAACTTGTTCTCTGACCTACACATATGTCCCACCACACACACACACACACACACACACACACACACACTGAAATTTTAAATAGTAACCACGCCCCCCTAAAAAGTAGGTATTGTACTCTGTCCTATAGAATGCAGACATCATAATTGATACACACACATCTTCACCATTCCTGTATATTTTATCGAACAGCTTGCTCTTCTTAATAAATAATTAGAAGCAAAGATGTTCTTTACACTCTCAAACGCATTCCTTACAAGTTCATCTCCCTGGGGGAACTTCTGGGCTTTGTTTTCAAATACATGTTTGGTGATAAGTGCCCTTGCTTTAATGAGACAACTGCTAAAATGGTATCTTCCCTTTCTACATTCTCTTCCTTCCTTCCCATGTGTGACACAGTCACTATAGCTGATTGAAAAAAATTCTCTCACTAAGGCCAAGTCTGTATTTCCATTTTCTCCTGGGAGGAGTACCGGCTGGTCTTGGGTTAGTGTGTGGTGCAGAAGGGAAAAGCCCTTCCGTTGCTTGTTCTGATTTGGTTTCCCCAGGGAAGAGATAGATCTAGTTAACTCTTGTGCTTGTCAATGGAAATATCAGGTCACTCTTCCCTTAGACTAGCTTAGCAATTGTCTCATGGGTCGGTGGTAAATTTTACCCGTATACTTGCGAGTGTACATAGATGACAGCTGTTGACATTGACATTGATGAACTCGGTAGAAACTAATGTACAATGCAACCTTTCTCGTTTCTTTCTTACTGACCACCCCGCCCCCATTATCCTGCTCAATTGCTCTCTATTTCTCCCTTCCAGAGACTCATACTTATCTGCTTCTTCCCTTCCCTCTCTCCCCTGAAACCTTTCTAAGAAGTCTTTAGCAGTGGGTGTCATGCAGGAAAGGCTAAAAGCTTCTTGATTTAGAGACTTCTGGGAATTACAGAAAACTGAGTTCATGATAATCTGGCTAAATTAAGAGAGACCATGCTGGTAATGATGACACATACGTTTTATCCCAGAATTCAAGAGGCAGCTGCAGGCAGAACTCTGTGAATTTAAGACTAGCAAGTCCTCAGAGTGAGTGAGACCGTGTCTCAAATCACACAGACAGACAGACAGACAGGCTGACATACAAACACACAGCATGTGACTCTGATGAAGGCGTCACTATATAACTAGTGCCAGCTTAGGTCTTGCATGTCTCCCACAGGCGTTGAGACGTTGATCACTAGCTGTCATGCTCAGAGAGGTTATGGGATCTTTGGGAGACAGACAGGTGACAGCATGGTAGGTCACTGAAACTGTGACCTTGAATAGAGTGATTTGGGATCCCAACCCTTTTACTTCCTGCTGCCAAGAGGCAAACATTCCCTTTATAACACACAGTCTTGCCGTGACAAAATGTGATAACACATGCCCCACGCAGCAGCTAGATCACGAACCAACCCTTTCAAATCAGGAGCCCAAGTATCTTTCTTCCTGAAGGCTCCGGGTGTAGATCAGAGGGGAGGGGTGCAGCCCAGAAGAAGGAAACTCAGCGTAGGAGAGGACCTGGCTTCAATCCATAGCCTTAAAAAACAGGCAAAAGAAAACAAATAACATTCCACTCGTCCAGGCGCTAAGGCACTCTTCGATGCTGACAGAACCATGCTTTCCCCTGTTCAAAATCCAATGCCTTCTCACTCTTGGCTCTCACGTTAAAATACTTACGGTTTAAAGAATTTCCCGATATTTAGCCAATGAATTTCACCTCCACTAAAACGCTGGGTTCTTTTTAGTGTGCCAAGAAGGTTTAGACTCTAGTAAAGTTTTCTTTAACTTCTTTCTGTCTCTTATGTATCTACCTCACTTCCGTAGAAACTTCGTGTTCCTTCTCTGGACTCTTGGGACTGCCTGTGTGTTTCTCTGCCAATGGACAACCCGTTCCTCTCCCAAGTTCACTTGGAATCTGGAAGCTAGCTTAGTGGACACTACTGTAATAAAACACTAGCCTAGATGGTGATATACCATCTTTTAGGGATACTTTCTCATCTTAGTTTTATTTTGAGAAGTGAGTTGACTCTTTAGAGAGGGCAGGACTCCGCAGCAGTGTAATTGCTTAGCCTGCTCCAGGCCCTGGGTTCAGTCTCAGTATCAGAAGGAACAAAGTGAATTGACTACCCAGTCTTTCATGTTTGGCAGATTTTAAGCCCCTGAAGACAAGATCTTTTCTTATTTGCATATCATTGTAGGCTGTGAGATTGGGACATTTAAATACTTTTTCAAACAGCATGAGATCCCTTCATCTTTAGAAGTCTTTCTTTTCTCACTAAGCCTTAAAATCAAGACAATTTCATTCAGTAGAAAAAGGAAGGAAGAGAAAGAAAAAGAATGAGAAAAATGAGCAAGTCAGGTTTTATTATCAATCATTCTGAAAGCCATTTCTTAACTTTTAAATTACTCTCTCCCTGAGCAATGGCTAAGGCATTTGATTCAGAAGTGGTCTCTCAGCCGTCCAGCACGTAGGGTGCCAGCTGAGATGCCAGGGCAGAAGGAGGAACTCACTTGAGATGTACCAGTTTTGTCATTTTAAAGACTGCCCTGGATGTGTGAGGTATCTGGCTGCAGGGCTAAAGCTGGCTACTGCTCTGTTTCAGAGATGAATTTAAGCTCACAAAGAGAAAGACCAGGGTCGGGGGTTTTAACCCGATGGTATTTCTGCTCTTCTTGTCTCCAAACTTCTCTCCAAAGACACCATGCCTCAGCACCCCTCCCTTCCCTCCTAGACCAGTGCTTGCAGAACTCACAGAACATCCTGTCAAGCTGGGGTGGATTCTTGAAAGCGTCATCTGCAGACTGTGGTTCTGGCCTGAGTGTATTATCAGTCTAAAGCTAGAATTCTTTAACCTTTAGAGTCGTGGACGGCCCTAGTTCACAAACCTGCTGCAAGGTTTTGTTCTCTGACATCCCATTAGAAAATGAATGAGCCAAGGCCTCTGCTAAGAGTTGGAGGGTTAAAAGAAAAAAGAAAACGAAGGTAAACTAAAAACAAATAAGCTAGCAAACCAAACAAGAGCAAGCTGAACAGGCTGGCTACTGTTTTTTCTTTACTAAAAAAGAAGAGAAAGAAGTAGGGAGAGGGCTGGTGAGATGGCTCAGCAGGTAAGAGCACCCGACTGCTCTTCCAAAGGTCCTGAGTTCAAATCCCAGCAACCACATGGTGGCTCACAACCATCCATAACAAGATCTGACTCCCTCTTCTGGTGTGTCTGAAGACAGCTACAGTGTACTTACACATAATCAATAAATAAATCTAAAAAAAAAAAAAAAAAAAAAAGAAGTAGGGAGAGGAGGATGAAGAGGAAGATGAGGAAGAGGAGGAGGAAGGAGCTGGAGAAATAGCTCAGTCAGTGAAGTGCTTCGAGAGCTTACCATTCAAGTCTGAGGACTTAAATTCAACCCCCAGCACCCATATGCTGAGCATCCTAGTGGCGCACGCCTTTAATTCCAGCACTTGGGAGGCAGAGGTCTCAGATATCTGAGTTCAAGGTCAGCCTGGTCTACAGAGCAAGTTCCAGGACAGCCAGGGCTACATGGAGAAATCCTGTCTTTGGGGGGTGGGAGGAGAGGTTAGATTAAGCACAAGGCAGAGCCTTCTGAAATTATTCATACTCTTGAAGTATGCTGCCCACATTCATATTGAGAGGGGACAAAGCTAGTTATTTGTGTATTTGTATATCTGTTTAACATGGATTCTGAAACTGTACAGGGGAAACACACATAATTAATAATAATAGTGTTTCATTCCATAGGATCCTAGGATGATATCATTAAGAAGCCTTCAATGTATGAAGCTATGGATACCTTGGGCATAAGAGGCATCTTTCAGCTAGGGTATTGACATTCATTCAACAAACCTCTAAGGAGCCTTACTATATATACCAAAGGCTGCGAGGAATGCACAGACATCAAGTGCCTGCACCTGCTTTGGGAAAGAATGAAGAAGCCAATAGCCTTCTTTCTGCAGAGAAACACAGAGAAGATGAGCTTGAGAGTTATGTCCATCCTTTCTCAAATGGGCATAGTGCAGTGTGAACCACAGCTTCTAATGATAAAACCAGATGTGACCTGGCGCAGACACTGTTTCCTCCATGTTCTACTTGGAGGTTAAATTGTTATTTTCAAGGTGGCACATGTAGTGAGTAGGTGGGAGACTAGCCAACATTCAGGAAGTCACATGCTGGGGCCCCTCCCCAGGAAGCCTCCCAGTATCCCTAGAGGATCAGGCTGGGTAGGAGGTGGTTTGCCCCATCTCACCAGGCTTTCCAGCCATGCCTTGATTCTGTGGCTTGTGATTTTGGCATTCTGGTTTAAATGATGGAAAAATGTATTTTGCTCTAAGAGAATAGAAGTTGGTGAATGACGCCAGGGACTCCTGGAAAAACATCTGTGGAAGTCTATGATTTGCAGCTCCATCCTGTGTCTTAAAATAAACGTTTTAGAGGCAGAATCTCAGTGTGGAGCCCAGGCTGGCTTCACACACACACACACACACACACACACACACACACTTGGAGACTGTACCAAATAGACAACAGGTGCGGTGAGTCCACAATAGCATGAGGACTGGTGACATGCTGTGTGTAAAACATGGCATTGATGCTAGGAAAATTTAGATGAGACCCAAGTTTAAACTAGTCAATGTTTGTAGTAAGAAGGAATGGGTAGGAGGGCTGGTAGTGAGAGCAGAGACCTGCTGATTTGTCATCGGATAAGGGCAGGTGTGCCATGCCCTGGCAGTTACATGTATGTCTTAGTATCTGTTCCCCATTGACTTTTCAGTTAGAATCCTCATCATATTTAAGCCAACCATCTACTTGTATTGTATTTGTATTTCTATTGTATTTGTAGGGATATGAGACTAGCATCTTATTTTAAAGATGGTAATGCTGGAGCGGCAAATGCTAGCATTTGTTTTTTTCCTGCTATGTAGCCCAAGCTGGCCTGGAATCTCCCTGTCTCTGGTTCCCCAGGGGTGTGCACCCCCATGCCTGGCTTACAGATTTTGTTTTGTGGGAACCATTTGTTTCCCTTTGGTATCTGGTGTTCTAGAAATCCCCTCATCTCTCCCATACTCCCACTTCCTATTGAAATATGATTTAGAGTAAATTGCCTCCCATTCCCCCAGCAGAAGTGATGGCTTCAAAGGCTGATAAATGCCCAAAGCTGGATCACTCAGGACCAGTGAGACTTCGTCCAGAGGCTTTGGGGTCTGTGTTGTGGAGCAAGCCAATTCTCAGTTCTCTACTGATCTAAAGCTGAGAGGGAGTGAAGCTGGAGTTGCAGTAGCCACATGTAAACACAGGCACACAAACTTGGGGCTTTCCGTGGCAGACATCCAGGAGACTCAGAGAACGTAGAACAGGTGCCTTCCCGTGAGCTCAGCACAGGCCCCAGGGGAGTGCATCTTAGTCCTCCGTGTTTTCATCATTAAACCCAAACCTTCTCTGTGGCCTAGGGTGATTCAGACTCAAAGGGTTTTTCATCCAAATAAATTCTAACATATATTAGCCACATATTTCTACATAGCAATGTACTATATTGGTCACACTAACTTAGTTTTAATTTTTGTTTTGTGGTTGAAGTGAGCAGCTTATTTCTAATCTTCACGCCCTTGTATGAATGACTTTTCACCCATCTAACCATGGCCTGACAACTTTTCTTAGGGCTACTTTAAAATATGCATGGCATCAATTTTTATGAAAGTCACACCCATTTCACAGGCCTGAGAAATAAGTGGTCTTATCAGCTTTGCAAATTGCCTCGGCAATGAACTGTCTTCACTCATTTTCTTAAGCCTCAGATGAATGAGGAAATGCAGCTTTAAATCACTCATTTGTCAAGGAGGTGCACTGATAACACTTGGAAGATCAAACAGACTCCATCAATGTTTCCTCTGAATTGGTAAGAAACTGGCAGAAGGAACAGAATATAGCATTCCTGCCTTTCTAGAAGGAATACTAGATATTATAAAATTGTATGCCTGGTTATGTTTTCAGAGATACGTCCCCATTCTTGTTGGCATCTTCAAGTGCACCAAGATGCTTTTCTTAGGATATATACAGAATTCCTTGAAGATGAGCTAATAATCTAAGGTCACCCCCCCCCCCAAATCTTGACCTAGAACCATTTAGCAGTTTTAAAAGAATTTCTCAAACAGCTATTTGACTTTAAAGCTGTAGTATTATACTAAAGGCATTTAAACACATCAATTATAAGTGTTCCCAAAATTCCCTGGTTTCATCTGTCTATTTAATTAGCAGTTGCTTCCTTTTAGAATTGCAAGCAAGCAGACTTTAGAGTTCAGTAACAACTCATGATGTGTTATCAGGAAGCGCTTGGCCCCCACTTGAACTTCCATCATGAAGGACTCAGTAATGGCATCAACACAGATTCCCCAACCCTTCCACAGGGCCCACCTCCTTCTCCTTCAGTGCATGGTTTCTGTCATTATCATAACCACTCCCGAAAACCACAAAAATGGGCGACTTTGCAAGCCACTCTTGCAAATACTTTCTGCTAGCCCATTGTTTGCCTTTTAAACTTTTCATTCTCTCTCTCTCTCTCTCTCTCTCTCTCTCTCTCTCTCTCTCTCTCTCTCTCTCTCTCCCTCCTCTTCTCTTCTCTTCTCTTCTCTTCTCTTCTCTTCTCTTCTCTTCTCTTCTCTTCTCTTCTCTTCTCTTCTCTTCTCTTCTCTCCTCTCCTCTCCTCTCCTCTCCTCTCCTCTCCTCTCCTCTCCTCTCCTCTCCCCTCCCCTCCCCTCCCCTCCCCTCCCCTCCCCTCCCCTCCTCTCCCCCCTCTCTTCCTCCTCCTCCTCCTCCTCCTCCTCCTCGTCCTCCTCGTCCTCCTCCTCCTCCTCCTTCTCTCTCTCTCTGTCTGTCTCTCTCTCTTATGGGTGTGGAGGAGGTTGGGGCTGTTCATAACAAGTCTTTAATTTTAATGTTACAGTAGAGACAAGCCAATAGTTAAAAGAACTATATAAGCACATTCTCCCCAATTTGTTCATTTTTGGAAAAAGTAACCTAAAGGCCTTGGGAGCTGGACACTACCATTCTCCATTGCCTACAGCCTCAGGCCAGGCTAGGACTGAGGTTTCAGGGACCAACATTTCAAGAGCTTTTGTTTAAAAATGGAACACACAGAGGACTAGTATAAAAAATAATGTCCAAGGAAGTGTTCGTCATGAGTCCAACCTAGGTTCTAATTCATAATCATGTTATTACTAATAGATTCTGAGCCATCAGTTTGCATCTGTAAATTTTATATGCATTCAAAATTATTCTAATTAGAAATAAACTGATGGTGGTCACAGGGCAAATGGGTGGTGGTTAGCTGTTTGGATTTGTTTTCCTTCCGTCTGTTGGCTGATTTCTGGTGCTGGGGATTGAACCTAGGGTCTTACAGGTACTAGGCAAGATCCTTACCACAGAATCATATTCTTAGACTGCATTAGTTCTCTTGGATACTCCTTTTTCTTTCTCTCTTCTCTTTCTTTCTTTCTATAACTGCAGAATGCATCTAAGACTCACACCATGCATTGTCTTCTTTTAGAGAGGGGTGGGGACATATGTTCCTTCTGGTATAAGAGCAGATTTTTCCAAGAGTTACTAGAACTGGACAGGATTTTTTTGTTTTTGGAGGGGTTACTGAGCTATTCTTTGCAATACTAATGGAGCTATTGTTTGCCTGTCACTGACCAGAATGTTAATGTGTGTGACTGTCCTCTTTCTCTCCCACCCCTTTTTAAAATAATTGAAGAATTTCCCCCTCTAAATATTGAAAATTCTTTTTTGTTTGCTTGGTTTTTTTTGTTTTTGTTTTGTTTTGTTTTGTTTTGTTTTGTTTTGTTTTGTTTTGTTTTTGGAGACCGGGTTTCTCTGTGTAGCCCTGGCTGTCCTGGAACTCACTCTGTAGACCAGGCTGGCCTCGAACTCAGAAATCCGCCTGCCTCTGCCTCCCAAGTGCTGGGATTAAAGGCATGCAATGAAATGCTTTTGAAAATTCTTTTAAGAGCCAGGAAAGATTAAAGTTTTCTCATGTGCCGATTGTTTAGAAGCAAGTATGTAAGAGATGCTCAAGCAATGCATAAGCATGTTTTATTGAAGTGATATAAAATATAAGGTTACAGGAAAGACTTCAGGAGTAATCCCTAACTGAAAAGTGGGGATGGAGAGATGGCTCAGAGGTTAAGAGCACTGGATGCTCTTGCAGAGAACCTGTATGAGATTCCCAGCACAGTGGCTCATAGCTGTCTGTAATTACTGCTCCACTTCTGACTTCTATGGGGACCAGACATAAATGGCAGACATATATAGTGCAGGCAAAACATTCATACATTAAAAATAAATAAAAGATATACAATTAAAAAATAAAAATAAAAGAATATATGACTTTAATGAAAAACTGTAACAATGCTTGAGTCAGAGCGATGTGTTCTTTTTTCTCATCCTACCCTTCTCTCTGTCCCTGGAATCTCATCAAAGCTGTGAGTGATCCCATCAAAGCCATCAGGTAGTGATGGAGCCTCAGGTCCTTCCCTGAGAGGCCTGACACTTCTGACAAGGGTGTGAACTCTCTCACCTGGTCCCAAAAGTTGAAGGATGACAATGGATTTAATCAGCTTAGAGCAAGCTCTCTTTCCTGTTGTGGTGCCTAGCTATTGAACCATTATGTAAACAGAAGTAAAGAGGGAAATAGTGTCTATGGCAATTATGAGAAAGACAAAGAGAAAGAGAGGGCCATGATTATAATAGGTGTACATTTATAAAGCAATTCCAAGACAAAAACAAAAACTATAAATATTCCTCTACGATCAAATGAAGATGTAGTGTCCCTGTGCAGGTCTCCTTCATTTGAAACAGCACCAACTTCTCAGCTGCCACTTTCATTATTGTAATCACAACGCTGAAGTAACTGATGCAAATGTAGTCACTAAGATTGATGTCTCAGGGAGAGCAATATGCTTGATATGGTTTGAGTAAATTTCTGTCTCCTAAGACAGAGGAACTAGTTTATGTGCTCATGGAGGGGTTGAGCAGCAAATGCTGTGCTGATTCTTGGGCAAAGGTACAAGCTATCAAACAGGGCACTTGGCTTCTTGATTCATTAAGAACAACTGGAAATGGCATTAGGTAGTTTTTGTTTGTGATATTATCAATGAAAAGTGCTGGCAGGGCAGACATTACCATGCAATGATAAGCAAGGTTTAATTTTCTGGAGATTTATGTTTTGTCATGGACAAGAGTGAACCTTGGGGCTGGAGAACTGGCTCAGTAGGTAAAATGTAAGCATTTGTTCTTGGACAGGACCTGGGTTTAGTCCTCAGCACCCACATGACAGTTTACAACCATCTATAACTCTAGTGCCAGGGGTTCTGATGTGGTCATCTGATCTCTGTGGACACCAGGCATACACATATATACACAGACAGACAGACAGACAGACACACACACACACACACCACAAGTGTGCACAAGAAAAACTCATACACATAAAAAAAATAAAATCTAAGAATTTTTGAGATCATTTTTATTATCTATAAGACTCAGTGAATAGTAGAAGGAACCTTCTACTGTGAGTTAGATTTTGTGCAGATGATCTCTGCCATTCAATATGTTTTTGATAAGTATTTATTAAATAGCCGGGCGTGGTGGCGCACGCCTTTAATCACAGCACTTGGGAGGCAGAGGCAGGTGGATTTCTGAGTTCGAGGCCAGCCTGGTCTACAAAGTGAGTTCCAGGACAGCCAGGGCTATACAGAGAAACCCTGTCTCGAAAAACCAAAAAAAAAAAAAAAAAAAAAGTATTTATTAAATAAGTGAATATGGACCACAGTCATAAGCATGTCTATTCTGTTTGCAGAAAGCCTATGGTGGCCAAGTGTCTTTCTGAGCAGACCTTCCATCTAACATCACAGTCACAGAAAAGCAAGAGGACAGCTGAATCTGGGAATCTATCATGGGTCTTCGGCTGGAGTTTGATTGGGACCGATACTGATGCCCACAGCCAGCTGCCCTTACTACTGAGTATAATATAGCAGGTGTTTCATCTGTACGTTGAACTTTCACCAAAGCAGAAATATTATTACAATAAAACCACTAGTAAACTCAAGGCACCATATGCAGCCCCCCCCGCCCCCCGGGTGGTCCCCAGGTTCCCCAGTGACCATTGCCTACACATATTTATAGCTTTGTAGAGCTCCATCCAATACAGACAATGGCTGCACTGTTGAAGCCATGACACAAAGTAGTTTTGGAAGGGAAGTCCTAGTAAACTTTGTGGTTTCTGTCTTATTCTCTTGGGTCACCCACTCTGGAGGAAATGGTGTCATAAGGGCACTGAGGTGGCCCAGTAGAGAAGCTTCTTCAGTAGGAGCTGAGCATCCTGTGAAAGCCAGCACCAAGTCACCAGCTCTCCGAATGACACATCTTGGGGTTCTGAATTTTTATTTCTTTGAGATAGGGTCTTGCTATCAACCTTGAAATCTTGATAGGTCAGTCTCAAACTTGATAGGTCAGCCTCAAACTCGAAATCGCCTGACTTAGATCCTCCTTACTGAGATGACAACTGTATGCCATTAAGGCCAGCTTTGGGTAAATGACCTTAGAGGAGGATACTCCTATTCAAACAGCCCTCTAACACTGCTCTATACCTTGGACTATATTCTCAAAGACTCTGAACTAGAGCCACTTATATGAGCTATTTTCAATCTTTTGAGTTATTCCAAAGGGTGCCAGATGATCAATGCTTATTGCTATTTTAAGATACTTAGCAGTTATGTAGCAGATAATAGAATAAACCTCTGACAAACATCAATTTCATGAGTGCAGAAAAATTTCTTAATGGTTCTCTCAGAAGAAAGAACCTCCATGCCTCTCTTCTCACACCCAAGATACCTTTAGAAAGGAACTATATGGTTTATTGATCCATAGGCTTTGAGGGGTCTGAAAACCTGGGCTCTGCTGTTAGCTTGGTCACTTGCTAGCAGCTGTGAGACTTTGGATGACAACATTTCTGAATCCCAGCTTCACTATTAGTTCAGTTAGGTAATAGCGCCTAGCTCATGGGAATTGTGAGCTTTAAAAGACCCAGCATATACAAAGTGTTAGGCGATCAGTTGGCACATGGAATGTCCCATCTGAGTATTATTTTTATTGCTAATTTATTTTCACAGCCTCAACCATTTTAACACTGTGGTGGTGTCTTTGTCTTTTGAAGATCCCTGAATGCAGGTCCCCTTCATCTAGCCAACTCACTGATCTTCCAACAGGACTCTGAAACTTGAAACAGACAAGAAGCTGGGCCACTTGTGGTTCCTCAGCTGTCTTACTGTTTGTTCCTGTTTCTCCAGCTGTGATTATGTCACATCAGGGTGAAGAGCTCAGAGGCCACACACTGCTGGCCTCCCTTCCTCCCCATGATTCCACGCCACCCTGTTTTGTTTGGGACACATGACTAGCTAAGAGTCTTTATTCTCTAAGTTATATTCCCAAAGTTGTTGGGGGTTTTTTGTTGTTGCTGTTGTTGTTGGTTTTTGGTTTTTGGTTTTTTTTTTGAAAGCCAAATTTAGACTATCAGATATGCTGGTTGTCTACTCAGGGCTTACAAATATACGAGTAAGAAAAATTTACTTCTGTGGGGATAAATCAAGAGTCATTCCAGCTGCAAAGCACACTACTGAGTGCTTAGGCGTTTGGCCTTCATTTCCCTCTTCCCTTCTGAGAGAAAAATCGGAATCCATTCACTATCTCTCAAGTCTATCCCCATTTGGTCAGAGGAGGGAGAAGTTCTTGCCCATCCTTACAACTGTCCCAAGTCACAGGAGCGGCTGAGCAGAGGAGGGGGGCTGAGCTGGGGGAGGGGTGGTCTTAGCTGAGCGGGGGAGGGGCAGTCTTAGCTGATCGGGGAGGGGCAGTCTTAGCATATTTACATCCACTTTTTTCTAGCTGGTAAGCCAAACCAGAATCAAATGGCAGGTGGTTTTGTCAAAATCTCCCTGAAAAATTCTGAACTCTGCACTTCTAAGGTCAGGAGGCAGGGAACTAAAGGTCATGTAGGAGCAGAGGTCAAGAGGGTTGAAAAGGATTAGAGAATGACAGAGACTGCAGGCATAAAGGAGTTGCTGGGAAAGCAAGAATCAGACCAGATACAGCTCGCTTAAAATTCTTAACCTTAAAATAAAATCCTTGAAAAGCTAGACTTCCTTCAGTTTGAGGCAATGTATCGAGGACAGTGTAGGAGAAAATTTTAATCTCCCAACAAGTTAGCTATTACTTATTGCATCCTTTTCTGCTTTGTCCTTCCTCTGGAGAAATTGGTTAATTAACTAGCTTATTTATTTGTTTATTTACTTATTGTGGTGGTTTGGAGAGAACCAAGAGCCCTGCATATGCAAAGCAAGTGCTCTTCTACTGCTGGAATTTTGTTATTTAAGCATCATTTTCCCTGAAATTCTAAAGGAAAAAGGAACCTACAGTGTATGTATACATACACGTGAACACATAGACACTGCCACAAGTGTGCTCACACACAGAAGTCACACAGCACAATCCTCATTCTTTGTTAAATGTAATTCAGTATGAATGATGGCTGTTTAATTTGCCGTTGACTCTGTGCATCTTTCCACATAGCCTGTATTTACTATAAAGGACCATGTGGAGAAGCGCTGGCTGTGAAGGCAGCTGGGGTCCCAGGTTCTGCAGAAGTGGTATTTGAAGGAAACTAAAGCTCATGCCTGCTCAGTCCCTAAGCTGTACAGAAGTCCCTGCTGACTCCATGGCATTTGCAGAGCCTTGGTACTTGGTGACCTCTGCTTCTTCCCTCTGGCCGCACTGAACACCTGTCTTAATTTTCAGTTCTTTCTCAATGGCGTGAGACAGTACAGTTTTGTCGTATTCTTTTGGTTTCTGCCTGAAGGCTTTTGATGGGATAATCTCTTAGGTAAAATTCTGTTTTTCTATTATAATATTCTCTTTGCAATCTTGTTTTTTTTAAAGATGCAATTTACAAGATGATAAAACGATGATAGAGTTCTAAAATCAAGCTCTGCATATAAACCACTTTGGGGTTCATGGTGTCTATACTGAAGCTCTTCTTTAGCCCCAACTTGCTGCAATGTACCCTCAATAAAGAAGATGGCTGTCAGCAAATATGAAAGGCAGGCTAGGGCATGGAGACACTAGCAAGAGACAATCAAGAATTATTGACACGAGTCTGTTGCTGTTTAAAGTATTTTGAGCTGTTCTCCTCCAGACACAAGAATCTGTTATTATTTTTTCACTAGCTTTCTTGTGAAGCTAATCTAATAGCTGGAGTAAAATTCAGGCAGTCTCTCTATGGGCTACTAGGAACAGGTATTTTGAAATTGAAGCATAAAAAGTTGGTCAGCTCAGAATTCTATGAACTAAAATACCAACCTGCCAAACAAGACGCGCCCACTGGGGCAATAGTAGCAATACTGATATGGGCTGGATTTGATTCTCACTCTACAGGATGGAATCATGGCTGCTCCTGTAAACCTGATAAAAACCCGTAGCTGGGGAGGTCATACCCTCTAGGGAGTGATGCACAACTCTTGTTTAGCTGAATTGATATAGCAGGCCAGTGGGATACTTGCAGCTCAGTTGATAAGGTGCTTGCACCTAAGCCTGACAACCTGGGCTCAACCCTTGGAGTTCACATGATGTAAATTGTCTTCTGCTTCCCACACATGAACTGAAGCACACATGGACTCACATTTCAGCACTGGGGGCAAAAAGAATGTAAGAGCAGGAAGATAAGAAGATAGGCTGTGAAATATCATCTTCTCGACAAGACACAACTCGGGTGAACCCACAACCGCTGTGGTTGCCTATACTCACACCGGTGCAAGACTGGGCGCAGTCAGACGGAGAGGCTCATTGAGCCCCACTTGCTTCTTGCTGAACTTCTAGAAAAGGGAGTCAGCAGTTTTAGCCGTGTACCCATTGGTGAGCACACAAGGCTCTATTGGATGATTCCAAATGTACAGGCACATAGATAGTCCTTGTTAAACACAGTGTGTCACAAATCGAGAAGACATGGATAAGGGAAAGGGCATTAGCAGGCATCAGAGGGAGGTAAGAGACAGTGAGGGTTAGGAGCGATCCAAACGCACTATATATGTGCATAACGTTGTTACAGAACAAATTCAAGTAATTGAGAAATGGTTATTCAAATAGAATAGCCAACCAACAGATTAGCCAATGAAAAAGAGTAAAAACCAATAAATGATAGACTATGATCTTTGTGACCACAAGTTCATCAGTCTACTCGGTTTTTAGAGATGTGTCTCAGAACATATTTCAGTCTTCTTTCAAACTCTGGATCATCCTGCCTCATTCCTTAAAGGAAATGAGGTTATAGGCAACTGGCTCAAAGTCCTCTTTCTTTTAAAACTGAATTTTGTATGTCCTGAACTTAGCCACCTATAGATTACAGTATTTATTTTTATCATTTTTGAAATTGTCAAAGAATAAATTTGTAAAATTAATTAACTAATTAATGTTACATACAAATCACCATTCTCCTTTCCCCAGTCCTCCCTTCCCCATCTACTTCTTCTATACCCTTTCTCTTCAGGAAAGAGGAGGCCTCCTGTGGCTATCAATCAGCCTCAGTGTATCAAGTTGCAGTAAGACTAGGCATATCCTCTCCTACTGAGGCTAAACAAGGTAGCCAAGTAGGAGGAAAAGGTCTCAGAGGCAGGCAACAGAATCAGACACAGCCCCTGCTACCACTGTTAGAAGCCTCATGTGAAGACCAAGCTACACAGCTGTAACATATGTGCAGAGAGCCTAGGTCAGTCCCACGCATGCTCTCTGGTTGGCAGTTCAGTCTCTGTGAGCCCCTAGGGAACAAGGTTAATTGACTCTGTGGGTTTTCTTCTGCTGCCCGGGACTCCTCTGGCTCCTTCAGTTCTTCCTCCCCCTCTTCCAACGGATTCCCCAAGCTCCATCTAATGTTTGGCTATGGATCTGTGCATCTGTTTTTACCAGTTGCTGGGTGAAACCTCTCTGATGAAGGTTATGCTAGGCTTCTGTCTGCACATATAGCAGAAGAGCATTAGCAGCGTCAGCGGTGGGCTCACTCTCATGTCATGGGTCTCACGCTGGACCAGTCCTTGGTTGGCCATGCTCTCAATTTCTGTTCCACTGCACAGGATAGGCATGGAAGCCCTTGGTGTGACCATAATATATTATGAATGATTTAGGGAGGGTGAGAAGCCCCAGCACATCTTGGAGGCAGGACATTTTGTAGGTTGAAGTAGGTTGAGGCTGGGTTGGTGTCCCAATCCCTCCACTGCAAGTCTTGTCTGGTTGCAGATATGGCCAGTTCAGGCTCCTTATGCCCCACTGCTAGGAATCCTAGCTAGGGTCACCTTCGTAGATTCCAGAATATTGTATTTATAAGCCTTAGGTGTCAAGGTTCACCGGACTGAGTGCTACTGTTCAAGTATCCAAAGCTAGAGGCACCTGCAGAAGCCAAGCACTTCCTTATATATCAGTTGTCCTTTCAAGCTTTCCAGTTCTGGGAGGAAGCTATAGGAACCCTCACACTAATTACTAATCACCTTTCTGAAGTATATGAGAATAAATAATAGGATTCTAGTTGTCCTGCACTGCAGAGCTTCAGGAAACTCAGGACAAGTACTCACAGCTCTTCATCTTCACCACACCTTCCTTAAATTATTCATAGTCTCTAGTGGTAACACCAATGGTCTCCATGCCTGTCCTGTGCAGTCATAACTTTAGGTCACATCATGGCAGTCACACAGTCATTTTAGGGTGTCAGCTCCTGAGCCCATAGAACATGCCTTACCTGAGGCCTCAGCACCAGAGCAATGCCCAGTGCCTGAAAGCATAGATAGAAGGCTAAGTGTGCTGTGTGTCTGCACTTTGAAAGCTGAGACAAGAGGATTGATGTGAGCCCAAGCCAAACTAGGCTATGTTATGAGGTTCTATCTCAAAAACATCCCAAAGAAACAAGAACAACAGGAAGTGTGCATTGTGTGTTGGTTAATGTTGTCAGGTTCTTGAATCACCAAGGAGACACATCTCTGGACAAATGTATGAGGGATAACAGATGTTATCTACATTAAGTTAAGTGAGATGGGAATTCCCATGTTAACTGCGGGCATCTCCATTCCATGGGCCATGAGAAGAAATGTATGTGGACATCTGTAGACTGAATGGGCCATCATGTGACATGAAGTCCACCAAAGCTGCATTGTGTGTCACATACCAGTAAAGCCTACTGCAGTTTTTATAATATTGCCATTTATAAGAAAGAACAAAGCAAGATTCTACTTTAGCAAATTATCCACCTATCGTCTTTTCCCTGTTTGAGGGAGGATTTTCCCTTTGCTCTCTGTTCTCCTAGAACAAGAACAGCTAGCTTCCTCTGTCTAACTGATTTTTTTAAAAGGAGCTACCTGCTGTCATTTTGCCTCCCCTCACCACAGGCAAGGACATAAGTGATAAACATGAAAAGAAAACTTACTCCAGGGAAATCCTACCTGGCCACTTTTTTCCATTTTGCTCTAAATGAAAACACAGTTCTTTACCATTAGGAAACTGAACTAAAGGCTGAGTCCCACTGAGCATTTTCTGGGTCTATACAGGTTCAGACCTAGACAGAACCTGCCTACCTTGCTATACCCGATTTCCAGACAATTAAATAAAAATTCTCTGGCATCAAGAGTGAAACATGGCACAACCACAAAAATACAAAAAAAAAAATGTGTGTTTCTATTCTCTCTGCAGTTACAGGATAAACACTGTGAATGGCTTTTGTGGGAATAAAGTCTGCGTAGGATTCATTGAAAGAAACTGCATCCTGTACGAACTTCTGTCAAAGCAAAGAGACAATGGAAAGCTATGTAAGAGGAAGCAAGCCACTGTTCTGCATAGAAATCACCATCTCCCTCGCCTCTCAGCAAGCTTGCCTTTCTCTCAGGGAAGATGGTTGTTTTATTTCGCCACAAAATAAGTCTACCCCTTCCATACCTACACTGGACTCCTGTGCTGACACTTGGCATCTTTCAAAGGCTTTTTCTGTTTATTTCCCTGTGAAACTAGAAGAAGAAACTAGAAGTTACTAGGCATTTCCCTTTAGCAAACTGTGACTTTCTAGACAATGAACTGACCTATCTAGGTCTATATTTTATTCTTCTATCTCTCAATGCCCTAGAAAGTTGGATGCGAAGTCGGGTGCATCCACAACATGCTAACTCCCGAAGTTTGCTAGCCTCACCTCTCCTCTAGTCAGTTCTCACTTTCTTTAACTCTATTGCTCTAATGCTCATCTTACATAAAATTAATTCCTATCAGCAGGTTCTGTGGCCTACTGCTTCAAGTTGTCATCTGACCCCAGGAAGGGCTCCTCTGAGCTAAACTTGCCTTGTTCCAGCCTCACTTTCACTGTCACTCATGCCTGAGTGCTTGCAGATGTTAAACTGCCTGTGAGATCAACAGCACCCCTGCCTGCCTCTTGGAGATCACTCTGGTCCCCAGCTTCCTTGTCCCTGGGGCCCCTCTGGGGGAACTTCACACACTCCACACTCAGTTCTCTGTCTGTCTGTCTCTGTCTGTCTGTCTGTCTGTCTGTCTGTCTGTCTGTCTCTGTCTGTCTCTGTCTGTCTGTCTGCCTGTCTGTCTCTGTCTGTCTCTGTCTCTGTCTCTGTCTCTGTCTCTCTGTCTCTGTCTCTGTCTCTCTCTCTCTCTCTCTCTGTGGTTTATACGGAGGCTAGAGGCTGAGGTTGGAGGTCGGGTGTCATTCGAGATGTCTCATCACCTCGTGGGACACTATTTCTCAGCAAACCTCTTTGATTCTGCTATACTGGCTGACTGAAGAACTCCAAGACTCTCGTCTCTGCGCGCATACTGTGGCTATAGCTGAATACTGCCATGGCAAGCTTTTAGCTTATGTCCTGAGGATCAAGACTCAGTTTACCCAAGCCGCCTCTGGTCATTCCTTCTCAGAGTTAATTCCAAGTCTTTGCGGCGACAGCCTGTTTAGTCCTTTGACCAAACCTCTGTCACCTGCCCTGCCCTGGCTCCTCGATATTTTTGCTCTTCTCCAGTAAGAAATTATATACAGCATAATTTTGTAGTTCAGGAAGACTTCATGAAAGCAGTCAGGAAAGTGGCTGATTCCAAGAAGCTGGAGTCCAAGGTGGACTACAAACCTGTGTGATTCACTAGAAGGGTTTGGTGACTGCATGACAGACATTGGTTTAATGTAAAAATAAAGTTAAGAAAAATAATGTATGTATTGGCAATTATCTTATTAAAAGTGAATAAACATGTATAAGCAAGAAAAAAAATTATATATAGACCTATTACACACTCTCAGCTCCCTTCCTTCTCTGCCACCTTCCTCTCCTTGGTTGGTACTCTGCCAAATACCTTATTATTCCTACTTGGAACAGTCTAACCAGAGTCACTCTAGCATTTTGCTTAGCCTGTTCATGCATTGGTGTGGTGCATACCTGGAGAAAAGTCACGAATCCTGAGTGTCCTCAGGTCATATAAGAGTGACATGATCCCCTTCCAACGGTGGACAAACGTCCTTATTTCTCCTGATTGTTGTTTCATCCTCTCAGTCATTCACTTTACTCTAGCTCCCTTCTCCCCACATTGTTTTCTGACCTTCAACATAACTGCTTCACACTTTACTGAGTAAGCAGGAATAACTGTAGGAGATCCCTATAGCCTTGAACCTGGGTCCTCTGGAGGAGCAGCCAGTGCTCATAACCACTGAGCCATGTCTCTAGCACTCACACTTTTAAAGTAGATTCTTCTGTCTGTGAGTTAGGTGCCATCTTTTTGACATATTCAAAATCTGGGCACCAGTAACACTCTCTTCTTTTTTCTAAACTTCCATATTTACCCCTCAAAACCATGCCATTTCCATCCCTGTATAAACATGCTAAACATGCTGCGATTTCTCTAATTTTTTTTTTTAAGATTTATTTTTATTGTGGGATCTGAACTTCCACAGGATGTCCTGCGGAAGAACAGCAGGGGCTCTTAATTGCTGAGCCACCGTTCTAGTCCCACCTCTTAAAAATACTAACTCTCTTGTCCCACTTCCCCTGTTTACTGACAAAAAAATCATTGTGAGAGCTGCCATACTTTGTCTTTGCTTCATTTCACCTTGCGCTTCTATCGGCTTCCCTCTACACTGTGCCATGCTTACAGTGTTTTGAGCCCAGGCTATCTTTGAGCTCATGGTTTCCTGCCTCAGCCTCCTCAGCACTGAGACAGCAGGCTTGTTTCTTCCCCACACCCAGCTCCATCTGTCTATAAACCCATCACTGTGGACACCATGCTAATGATTTCCAATGATTGTAGATCTAAATGCCAAAAGATATTTCCGATCGGAGGACTAATAGACATCCCCAACTCAATTACTGAAACCACTGAACTCCGGAGGTGAGTCCCTCCATCCCGCTTTCCATCCCTCTTCCCTCCTCCTCTCTTAAAAATGCTTCTCACATTTGCTATCCAACTGATTAGGTAATACTGTTGGTTCTTCCTTTATAAATAGCTGGTGTCTATTTCTGAAGCTTCTCTTACTATAAGTGTGAAGTTCTCTCCTCTATTTTAATAGCCTCGTAGTAAGTCTCTTCTTGCTGCTGTTGTTCATCTATCATCTGCTTCTAGCACAGCAAAGAGAACCTTTGGAAACATAAGTCAGAAAGCACTATTCCTTTATGTGAACTTCAATAACGGTTTCCCTTTCATCCAGAGAAATCGCCTTAATCTTCCCATGGCCTATGGGTCATGTATTGGCCTGCGGTGACTCTGATACCATTTCCGGACACTACTGTGACACTACTGTGCACAGTCTCTCTGTGGTTCTCATATTGCATCAGACTACTTATAGTGGTCTTTTTTTTTACTTTTTTATTTTTTTGGTTTTTCGAGACAGGGTTTCTCTGTGTAGCCCTGGCCGTCCTGGAACTCACTTTGTAGACCAGGCTGGCCTCGAACTCAGAAATCCGCCTGCCTCTGCCTCCCGAGTGCTGGGATTAAAGGCGTGCGCCACCACGCCCGGCTTTTTTTTTTTTTTTACTTTTTTATTTTTTTGGTTTATAGTGGTCTTTTTATGTTAGTTTTTTCCTCGATGGAATGCTTTCTTTCTTAAAGATTATTTTTATTATTCTTAATTATGCATATGTATTGGGGACACATATGCATGTGAACACAGATACCCTGGGGCTAAAGTCATAAGTAGTTGTCAGTGCCAACAGGGGTGCTGGGAACTGAACTTGTGGGTATCCTTAACCACTGAGCCATCCCTCCATTTCCTGGTGTTCTATAAGATTCCCAGCTTCGACTTCTCTATGTCCTTCAAATTTAAACCTTTTCTCAGCAAACCTTCCTTTTTAGCATTGCAATGTACCTGATTGCTCATTTTGCTCTCTGTTCTAATAGACTATATAGACTTGGTAGAAATGAGTAGATTATCTTCCTCCTCTTACTAGAACATGATATACACAGAGTTCCAGGTCTCTAAATATTTTACTCGCTGATACATTTCAAATTCTTAGAATGAGGCTTGGCATATTCTATAGTTTGATTATTTTTTGTTTTTTATTTGTTTGTTTTGTATTTTATAGTGTGTCTTATTATGTAGCTCAGGCTCACATTTGAATTTGTGAGCCTTCTGCACTGGCCTCTTGAAGGCTGAAATTATGGGCACATGGCATCCTGATTGGTTTCATAGTTTGATTCTTAGATGTGCCCCAAAGGTTTTTCTCTGAAGGTTTTGTTGATCAACTCTGGTGTACCCAGGAAGTAGTGAAACCTTTAGGCAGGAAGTCTAATGGAAGACAGAGCATTTGGGGCCTGCCTTCGAAGGGAATATCGACATCCCTGTCTCATCCATGAAGTGAGCAGTCTTCTCTGCCACACACTTCGGTCTTTTGTCCTCTCCTGACACAGTGCAAACAAAGTGTTTTCCTGAGTTGATCTGCTCAGGTGTTGTCACAATGACAGGCATTTAAAACACACCTGGCCTGTAGGAATGCTTGGTGAATATTGGTTGCATTGATGAATGTTTAAGTAAAGGAAGAAACAAAGCAAAAAAGAAAAAGAATTAAATAGGTCTCCAAGCTATTTACTTGAAAATCCTTTTGTTGAGACATCAAAAGAAATTCCTTCCTCAAATACTTTGCCTGACACCAGAGCCTCTATAACCCAGCCTGTCTGGTTTCCCAATTAGAGTGAACAAATGCCAAGTGGCTGAAAAATTCTCCCCCACATTACACTACGAGGTGTCAGTCCACCTCACCCTTTAGGAATGGCTATGCACACTCTGGGGACATTACAATGGCAGCTTTTCAAAGGTGGAACTAGCTGAGTGGCATTTGAGGATCTGATACAAAATCCCAACCTCCAGCAGGTTTATCTAAAGGCTTGGCCAAGGTTCCCGGAAGCCTGGCCCACCCTGAAAGAGAACCCGGGCTGGTAGACCTTTTCAAATGGAAACTATGCAAAATGCAGTGGCTTCCTGTGCTTTCACCCCCAAACCAGGTGGAACCTGAGGCTTTAGCAAAGGCGTCCTTTTAAATTCTTAACTGGGCAATGTAAACCAAGGGGAGAATGTTTGGGAAAAAAAAAAAAAACAATCAAAAAACAAAGTGAAACTAAACCCATAGTTTTCAACAGTTTTCAACAACCAACTTAAAATCTCTGCTCTTTTAACAGAATAGTCACTACATTGCCACAATAACGCACTAGGTTTTTGTTCTACTGTTAAAATTGCTGGGGTCCTCAACCTGCATGCTGAGGTCAAGGTATCATTTCCACATGATGGGTTCTGTAATCAAAGATCTGAGGTAAAGGGTGACTAGCCAAAGCCAACCTGAAGAACAAACCAAGAGACTGGACATCACAGTCAGGGCAGACTTCCTTACCTAATTTACCTAACTTCCTTACTGCTATTAACTTAAAGAGATTAGAAATACAGAAGGAAAAGGGACAGTTGATTTTAAGAATCCCATAGATTAATGGTCTACAACCTGTGGACCCCTGGAATTGCAGATCAGATTTTTACATTATGATTCATAATAGTTGCAACATTACAGTTATGAAGTAGCAACAAAATAATTATAAGTTGGGGGTATTACTGCAGCATGAGGAACTATATTAAAGGGTCACAGCATTAGGAAGGTTGAGAACTACTGTTGTAGATGTAAAGGAAGATTAAATATTAAAAAAGACTGTATAATATTGATAGTAACAATACCATGAGAACCAGATTTAAACTACAAAGTAGCCGGTGTGTGTTTCTGTGTTATACAGTTGGAATACTTCTGAATTTTAGGAACCCTTTAGGACTGGACTGAAGCTATGCTAGGTAAAATGTGTAGCCAATGTAGAGATTTTTTTTTTTTTTTTACTGTTGCTCTCATGTGCAAGAGGAATATTTCTAAAATGAATGAGCCTACATTTATAGTACACATTTATGTAGAGATTTTTAACATCGACAATTTTTAAGAGACTTCTATAAGTCTTACATTTTTCATTTATGAATATTATTTCACATTATATCCCTTTTCAAGATATTGAATTAAGATGTTAGAGGGGCTGGAGTGATGCCTCAGGCAGGGGTTAAGACCATTGGCTGCTCTTCCAGAGGACCTGGGTTCAGTTCTCTGCACCCCTTAGTTCCAGGACATCTGATGCCCTATTCTGGCCTTCAGGGACACAAGACATACATGTGGTACATATGCATACATGCAGGCAAACACTCATACATACAAAATAAAATCAAATGAATCCTTAAAGAAAAGATTTTAGGAAAAAACTCTGAAAATGAAAACGGAGAACATTTCCTGTCATTCATGGCAATTTAACTATCTTTCCTTTTGAGTTAACTTTTTGACATAGGAAGGTGCAAGACAGGCAGTCCAAAAGACAATCAAGTTTAAATTTAAAAGCCACCAGAGTACTTGTAAAGGTTCTCGACGTTCTAATCCTGCTGTTCATACAGAAACCCTTGAAGGAAGTCATTCCGTTCCCAGCTTCTTATCATCGTTATCCTATAGACTCTGGAAGGAAGCATGTTGCCTTCTTCCTTTTGGGTACAATCCTAAAGTTGTGCAGGGGACTAAGCTCAGCACAGAACTAGTTCAGCTGCAGCCCTGAGATCTAGCTTATGTGGATCTGGTTTCTCAGTTGATTTCTCCATTGCTGAAAACCGGCAAATGTTACAAAAACACATAGGCATTTATCAGTCTCCTCTAAATGTTCACACTTTAACCAATACAGATATCTTTAACAACAGTTATTCATTTCTTCATTGAATCTTTCCATGTGCTGAAGCCTCAGCCCCCACTGGCAATGCAGATCTCAGTGAGAGCCCATCAGTACCTGTGAGGATCTCAGTGCCCAGTGGGGATGGACAGAAAATGATGGGTCTGGCTGAAGGTTACTTGGTGGACTCAGCAGAGATGTGGGAATGAAAGATGCTGTGTCTGTTGGCCTATAACCCCAGCTACTCAGGTTTTGGAAGCTGGAGTTTCCCAAGCCCAAGTCTAGCCTGAGCCATAGTGAGGCCTTGTCTAGAACCGAGATTTAAAAGGGCTGTAAAAGCTAAAAACGAAGCACAGTGGTGAAGTAGTATGAACATGTGTGAAGCCCTGTCTTCAATTCCTAGCACCCAAGGAAAAGAAGACAGAATGAAAGAAAAGGAAAAAAAAGATTTAGGACTTAATTCAGGGGAAGGGTGCTTGCTGGCTAGAAAGCTCTAGCGTTGAGGGGAAATAAATAGAAAAGATATAATTAGCCTATGAAGGCTTACACTTAGAAATTGCATATCTGTTCAGAATTTTTAAAAAGATTTATTTATTTATTTATTTATTTATTATTTATTTAATATGCATGAGTACTCTATCTGCATGTACACCTGCATGCCAAAGAGGGCATCAGATCCCATTATAGATGGATGTGAGTCACTATGTGGTTGCTGGGAACTGAACTCAGGACCTCTAGAAGAGACAGACTCTTAATTGCTGAGTCATCTCTCCAGCCCCTGTTCACAAATTTTAAGGAAGCTAGCTAGTCATGGCCTTTAATCCTAGCATTAGGGAGGCACAGACAGGCAATTAGATGTGAGTTCGAGGGCAATGAGTTCCAGGCCAGCCAGGGATATGTAGTGAGGCCCTGTTTCTAATAGCAACACATTTTAAGAAAAAATAATAAGGAATAAGGAAGTAATGGCAAATGGTAAAAAAAAACAACAGAATTAAAAACCAACTAAATAGACATACTAACTGGAAAAACCACAACAGTGAAGCTGAATGTGAATTCTGTCTCAGTAACTGGGGTGGCTGGTGATTTTAGCATCAATGATGGTAACACACATGTAGGGGCAATCTGGGAGAAAGTGGTGGGAATGGATAAACATTTGAAGGAAGAATTATTGGAAAAGTACTTCAAAGGCTCAAATAGTCACAAACATGGCGAGGGCAGTGTAGTGAATGCCATAAGCAAAACTTACACACCATAGGATTTTGATAAATTTAAAATTCAGAATTTTCCACTTTTAGTACCTACACTGCACAACAAACAGAAATACAACCAATCATCTCCTGGATAGAGTTATGGAAGACACTGTATGAGATTACCATTAGGCTGTGTTCAGTGTTCACATGATATATATATGCATTTTGTGTTTAGATGAGTCTCATCTCTAAGATCACATTAGGTATGTAACTATTCTAAAATCTAAACAACACAAAGATTTTGGATAATTACTGTTATATATATATATGTTATATATATATATACATATATATATGTCCTATGCATACTCCTACAATATTTAGCAACCTTGAACCCTTCTCTCCTACCAGAACCTCAGTCAGGGATGACGGAGCCGACCAACAGGAGGAATGAAGAAACAGAAGTTGACAGGGTGAGCCCATAGCAGAAGTAGAGGTTCTTTGTGTTTGTTTTGTTTCTCGAGACAGGGTTTCTCTATGTAGCACTGGCTGTCCTAGAACTCTCTCTGTAGACCAGGCTGGCCTTGAACTTAGAGATCAGCCCGCCTCCCTAGTGCTGGTATTAAAGGAGTGCACCACCAACTGGCGGGAGGATCTTTTTTGTTCTTTTTGTTTCTCTTCTCAGATTTCATAATTAACTTAAGAAGAGGCCCAAGGCCGTCCCATGCCTAGTCTCACTGACTCACTGAGTTTCTCCCTTTAAAGCCCCGTCTCTCCCTCTCTCTCTCTCTCTCTCTCTCTCCACCTTCTTCACCTTTCGTTACTCTTCTGTATAGTCAGTGTCTTGTCACAGGGACAAGTAACTTAAGGAAGGAAGGGTATTTTCTGCTGTAAATGTGTCAGTGAGTTCGTTAGCTCATGGTCACTTGGTCCCATTGCTTTTAGGCCCTGATAAGACAGGAACATGGTGATGAAGGAAAGCCTCTCACTGAAGGCCATCAGGGAGCACATCAAAAGAAGAGACCAAGGAAGAGAGGATAGAAAGAGAGAAAGAAAGGGGCCAGGGATGATATCTGCCCTTCAAGGGCATACCCCTAGTGACCTGGTTCCTTCAAGGGCATATACCCCTAGTGACCTAGTTCCTCAAACCAAGTCCCTCTTTCCAATGTTGTCATCAGATTATGATTCCATTAACAGGCTAGTCCATTGATTAGGACAGATTCCTCATGATCCAACCACTTCCCATTTCTAAGCACCCCACTGAGGATATGACTGAGACTTTCAGCAAGTGTGTTTTTGGAAGACTTTCCCAACTGACTCATAATACAGAAATGAAGTCACAATTAGAAAACAGCAAAGGCTCCAAACCAGGTGGAAATCTGTATTCCTAATCTCTGTTCATCTTGCTCACAGACCAGTATAAAAGAGGGATAGCCCCGCCATCTTCCTCTGAGCCCAGCGGAGGCCACTGAGGGCTCCAAAGTGCTCTCCTCAACGCAGGACCTCGGGATCACCTTGGGATCACAGGTGAGAAAAGGCAACTTGCAAATTCATCTGGAATAACAAAAAACCTAGGATAGCAAAAGCTATTCTCAACAATTAAAGAACCTCTGGGGGAATCACCATGCCTGACCTCAAGCTGTATGACAGAGCAATTGTGATAAAAAACTACATGGTACTGGTACAGCGACAGACAGGTAGATCAATGGAATATAATTGAAGACCCAGAAATGAACCTACACACCTATTGTACTGGCTAATTTTGTGTCAACTTGACACAGGCTGGAGTTATCACAGAGAAAGGAGCTTCAGTTGGGGGAATGCCTCCATGAGATCCAGCTGTAAGGCATTTTCTAAATTAGTGATCAAGGGGGGAGGTCCCCTTGTGGGTGAGACCATCTCTGGGCTGGCAGTCTTGGGTTCTATAAGAGAGGAGGCTGAGCAAACCAGGGGAAGCAAGCCGGTAAAGAACATTCCTCCATGGCCTCTGCATCAGCTCCTGCTTCCTGACCTGCTTGAGTTCCAGTCCTGACTTCCTTTGGTAATGAACACTGTGGAAGGGTAAACTGAATAAAGCCCTTTCCTCCCCAACTGCTTCTTGTTTGTGCAGGAATAGAGACCCTGACTAAGACACCTATGGTTACTTGATCATTGACAAGGGAGCTAAAACCATTCAGTGGAAAAAAGACATCATTTTCAACAAATGGTGGTGGCACAACTGGCGGTTACCATGTCGAAGAATGCAAATTGATCCATTCTTATCTCCTTGAACAAATCTCTAGTCTAAGTGGATCAAAGAACTCCACATGAAACCAGAGACACTGAAAGTTATAGAGGAGAAATTGGGGAAAAGCTTCGAAGATATGGGCACAGGAGAAAAATTCCTAAACAGAAGAGCAATGGCCTGTGCTGTAAGATCAAGAATTGACAAATGGGACCTCCTAAAATTGCCAAGCTTCTGTAGGGTAAAAGATACTATCAATAAGACAAAAAGGCCACCAACAGATTGGGAAAGGATCTTTACCTATCCTAAATCTGATAGGGGACTAACATCCAATATATACAAAGAACTCAAGAAGCTGAACTCCAGAAATTCAAATAACCTCATTAAAAAATGGGGTACAGAGCTAAACAAAGAATTCTCAACTGAGGAATACTGAAGTGTGAAGTGCTGAGAAGCACTTGAGAAAGTGTTCAACATTTTTAATCATCAGGGAAATGCAAATCAAAACAACCCTGAGATTCTACCTCACACCAGTCAGAATGGCTAGGATCAAAAATTCAGGTGACAGCAGATGCTGGCAAGGATGTGGAGAAAGAGGAACACTCCTCCATTGCTGGTGGGATTGCAAGCTTGTACAACCACTCTGGAAATCAGTCTGGCGGTTCCTCAGAAAATTGGACATATTACTACTGGAAGATCCCGTAATACCTCTCCTGGGCATATATCCAGAAGATGTTCCAACTGGTAATAAGGTCACATGCTCCACTATGTTCATAGCAGCCCTGTTTATAATAGTTAGAAGCTGGAAAGAACCCAGATGTCCCTCAACAGAGGAATGGATACAGAAAACGTGGTACATTTACACAATGGAGAACTACTCAGCTATGAAAAACAATAAATTTATGAAATTGTTGGGCAAATGGATGTATTTGGAGGATATCATCCTGAGTGAGGTAACACAATCACAAAAGAAGTCACTTGATATGCACTCACTGATAAGTGGATATTAACCCAGAAACCTAGAATACCAAGATACAATTTTCAAAACACAAGAAAATTAAGAAGGAAGACCAACGCATGGATACTCCATTCCTCTCTAGAATAGAGAATAAAATATCCATGGAAGGAGTTGCAGAGACAAAGTTTGGAGCTAAGATGAAAGGATGGACCGTCCAGAGACTGCCCAATCCAGGGGTCCATCCCATAATCAGCCACCAAATGTAGACACTATTGCATACGTCAGCAAGATTTTGGTGAAAGGACCCTGATATAGCTGTCTCCTGTGAGGCTTTGCCAGTGCCTAGTAAATACAGAAATGGATGGTCACAGTCATCTATAGGATAGAAAGCAGGGCCCCCAATGGAGGAGCTAGAGAAAGTACCCAAGGAGCTGAAGGGGTCTACAACCATATAAGTGGAACAACAATATGAACTAACCAGTACCCCTGGAGCTTGTGTCCCTAGTAGGCTATCATTGGGAAGAGAGGCCCCTTGGTCTAGCAAACTTTACATGCCCCAGTACAGGGGAATGCCCAGGCCAAGAAGTGGGAGTGGGTGGGTAGGGGAGCAGGGCGAGGGGGGGGGGGGGTTAAAGGGAACTTTTGGGATAGCATTTGAAATGTAAATGTAGAAAATAATAAAAAAAATGAGGGATCATGAGAAGGATTTCCATTTCAAGGCAGATACCTTTGCTGGTGATAATTTCTAAGTCTCCCTCTGGTAGGAAAAGTTCTTCAAAGGCCACCTAAGTGGGCAGCATTTCTAGACATTTGCAAAAGCCAACATTTCAGTAGTTACAGCCAGATCGACTGCAATGGCCTGCTGGCTTTCAGTTGCTGCTTAAAAAAAAAAAACCCATGTGCCGGGTGTGGTGGTGCACACCTTTAATCCCAGTACTTGGGAGGCAGAGGCAGGCAGATTTCTGAGTTCGAGGCCAGCCTGGTCTACAAAGTGAGTTCCAGGACAGCCAGGGCTACAGAGAGACCTGTCTTGAAAAACCAAAAAAAAAAAAAAAAAAGAAAAGCCCCATGTTTGTATAGTCAGAACTATTGTCTGTCACCTTGAGGGGTTAGTAACTGCTAGAAGGGGTGCTCATACATGTATTCACAAGTCATGCCATATGATCTCTGTCTTAATATTTACACACCTTGGGAGAAAATTCTTTGAATCAGATGGACTTCCAAATGAGAAATGTAAACTACGTTCCTGTTTTCCCCCAGAAGGGACATCTCAGCACTACTAACCTGAGACCCCATACTTGAAAGAAGTTCTTCTATAAATTAATGCTTGAGGGTGGGAAAGGCTAACAGGAAAACTGAACATTTCCCTGGAGAGAAAGCAGTCCATGACACACACAGATAGCAAGCTGTGGACGTCTCTTCTGAGTTGGGGGTTATACCTGGCTTCTGTCTGAAGGATCCCATTAAAGACAGTTTCTCAACTGTGTTAGTGCATGGCAGGAGCCAACGAACATTAAAAGCATCAGAACCCTCCCCTGGGAGCTGGCCTGGCCACGGTCTTCTTTCTAATTGTCTGGGTTTTGGACCCAGCCCTTAGCTGAACGCCAACAACTTTGACCACATTATGTTGTCTCTAATTCTCGTTGCTTCCAATGCTAACACTCATAAATGGTCTTCATTGTGTTTTACATTGACTTACAGTTTTCTAGCACTGAACATAGAGTTGAAACCCTGGGGATTCTACAGCTTTTCTTCTTGGCCAAACCATTTTGAATACGTGCCAACCATCGAAAACACACATTGGGATTCGTTTACGGGCAGATAGACATTGAGCTAAAAGAATAATGAAGGAGAAGGTGCTGGGAACAGCGCGGCCTGATGGGAAGCAATGATCCCACACGATGTCTTAGTCTTTCTGTATTACAACAGCAAGAGGTTATGTTTGAGTGGCTTCCTATGGCTGTTTCCCCCTAAAGTGCTTTTGCATTCTTTATTTACAACATCTCAGTGAGGGGAAAATGAGACAAGTACATTCTAATTCCCTAGAAAGTTATGAGCTGAGTGCCTAACACCAGAGCCAGCATCTTAGCTCTTGGTTTTCAGTTCCATGTTCTTATCATGAGACAAACCCCTGGAATTTATACAGCACAGCACTGGCTACTAGGAATGGCTGCCATTCCAGTATTAAGCACCATCGCATATGCACCTCTGGCTGGACTAACTTCCTATGAACTGTAGGATGTGGACAGACCTAATTAATTAAATGCCTGGGGCATTTAGGTTTTTTCTTCTCCCTCCTGCTCTGTCTGTAGTATACAAAAAAACCATCAACTCACTTAAGTCCCTTATTGATAAAATGCATAAAAGTTAAAAGCTTTGAAATTTAATTTTATTGTGAATTTTATTGTAATACGCCAGGATTAAGTTACCTGCTTTATAAATAGGGTTGCTTAAAAAGCCATGTGTATTTTAAATGCTAGTGTATACTGATGGTAGACAAGGAGCTTAAAACAAACAAGGAGCTTAAACAAGGAGCTTAAAAACAAATAGAATGGGAGGAAAAAGGAAATTTGGGAGCTTATGATAGTGCTGATAGTTTGTTCAGAAATATTTATTCATTTACTGGGGCTGGAGAGAAGGTTTAGCAATTAAAAGTATTCGATGCTCTTGCAGAAGACCTGAGTTTAGTTCTCAGCACCGGTATCAGAAGGTTCACCACCACCTGCAACTCTAGCTCTGGGGAATCCATTCCACTTTCTGGTCTTTCTGCGTATCTGAACACACATACAGACTTATAAAATAAAATTAGTTTTTTAAAAATCAATTCTCCTTTCTAAACATCCTTTATCTAATCTACCTTTCATTTCTAAATAAGGGTGGTAGAAATTATTGTTTACTTTAGAATCTGCCCCTACAGAACTCTATCTAAATGCTCTTCTTTGTATTTTAGTAGTAGTAGCCAAAAAGGTTTCAAACCCAAGTGTCATATACCTTAGATAAAAGATCAGACTCCCTAGTCATTCAAGAACACAATAAGGAGCTAAATGTGAATTCCCATGGCATTATTTTTTTCTTTACATTTTAACACAGTCTAAGAGAAAGACATGAACTCTGGATATATGCATGTCCTTGAAGACGACTGGTTTATCAAAAATGAGCATTTTCTACAAGTCTCCAAGGTGCAGATGTTTCTGTAAGGAGCCTGCATATTGTATTTCAATTCTCGTAGTAGAAAAAGGCTTGGCCAATGGCAAATTTCTTTGAAGCTCTATTAATGCAGTGACAACAAATATGACCTTTCTGCCTAATTATTCTGGGGATGGTTTCTTCAAAAGTGTACCATTGACTTGTAATTATCATGCACTCTTATGAAATTTAAGCAGATAAATGAGGTCAAGCTAGGCCATTCCTGAGAGAAGAAATATAATATTCAGAGAGAAGACATTCAGTATATCAGTCGCTGGAATGAGGAACACGGGATCAGCCAACACAAATCAAATGGTGCAGGGCACAGGGCAGTACTTCCTTTCAGAAAGTAACTTGCTGAAAGGGTGCACAGAGGAATACATTCTTTCTTAACTCGAGTGTGTTCGAATTCCCCTACAAGAAGTAATACTGATTTAACTCCTAGGACCTGGTACCAAGCTGTGCTACTTACTGTATTGTTTTTTTACAGAACAAAGAATCAAGACACTTTTCTATTGAACTGTGCCATAGTGAACTTAAACAAGTGATCAGAACCAGTGTGGGTTTTTTTCCCCGAACTGGATGGAAAGAGTCTGCTTTTTTTTCCCCTGCCTCCAGGGTTGAGGGGGAGACAGGATCATGTGAATAGCAGCTCTGAGATTGTTTCTGAGAAATACCACAGGACAGGAATCTGTTCTAAAAACTTTTGGCTCCAACCACAGAATAAGACCATTGTTGTGTGACCTGATTTCATTTCAGTGATTGTCCTGGCAAAGAATGACATCATCTCATTCTTTTTTCCTTGATAGTTACTCATGAATGTTTTGCAGTCCCAACCCTCAACATAATTGGACTACATTCTCACAACAGGGAAATAGCTCTTTTCCTGTTAACTTCCCATCTGAATGTATCATTATCGCAAGAGCAGAGAGAGAGAGAGAGAGAGAGAGAGAGAGAGAGAGAGAGAGGCTTTCCATGACCATCAATGTCCCTGGAGTTGGCTTTGTTCTCCTGTAAAACAAAACACTGTTCTATTGGTAGCCAGAGCTGCTGTGCAGTAGCCTTATTTAATGCTGGGACAGGTCATGACTAAATGAGAATAGAAGTTATGCCAGCAAGAGATGGTACAAGCTGATGGACCCGTGTTTCTCACCCCATTGGTATCTGCTATATTCTTTAAACACAAACTCAACAGACTGCATGTAGAAGTCCAGAGTAGAGAGATCTGCCTTCAAGTTGCATCCTTAGCACCACAAACAAAACCCAGCAGACCTCTCAAACTCACTAGATTTGATGGTGTACTATCTGAAGGGACCTCCTTAACTATGTACAAGTATGAGCGACTTTTCCTTACTATAGCCCTTGTTACTTGAATAGATTTTTACTGGAGACACATGTCAAAGTCTTTTAGCTTCGAAAGGGTGAAAGGACAATGCATAGGATGTGTTTAAATAAAAAACAGCATTGGAATACAGCCAGCCACATAGACTTCCTACCTACTGCGCTTCTGGAATGTTGTTTATTATAGGGAAAAAGCAACAGCAACTTACAGGTCCCAGCCCATGTAAGAGAGCTTTATGCACAAGTCAGGGAGTACTAAGAAGGTAATGCACAAACTATTATAAGATGTTTGTTACCAAGAGAAAGTCAATCAAAATAAAATCCTCTATGTCCCATGTGTGTAGTTCTAGGAGATACTATACACTACCATGTAGAATTGCTGGTTTTGGAGGAAGAAGAGTGGCTGGGCAGAATTTAATCCCCAGCATGGTAACAACTAAAAACAAATAGATCCAACTAAAAAGCAGCCACACCATGGAAAATTTCTATGATTATACCAAATGTGTATGAACACAGAAAAAACTGATGCATTTGAGTTGTGTGCAATTTTTGTTTTCTTTTAAAGCTTTTTAAAATGTCATAGTAGTCAGCTATTATGCTGTCTAACAATTAATGTATACTTTTAAATAGTATTAGCATTCAGTTGCCTTCTTTAATGAGAAATGCTTAGAGAAAGATTCCTCATAAGACAAGAGTCCACAGTGTGCATTGCCATAAATGCTTATTGGATACTAAGATTTTAGTAGTGTTTAGGGTCTGCCTCAAATACATCCTTTTAGAAAAGATGTGGTTTAGTAGTGCAGGTGATGAACAATTTTAAACTCACTTGATGTAGCCTCCCCTCCCCCAGCCTGAAACCTGTTTGCTCAGGGGTGGAGCTTGCTGCTCAATCATTCTGCCACGCCCACTGCTGGAGCCTGCTGCTTTGCTGTTCTGGAGCCATACACGTGGTCACCCTGCTACTGGACCCCAAGATGATTTGGCGGGAATCGGGCCCCTCTCCCTCCTTCATAACTGAGTGTCTGAATAGTAAAATTGAGCTTTGATCAGGATGACTGTCTTAGCTGCATCTTTCTCTCGCGCCACCTAGCCCCTCTTCTCTTCCAGGTTTCCAAGATGCCTTTCCAGACTAGAACCCAGACATGTGATCCGCTGGCCGGACACAACAACTTGAATATAAATTAACATATTATATTTGACATGAAATATCATATAGACTAAAGTGTCAAAGCACGGAGGCGTGCTGATGAGGAAAAATTTCCATCCTGGAGGAGGAGAAAGGACTCAGTGATTAAGTGTGTGCTGCTCCTTCCACAGATGTAGGCTTGGTTCTCAGCATCCACGTGATGGCTCAAAATTGTCTGTAAGGATGCTTGGCTTTATTAGGAGGTGTGGTCTTATTGGAGTAGGCCACTGTGGAAATAGGTTTTGAGACTCACTCTCCTCTTAACTGCCTGTAAGTTAGTGTTCTCCTAGTGGTCTTCAGATCAAGATGCAGAACTCTCAGCTTCTGCCTGAACAACGCCATGTTTCCTGCCATGTTGTTAATGGACCTTTGTACCTGTCAGCCAGCCTCAATTAAAAATTATCCTTTATAAGAGTTGCCTTGGCCATGGTGTCTGTTCACAGCAATGGACACCCTTAATAAGGCACTGTCTGTAACCCTAGTTCCAAGGGGGCTAATACCCTCTGACCTTCATTTACCCATGTGGTACCCATAAATACCCTCTGTCTCTTTCTGTCTCTGTCTATCTCCTTGTGTTTCTTTTCTCTGTATCTCTCTCTCTCTCCCTCTCTCAAACACAGATAATAAACAATTTGAAAAAAATTTCTTCCTTGGTGGCACAGTGGTTCAAAGGAATGAAGACACTTATTGTCAAGCCTGACAACCAGATTTTGCTCTCCAAGACCCACATGATAAAAGGAGAGAACTGACTCCCACATGTGTATTCGAACACACACACACACACACACACACAGAGTAAATAGAACAAAATATATTTTTACATTTTCATTCCAGTTAGGTGTCTTCAAGACTGCGCATGTAGTGCTTTCCAACATGCACAAAGCCCTGGGTTCAATCCTCAGAACTTGAAAATTAGGCTTAGTAGCCCTAAAATCTCAACACTGGGAGGTGGAAGTAGCAAGGTCAGAAATGTAAGGCTACATAGTGAGTTTGGTGCCAGCCTGTACTATGAGAGTCCCTGTCTTAAACCAAAAACAAGCAGCCACCAACAGGGTTACACAAGGCCTTCATTTTCTCACAGACATCATAGCCATTATTATAAGCTAACCCACTTAGGTGTACCCAACCTTGTTCAACAGTGCCTTGGCAGAGCACAGAAGGGACAATACCAGCCATTTCTATTCTGACAGAAACTGTGCTCAACGAAAGTTAACTATCTGTTCCCACATGGGAGTACTTTCTATGTTAATCCTAAAGTTCCCAAGTGTCCTGAGACAGTTCACAGTGTTCTTTTGGTGACTTTCACATTACAATTTATCTGTCCTTAGAACAAAAGCCAGCTTTCTAGGCGCTGGAAAGATACATCCGTATAGTACCACAAGTACCCATTGTCTTCTAGCAACCCAGCTTAAGAAGTTAAAGTGTGAAATGTCTCTCACAGGCCCATGGGTTTGAACACTTGGCCCAAAGTGCTGATGTTGTCTGAGAGGCTTATAGGACACTTAGATCATGAGGCCCAATAGTTGATATAGGCCACTAGGAACAGACCCTTGAAGATGATTTCTGCTTCTAGCTTCATCCAAACACTCTTCCTGAACTGCCCAGAAGTGAATGAGTTATTCTGTGGGTTCTCAGCCTGACAGACAAAGCCACTGCTGCCACTGTGCCTTGCCATGACAGCCCTGAAACTGTGAGTCAAGATAACCTGCCCTCCCTGAGTTTGTTCCTGTCAAGAATGACACCATGGAAAGCTAACTAATTAACACACCAAGTTAGGAGGTGCCTGAGGTCTGCCTGCGCCTCTCCTGGCTCGGTTGGTTGAGTTATGTATTTTGGAGGTAAAGAGAACGTCTAAAACTCGGGAAGCAGGTTTACATAGTGATGCTGGAGAATGAATGGAGGACTTGTTCACCCTAGGAATGTGTTCTAGCTATGTTCCCAGTCCAAGTGGTTCGTGTGTGTGTGTGTGTGTGTGTGTGTGTGTGTGTGCACATGAGCATGTGTTTGTGCATTTGCATTTGTATGTACACATGTATTTAACCCTATGCTTCAGGTGTGAGGCCAACTTTGTGGACTGGTCTCTTTCACATTTACATGGTTTGGGGGATCAAACTCATGCATTAGGCTTCAGAGGGAAGCCCTTCTAGAGGCTGAGACATCTCCCTATTCTGAACAAGGAGTTCTTAATGCTCCGCAACGGTAAGGTAAGGACCATTTTCCAATGATGGCATGAATAAAGAAGCAAAGAAAATGGCACAGGCTACAATTCTGAGGTCACATTTGTCAGTAAAATGTTCCCAGTTGTCCAGACCTACTCTAAGGAACTTATTTCTACAAAACTCCCTGCACAAGAGTATCAGGCATATGAATGCAGATGTGGCTCAGGAGGGACAGCCAGTCAGACCTGATGTTTGAATTTTTCTGTCCAAAGATGGAAAAAGGCGATTGGAACCAGCTCTGTGGGGAGCCGGCAGGTTGCTAAGAAATATGTGTTTTGCATGTTAAAGTTGAACAAAGGACTCTGACCCGGCAGTAAAGAAAACAATCCACTTCCTCATAAAAACAATCAAACAAACAAACAAACCACCACCAACAAAATGCTGAAACCAAAAAGAGTACAAGACTTAAAGGGGAGAATTTCTCATTAAAGAGAGGAAAATGTGAAATAAGAAGTCACTGCTCAGAAAAAGCAATAGAATTCCAGAAACGCGTCCATTTCATAATATGGGACAACCTAAGATGCTATGGGGTAGTGTGGGCTTCAGTAGCCCCTCAGGAAAGCAACGCTTGATGGTGAGGTTTTCATCTCCTCTGTCGCTGATTTTCAGTGGCATCATACCTGACAGCAGCCTTGGTCTCAGAGAAACGCAGACACATTGGCCTCAAGGTTCACAAAGAGATGGAGGAGAGAAGTTTCTCCTACACGTGTGCCTTAGGAGAAAGCATGGGTTTTTCTGCTTGGGAATGACTTCCTCCCGTATGCAGCGGCATCTGCTTTTCTTGAGACTGAGTGTTGCCAGGTAACCTCCCTGGCCTGGCACTCTGGATACAATGTTTCCTCATCTTCTAGATCCTGGGATTGTTGGCCTGTGCGACCTTTCCCAGCTGCTGCCAGCTTTGACATAAGGAGGGCTCTTTTCTAACAACTTCACTTTCTGTTTACTCCACTTGCAGATGACAGGTGGAGTAGCCTGTTACAGTGATGTCCCAGACAGAGAAACTAGTGGCGATTGTCTGTGATTGAATACTAAGACACTTGAGTCACCCTGGGTGGCAAGAACCTTTCAACCACTCCCCTTTCACTTGTCATAAATAGGGAAGTGGAATTAAAAAATCCCCCTCAGAAGACAGACCTGAAATCCAGACAGAATGAAAGACTTTGTTTTGTTTTCTCTTCCTGTGTGAGATTCATGGACTTTCTAGTGATTAGAGGACTGTTTCCAAGACAACCTGGCTTAATGCAAGCCTTTGAAAGAAAACCAAAGGATGAAGGATGATGCTAAAGAGGAGAAATCTGAGACCAAAAGCATAAGCTAGGGCTGGGGTTGAACTGGACATTTGAGGAACAACTCCTTGGAGTGTAGACTCCTAGACATCCACACCTCCTCGGGGTGTTCTCGGGACCAATGTCTAATTGTTGTGGTAGCTCCCCACAGGTCTCCCCTCTCCCACGCCATTTAGGTACTACCCCTCATCCTTGCAAATAAGAAAGGATGAAGACAAGCTGTGGACAGGATGGGTGACATCTGTGCACTCCTGACATTGCAGTACCCTGGGATGGCTGAGGTGGGTGGCTAGCCTGCCATTCATTTCTTGACTCTTGAGAAGCAGAAATCTACCTAGTTTTTGAACACCATATGATGTTAAGTCGTGTGTCTCTTTAGAGTCCTATTTATTATGTACTGTTTGTGGCACACCTGAGGACTGATATCAAAGATATGACTCTGCTACTTTCAAGGCCTCTCTTAGCTCTCTCCACCAAGATGGGGAATGGCATAGGAATGGGTTGGACCACAGGCTCTGATTCCTGTTAGCTCTTGAACATCCCTAACCCCTAGCCAAAGTGGCACACAGTGCTCAGGTGGGCCATGGTTCAATTAGTTAAGAGACAAAGCTTTGATGAGTACCTTTGAAGCTTCCCTGCAAGGATTCTGCCTTGAAGAATCTTCATGTCATTTGCCAAATTCACCTTCTCAAGCTGATGGCGGCTGGCCCTCAGCACCTGTGACAGAGAACAAACCAGCAATTTCTCTCATCTCTCAGATGTCACCCTTTCACAGGATCCAAAGGAGAGTATCATTAGGCGTAATCTTGTGACAACCACACATTAATTCTTTGAAACATACTGGGTAATTCAGCCCTGTTCTAGAAGCTTCCATTTTGGCTTCCATTAGTACCATTTCATATTATTCTTTACTTGGGTTTCATACACTCAATAAAGGAGAGTTCCTTTTTAAAAGATTTACAGTGTGTCCCACATTTAAAAGTTGAGGGACGTCTAATTTCAGGTTGTGGGAAAATGCACTGAATCATAGAATCTTTCCAAAGCTGTTATTTGATGAGTAGCACAGCGGGCCTTTACAAGAGGTTCAGCTTGTTTCTACTGTGCACTTACAACAGGTAGAAATGTGTCTACCGTAAATGTAGCCACTTCACCCGAGAAGCAGCACTTGCTTTGGTATCTTTCAGGAAGCATTTCACATCACACATTAACACGTACATGGCCCTTATATGTGCAATGTATAAGTCAGATGAGGAAATAATAGGATAGAATAGGAAAATGTCACATCATTTAACAATTCAATATGTCCTGTGCCTTTAAAGTCTCTTTCTCATGAAAACAACAGTGTTAAAGAGAAATTTTATGTAGAGCTTAAAGCTTTCTTACCTTCCCATAGGTGAGTGCAATTGTATGTTGGCGTAAACAGAGGGAACCCTCAGAGGCCATGGGTGCAGATTCTTTGCCTCCCCAGACCTGCATCCTCTTGCTCTGGTTAAGTGTGGGCAGTTTCAGGCTCTAATCTCAGAGCAGTAAGCATCCACTCTCTGCTGTGATGTAGGATGCTGGCTGTGGTCAGGTTGGCATAGTATAACATCAAGATAACCTACATGCTTTCTGACACTGATCTGGCCACACTTCTGTGGGAGGATGGTGGGATCCCAGTGATAACACTTTCTGGTTATGTGACATGGAGCGAGTTATTAGCCTCTACTCTTTTGAAGAGCAGTATGGCTTTGTCTCACAAGCCTGACACCCCAACAGGGAGAAAGGAAAGTAGCCTAGCACCTCTGTGTTTCACTTTCCTTAGCAGTGTTCTGATATCCTAGCAGTGAGAGGCAGAAACACGGAACCACAGACTGATGGCCAGTGACCACGGAGGAAATGGAGAGCCGCAGTAGAGTATCATTCTGTAGTTCAGACTGGCCAGAACTCACTATGCTAACTGGGTGGCCTTGAGCTCTTATCAACTGTCTTAGGTGCCTAAATGCTGAGATTACAGACATGACACCTGTACCCCAGCTTTGATAATTTTGTCTGGTAACCTAAACCAAGGTGAGGCTCTAAGACCAGTTGTCCAAGATAAGATATGACTAAAGATCTCCTTGGCAGCAGTTCCTCAGCTTGTTGTCTTAGTACTTTTTTATTGTTATGATAAGACATCATGACCAAGACGAGTAATTAGAGAAAACCTTTCATTCACTTACAGTTTCAGAGAGTTGGAGTCCATGACAACTGAGCAAAGGCACTGTAGTGGCCACAGCTAAGAATTCACATCCTGATCCACAAGAAGGGCACAGAGAGTGATACTAGGAAATAAGTCTTTTGAAATTTCAACATTGTCCCCAAGACTATATTTAGAGCTCCTCTAATAAGGTCATACATCCCAAACAGTTTTATAAACTGGAGATTAAGTATTCAAACATATGAGCCTATTTGAGCCATTCATTCATTTATTCACTCACTCATTCATTCATTCAAAGTACCACAGTATCTTTCTTCTCTCAGCTTTTATGCTTGTTGTTCCTGGCCTAAAATGCCTTCTTTTCTCTATTCCACATGCCTTGCACCAGCACAGGTTCCCCTTTGGCAACCTCTGTTTTCACTTGTTGCTATCAGCACATAGAACCTGAGATGTAATATAGCACTCTGTTATTGCCTTGTCTCTCCTGCCAGCTTTGAAGATTGTTCATGGAGGGCTAGGTCATAGGTTGCATCTCCATCTTACCCTCTTGCCACAGCGTGTAGCTCTGCTAACTGCAGGGCGGTAACTGATCATCACCATAAACTCAGGCAGTCAGGATCTGAACTGCATATTGATCCTTGGTTTGGCTTAGAGTTTGTTCACATTTGGTTAAAAAAATAACCAATTTTAATAGTATTAAAAACTATAAAATTAGTGGCTGCAGAGATGGCTCAGCACTTACTGTCACTGGCTGCTTTTGCAGAGGACCTGGATTCAATCCCTAGCACCCCATGCTGGTTCACAGTTGTCTACAACTGCAGTGCTAGGGGATCCAGTGTTCTTTCTTGGCCTTGGTCATCACTGCTCACAGATGGCAAATACGTGCAGGCAGAAACCCCAGACACATAAAATAAAAGCAAACCATTTTTTGGAAAGATGTAAAATTAAGAATTAGTTCTTGGCCAACTGTGAAACTCAATTAGGAAGTGGGTAGTCTTGATTTGAGACTCTTGCCATTTCTCTTTCCAAAGTTAGACAATTTCTATAAGCAATCACTTGGCTCAAGACTCAAGTGTTACATGAGGTATGCATGTGCATGTGCATGTATGTACCTGTGTTCCTGAGTCTGTTGTTATGTTCCTAGAATGATGTGATTAGGTGAGACATGAAAGACTTCTGAAATCTTGGTCCTAATGTCTGTAAGGGATGGGCATATATGCCAGTTGATTAGAAGTTGCCATCCACAGAAGAGTACCAGACTTTTACCTAATGGTAATCTTCAGAGAAGTAGAACTTAGCTTTCTAGCTGCCAAGCTTGGGTCAGCCAATGTGTGTCACTGTGCTTGAGTCCCTGGTGCAGAACTAGGTGATGGAACTCTGCTCTGTTCTTGTCCCAGGTGTCAGATATTCAGAAACAGAGCATTTCTGCTTTCCCAGCTTCACCAGCTCATCAGATGTTCCTGCAGAGAAATATCCTTAAGCCCCCAGGCTTTGGTGGAAGGTTAGTTGGTGATGGATTTTTTTTTTATAAGCTGTTTTAGACTTTGCTTCCTTTGCACACGGCACAGACACAATCAGAAATGGCTCAGTGGGGGCTCTCCTCATGCAGGTAGATGTTCTTTTATCGTCTCCCATTAGTGGCTCAGTCTTGCTGCTGAAGAGCATTCTTCCCTGGATCCTTTGAACCTGGAAAGTCGTTCCAAACTGCTTTCCCTAAAGGATGGTCTAAACGCCAAAAATGTCCTCAGTAGAAAATTGCAAAAAAAAAAAAACCACACAAATCCTGGCGTGGTGAGTGGTGTGTTCATGTGAGAGGATTACTTCAGATACAATGACATGAGACCAGAAAACATGAGAACTTCAGAAGCCAAACCCAAGAGAGAGTTGAGGAGCGTCCAGCTTTCCATCGAGCCTGTAACTAAGCATGCTCTGCACTCAGGTGTCTGAGTTCATCTGAGCTTCTGACGCTACAGAGGCAAGCACTGTGGCTCAGCAACTTGCATGGAGGAAACCCTGGTCAGCATAACCATGCAGGCATACCATACCCAGAGAAATCATGGAGGACTCACTAGTAGTTCAGGAAGCCTCTGCTGCCGGCACGGTCTCTTTGTGGACCGGCCAGTTGGTACCACATACTAAACTGTATTTTCTTTCTACCCCTCCTTGTGCTTTTGAGAATCTCTAACATTATCTTTCTTTCCTGCCTCTTGATCCTCTTCCCCTCCCCCTTTTCTTTGTTATGGGAGAGGTCAGGCAGGGCCTTAATCCATAGAGCAGGTTTATCTGGAATTTTACTATGCAGCCCAGAATGGTCAAGAATCCACAGAAATCCCCCAGCCTCAAATTCCCAAGTGCTGGAATTAGAGCCATAAATCACCACACCCAACATCGTTCTCTTTATCATTCTCTATTTGTTTTCCATTTCTCTTCATTTCAGGAGTGTGTGGTAGGTTTTTATTCTGTAGCCCAGGTTGGCCTGGAATGCACTATTTACCTCATGACAATCTTCCTGCCTTTCTCTTTCCCTGCTTCACTTCATCCTTTCTGCTCCCTTCTCTTTTCTTCGTTTTTTAAAGATAAAGTCTTGCTGCATAGTCTAGGTTGGCCTGATAATTTCTACTTAGCCCAGGCTAACCTGGGGTCCACAATACCTCAGCCTCCCAAGTACTGGAATTAAAGATATATATCATCAGTCTTATATTTGTTCAGTATTTTTTTAATTTTGAATTAGATTCTCTGTGTGTATCTGTGCACCCATGTCCACACATGTGCCCATATGCATATGACATGCTGTGTGTAGAGGTCAAAAGATTAGCTTCACTCATGCTAGGCAAGTATTTTCCACAGCTACACGTCTAGCCTTAGAGTCTTTTTCCCACCATGCAATAATAAGTCATTTTGGCTGGGCGCTGGTGGCGCACGCCTTTAATCCCAGCACTGGAGAGGCAGAGGCAGGCAGATTTATGAGTTCGAGACCAGCCTGGTCTACAGAGTGAGTTCCAGGACAGCCAGGGCTACACAGAGAAACCCTGTCTGGAAAAAAAACAAAACAAAACAAAAAACAAAACAAAACAAAAGAACCAAAAAACAAACCAAAACAAAACAAAAAAACCCAAAAAACAAAAACAAAAACAAAAAAACCCAAAAAGTCATTTTTGGCAAAAACTGGAATTTTCCATCGTATCAAAAATCAAACAGGGAGAGGTACAACTTCATGACAGAGCATTTGTCAAACATTTGTAAAGTTTGGTTTCAATCTCATCCCCCAACTCCCCCAAAAGTCAAAGATAATTTTCAAAGCTTTAGTCACTGGAAGGTTGGAATGACCCATCAGCTCAGATTTAGATTATAATCAAACACCATCTAAGAAATAATTTTTAAAAATTTTATGTTAGAGGTAGAAATCCCTTTAAAATCAGTGCTTAAACAGCTCACCTACTGAGAGGAAATAGTATACAAGTTTACAAGTCGAGCCACAATGTCTGGGGCTAAGTCTCTTTCATAATCAATGGCATGTACTCTGCCATGCTCATGTGGGGCAAGAGCTCAGAAATCCAGGAAATCCGAGATGCTTTGTCATAGAAGATTAAGTGCTGAGCATAGGAAGGGTCAAAGTGTTTGAGAAACCCAAGGTTATCAAGTAATCAGACCCCAAGATTGGAAAAAGTCTCAGCTTCCTGTGTGTTCAGCAGGCCTTTCTGTTTGCCTAAAATGTTAAATTGCCTTCCAACGGCCGCAGCTGGATGGAGTGCCTAGTGAGTAAGTCCTCAGTGCTCTTACAGAAGCCCTGAGTTCGGTTCTCCTCTCCCACCTAAGCAGCTCATAACCACCTGTTAACTATCCCAAGCGATTCCAAGAACTCTGGCGGCATCTGCCTCTCCTCATATGCATGTACTTAAATAATAAGTCCTTAAAGAAGTCAATTATAAATGTCACCAGCCCCTCCTCTGTACTCCCACACTTTGCTGAGGAGTGGCTCGACCTGGCTGGTGGAATTCAGGAGAAATGGTTGCAGTCCTCTTCTGGGCCAGGTAATGAAATACAAGCTTTGGTCTTGGGGTGCCTCCTCCAAAGTGAAGCGCAAGCCGCCTAGGGAGAAGCCTTCTTTTGGATGGGCAAATAGCACCAAATCTTGAATATATGATGCTCCAGAAAGTGCTCCACTCTGCTCAGTGCTCATGGCAAGGTGAAAGCAAACATTTTTTTTCCTTTAAGGCTAAACTAAGGGCACCTAGACATGGCCTATCTCTTGTGAAGTCAATGAGAACATAGTCCAGTAGACAGACAGCAGGGACCAAGAGTTAAGCAACAAATCCAGTGAGCCAGGATACAGACCTTTCTTGGGAACATTAACACAGAAGAGGGAGTAGTCTTTACCTTCCTACTCAACATTGCATAGAGAGGAAAGTCTGCTAATTTTATACGCTTAAAAAGCTGTTTTTAAGATGAAGCAGGGGAGATAGCTCAGTCAACAAAGCATTGCCATTTGGGTGTGAGCACCTGGGATCACTCTCCAGGCTCAGAATAAAAAGCAAGCATGGCAATGGCATGAGCCTGTAATACCAGTGCTGGGAGGATCCCAGGAGCTGATTGGCTAGCCAGCTTAGCCTAACTGGTGAGTCCCAGGTCCCAGTGAGAGACCTTGTCTCCAAAACAAAACAAAATAAAACAAGGTGGATGCAGTCAGTGCCTGAGGAAGACAAACAACCCAGGATGTCCTCTGGTACACACACACACACACACACACACACACACACACACACACACACACACATACATGCTTACACACATTTACACACCCCCACACTTAGACACATACTTAAAAGCTTATTTACACATACCTCACTTACATGCACATAAATACATGCATGTGCTCACACACACTTACACATCTTAAAACACACACACACACACACACACAGAGAGAGAGAGAGAGAGAGAGAGAGAGAGAGAGAGAGAGAGAGAGAGAGAGAGAGACCCCTCTATCTTTATTCAATGGTACAATTCCTTACTAACTGCTAATGTCAATGAACTCTATTCTCAGCTTGCACCTTCTTTTGCTCCATTGTGTCCTCCTCTAGCTAGCTACTCAGTTGCCTACATCTGAAACTACATTAGAAATGTTCTGTCCCTTCATTCTGTTCATCCAGGCCCATGCTATGAATTTTATACCTTCAAAAAATGTCTGGAATCTTAGTCTGTTGTCCACCTTCACAGCCCAGGCCTCACACCTCCCATTTGATCGCAATGGTCTCTCCTCAGTTCTCCTAGTTTGCAGAGTTCTGCTCACTGGCCTTTGCACAGCCCATACTTCATATGGTCAATAGGAGACACAGACAAAATCTTTCTAGGACTCGGGGTGTAGTTCTGGGGTGGAATCCTTGCCTAGCATTTAGAAGGTCCTAGACTTCATCTCCCGTACCGCGAATACAAATAAGCAAGAATATTTCTAAACTATGAGTCACATCTGCTTTCCATTTCCCAGCTCTACAAAAATTCTTTTGTCTCTTCTTTGAGTGAAAAGCAGACCCCAAAATAGTGGACATGGAGGAGTAGGAGTTCTGGGCCACAGATGCTTCCCCCCACTGACCTGGGTTTGCTGCAGGAACAGCAGCCCGAGGAATTAACACTATCAGAGGCTGGGGAGATGGCTCAGTCAGTTAACACTGGCTGCTCTTCCAGAAGACCCCAGTTCAATTCCCAGCCCCTCCATGGCAGCTTACAACTGTCTGTAGCACCAATTATGGGTTATCTGGTACCTTTACTGACATATACAGGCAAAATACCTGTGCACATAAACTAGTAATACCTGCAAGTTTCTTAGTAATATATTCTGGTGGAGCTATAAACTGCAGATCAGAAGCTCGTCTGTGGATGTGTGCCTCACTAGAATTAACATTGTGCTGACATATCTCTCTTGGATTCAATAACCAGGCTATGACTAGTTCATAGACTAGTCTACCTCTCTGTATTGTTCATCAGTGCTCTTCCTTTCTGGAAAGTTCTTCCCGTCAGCTGCTTATTGTTTGAAGCCCAGCCCATCACCATCACCTTGTGAAAGGTCCTGGCTTCCTCAGGCAGAAGTAACAGTCTGAATTGGGCATCTTCTCTCAATCCTGAACACAATTCCTTTTCAGATATATAAAAAAAGCTAACTATTATGGGATTATCTGTTGTTTTGATCTGTTCCTCAGAACAACAACTCTTCCAAGACGAGACACTTTACCCACCTGAGTATTGCTACTGCTTAACACAGCGTGCCATCTATCCATCGAAGAAGTGAAGTAAAAGACGAAAGCAGGGGCTAAAGAAATGGCTCAGGACTTTGGAAGGAGCACTTACTGCTCGCTCTTCCAGAGGACCCAAGTTCAAATCCCAGCATCCACATCAGGTATTTCATAATCACTTGTAATTCTAGCTCCAGGAGGTCCAAAGGCACACATATAAATAAAGATAAATCTTAAAAAAGATGAAAGCAAGAACAAATAGGAAAGCACCAAATGTACTAAAATAGCGCAGTGTTCAAACTACATGCTAGATACTTTTCTATATTACATTACTTCCCGTGCTAGATAATTATTTTTATATTACTTCCTTGTTAAATACTTTTTTATATGATTTCCTTGCTAGATACTTTTCTGTATTTCTTCCTGCACTAGATACTTTTCTGTGCACTTCCTTTCGTCCTTCCAACACTCATCCCCTGGGGATGTGGAGTTTTGGCTCATTTCCTAGAGGTCTTGCTGCTGCCTTATCTTACTGCTGGTCCTCAGGTGACAGTGACACAAACTCCGACTTGAATCTTATCTGCCTGTGTCCCCTCTGCTGTAACTGAGGCTAAGGTTGACATGACAGGGCTGGTCTTTGTAGACCCTGCCTGACATAGAATGTTGATGGATTTCATCCCAATGTAGAGGTAAGAGAACTAGGGCTCAGCTTCAATTGTATCTTACAATTTCTTGATAGTCACAGATAATTTGAAGTAGAAATATAATTTAAATAAGAATTTTAAATTTAATTGAAATAATTGACTTATTCGTTTTTGCATTTTTTTTTTCCTGTGACAAGCTCTTCCATGTATCTTCAGCTGGTCCTGAACTCACGATCCTCCTGGCTCAGGTTTCTGAATGCTGAAATTGCAGGCATTCCACCACATCTGACTTAAAGGAAATCTTTAAAACTTGACAAGGAATCTTTCTATTTGGTCCATTTTGCACATAAAAGAGAGAGAGAGAGAGAGAGAGAGAGAGAGAGAGAGAGAGAGAGCTACTCACACACACACACACACACACACACACAGAGAGAGTGAGAGAGAGAGAGAGAGAGAGCTACTCACATACGCACAACTCTGTTATACAGGACACAAGTCTGTCTAGTGCTGCAAATGACAGCTTAGTGGATTAATCACAATGCTTAGAGCATTCAACCTTAGGCATCCTTGTAGATTTCTAAGTTTTCTTTCACAAAACAGTATTGAGTAATAATAATTTTCCATTTCTCATGATATGAGGAGATACAGTCATGGCTTTACCAATGCAAATTATACAATTACCTCCAACAGAACTTTATTCCCACGGCCTTCCGTTAGCAACAGTAGTTCTACCTGTTCAGAGCATGCACCTCACTCTGTTGCTCTACAGGGCTGGAGAGAGGTGACATCTAAAAGCCACATGCCACATCCCCGAGCTGAATATTTTATGAATGATGCATTCTTTATGGAGAGCAAGTTTAATAATTTGGCTCTGGGCTTTGCCAGCACTTAAGTTGCTTTTGTCCATGCGTCTTTAATATTGAACCATTTGGTCTACAGTGAAAAAAAATTAATGAAAGCTAATGTGCCCACTGAAGTCACTGTGTTTGTTATGTTTACAGAAGCCAGCAGAAGTTTCAAGCCTCCTGTGAAAGTTTATTTCATAGTATAAAAAGAAACGTCAAGCAATTATATTTACCTGAAATTGTGAGTAGCCGAAACAGAGAAACTGAAAATGAAGACAGTTACAATCTCTGCATTGCCCAATGAACCAAGTGAGTAACCAGGTTCCTTCCTGTAAGGACTTGGAGCCAGCCTGCTTGTAATGTAGCCAGGCTAGGCTAGACTAGAATGCACTGGTCAATCTAAGAGCCTCTTCCGGGTGTTATTTTGTCAAGTGAATTATCGTCTGAAATCTTTTTCTCTTCTAGTATTTTTAGGAGAGCCCAAACTGGGAGGGTGGTGAAGTTTGGCTAGAGACACGTTTTCCATCATCTAAGCATCTCATGTAGGGGTAGGATCACAAAACCATAAACTGAACAAGAGGCAGAAAGGAAAACCTGTTTTCTTTTCAGCAAAAGTAGATCATCATACTTACAAAAGTCGCCTTGAAAGTCTTCTCTAGAGAAAAGGCTCGGGAGCAGGGGAGAAGCAGAGGAGCAGAGATTAGGTGGCAGCAGGGACTTCCTTCCTCCTCCTGAATGGGAGAGTCATTGTTCCTTATCGCCCTGACCTCTGCGGGGCTCCAGGAGCCAGGGAGGGAGGCTTGGCCTCTGATCCCAGCCGCCCTCTCTCCTGGCCTCTGGGCCTCGGATTTCCAACTTGCAGATAAAACTGCCCGACCTGACACCAGTTCCAAGATTCATTAGGGACTGACTGCGAAGTGCTTGCAAGATGCAGTTATATAAGCCCGGCGTATTATTATCATCACACACCCCCATAGACCCAGCTCTGCCAGACAAACAAAAGGCAGTTCCAAGAAGAGGAGGAGCAGAGGCACAAGTTCCACTGGGGGTGAATTTCGGGACACTGCTGAACTGACTGGGAAAAAAAAACCACCATCAGGCAACCCAATAGGAGTATGCAAACCTCCGCAAACAAACTGAGTTGCAGCTGGCCGGCTGGGAGGGAGGAGGCGGGGAGGGAGTCAGGGTTTCCAGGCATGCGGTTCTGGCGCTTGGAGCATCCAGTACAGTAGGTAGCTGTGGCAGGACTGAATGGATGAGGAAGATGTGGGCTTTGGAAAACCAGGCATTCCTGAGGCCAAGTACTTTGTAAACACTGATCGTTCTTAAACCCGGACCCGGTGCTCTGTTCTCATTATTCCTGGTCTCCTTTTCCTAATGGTGGTTTGCAGAGAATCTCCTGTTCTCTGTGGAGTTCTGTTTGAAACTTGTCTGGGTCCCTGCTCTTTCCTTTGTGAGAGCAACTCCCCACCCCCAAAGCCAGAGTCATCTGAGAAAGTTCCCTGCCACCATGGTCCTCATCTCTTAGCTTTTTGTTGTATTTTCTTTCTTTCTTTCTTTCTTTCTTTCTTTCTTTCTTTCTTTCTTTCTTTCTTTCTTTCTTTCTTTCTTTCTTCCTTTCTTCCTTTCTTTCTTTCTTTCTTTCTTTCTTTCTTTCTTTCTTTCTCTCTCTCTCTCTCTCTCTCTCTCTCTCTCTCTCTCTCTCTCTCTCCCTCCCTCCCTCCCTCCCTCCCTCCTTCTCTCTCTGTCTCTCTCTGTCTCTCTCTCTCTCTTTCCTTCTAAAAGATTTTATATATTTATTTTATGTATGTGAGTACACTGTAGCTGTACAGATGGTTGTAAGCCTTCGTGTGGTTGTTAGGAATTTTCAGGACCTCTGCTTCCTCAGGACAACCCCACTCTCTACGGTCAACTCGGCTCGCTCAGTCCCTGCTCGCTCCGGCCCATAGATTTATTTATTATTATACATAAGTACACTGTAGCTGGCTTCAAATGAACCAGAAGAAGGCGTCAGATCTCATTACATGTGGTTGTGAGCTACCATGTGGTTGCTGGGATTTGAACTCAGGACCTTTGGAAGAGCAGTCGGTGCTCTTAATCGCTGAGAGATTATTATTACCCTTGCCTGCTCTTAGCATTCCCGTTCTGGGGTAAAGACTCCTATCCTGTCACTTAAAGCTCACAGTTTGTGTTTGTACAGTAATTTTCCCCTTCCGGTGCCGCCCTCCAGTATCACCTACCCGGCAGCATCTTAGAAAATGAATCACTCTCAACAGGTAGATTTAACAGTCATTATGTTTAGGACCTTACACTCACATTCTGGCTCCTAAAATCTAAAATCTCTGCTCCCCTGGAAAAGCTCACCCCAATTTCTCTCCTGTCTTAGTGTCCACAACGCATCTTGCTACTGTTCCCAGAGCTCCCTCCTTGTCCGATCCTGCTGATGGCCCGAGTCAGCTCAGAACTGCAGTCCGTACCTTACTGAGTTTACTGAATTAGTTTGAGTAATTAGGTTTCACTTTGTAGCCAGGGCTGTCCTGGAACTCACAGAGATTTTCTACCTTCCTTTGCCTCTGCCTCCCCATTGATTATTAAAGGTATGAACAACCAAATCTGGATGGCATTGAATCCATCTTACAGCTTGACTGAATCTCACCTGTGTCTTTTGAGTTATGGAAGAGCCTACCCACAGGTTGGTTGTTCTGGGTATGTCTGAAATAGACTTATACCTGTTTGTGGTTCCCCTTCCGTGTTTAAATGACTGAGAATTCCCATGTGTAAATGATTGAGAATGTAAGTTTAAAAGGGAGAGGCTATTTATGGGATGATTCCCCAGTAGGGCAGTCTCTGGATGGTCCTTCCTCAGTCTCAACTCTGAAGTTTGTCTCTGTAACCCCTTCCATGGGTATTTTGTTCCCCATTCTAAGAAGGATCGAAGTATCCACACTTTGATCTTCCTTCTTCTTGAGTTTCATGAGTTTTGCAAATTGTATCTTGGGTATTCTAAGTTTCTGGGTTAATATCCACTTATCAGTGAGTACATATCATGTGTGTTCTTTTGTGATTGGGTTATCTCACTCAGGATGATATCCTCCAGATCCATCCATTTGCCTAAGAATTTTATAAATTCATTGTTTTTAATAGCTTGGAAGGCAGAAGAGGGCATTGGACCCTCTGGGACTGATGGTTGTGAGCCACCATATGGGTCCTGGGGATAGAATCCAGGTTCCGTGAAAGAGCTATCACCCCAGTCCCCTAATGAGCATTAGTAACCTACTAGTATCTTGAAATACAGTCATTTAACCTTTGTTTTACCAATGGGAATACCAAGCCTGGCTGTGGTAACCCACTCTTCATCTCTAGAACACAATCTCTGAGGGAAGCAATCATTAAGGAGGGAAGATTCATTATGGATCATGGTTCCACGGACTTCTGCCCGTGCTGGCTTGTCTGTTCTTTGGGCATCATTCCAACTCGTATTAGTGGTATAAGCGACTAGGTTTGATATCTTGGGGCCTCATTGAACCCAAACCCACAAGTTCCTCTGTTTTCCCCAAATTTGCAGTCCAGCTAGTAGGAAGGACTCTCCACTTGGCTTGGCCCCCTGTCAATCAGATCAGCATACATCATCCAGTCATCAACTCAACTCAGCTTCCTGGGCTTCATTCAGCTCAGTCCTGCCATGGAATTTGTCAAAGGAGCCAACCCTGTTCTCCCCTGCAAGCTCTCTCTGGCTAGACACAGACACTCCATCCCAGCTACAAAAAGCTAGCCTCCCCCGGTTCTGTGATTCACTGTACTCCCAGTCCCAGAGTGCATCTGGTCTTGAGCCTCCTCCCCCAGGCAGTGAGTACATGACTAAGTGGATCTTCACTGCTCAGCGTCCAGTGCTGTGAGCTCAAATGTCCCCAGAGCTCTAGGGTGGAACTAAGAGAACAAAACAATGACCAGACATTAATACTAATACTAAAAGGAATTTATTACACAGACCTATTGCCAAACAGACCATCTTTAGACTTTCGCTAAGCATTATGCTATTCGCAAGTAGAAATAAATTTTAGCTCAAATAATGTCAACCAGAACTAACCTTTATTAATTTCTATACCCTTGAGCTTTGCCATCTGCTGTTTTTAATTTGTATTTTGCTCACCTAGAGGTCTGGGAGGTCAGTAGCTTTTTCCCTTTCTTTGAGCAAGCTTTAGCTCCAGTCCTGCCTGGAGGCAAAGAATAAAAAGATGACCCTTTCATGACTGTCATTTAAATCCACTAACTACATTCTTCCAGGAAAAAGCAGCAGAAGGAATTTTTCTCATCTCCATAGATGGCAGCTTATAATAAACTTTTTTTTAACCTGAGACATCCTATTATTAATATATTCCCAAATTCTCAGCCCTAGAAACAAACCTTCCGATGTAATTTCTTTCCTGGCCGTGCGATTTACAGTGGAAAGGTCATGTTTGCACTAGACTTTGGTTTGAAATTAATCTTCTCTCCTTTCTATAGAATCCAGGCACTTTATTATTTAGTCATTTCCAAATATGAAATGCTTGTCATTCTTGAACAACAACCTAATCTCCCCTTTGTGGGTGGAGAAAGGAAAACTGCAAGCCACTGCCAGGACACAGATCACTTGGAGGGTTATGAGAAGGCCTGAAGTGCCTTCCTCTATGTCTCAGTCTACAAAATAAAGATGTAAAGTGTCTCTGAGCAGCATGTACGATATTCTCCTGCCATGGAAAGGTGTTCGTGCAAAGCCCATCTGCATCTGGGTATGGGATACCCTGGGAGTGTTGGCAGGAGGATTGCAGAATTGAGTAGGCAAGGCTAAGTAGTGAGTTCTTTTTAAAATCTTGTTTATTTTTTTTTAACTGAATTTGTTTAGTTTTAGTAAGTGTATGAAATACTGGATTTTTGTTTTTTGTTTTTTTGTCTTTTTTGGAGGGTGTAGTGGTGGTGGGGTTGTTCCAAGACAAAATTTCTGTCTGTAGCCCTGGCTGTCCTGGAATTCACTCTGTAGACTAGGCTGATCTCAAACTCAAGAGATTGGCCTGCCTCTGCCTCCCAAGTGCTGGGATTAAAGGCATGTACCTCTATACTGGGTTTCTTTGTGACATTTTCCTGTCATTCTATTTTGCTTGTATTTACCCCCTGTCATTGTCCCATATGCTGCCCCCTACTCCAGATGGTATCTGTCTTCTTCCTAAATAGTGCCCTTTCTGTTTTCAAATTATGGATGTGTAGAGTTAAATCTAGGCCCCCTCTAGAGAGAGAGAATATGCAATAGCAATGTGTGTCTCTTTTCTCCTCTCTCATTATATATAATTAGTTAAAGGTCAACTTGGGCTAAATAGCCAGTCTCTGTCTTAAAAAAGAAAACCTCAATAACAAAGTGTACTTGGATTCCGTTGTACAAAATAAATAGATATCTTCAGACCTCCCAACACTGAGGCTCTACCTTCACCATACCCCCTTGTCTTTCTGGTGCTATAACCTATATATAAACATACAATACTAGAGCAAGGACCCATTTCAGCCCTATCTATTGCTCATCAAACCTCTACCAAGGGGGGTAGGAATAACTCTTGTAAGATCTCATAACATTTTATCAACATATACACTGAGCTTTTATGTTATTTCTGAAGCCAGACGAGACCCTGCCCATCCCCTCACTTCAGAGGCTTCCTCGCTTGACTAATTCTAAAGAGTAAATTGATTTTCTCATCATTTGCTGCCTTTGACAATAGGAAGGCCGGCGTGCCCAACATTGCTAAAATGACAGCTCCCTTCCACCCAAGGGGAAAGAATGCGTGTTAATATCTTTAATGACTGGCATCTTTATGAGAAATGCGAAATCATTTATCCTCAGCAATAACTCGCCTAGGATTAAAACATACTTGGGGCTTAGAGCGGAAGTAATCTGTCAGGAGAAATTATTTAGACTGATGTGAATTAACGGAGTAAATTGGCTTCCAATAGCTTCCTAAGGACATGTTGATTCAAGTTGGTTGAAAGTTAGCATGAGATTCAGGAGAATGTGGTAAAGAACTGGCATTCTAGAGGCGGAAAATGTACCACGTTTACTGGATAAACTCGGTTGTGTCTACTACGAACTTGAAATGATGTCAGGAGGACACTGAAATCAGGAGGACAAGCTGAGTAAGCAGACAGATGGCTCGCTTACTCAGAACAGCAGTGGGACCGAACAGAACCACCTCCTTGTAAGGCCCTGGAGTGTTCACTGGGCACTGGTCTAGTCCTCTCAGGGCTGCCTTTAAAGGACCAGTGCTGCTTTGGAGCTAGCTACTGTGCAGCAATGTGCAGGAAGATCAATGTCCTACAGGAGCACCTGCCTCCACTAGTGATGACAGCTAACAAGTTACCAGAGTTTCACTATTCTCTTCCTCTAAATTTTCACAGCAAACTCTGTATGTATGTATGTATGTATGTATGTATGTATGTATGTATGTATGTATATGTATTTATTTATCCTATTTACCCAGAAACTCTAGGAAAGTATAGAAGAAGCGTTCTAGCTGTCTGGGAATCATAGTTGTTGGTCTGGAAAACAGGCATAAATTGTTAGAAAATGTAAGCTGCCTCCGTGTAATTGATGCCCACAATTACACGGAAGCTTCTCAGGAAATCTGAGAGTCTGAGTGTCTTGTAAGAACTTGCTCAGTGCTACCTTTTTTAGGGAATGGGAAACACATTCTCTTTCCATGGAGCATTGGCTGAGAGGGGATCCCGGTAGCCACTTGGGTTTGTGTGTTTAAACATGCACAGAGAAAGGTATGGGCTGATGGCATAGCTCTGTGACAGACCCCTGGCTCAGCACAAGCCAAGCCCTGTTCACTCCTTGATAACCCCCCAAAACAATTGTGATATACACACACATGCATGCATGCATACATACATACATAGGTTATGTCTGTCTGTCTGTATGTATGCATATACAAAACTAGTAAGAATCTTGTTTATGAGATGGAGACCTCAATATTTCTCTGTCTTTAGACCAAGGAATAAACAGTCCTTTGATGGTCTAGGAAATGAAAATTTTCATGTGAGTATATATGTGTGTTGTGTATGCATGCATGTAGACGCCAGAGAATAACATCTCTGACACACCTCAGATGCCCTCTTCCTGGATTTTTGAAACGGTGTCTCTTACTGGCCTAGCCTGCTATCCAGGCTCTGGGATTATTGTCTCTACCTCTCCAGTCATAGTCACATAAATGTGCTAAATTAAAAGCACATTTAATGTCATATGGGTTCTGGGTCTTGAATTCAAGGTCTCAAGTACTTTCCTGACTGAACCAACCCCTGAGCTACCAATTCCATGTTTTATGGTAGAATTTTAAGATCTAAGCCTAGGTACATTAGGGGAGGGTAGACTGACAGAGACAGAGAAGACATTGAGCACAAACTAAATCAAGTTTGTCACTTGGTCTCTGTGTTTGCAAGTGGAGGCGCAGATGCTAGAGTGGTGTCATGCATGCCAAGGGCCAAGTGCTGGGGGGAGGCGAGAGGAACAGACTGGGTGTAGGCCAAAGGGGAGCAGGGGTTGTAAGAGATGGACACAGGATGTCATCCACTGCAGAGGTGCCGACTAGAGATGCTGGACAGAGAGAAAAGGCCTCAGTAGGCAGAACCTGCACGAGCCCCTTGCCTGGGGCTGAGAACTGCCCAAGTTGTTATGAAGCGGAGGCTAAGACTTGAGCCAGGGACAAGCAGAACAAGCAGGATGGGAAGTGTTAACAGCAGGCAGGGCCAAGCTGAGTCACCTGAGCAAGGTTGCCTGACTCCAGGAGAAGCAGATTTTACCCATAATCTCCTCACATCGCAGTAAAGTCCAGTGAGTGCCTGAGGTGAATGTGTTGAACAGGAATCTCTGGACTAAAGCAATGGCGGCTTTTCAGAAGCAAGTGGAGCTGGGTGAAAGTGGGCCTCTGTGCTCACCTGTCTCATTCGGGCAACCCCACCCCCATCTGGGTGATTGGCATGTGAAAGTTCAGAGTGAAGAGACACCACAAAAGGGGCCACTGAAAGTGTGCCTTCAAGGGGCGTGGCCTGGGAGGCAGAGGAAGGCAGATCTGTGACATCAAGACAGCTTGGCCTACATCGCAAATTCCTGTCAGCCTGCGCTGCATAGTGAGACAGACCCTGGTTTTTTGTTTTGTTTTTTTAGGGAGAAGGAGAAGAAGCTGGTGGTGGTGGTGGTGGTGGTGGTGGTGGTGGAGGAGGAGGAGAAGGAGGGGGAGAAGGAGGAGGAGGGAGGAGGAGAAAGAGAAAAAAGGAAGAGGAGGTAAGGTGAAAAGGTGTTTGCCACCACAGGCCCTGCTTGACTCATTGCTTGGTGGGAAAGTGCCTGTGTCTCCTACAAATAGCCGTGCTCCTGCTCTGGCCTTTGCCAAAAATTTTGGATTCTTTATTTAAATGCTTAGAGCAAAAGGAAGGAAAGATCCTGAAATCTAACCAGCAATATGCCTGAACCTTTTTTTTTTTTCCTTTTCCTTTTTCCTTTTGTCATTCAGACAAGTGACTGTAATCTAAACAAAGTGATCCAGTCAAAGGCCACATCTGTCAAATTATCAAGAGGGCAGTTCAGCTTTCCAAGGGCTGACTTAATCATTTAAAAGTATAATTTCTTCTCTCCCCCCCCCCCCCTCTCTCTCTCTGTCTGGCTTCAAGACTGTGCTTTGCTATAAAGCTGAGGTTTGGTGAATAGAGCCAACTTAAATTTTAGGTCTTGTGTTTAAGTATTTAGACCATAATGTCTTAAAAGCTTTTTAATAGAGAACTGTAAACATCGTTCATTCATTAAACAAGCAATTATTGAAAGTTTAGAGTGGACCAGGGACTGTTGTGGATTCAGATAAGATTTTTCAACTCACCTTTTAATGTGTGTGTGTATGTGTGTGTGTGTGTGTGTGTGTGTGTGTGTGTGTGTGTGTGTGTATTCTTACAAACTATGTTCTTGAATAGAATTTGGCAGGGTTAAAAAAATTAATAAATACAAGGAAAAGAAATTGATTAAACTCTTAACTAGGCTTAAGTAAAGAGAACACCCAGGGCAGGACTCTTGCTCAGTGTTGGAAGCCTGGGTTCAATCCTTAGTGCAACAAAAATACATTTAAATGTCTATGTATATGATGTGTGTATATACATATAAGGTTCACTGAGATGGCTCAGTGGGTAAAGGCACTTGCTGCCAAGTGTGATAACCTGAGTTTGTTTCCCTAGGACGCATATGGTGGAAGGAGAGAACCAACTCCTGAAAGTTGTCCTCTGATCTCTACATATCTGTAATGGCATGTACAAATGTAATAACAATTTCAATAAATAAATGAATAAAGGTACTATTCAGGGGATGGGAGAAAATGTAATATCTAGTTTCCTGGTATCCCATCCTGCTTTGGTGCCTAGCATTGCTGGAGGGGGTCAAACTCTAGAGCTCAGCTTCTTACACAAAAGTTGGGGAGAAACCAAAGAGAGGGAGAGAGGAGGGCTGAGAAAGGGAAAAAATATCCCTTCCCCTAAATGTACTAGAAGTCACCTGTACACATCATGATACTATATTACTAAATGTTAATATTTCAATGTGTTTTACACAAGAATAAAAATATTATATAATGCATGACTTAATTTTAATGTTTTACCTAAGAATACAAGATATAACACAATGTATGAGACAGGCAGAGGCAGAGGCATGATTGCTTCAGTCTGATTTAAGGCTTGTCCTAGACAACATAATGAGATTCTCATCTCAAAAGTAGAGTCCAAAATTAAATTATGAATTGTCCTTGACCAGTAGCACTGGCATTTGTGACTGACTGGAAGGTGGTGTGACCCTGGTTTGTAAAGACATTGAAGTGGAAGTTAACTTCTCAGTTTATACAAATGGATTACAGAAAAGAAGTGAAATCCATATCCCTCACACTGGGGCGCATCAGCTCCACTCTGTGTATAATTAACTCACTTTCTCGTGTTTTCATTTCTTTACTAAAACCTGAAAGCTAAAAAGAGTTGCAAATTTAATGGAAAATGAAAGACAACAAGAAATCAATTACTCAGATGGATCTGTGGTTGATAAATTGTCCTAATTGCTTGCTTTATAAAGATCATTCTCAGGTACATGTATCCCTCAACTTATGGTGGGGTTTACAGCCCGATTGGGATGTTGAAAATTGAAAATACCATTAATTGAAGATTCATTTGGTCCATGTAACCCATCAAACATCATCACCTAGACACATGAAACAATCTCAGAACACTTATGTCAGTCTCCAGTTAGGCAAAACCACCCAAGCAAAGTCAATTTTACAATAAATAGCTGACTATCTTAGGAAATTCATTAAATATTCTACTGAAAATTGAAAAATAGGGTGGATGTATGGGTGTTCTTTCAGCAGTTATGACTGTGGAGTTAATCATTAAGCTGAACCAATTTGTCAGAGTTGGCTCTCTCTCTCTCTCTCTCTCTCTCTCTCTCTCTCTCTCTCTCTCTCTCCCTCTCTCTCTCTTTTTCTCTGTGTGTGTGTGTGTGTGTGTTGAAGGGACTGGGACTAGAAACATAAGAAAAACTATGCTCCTTATCTTAAAAATATTGAAAATAATCTTCAGAGGTTATGGTCTTGTTGACTAGATATTAACATTTTGGTGTGTATTATCTATGAAAGTTTCCTATCCTTAAACATGGGCAGGAATTTGATGTAATATTTTATGTAATATTCTCCATAAGGTTGCAAAACCCAAATAAAATGCTTAAAAGTGCTTTACAAAGTTTTAGGTGTCAGTTATTATATGAAATTTAAGAGTGTATACTTGGGCTGGTGAGATTGCTCAGCGGGTAAGAGCACCCGACTGCTCTTTCGAAGGTCCGGAGTTCAAGTCCCAGCAACCACATGGTGGCTCACAACCTCCCATAATGAAAATTGACTGCCTCTTCTGAAGTGTCTGAAGACAGCTACAGTGTACTTACATATAATAAATAAATAAATAAATAGATAAATAAATAAATAAATAAATATTTAAAAAAAAAAAAGAATGTATACTTGAGGCCCGAGAGATGAGTTAAAGCGCTGGCCACCAAACCTCAGTCTGATTTTGGTCCTCGGAACTTCCACGGTGGTGGGAGAGAAGCAACGCCCGAAATTTTTCTTCTGACCTACACATGTGGGCTGTGACATGCCTCCTTCCAAATAAATATATAAATATAATTTAAAAAGTAAACATGCACATTTTATAAATTATGGAGAAAAACCAAATTATGCTCAGAGAGCTCACAACTTGGAGTACAATACAGACAAGAAGCCCATTCACTGTATAAAAAGCTGACGATTGGTACCAAATGTGTCTCTGTGATGGGAAAACAAGAGAAAGTTCCCTATTCATCATTTTGAGTTGAGGCCTGATGCTTTGGGGGGTCCAGTCTTTCACTTTAGCAGTTTGTCCTTTTGTGTGTGTTTTGGAGTGGTGATCGTCTTTGAGAAAGGCAGTAGAAGGACCACTTCAAGGGGCTAGCAGCAGCCGCTGCCCGCAGCGCAGCGCAGCAGTTTCTTCAGTGACCAACAGACACCAGTGCAGTGCTTTTGCTTTCGCTATGGACAACTGCGATTTGAGCAGGACCAGGAAGCACCTGCAGACTGTTGAGGGGCAGGTCTGACTTGGGGATAGCGTGAGTACAGCTCTCGTGTACACGTGAGCCAGGCGTGAGCAGGCTTGACTGCTGAGAGTCAGTATCTAGTACTCACTGTAGTGCGACTCCTATATACAGAAATGGGTCTATAATTCTGCTATGTTGCCTTCACACTTCCAACAAAACAACCCAGCAGAAGCTGTAATATAGGTAAGCCCAATATTTGCATAATCCTAGCTGGATTTGCCATCACATTTTCTAGCAAATTAGAACATGAGCAAAATATACCAGCAAACACACTCTTTGTCCTACGACATACTTCTTTCACCACTCTGAAAATCATCATGGTTTCCTTTAGCTACATAAAACAAAGAGGAAATATGGAACTTAAAAAAAATTTTTTTTCCAGAAAGTAAAAAACCACAGCCAGGTGTGGTAGCACACGCCTTTAATCCCAGCACTCGGGAGGCAGAGGCAGGTGGATTTCTGAGTTCGAGGCCAGCCTGGTGTACAAAGTGAGTTCCAAAACAGCCAGGGCTATACAGAGAAACCCTCTCTCGAAAAACAAAACAAAACAAACAAAACAAAACAAAACAAAACAAAACAAAACAAAAAGCCACACTTGCTCCTTGACAAGAAATCTTTTTAATTTCAGATTATTAAGTTGTTTTCTTATGGTGCAAATGGGAAATGTAAAATAAGGAGTATGATACTCTTTTGTTAACCAATTTTAAATGTTCTCTTTGCATACAGATAGTTTTAAATATAACTTATGTGGGTTCATAATTGTATCTATACTCCTGAATTTAAATGTAGTACAGAGTTTAGCTCTTCCATTTCTTTTAGAAAAGCTCTATTACTTGAGGAAGTCTTCCAAATGACATTGTATTGCTGAGTGACAGTTCAGCTGCTCACATTCAGTAAGATTGTCCACTAATGACAAAGCATGTCATATTTTGAAAAAAAAAATTAAATAGAAGAGCAAAGAAGTCCGAGTCAGGAGTCATGAGTTCTATGGGTAAGGCTAGAGCTCACTCACTTTCTTACTGAGGGTCTTTGTAATGAATCTCCATGACTCCCACCAAAAGTTCTGGGTTCTCACACTGAATGCTCCTTCTCCAGGAGATCAGGGAGTGCTGTACTCCCTCAGCTCTGCCTTTTTGGTGCTCAGCAGTGGCAGCTCTCTTTGCTTCATCAAATACTGCTAGTTTCCCATGGCTTAGCTCAATGAAGACATTTAGAAGGACTGATGAATAGCATTTAGTGGGTATTTTTAACATGCCATTATACAGAGTGTGGGGCGGCGCACTCCTGTTGTCTGAGCACTTGGTAAGCGGCCGGGAGGCAGGCAGGCTCTAGCAAGCTTGAGTCCAGCATAGGCTTTGTAGCCAGACTGGCTCCAAAGGAACCACTATAACCACACACACACACACACACACACACACACACACACACACACACCACACACACACACACACACACACACACACACACACACACACACACACCACACACACACACACACACACACACACCACACACACACACACACACACACACACACACACACACATACACCACACACACACACACATACACCACACACACATACACACACACACACACACACATATACACATACACACATACACCACACACACACACACACACACACACACACATACACACCACAACACAGATGAATAGAAAAGCAAAGTTATTTGTTTTGCAATAGATTTTTCAACATAAATATACCCAAAAGGGGTATTTTTCCCTATAATTCTTTGTGGTGTTCAGTTTGTTACTTGGGAGCTTAGCAAGAGAGTCCATGGTTGTGGAAGAAACAAATCTTATGCCTTTGGGTCTTAATATGAAGCTGAACATAAACTCAGGACAGTACCAGTGGTAATTGGGATATTTGGACTTTTTAAACATTCTATTTATTTTGTTCTATATGTGAATAAGTGTGTGTACCACAGTGCCCATGTGAGCCAGAAGAGGGTGTCTGATCACCCTGGGACTGGAGTCCCAGTTAGTTGTGAGCTGGGGCTCAGTCCTCTGCAAGAACAGCCAGTACCCTTAACCACTGAGGGACCTCTCCAGCTTTAATTTGGACATTAATACTAACCCTAACCCCAACCCCAACTCTAACCCCAACCCCAACCCCAACCCCAACATAATACATGCATTGTGGAATTCTCTCTGGTAGAAACTCTCTGGGAACTAGGGATGCAACTGTGACAGAATGCTTGCTTAATAAGCAAGGCCCTTGGTTTGATCTCATTACAAAAAGGAAGGAATAGTGCACACCCTTAATCCTCTGCCTCGGGAGGCAGAGGCAGGTGGATCTCTGAGTTTGAGGCCAGCCTGGTCTACGAAGTGAGTTCCAGAATAACCAGGGCTACACTGAGAAAACCTGTCCTGGGAAACAAAACAAACAAACAAACAAACAAACAAACAAACTGGAAGGAAAGAGTCTCTGATTTATGGCAGTTCTCTCCACAAGTTTACCTCACCTCTCTTCAGATATAAAATCTCCTTAGATGTTCTCCCAGATATTTGTTCTTCTAACATTCTCGATTGCAGTGTTGTTTGAGATAAGTTAGCATACAGGATTCACTGTCTTTACAGAATGTATCAGTCATATTTTCTCATGTGCTTGCTAATTGTTCTACAAAGGTTTCCTTGCCTAGACAAGTAGCTCTTATAATCAAACCACATTTTTGGGGTGTGTGTGTGTGTGTGTGAGAGAGAGAGAGAGAGAGAGAGAGAGAGAGAGAGAGAGAGAGAGAGAGAGAGATTGATTTTCTCCATGGAGTTAATAGGTATTTCCACTCATGCTGAGCAGCAGGTAGATGGCTCTCTCCTTTAGCACCGTGCCAAACAATCTGGTCTGGCTTTAATTTTACAGGCCCTCAAAACCATAACTGTCACAATCTCCTCAGTTCAACTCTCAAGAGAAATTGATCGACAACATACAGTCCTGAGTGGCTGGCATGTGAAAGACACCCAGCTATACAATTTCACATCTAATCAAGAAAGATTGGGATCAGGGTTGGCCTATTGTCTCTCTGTTTCTGTTTCTGGCTGGAATCCAGCTGGCTTTAATGCTGCTCTGGAGAGTGATGTGGGCAGAAGATGGAAAGATGTTCAAGCCAGACAATCAGTGTCTGTGAGAGGGTCTTCTACATTGTCAGAAGGGCCCGGGGTTGCAGTGGATTTGTGCTGATTAGTGTCCTGAAATTCTTAATGACCAAAGGACAATTTCTAGCCCGGTTATCTTTGACCACTCTGTGACTGTAATGAGGGTCTGCAGCATGGAAGGATGTACGCTATCCAAGCCATGCTTAACAGCACAGGCTTAAACCTCAACTTTTGCCATTTTGAGTCTAATAACCCAAGGAAAAGGAAGCAAAATCTATGAGGAGTGGCAATTACGCAAATTTGTGCATAACGAAGTGCTAAAATGATGACAAAATTTTAAGTAGAAAGAGAACACACAGAAAAGGAGATTATCGATGGCTAGAAGGGCTTGGGAAAGTTCCATTGAGGAGTGGGGGTGGGCATTGGAGTTGGGGAGCAGGAATCTTTCTTTTCAAACCAAGATGGGTGAGCTTCGGTCTGGAAACATGGGAGTCAGGCTCAGCCCAGAATGCAGTGTGAGCAAGTGGCTTATAACAGAGGTAGGGTGTAAGCTCAGGACGCCTGAGATCAGTTTAGTCAGGAGCATAAAAGTACAGAGAGGGAGGGTGTGATGTGGAAAGGGTGTGGATGTCTGTAAGTGGAAGCTGTAAAAACTGCTAATGAGCTGTTCTCAAGTAGATGGCATGGAAGAAAGACCCATCCAAAAGAGGTGTGCAGGGTTAGTGGAGACTAGAGAGGGTGAAACTCAATTCAGAAACATAAAGGACTGCAGACTGTTCAGGTCCCTGTATCTGTCCACTGTTAGTTGCAAGGCTATCTTCATTTTGTTTGATTTGAGACAGTCTCACCATATAGGTCCTATCTGGCCTGGAACTTACTATGTAGACCGCAGCCTTGAACTTTCCAGCTTCTGCCTCCCAAGTGATTACAGACATGGGCCACTGTGTCCACTCAACAGTTTATTCCTTCAGGCTTAAGGAAAGAGAAGAGCTTGCCAATGAAAGAGAAGAGTAACTGATCTAGATGGAGAGTGGAAACATAGAGGCAAAGAAACAACAAGTTCTTTAAAGTCTATCAGTTTGCTTCTAATCTCGCTATTGGCTGCACGCAGCCCGGTGCTGGGACCTGGGTTCCCAGTGTTTGTGCTGTTTCCCATGGCTCTGCCTGCTTCTGTTTCTTTGCAGTAACTATTGCCATTATCCAGCATATTGTTTCCATTTCCATTCGAGTCTTGACAAGTTATCAAGGAAACAACAAAATGTGCCTGTTAGTTTATTATTTGTTCACTGTGAAGTATAATTCACATGGCCCAAAGAGGCAGCCTAGATTTGGCTATTCCTACAGACCTAAGATTCTGCTTCTAATTCAGTTGTAGACCAGACCAGACTGGTACCGGAATATTAATCCATATTCTTGGAGCAAAATGTCTAATCACAGGGACAGTTATTAAACATGTTTTCTTGTACTCACCTGTGTGTGTGTGTGTGTGTGTGTGTGTGTGTGTGTGTGTGTGTGTATGTGTGTGCACGGGCACAAATGCCTGTGGGGGCCAGATTACAATCTTGGGTGTCATTCCTCAGGTACCATCCACCTTGGTTTTTGAGACAGGGTCTCTTATTGGCCTGAAGCTCACCAAGTAAGCTGAGTGAGTTGGTCCAGTCAGTGAACCCCAAGGACAGAGCTGTTTCTGCCTCTCTGGTTTACAGGCACATGCAGCCACCTGACCTTTTAAAGATTATTATTGTTATTGTTATTATTATATGTTGATTCTGGGGGCTGAACTTTATACTTGGCAAAGCAAACACTTACAGCTGAGCTATCTCTTCGGCCCTACATGAAATTTTTCATGTTTATTTTTTCGTGTCAAGGAAGTGAGTCCATGACAACATGTGTTTTGACCACATAGGTATTATTTTTCATTCTACTTCATTACTTCTTTTCTTTTATTAAGAACTCTGAACTTCTCCAATTCAAGAATCCTTTGTGACTCTAATAGACAGGCCTAGCGCTTAGCCTGCAGAAACACATCTCAGAGTTGAAATTTGAAATTGAGTCATTGAGAGAATTGAATGAGGCTGTGCACACCTGTTATCCTGGCCCTTCTGGGACGGAGGCAGGAGGATCTAAAGTTCAGGACCATCCTCTCAGTACAGTGAGATTGAGGCTGCCCTGCATTACATAAGATCCCGTTTCAATGTAAGTTCCTGAATAGTAGCTTGTGTTCCTTGACTTCACTAAAGAGCCTTCCCTCAAGACATTGTCCCATTGAGCTAGGTGGGGGCTGGAGAAAGCCTGAGGCTATGCAGCCCAGCTGAGTGCTCTATTGCACGTGATCCTTATTGATCTGACTTCAGCGATCGCTCGGGTATTAGGTCTTCTACCCTTGTGCTGGAGTCTCATCAGTTCAGTTGCCAGCCATTAATGGCTTTCAAATATAAACTGGCTCATGTCAATCATGCCCTCATGCCAGGCAACTCTGAGTGAGAAGTGGGTTACAGGTTCTGCTACTCTAGCTGGCGGTTCTCCCAAAGGATCCAAAGTAGTTGGTTCAGAGCACTCAGTTGCATAATAAAATCCAGGCCAAAGTCTTCATTAAAAACTTGACTGAAACCCAAGTCTCTTTTGAGGAACCAAAATGCTGTCAAGTCTCTATGTTCCATACATTTTCCTGAACTAGAAAGTGCATTTCAAGGGTTGGAGAAATGGCTTGGCAATTAAGAGCACATACTGTTCTTACAAAAAACTACCCTTCAGTTCAGAGCACCATTAATGGCTGACAATCACCTGTAACTCCAGCTGCAGGGAGTCTGGTGCCCTCTTCTGTCCTCCATGAGCACCAGCAAACACATGTGTGCTCGCATAAGCCTGCACACATACAGGTGCACACATAATTAAAATAAAATAAGTTTTTAAAGAAATAGATTTCAATCGCAAATCAGACTAGTTCAAGCTCTGTGTCCTTTGGGCATAGTGTCCCGAGGATACAGCGCAAGACGATGAAATGATCAACGCAGTTGTCTTCTTTAAAGAAAACAGTAGCTAAGCTTGGAATCCACCTACTGCATTAGGTTGCTGTGCGCCTGAGGAATGCTTCCTCTGTCTTAAAAAGGCAATTACAGGACTGACAGAAAATGAATAAAAAGAAAAAACAAGACTTCTGAGGCGCTAGAATGGGAGACTAAAGAATTCAGGGCCAGGCTTGGGTGCACAGCAACTTCCTTTGGGAACGTGTTCCCAAATCTTAAAATTCAGAACTATGCTGTATGTTAATTACCTTGATTGGATCATTGCAGATTATAAATATGGGTCAAATGTCACACTTGACTCCACAAATTTGTCCAATTACCATGCACCAATTAACATTTTTTTAAAGAACTACTTGTTTTGTAGGGAAGAAAGGAGTCTGTGGGTGTGTATATCATTTGTAAAACTTGTCATTTATACATTCTGTAAGAGGCTATCAATCAAGCTCTTCCATGGTAAAATCTGAAGGTTTATGAGTAGAAGCAACTTAAATATTTTATCTCTTTTGCCTCTGGACTTGCTTTAAATTTACATTCCTTTCCACCAGCATTATCTTAACTGAAAGAAGAGAACTGTAAGTGTTTTGTAGAAGTAGTTTGGTGTTCTGACTTGAAAAGTCATTATTTTCCCAAACTTAGAAATACCAGAATTTTATTGGCCAATCAATAATCTCTTTTCCCTCCTCTCCCCCTCTCCCCCTTCTTCTCCTTGCCCCTCTTGTTTCTAATCTTAGAAAAGATTCTTTTTAGTCTAAGGGGAAATGTCTTAGCTCTGCAAACATAGGTTGGGTTCCTCTTTCATATCTATCAATGATCAGAGTTAGATTTTTGTCAGTTTGGACTCTATTGGTATGCATTTACATTCACATAGTTTAAATATTTATTTTCATATTTATGAATGTTTTGTCTGCACGATGTAAGCAGGCCACATACCTGCGGTGCCCAAGTAAGCTAGATAAGGGCATCTGCTTCTCTGGAACCTGGTGCTGTAAACACTTGTAAATGGCCATGTAGGTGCTGGGAACTGAACGTGGGTCCTTTGCAAGAGAAGAATACGCGCGCGCGCGTGCGTGTGTGTGTGTGTGTGTGTGTGTGTGTGTGTGTGTGTTGGGTGCAGGGGGCCATACATGAGTGCACAATTGCTGAGCCATCTTGTCAGCCTGTGTTCGCAGATTTTACCCATTATTGAGTTAGTCCGAATGTGACTCTTTGTTAGAACATGGAAGCCACAGCTAGAAAGTGGAGTCTGCTCTGTTTCATGATGAGTGCACTCCTATTTCCCTAAACACAGAGATAGAAAAGACTTAATAATTCATGGGAAGTCTGGGGTATGCCAAATAAAAACTAGTACATATCCTACAACTTTACTATCTGTCACGTTCCAAAAACCTTCCTTGCTTTGACCAGCATGAAGCTCTGGGGGGTGGGGGGGTGCAGAACAGGATTTGTGGGGGCTTCTCCTTCTGGGATGTGCATTCTGTAAGATGAAAGCTGAACTTTCCCAAACTCCTGGATGCTGCCCAGCCCATCTGTCCTCCAGGAAGCTCTTTCTTTCTGCTTACTAGACGATTACTTGTGGGCAGGTGAAGGTTAAGGAGGAGGCACTGTACAGGCAGGAAGTCTCTTTAGGGAGCATGTTATGCTGTGGAAAGGTGGATGGGAGCTAAGCTATATTTGTGGTACACATTTTGAAAATAATAGTCACAGGCTCACACTTGTAAAGTATCATCAATAAGGACACACTCTGCATCCAAATAATCCTTTCCCTAGCTCATGCGATTCTCCTGAAGCTCGCAGCCTAGGACAGCACTTGGAATTAACACAGCCAGCCATATTACCTGAGTTAGAACGTTCTGTCATAGGAGCAGAGTGAAGACCTGAAAGCCCTCATTCAGGCTCCACTTTGCTTTTTAAGGGATGTTATAACTGCCCAGAAAAACGAGATAGACTGGATGGTATTAGAGCCTTCATTAAAGAAATAAAAGATTTTCCCAAGTTCTTGAAACATTCCACTTCTGGACTTTTCTGTAGTTTCTGAAGCGGAAACGCTATATAGAAGAAGAGTAACAAACAAAAATAAGCCAAAACCACGAGTTCAGCTCATTGCAACAACAGAAGCAGGATCTCACAATTACAATCTGTATATCAGGTGAAGACTAGACCTGTGGCAACCTAAGAATTGGTTAAAGCTTAAAACAGGAGAAATCAAACAAAAGCAAAACTACACACATAGGGGAAGAAAAATATCAGGGCTGATTTCTCTCATGTCAAAATATATACTTTAAAAATATTATTTTTATTTCTGTGTGTAGTGTAAGAGTTAATGTGTGCATGCAATGCCCAGCGTGGCCAGAAGAAGGCATTACCTCCCTGGAACTGAAGTTACAGAGAGCTGCAACTGCTGTCTGGGTGTTGGGACTCAGGCCCTCTGTAAGAGCAGGAAGGGCTCTTACTCCCTGAGTTATCTCTGAGCCCTCAAATTATATATAATTGGGTGCTTCAGTGTTGATTCTCCATCTTATAATACACAGTTCTCTTTAGAAAATTCCTTAAAGCTTCTGAGTTCATTGTAACCTTAGAAAGCTCATTATGTAGCATAGGCTAGCCTTTTGAACTTGTAATAATCTCAGCTCTCCCAAGGAAAATCTTTCTTTTAAATGTATTAATTATTATTGTGTGTGTGCTTGAGTGTGCATGAGTGTGCTGCCACAGAACAATCTTTGGGAATTGGTTTTCGCCTTCTATTTTCACATGGGTTCTGAAAATTGAACTAGGGTTGCCAGGCTTGTGTGGCAAATGCTTTTACCCACTGAGCCGCCTCAGGACAGCCTTCTTTATTTAAACAAGAGCCACCTGGCTCTTGGCAGTTCCCAGATTCCTCCTGGTTCTAAGTCTTAACCTGGTGATGCGATTTGTTTAATACGAATCTCCAGATCAATTTTGGGAGACTCTACCTTTGACAATGAAGACTCCTTATGCAGAAACAAAGTGTCTGACCCAGCCTTGGCCACTGCAGCTAGTCAGAGGTGTGTCACTCTGTACCTTAGAAACACAGAAAGTGTTTCTCATGTTGGCACTCATGTTGTTAAAAACAAACAAAAAGTAGAACCAAGAAAAGATATTACAGTGGATGTTGACAGTGTGACCCCAGATCTCCATAATCCCAGAGCTTGAGAGGCCGAGACAAGAAGAGCCTGAGTTTCAGGGCAGCCTAGGCTACACAATAAAATCTCAGGGAAAACCAAATCAGGCGAGGTTTGAACTTTGAAAATAGAGCCTTTTATAAATTAATAAGACGTTAGTACATTATTAATTGGGAATACAGGAGCCACATATTTTGAGGGCAAAGTTGAATAGCTTGGCTGGTACAGCTGAAAACCGAGCCAGGCAATTAGGAGTCAGTTCTTTTTCAAAGTTCTGGAGACAAGTCTGCAGGGGAAGGGAGTTCGCAGAGGCGGGGCATCGAGTTTTAAGTGGAGTGGGAGGAGAGGTAGGATGTGTTGGGGGTGATGTTTGTAGTTTCTTCCCAGTTCCTGGCCTACTGCAGTGGCAGCCCAGGAGATTAGAGTGGAAAGAAGGCCCTTTGACCTTTCCAGGCTCCTGAAAATGTGTCAAATGACCAGTGTCCGCCCACAAGCACATTTTGTTACGTGGAATACAAAGCTTATGTGAGAGAATTTCTTGCTCTGTTGTACTTCCCGAAAAAAAAAAAAGTGGCAATGGAAGATTCCATGTTCCCTGGTAAATACAGAGTCCGGGAACAAACGAGGGACTCAGGCTGACTGCATGCAGCTTTGTGTTAAATTTTAGAGGTGGTGATTCCTTCTCTGTCTTGCCTACACGTTGTTTTTCTTAACCAATTACTTCTGGAAGCCTGACCTAAATCCTTTGTTTATTTAGTCTGGTGTGTGTGTGTGTGTCTATGTGTTTTGTCTGCCTGTATGTTTTTAAATTGCTTGCCTGAATGCCTATGGAAGCTAGACTATAGCACCAGACTCCCTAAAACTGGAGCCACTGTATAGATATAGGAAATTGAACCTGGATCCTCTGACAGAATAGCCAGTGCTCTTAACACCTGAACCATTTCTTAAACCCTCTTGGTTTCTTTCTAGATTATGTGTCAGAAGGAAGAGAAGGGCTCTTGTAGAATGGTCTGCTTTGGCTGCCCGTGCCCTTTATTATCCTTAGTGCTGAACCCAGGACTTGCTCTTCCAAGCAGCATCACCAGCTCACAGAACCATCACAGAGGGTGGACCTCACAGATCCATCAATGCATGGTCCAAACTACCTTTCTTCTTCCACCCCTCCCATCTCTATTTCCCCTGCCTTTGGAAATGCTGAGTAGAGCACAGGCCGAGATAGAAGGAATTATGGAGTGACGGAGACAACTCATTCTTACATTGTGGGTCATGGTTCCTAGTCATCCAATAGTGGATATGCTGTGATATATTAATAGATGTGGAATGCTTTATTCACAACATTCTAAGTAACCCTTTATCCATCTTACAGACATGTAACTAACCATTGTTTGTTCCCCTGTTCAAGGTTGTATAGACAAGTAATATCATCTCTGGATTAGAAAATGGGCTTGGACTATCCAGATCTACAGCCATAGTTGGTATTTTAAGTGACAGAGGGGCAAGTCATAGGTGTAACTCCTATCAGAGTCATCAAGGGATGTTGAAGTAAATGGAAATTTTTTACCTAACGATCTCGACTTGGGACAATAATTTCACATTTTGATTACAAGTGTTGCTTCCCCTAAGGGCTCTTAAAATAAAATCAATTGAGTTTCATGCTTGTTCCTCCTTTGTAATGGACAGATGAGGAGAAAGCACTAAGAGTTGACTCACAGCTCTGAATGAGGTTACTAGAAAGCTCCTTCAATGTCTGAGTGTCTCTGTGAGCTGGAGAACACACTATGTGGAGATGAATGTAAAACATTACACCTTACCTGAAGAGCCATGTATAACTCACTAGCTAAGGACCAGCACTGAGAGAAGGAAGGCTCCCATTAGTGTGAGTGGATGGGGGGCCTTTGGGAGAATGTAGAGATCAAGCTAAAACTCTGAAAGATGAGTAAGTAGAGGGGGGTGAGTGAAATGATTCTTTTCATACACAGGTTTATGAATGTAGAACCAGAAAGAACCATGTGGCCTTAGAGTGTAGCTCGGTGGAGAACACTTGCTCAGCACACAGAGGCCCTGGGTTTCATTCCAAGGCCTCCAGATGAACATCATACATGATATGAGCTCACTTCCCACTCAACAGGGATGCAAATAATTAGGACAGAGACTTATGTGTGGACACTGACCTGGTCACTGTAGTTGGGGTCAAGACACAGTTTTCACTATTGTGGGATGGGGTGGGAGTATGGCTGGAAAACTGAGGCTAACTATCAGTGGACCAGTATGTAAAGGTGTAGTTCGGTGGAGGAATACCTGGCTTTCTGTGCCTGAGGCCTCAGTTGCCAGCACATTCACAAACAGAGGGAAATGGAGACAAAGAGGACCAGTTAGGAGACTGTTCCAACAGCCCACATGTAAGAGAATCATTGCACTGGGGCAGTAGCTGCAGGCCAGATGTGGAAGATATATTAAAGGAAGGGCTCTTAGGATTTGATGACAGATTGGCTGTAGGGAAGAGGAGAAGAGTGAAATGCTGGGGTGGAGGGAAGAGGCTGAGAGGAACTCACATGCTCCCCCTTCCTCCCCAGCATATTGAGATTGAATTGAAAATATTTTTAAACAGGAAACATTTTCAGGCATTTTTTTCCCCTGCAAAATACCTTCTATTGACTTTTTTTTCCACAGATCTTACATAAAGGTGATTTAATCATATGGACTCATATTTAACTTTACACAAAGCCTCTTTGTTCCAATGTCAATAATGACAAAAATACAAATATTTAGATCAGCATATAAAGCTGAAATCTCCTTAAATTCATTCTGGCTATGCAGTTTTGCGTGGGGGGGCGGGGGGGGGGGGGGGGGAGAACCAGATGTCCTGACTGGAACCATTAGGTGGCCTGATTCACATGGCAAAGGCTGGGGACATCCAATATTATACACAACTCAGTATTGGAAATTCCCCTTTGAGACTGAAAGAACAGAAGTTTCAAATCCGAAACCTTACTCTATGCGCAGGGAGTTAGGAAAAGAAAAGTGTCACACTTGCCACTTGGCTGAACCATGACAATTGAAATGGTTACAACAATCTGTCTGATGGCCCATTAAGTTCCCCAGATGGAAACAGGATACAGGCACTCACTTTAGTGTCTTGATGGAGGTCCCCATTCAATCTATCAGTACCCTAATAAATGTATTTCCCTAACCCTCATCATAAAAGTGAATTTTGTAACTGTCATTAATCAAGCTTTCCATTCACATCTCAGAAATGTCACCTTGATTCAAACCTAGGACACAGCTACAGGACACACAGAACCTCACCCCACTCAGGTTCTTTCCCTGAGAGAGACCCCTACGTGTTCAAACTCTCCTACAGCTGTTAGAACACTGATGGGACTCATGTGTTGGCAGCCTAGTCTTGTCAGGAAGAGACCAAATGTCACACTGAGGGATGTAGAAGTCACCACAAATAAGTCTCTCAATGTTTTCCAGTTGGACCAGGTAGATCCAGATTTTGCCAAGAAATGGAGATTGGCCTGTGGTCTCTGTCTTTTAAGTTAGCGTTTTCTGTTCATTGAGTTATTTTACATTGCTTTGTTAGGGAGACAGAAACATAAGTTTGTGTCTTCAAGGTGTGAATTTACTATGTGCCAACACTCAGTATCTTGTTTGTGCTCTGCTGCCTTGGACAGGTGAATCTTTGGGATGGGAGAAGGGGAATCTCCCACATTATCTACCTTCTGAGCAGCCAACTTGGTGATCAGTCTCCAGGCATAGGCTCCTGGGGCCCATGTGGGGCTTCCATTCATAGGCAGAACTTTGTCCTTGCCTTTGTTAGAATACCACTGTGGGACATCTCCTTGGGTGAAAGCCAGCCCAACAGCAGGGCTTTATGTTGTCCCAAAATGATGCTACAATGGTACCAAATGGCCTGGTCGGTAAGCTCTGAACTTGCTCCATGCAGTAAGGAGCTCCCATCCTGATATGGTGGGAGATATTAGTCTCCCTTTCCCTATTCACTTTTGAAACTTCAGTTCCACAGTAAAACTAATATGGAATGAATGGAATTACAAACGGTGTCAGCTTGTGAACTAAGTCCTATTTCATTTTGGTTATGTAATATTGGGACTCAGATAATGCTCAGTCACTGGTGGGAGAATGCTTCTCCCTGAAGATGTTCGAACCTTGGCCAGGACATTCTGAAAAACAAACACCTCTGCACCATACTGGGATACTGGTTTTGTTTTAACTTTTTAAAAAAAAACGAGCTTTGAAAGTCAGCTGTATGATCACAAAAATGTAAGACTGAACCCTGAAACCGAATGTTAGAGACCTTGAGTCAAACCAGAGTCCCAGGCATTCATCCTGTTGCTCTACCTATTACATAGCTCCTACTTGCAAACATCCCAGATGTAGTGTTGTATACAAAAATCTCTCACCTGCAAAGAGTAAGGACCAAGTTGGATTTCCCTATCCAATTTGCAATTCTTGTAGGGCCAGGTTCTTCCACAGTGCAGGTATATGGTTTCTCAGAAAGAGTCAGTCTCTGAATGCAGTGCAAGAAGTAACCCAGACTCACCCATTTTGCTCAAACACTTGAAAAATAAAAATACCTTCTTAATCCCTCAGAAAATAAGGCACTGATTTGAAAGGCTTTTTTTTTTTTTCGACATAAGATGTTGCATGTAATGTCCCTTGTTATATTCCATTCAATTAAATCCTGGTGGGTGATTTTGGCAGAGCAGTTAGCCACACATCAGATGACAACTCACTTACTGTTGCTCGGCACCCCATGACCATTAATTTCCAATGACTAACTTGTAATTAAAATCTTTGTGTTTATTTGTTTATAGCCGGGGCTGAACATCTATTTACATTTAATTAACACTGTTTAAAGCCTATAAATGCAGCGACTTTAATGATCCATCCTAGCTATGCTGCTTTAGTTTTTCCTGACTTGTAAAACTCACACACAGATCTGCAAGTGAATTACATCCATCTGCTCCCCCGCAGCTGCAACCGGGCTACGTTAGAGAGCCATTTCCCCCTACCCCCCCTCTTTGCTTGGCTTCCAGCTCTAAGTATTTTTGTTTCAGAGCCGACCCAAAGACTGCACCGACGGGAGCCAGCCCTTTTCTCCTGAGGAGTTCCCGGACTTAGTCTTCAGAAATGATTAAAAGCCACTCTTGCTCCATCCCAAATCGACGCAATCTACCTTCCACAAATTCGGTTAACAAAGCGTTTCCGACTCTGCCGGCTTAGAAGAATCTTTTCTTATTGAGAAGAACGCAACAGTTTAAAGTGAACTCTTTAATGGTGAGAGCTAAAATCAACGCTTTCTTGGCCTTGCCCATCCTTGATGAGCAGTCTACACCTACTCTTCTGCGCCTATAACGGGAACCTCAAGGCACCCGGGCTCCCGAAGACAGTATCTTCGTTACACCTTCAAAAGCAACGCAGGAGAAGCATTAGCGCTACAAAGACAGCCGAGCCAGAGCTATGTGCACTGTTATCTGTCAGTCGTACAATAGCAGCATTGATGGAACGGCGAGGACCGGCTTTGACAAGTGTGCTGGGCTAGCATTACATTCCATTCCAAACTACGGCGAGAGAGAGAGAGAGAGAGAGAGAGAGAGAGAGAGAGAGAGAGAGAGAGAGAGAGAGAAGGAGAGGAGAGGAGAGGAGAGGAGAGGAGAGGAGAGGAGAGGAGAGGAGAGGAGAGGAGAGGAGAGGAGAGGAGAGGAGAGGAGAGGAGGAGAGGGAGAGGAGAGAGAGAATTGATTTGGTGTCTTTTACTTTACCTGAAAATACTGCGTTTCTTGTGGCTGCTGCAAATGAATTCCTCCTCCTCTTTCCCAAAGCCAAGTACTTGGATTTGCCTGCAACTCTCACTTGGAGAAGACCACACAGCTCCAGCAGGGCAGCCTTCCTTCTCTTAATCCCCACTCGAATGTGATGACACACACTAACCCCAACCATCTGTTGAAACACGTCCTCAAGCACTCAGCACAGTGCTGTGTCAAGACAGGCTGCCCAATCCAATTGCTGGGGCTGAGAGTCTCTTACGGATTGGAGGCGGAGGGCTGGGCAGGGACGGGGAGGTCGGAGAACTCCCCAGCCAAGTAACCTGAGATTTTCGGAGAGAAAGAACTGCTACAAAAGGAGGAGTGGGAGGTGCGGCGGGGAAGGTAGAGCGAATGAATTATTCTGGTGGCCAGTTGTGCGTTACTTTTCACAAGTCTCTGTGCTCCTGGGTGGGTGGAGGGGGTTCTCGGTGGGATGCCCAGGAACACTAAAAATCTTTTACAGCTAATCTATTGAGGGCAATGTCCTCAGCAAGCCGCTCCCCCCATCACCCCACGGGAGATAAAAGATTCTTCTTGTCATGCTGATAAAGTGTTAAATGTGGGAGTAGTTTGCACTGAAATGTGACATCTACATTTTGAAATCTAAACTCCTGCCTCCCTTTGATTGGGGGCGGCCGCCTCAAACATTCCTGAAAGGGCTTGGGGGGTGGTGTCGCAGCTTTGAGCCGAAACTTCTTTTTCTCACTGGGCTCTTCACGTGTCTCTCAGGCTAAACCAGAGAGACGGTCAATGAAAACCATTTCACTCTACTTCTCCAAAGCAACTCATGCTTTCCTAGATAAAGGTGGCTTTTAATCACTTTCTACACCCACAGCCATCTCGGTATTACAGCTCCTGGTACTAGAAGGCTACACTCTGCCAGTAATTGTTTTTATTGGTTTCTAGTTAATTGTGCTTATTACATCCGCGTAACTCAAGCGTCTCATTAATAATTTTGCTTTGAAATATTTTCAGTTTGGGGTTGTTTAAATACATCCTTCTTGTGTACTTTTTTCAAAATGCAGTTTTCTGAATTGTATTTATAAAAGTATTTACATTAATAACCTGATTCAGAAAAGTGTTAGATTTTTTTTACATATAAGAAGATATTGAGAAATAAATTCATTACTTAAAAAAAATCTTATTCTTTCAAAAATTCCATGAGACATCCAAGGAATTTGGATAATCTTAAAGAGTAAAGAGGAATTTTAAATACCATCTACTGCCTAACTGTGCCTGTTGGAAGCTAACATTTAACTATTACACCTTTTGAGGTTTGTGGTGAGAAAACCAATCATTTATGGGGTGGGGGAGGGTGGGGGAGGGTGGGGGAGGGTGGGGGAGGGTGGGGGAGGGGGTTAAACTTCCCTAAAGCCTAAAAGATCCAGATTACCGATAGGTAGCTGTGTTTGGCATATCAATGTCATGAAAATAATTTTTTCAGTTACAAGCAGCATTGGCTGATTGGCTTTCTTGTTGTTGTTGTCTCGCAAGGTTCTGTGATGTTATATAAGGATGCTTACAGTTGCTTCTGGTGCAAGTTTCCAAAGCACAGAGGACAGGAGAGGGTTTCTGTGAAGTGATCTCTCTCCCACGGGGTCATCAGGAGGAGGCAAGGAGAGTAGGATGGGGAGGTGGGAGCTTTGACTTCGTTTGCTTATTATCTTCCCAGAGTGATTATGAGGTGTCTGCTTTACTATGTATCACAAGTTCACTAAGCTACCCCTGACTCCTGAGCACCCACATCCAGAAACAAGCAACACAGACATTGTCAACAATGCAATTGGCAGGACAGGCCTAAGGCTTCCCTGGGGACCATAAAAATTTAATAGTGCCAATTACTGTCGAGCAATTTTATTCTGTCTTGTTTTTGGAGGAGTGGGTAATAGTTAATCCACCAGACCTCAGTCTGGAACTCTGCATTGCCTCAACTGTGTAGATGGAAAAGACCCCGGAGACATTATTAAGCCAGTTTGCAATCTCTTAAACTGTAAGTTGAGTTACAAAAGTAAAACTTAAGAAACTGTAAAGGTGTTAAATCAATATGTTTCATCCACCCTGTGCCTGTAACTTCCCTTCATGGGACATTTCCCTGGGGGTCGTCTCTGACTTACATTATTGTTTGAAACGCTTTTCAATGCGAACGTTTCAGTCTACACTCCACTGTAGACCTTTTCATTAAATTTCAGCTATTACTTCTCTTTTCTTGATCATTTCACCCATTCGTCCCATTTAAAACTTGTTTTAAAGTGAAAATTACAAGGCTGCTACAGACCCTGGTCCATGCTTGTCTTGTGTTCTGCATAGTGGCAGGGCGTGCCATCTTTCAGGTGGACTGTAAAACTAGTCCACAAAGATGCATTTTTTTTCCTTGTTCTGAAATGTTGTTGATGGGGAAAATCAGCTCAAGTCCAAGCCTGAGGCTGGTGCTGCAGGCTACGTCCTGGCTCCCCTCCCTCTGCAGCCTGCCTCCCTGCCTCCCTGCCTCCCTGCCTCCCTGCCTCCCTGCCTCCCTGCCTCCCTGCCTCCCTGCCTCCCTGCTCTGCTGTGTCGGTTTAGAAGTTAAGAAGTTTCCATTACTTTCCTTGCTTTCGCCTTGCCATCTGCAAACAGTTTATTTTTTTAAGGGAAAAGGAGTGAAGTTGAATCTGCCTTGAAAGATCTAAACTTAAAATACATTGTATTTTAAAACGATGATATCCAGCATTGTAAAGTCAGACGGGGCAGGATGGAGGAGCTCTTTGCAGAATGAATTGCTTCATCCTAGAAACTGAGGCAGGACGCTCCTAAAATGAAAGATTAATAGGTAACGGTGATATTGAAGAATGGCCCCTCCTATTCTGTTCCCACAGTTAAAATGTCCCTTTACTTATTAGCTCCAATTAGTTTCCATGGTAACCGACCAGCCCTTGTAAACCCAGCACTCCTAGCTTCACTCATCTTTGTCTAGACGGGGCTCTCCACCCTTCTTCCTCCACAGATGGTAGTTTAGCTGAGTCTGTATCTATAGCCATATCTCTCACACACATGCAATTGGCACATGAGGGCCCACACTCACTTTTTTGCTAGCACAATGGTGGCCAAGGGAGAAGGGAAGTGGCTTTTAATCCCTCGGCTTCAGCAAATGCGTCTGCTGCTGCATTAATGTTTGCCTCCTTTGCTTATTGTTTCTTCCCCTTCTTGTTCCATTATCAGCTGTTTGCTGCTCATAATTTCTTTTCAGGGAAACCAATACAGTATAATAAAAACCTCATTAAACAGAAACACCTATCAGAAAGCCCTACACTACCCCTTTTTGTTGAAAGAACCATTAAAGCAAAAAAGAAAAACCACTTGTTTGTCATGCTTCAGAAAAAGAGAACAAAGCCAGCATGAAGGTTTACCAAGGGGAGGGGAGGGGAGAGGAGGGAAGGGGAGGAGAGGGGAGGGAAGGGGAGGAGAGGGGAGGGGCCTGGTATGAGGATTTGGTACACTCAAAGCATCCTGTGTCTTTTCCCCTGATGATGCCACTTGGCCAAGAATACCAACCCAGTAATCAGGGAGGCTGAGAGAGATGGCCCGAGTGTAGAGGGAGGTGACATCTGTGGAGCAGTTCAGCTCAGAGACAGTGCTGCAGGTGAACCATGCAGCTATAGTCTAAAGAATCAGGTTGTGTGATGGGGCTGGGGGGTGGGTGTTGGTTAAGGAGAAGGAAAAGGCCTCCCAACAATGCTTCCAATTGTGACAACTCAGCAAGCCAGGGATATTCCCAATTTATGTTTACTTGACTTCTTTAGACATAGCTCAATTAGTAAAAAAGTAAGCCTAACTTTTCATTAAGAGATATGGAGAGATGGTTCAGCAGTAAGAGCACTGGCTGCTCTCGCAGAGGACCCGGATCCAGTTCCCAGCACCCCTTTGGTGGCATCCAACTTCATGAAACTCTGATTTCAACGGATCTGATTCGTCTTTCTGGCCTCACCAGCACCAGACACACATGTGGTGCACTTACATACATACAGGCAAATTATTCATAGACATAAAATTATATGAATAAAATAATTAATAGTGTGTGTGTTTGTGTGTGTATTTGTGCCTGAATGCCTGAGAGTATGAAGGTCAGAGGGCAATTTTGTAGACTAGATTCTGTCCTTCCTTTTCCAAGAGTCAGACTCAGATCATAAGCTTATGTAGCAAGTACCTTACTTATTCTTGCCAGCTTCAAACTCAATTTTAATTTAGTGATTTTCAATGGATAAACACCTTTCTAAATTTAGAGAAACAGTTTAGCAGCCAAGCTTTTGTATTGGGCATGTTTAATATTGTGAAGATCAAAATGGAAGCATTATATTTCTCCCTATCCCACCATTTTTCTGACACTGGTTTTGATATAAAAAGAATAATTAGGAAATGTGGGTTGGAAAGATGTCCTAGTGAGCTTGATATGCAAACATGAAAACCTGGTATGATGGTTTCAATGAAATGACCCCCAAACATTTGCTCCCCATTTGATAGAACTGTTTGGGAAGGATTCAGAGGTGTGGCCTTGTCAAAGGTTGGTGTGTCATGAGGGGAGGTCTTTGAGGTTTCGAAAGTCTCATGCCAATCCTAGTGTTTCTCTCTGCCTCCTACTTTTGGGTCAAGATAAAAGCTCCCAGTTGTTCCTGCCTTGCCTTTGCTCTGCCCTCATTGCCTCTAACTCTCTGAAACCCTAAGCCACAAATTGAACTCATCTTTTTATAAGTTGCCTTGGTTATGGTGTTTTATCACAGTAATACAAAAGTAACTAAACCACCTGGGTTTGATCTTCCAGAACCCATATAAGAATAGCTGGACCCTGCAGCAAGCAGATATAACCCCAGCACTGGAAAGAGACAGCAGGCGGCTCCCTGGGGGATACCCTGGTTAGTAAGTCTAAGTCTAGCAAAATTGGTGAGCTCTGGTTGCGGTGAGAGTCCTATCTCATAAAGAGAGAGAGAGAGAGAGAGAGAGAGAGAGAGAGAGAGAGAGAGAGAGAGAGAGAGAGAGAGAGGAAGACAGACAGAAAGGGAGGATGAAAGAAATGAAATAAGGAAGGAAGGAAGGAGGGAGGGAGGGAGGGAGGGAGGGAGGGAGGGAGGGAGGGAGGGAAGGAAGAGAAAAGTAACTGAGGAAGATACCCAGTGTCAATGCCTGGCCTCCATATGTACATAAGCACACATGAATTATCAGAAATAAAATGTACCCAAATCTAATGCAATCTTTTCCCTTTCTCTTCTACCCTTCCCCCTACTTCTTACATTTCTGTGCATCAAATCCAGGCCTCAGCATCTGGGAAAGTGGTCTAACAATGAGCTTCACCCCAAATATGGCATTTGGGGACCAGGACAAGAAAAGTGTGAGTTGGAGGCTAGCCTGGACTACATACAAATGGCAGGACAGTCTGGGCTATATAATGATATCCTGTAATCTGAGCATCCGAAATAGAGACACAGTGCATACCTGAGATGCTCCTTATATTGATGACATCTTGGCTTTGCTGAAAGCACTCCGTAAAATTTGTGTGTTAAGCAAATGGCAAAGGACATGTAAAGTCTCGTGCCACCAGAGACATGTATAACAATTAGCCCATTGCCATCTATTGCAATATGTCCACAGATGTGCTTTAAGTCTTGCAACTAGAACAGCCTGCAGTTCTAAATCACACAAGACTGCCCAGCCTCTGGCATTCATTAATCTCCTTCAACTTAACTTTCCTGCCTTTTCCACATTAAGAAAAGAGAAGCCAGGCATGGTGGTACAAGCCTTTAATCCCAGCACTTCGGAGGCAGAGGAAGGCAGATTTCTGTGTTCGAGGCCAGCCTGGTCTACAGAGTGAGTTCCAGGACAGCCAGAGCTATACAGAGAAACCCTGTCTCGAAAAACCAAAAAAAAAAAAAAAAGAAGAGAGAAGACTTACCATGAATTCACATGCTGTGAGACCAGCATTGGACTCAGCTTTGGAGTGGCTGTATGGTTTACTCTTGGTGGATCATCCTGAAGCTAAGCAAACTGTGAGGTTTTGCCTTTTTTTTTTTTTTTTTTTTTTTTTTTAAAGGCAGGATCTTTCTATGTAGCCTTGGCTGGCTTGGAACTTGCTATGTAGACCAGGCTGTCCTAGAACTCACAGACAACTTCTCTCCTGGAACGAAAGGCATATGCTACCATGCCTGGATACAGAGATGGGTTTTATCAATGAAGCAAAAGTTCTCCACCAGCATAGCCTAAAATAGACTGAAAAGAGAGTATAGATAAACTTTAAATTATTTGAGGAGGATGAGGTTGGGTGGAGGACTACTTAGGGATGAGTGGCATACACATGGGATAATTTAGTCCAAAATGTTGGGTTCCATAGAATTATGGTAATACAACCCTAAATGTAATAGAAATCAATTCAAAATCCATGTTTGTAGAAATATTTTGTCTTAGTTAGGGTTTTACTTCTGTGAACAAACCTTATGACTTAGGCATGCCTTATAAAAGGACAACATTTAATTGGAACTGGATTATAGGTTCAGAAGTTCTGTCCAGTATGAACAAGGTGGGAACATGACAACATCTAGGCAGGGATAATACAGGAGGAGCTGAGAGTTCTACATCTTCCTCTGAAGGCTGCTAGCAGAATACTCACTTCCAGGCAGCTAGGTTGTGGGTATTTAAGTCCATCTCCACTGTAACACACCCACTCCAACAAGGTCACACCTATTAATAGTGCCTGGTCCAAGCTTATATTAACCATCACAATGGTGTTGAGGCATTGGGATTTAGTTCCCATTAAAGCAAAGTATTAAATGTGTAAGAGATAATAATGAGATTTAAGAACTAGGATCCTGAGATTTGGTTATATTGATCTGCAGGTATGGTTCTGGGGAAGCAGTATGGAAATTATTCTAAATCTGGAAGGTCAAGTTGTCATCTTTGCTTTGTAATATGTTTATTTCTTAGTCATCGTTAGTAATGTGGATGAAAGCAGAAAACTTGGCCCGTGGGTTTGACCTAGTCTTAGAGCACTTGCCTAACCCATGTGAGTTGCTAGATCCCATTGCCACAGTGCGCGAGGGGCAGGTAGAAACCTGGATACAGCCATGGGCTTTACTCGATGTCTAGAATGCACAGTAGGAACTTCTTGGAGGGGAAGGGAGAGTAGGCAAAAGCATACCCCAGGAAGATGTAAGAGTAATCTCTGAGTCATGGGTAGAACACTAATAAACTTCAAGATTTAATCTATTAACTCACACACTTTTCTCTAAAAACAATATACAGTTATTTTTAGGGACAAAATTCAGAACTGCAAACATTTTCTTACAATAATGTTTTTACTGTGATAGTATTACATTACTGAAGGAGCCAGTGTGAATTCAAATGCACAAAATATTTTCAGGTATGTGGTATTTTTTTCTTTAAGCTCACAGAATGATTCAAATGTGTGGCCATTGTTAGGCAGGTAAGGACAAGAGAGCTAGCGTTGTTTCATAATTACTGGACAAAGCGGCATTTCTTATGGCTGGCCATGCTTTACTGTAAAAAGTGGGACAGACCCCAAGAGACCTCATCTTCTTGTCTTACTTTCATGTACACTTTTCATATATGAGTTTAGCGGCTTGGGATATGTCAGGGAGACAAATGTTATATAGATGGTTTTTGAAGCAATAGACATCTACAGCTTTTCCTTCTCTGGGTCATATGGCAACAAATGTAGGGCAAGAATATGCCCCAGTTTCTTGCTTAATGGCTAAGAAATTTAAAAAGGTTTGCAGCTTTTCATCCAGGGACACATATACAAAAATAAAGAGTTCACAGCTTTCCTGACACTTGCCTGAAAGATTTAAAATACGAAGCTGAGCTTCCCATGAGTTGAAAAATAAAAAATGATGATCCAGCCAATAACCATTCAAGCAATTTCGCTGAGGGAAACAGAGAACTGGACATACAGGGCAACAGGAATCAAACAGGACACGCCTGTGATCCTAGCACATGGGAAGTGGAGACAGGAAGATCTTAAATTTGAGACCAGAGACTGGACTGTCCTTTTCATAGGCCTTCAAACCAATTCTAAGTCCTAACAGTCTGGGGAATGGACACTGTTCTGTTCTTTGCATTGGTTTTCATGGTAAGTCACTGTGTGTGTGTGTGTGTGTGTGTGTGTGTGTGTGTGTGAAAGAGAGAGACAGAGAGAGACAGAGAGAGACAGAAACAGAGACACAAAGAGGTGGGAAAAGGAAGGGAAGAGGGAGGAGGTGTGGGGAGAGGGAAGGAGGGAGGAAGAGAGAGAGAGGTGGGAAGGGCAGAAGGGAGAGAGAGAGAGTTTTGAGGGAGTTTGAGGCAATATCCCCTGTAACCTGCAAGTCTCTCTACATTAATGTCTTGAGCTCCTTATCCTCCTGGCTCTGCCTCCCAAGTGCTGGAATGGCAGGAAGGTGCTACCACTGGGGCAAATTAGCTAAGTCATGTACCAGTTTTCAGGACTTGTAGAATACCTGCCTCACAGCACATGCAGATTCTACTCTGAGCACTACAGCAGGGCCTTCACTGCCTGAGATTGGATGGCTTTGGAAATCACTTCTGAGTACACTTACCTGCTGAGAGCAGAGCCCTTGGAAAACAGACTTGGCAGTTTGACATACCTGCTCTTCTCACCCCGAGCATGGAAATCTGAGAGTTGGGACTTAGAGCTCAGTTGGTGGAGTGTTTGCCTACCCTATTGGAAGACTGGCAGTGCAGACCTGCAATCCCAATACTTGGGAGGTGGAGGCAGGAGAATCAAAGGTCAATGTCATCTTCTGCCACATAGCAAGTTTAAGAGGAGTGCTGTCTACATCACAGCCTGTTTAAAAAAAAATACATATAAAAGGACAATAATATGTGTCTTGCACTCACCAGTATTGGAAAGTGAACATTCCAGAAGTTTGTGAGAAACAGATGGAAAACAGCTGCCCACACGAACTTGCTATTATGATGGTCTTCACGATGAATGTAGAGCTTACAAATGCGAATAATTGCCCTTGACTATGAATATTCAGTGGTTCTGAATTTTCTTTATTGTTGTTATTAATTAATTTATTTATGTATTTAGTTTTTCTTTTAAACAAGTGACAATGTTTGGCTGTTTTGTGGATCCTATGTGAACTGCACAGGCTGAATAAAAATTTAGATTGTCTTAGATTCATTAGAAAAGATATTCAACAAATCACTGTTGTTAACTTACCCATAAGAAAGCCATCCTTAGTCATTCACAATAGGTCATGAAAAAACCCTCTGCAAAATAATAGAAAACGGACTCTTTTCCTCTTGGTAGCTATACAATGTAGTTTGCTTATTATTTTGACAGCCACAGCTTTCTTCCCATCGGCTAAGTTCCCTGGTGAATCTGTAGAAAGGACAGTCACAATATTTTTGCATTTAAAGGCAAATTTGTCAAGTGTTTTCCAACAAATCTCTTTAAAAAATTAGGACACCCATAAGCTGTTAACTCTTTCTTATGCTAAATAGTGCTCTCTGGTTCAACTTAACAAAAGCTTTGCTTTCAAGTCAATGTGTCAGACTCTAACCCAGAAGCAGCTTCCTTCTCTCTGCTTTGCACCAATACAGATCTCAAACAAATGATTTCATTGCTTCCAATATCATCCATTACAATACTAAAGCCAGAGGTCCTAAGACAACACTCTTTCAAGGTTCATTACCTCAGATCTTTCTTAATTTGAAAATAAAATTAGCTATCACATCCTTCTTCCAAACAAATTTTGGGGACAGGACCCTGACATAGCCCTCTCATGTGAGTCTATGCCAGGGCCTGGCAAATACAGAAGTAGATGCTCACAGTCATCTAATGGGTGGAACACAGGGCCCCCAATGAAGGAGCTAGAGAAAGTACCCAAGGAGCTAAAGGGGTCTGCAACCCTATAGGAGAAACAACAATATGAACTAACCAGTACACCTCAGAACTGTGTCTCTAGTTGCATATGTAGCAGAGGATGGCCTGGTCGGCCACCAATGGGAGGAGAGGCCCTTGGTATTGTGAAGATCATATGCCCCAGTACAGGGGAAAGCCAGGGCCAGGAAGCAGGAGTGGGTGGGTTGGGGAGCAGGGCGGGGGGAGGGCATAAGGGGCCTTGGGGATAGCATTTGAAATGTATATGAAGAAAATATCTAATAAAAATGCAAAAAATCATTTAATGTTCTCCTGTTAAGGAAAGTCTTGCAAAGTCATAGATTTTAATAAATGATAAAGGAAACATTATTTGATTTCAACCATTTACCCATAGTCAATCACCTAAAGGCATAGCTTGCTTTTCCAAGATCTTACTATACTCAACAATATAAGTAATAATTTGGGGAGCCCAGGTTTTTGTTGTATTTACTCAGCTTAGTATTTTAAGCATCACAAAATGGTGATGAGGAAGGCCCTAATTTTAGTTCTGGTTTATAAACAAGAGAATTGAGGTTTAGAAATATTAAGTGCTGTGGAAAAATTCAAACATCTAGCAAGATGGAGGATCTAGACATGAATTCCTACCTCCAGAACTTTTCTCAGCCCTCTGCATTCTATCTGTGGGACTTTTAAGATGGTAGGGTCATTCACCCCAAGTCTCCTTCACTATCCTATGGCCTTGCTGCCCTCATGTTATATAGAGAAGTTTTCTGTAATTGGAGAAATAACTTCTGATGTTTGCACTAAGATGAGACTATGGAGAACCCTCAAGGAATGATCTCTAAGACACAGAACTCTGAGTTAGAGGTCAACCTGGTAACATAATGAGTTACAAGCCCTCTAAGGTTGCACAGCAAGACCCTGTTTAAAAACAAAAGAAAAGAAAAGAAAAACTAAGCAACTATACAAACAAGAACAACAGCAGTAACAACAAAACTCCAAAATGAGGAGAGAGACAGAGAAGAGAAGAGAAGAGAAGAGAAGAGAAGAGAAGAGAAGAGAAGAGAAGAGAAGAGAAGAGAAGAGAAGAGAGAAGAAAGACATGGTCCCTGTGATCTGTGTCTTGCATTCAGGACTAGGATTGAGTTCCTCATCAGCTAACAGAAACACTGAACGGCAGGGAAACCAGTATATCTACCTGTTTACACGTACAGTTGCCTAGAGAGCAACCCTGGTGTCTTTTATCTCTGTCAGCCTCTATATCTTCTGTGGGGTCTAATAGCTGCATGTATTTGATTTTAAAAAGTAAGGCAAGTATCCTAGTGGTAGTCATTAAACAACATTCCCAACCAGTCGTTTCCAACGTCCTTAACTGGTCCCAGAGGAATTTAAGTTGGCATGCCTCATTTTCTCAGGACAACGTCAAGCATAACTTCCTGATACTTCATTTGAACTAGGAGCAAGTTCTAATGGCCAAGACACGTCTGATAACAATGTAAACCACTGAGAACCCAACTATAGGACCAGGAATTAGATTTAAAGGAAGCGAAAGGGGGAAATAGAACGTGTTTCAGCATGAAAAAAAAAAACCAACACTATGGATTATTTTATTTTCCCCCTGTAATATTTTTTGAATGGTTTTCCAAAATAAGTTAAAGAAAATGTGGTGTGTACTGTACCAGTACTTTTACCGCCTGACTATCTACATTTCATAGGAAATGGGTTAAGTTTATTTATTGGTATCCAAGCTCTTCTAAAGAAAATATTTGGGTAATCATATAAAAAAATCTCAAGACAAAATATACATGGGAAGTTATTTTTGAAATATCCTCTGAATCTAAGAAGGTCTACAATGGACCATGAAGCTAGGAAGACATTTTCTGAAGAGTTAAATTTGATTAAAGTTCACTTTGGTTAAATTCAGAATTGGGACTGGGAAATGTGGGGAGAAGAAACTTAAAATTAGCTAATGAAAATGATCTGAATCCAGGGGAATTTTGTTTTGGGGGATGGGTCTCTAAAGGGTCAGCTAGTAGGAAGTTCCTCATATCACAAAGCCAACAGATGAAAAGCAAGTATTTGTATTTTGTTGTTCTGTAAAGCAAACTCTGTTAAAGGGACAATGTAAAGTCCTTTATCATTCCTTGAGATGATACCATTACCTGTAAACATCAGACACCAAGCCCATGTAAGAAGGATGTCTTGATGACCAGTGAGGATTGGTCAGCCATAGCTGCCAAACAGGCAATCTGAAAATAATAAGCAGAAAAATGCAACAAGCTTCATTTAGGCTGTTTTGAACCTCACTGAAAATAAGTTCAATATCATAGTAAAGTCAAGACAAAAGTGGAGGTTTGGAGGTGCAGCTCAGTGGGAAGAACATGCGCCCAGCCCCAACACGGCCCAGGTTTCCTCCATCACTGCCAAATCAGTGATAACATAAAATAAAATAAAACAGAGGCAGCCCAGACTCCAGGGACAGGAAGAGTCATCGGTTCATGAAGATTCAGTATCCAAAGCACACCTGACTCTTGTCCTTGTTTAAACTGTAAGACTCCTCATTTGAAATAGACTTAAAAATCAATGTGAAAACTTTGAAGTTATATATAATTTGAGTATTATAAAATGGAAATTGAAGGAACCAGATCCTGACAGAAAGCCCTGAGGCTGTCTAGAAAGTTGGACATTTGTAATTTCTCTGTTGGAAATTTGTCTGACTTAGCAGTAGGTTTTTATTTGTTTGATTTTGTGGTTGTTTAGGTCAATTGGGCCTCCTACCCTTGTCTCAACAGCAAGCACAGCACTGTCCTGGAAGCACTGGGAAACCAGGAGTTCAAAAAATTGAGCCCAGCATATTTCCTGTTACTAATGACAGATGATTTTTAAACATGAATTAACCTAATGATAAGTTAGCTATACATTTAGTTTTTAAAAAATTAGCAGTCCCTACATTCTCCTATATAAACTTAAAAGATGTATGCACTGCCATCTCTCTTAAATTCCTTTTTTTACACTCATCTCTGAAGTGCTATTTGGATATCAAGTTCTTGGACATCTCTGCTAGTGATAATACTAAAAGGAGAAGACAGGCATGCTGAGTTCCTGGCATATTAAAGGATGAGATGGCCACAGCTGGACATATCCCTGTCATATATGTTGTGTTTACATTTGGAAATCTAGAGCTGTACCCCATAAATATGTAATGCAATATGGACACTGAGTGAAAATGAAGACACACTGCCCCAAGGTGTGACGGAGGATAAGGATTTTATTACAGATATGAAGGAGAGACTGGCCAGAGGCATCTGGAAATGTCCAGATTGAACGAGAGTCAAGAGAGGAGGGGTGAGCAAGAGAGTAGGAGCCAAGAGGGCAAAGAGGCCATTTAGCAAGTCAATAGAGGAGGCAAGGGAAGCCATGGGAGTGGATGAAGTGTGGGTTTTTGTAGGGCAGAGAAAATGCTGGAGGGGAAGCAAAGCCTGGGCTGAGAGGTTTAGAAAACAGGGTGAGCTGATGTGTGCTGCCAGGCTGTGATGGCTCATGCCTTTAATCCCAGCTCCTGGAAGGCAGAGGCAGGGCCTCCTTGAGTGACAGGACCCAGGGGAGAGAAGGTGAGAAGAACGAGAGGAGAACCTAGGAAACAGGCATACATTTGGTATCTAATTAGGCAACAAGGTCATTTGTCCTGAGTTTCTTTGGTACCTGACAGACATGTTACTCACACAAAAATTATAAAGTCTATCAAATTTTGTGCATACCACAACCATGGTCTACAAACAGAACAAATATTTAAGATGAATGAGAAATACCAGTTTTCAATTCTTTTGGAGGATTTTGGATCAGTTATTGGAATCGTATTTGAAGATACATTCATTATGAGTAGCCACTGGAATTGTTTCCAGAATTTTCATAGACACTAAACTCACATATGCCAATCAAACATATTGACCCACATTACTTTATTTCAGGATTTTCTGTACATCTAGTGTCTTAGTTACTTGTCTACTGTGATAAAACACCATAACCAAGGCAACTTACAGAAGGAAGGGTTTATTTGGGGCATATGGCTCCAGAGAGATAAGTGTCCATTACAGTTACAGTGGTTACAGTGAAGAAATGTAGTAACAGGCAGACATGGTCATGGTGAATTGAGCAACTGGCTGAGAGCTCACACCTCAAAGCACAAGCAGCAAGCAGAGAGCACACTGGGAATGGCAAGAGACTTGTGAAACCTCAAAACCAGCCCTCAACTTTCTCCAATAAGGCCACATCTACCAACTGGGGGGCCAAGTATCCAAACATCTGACCCTGTGGGGAGCGTGTTCATTCAAACCACCACACCTAGTACAACTTAAATGATGTGTATGCTACATTGTTTAGGGAGCAGCATTTAACAAAATCTACCTATTTGCCTTTGGAATGTTTCTGTTTTGTAGTTAATTGAATATACAGCTACAGAATCTATCCATGAAGAGGCATCAGTGTCCTACAAAAAGTCCAAATATGGGTCCTTTTGTGGTTGAAGAAGCTTGGGTCTGATACAGTACAAGGCCATATATAGTCATGGAAAAGGATCTGTGAGGGGAGGTCAGGATGGGAAGATGGCAATTCATCAGGCCTGGAATTGGGGGGGCGGGGGGGAGTAAGGTATCATTAACTGGAAATGACTTAGAGTTCAATTGGACTGGGAGAGGCCAGGTATCATCATGATATGAAGCTCTTGGCTGGATGAGAGGAAGCTGGTACACAGGATTGAACAGGTTTTAAGGAATCATGCTGATTAAAGAAACAAGCAAGCAAGCAAGCAGACACCACAGATTGGACCAGAGGTTCAGGCCTTGTGAAGATTGTCAAGACAGGCTCTTTTTTTTCTGTCCTTGTTAAAAACAGGTTCCAGGAAGTGGCAGTAAGCACTCAAAGGCTCAGGAACTTCTGGGCCTCACAATAGGGCAGAGCAAGCTACTCTCTAGTAGTGTTTCTAGGCTTGTGGATTCAACCTGTGCCCAACGAGCCAGGTTCAGCCACCCATCCCCAACTGTCCAAGTAAATGATACTAATTATGAAAAAGCAGAGCAAAGACAGTTTTTCAGAGTGGCCATGATGTAAAGAGGGATAAAGAGATCCACTGTACCTTCCTTGTACTGGCTAGTTTTGTGTCAACTTGACACGGCTGGAGTTATCACAGAGAAAGGAGCTTCAGTTGAGGAAATGCCTCCATGAGATCCAACTGTAAGGCATTTTCTCAATTAGTGATCAAGGGGGAAACACCCCTTGTGGGTGGGACCATCTCTGGGCTGGTAGTCTTGGGTTCTATAAGAGAGCAGGCTGAGCAAGCCAGGGGAAGCAAGCCAGTAAAGAACATCCCTCCATGGCCTCTGCATCACCTCCTGCTTCCTGACCTGCTTGAGTTCCAGTCCTGACTTCCTTTGGTGATGAACAGCAGCATGGAAGTGTAAGTCGAATAAACCCTTTCCACTCATCCAAGTTTCTCCTGGAAGGACATCTGACAAGCTGAAGATCTTCTTCCAGGAGAAAAGTTTTTTCTTTGGCTGACACCCCACCCCCTCTCCTTTGGCTGGCACCCCATCCCCCATCTTCCTCTGGCTTACACACCATCCCCTATCAGACCTTTCTTCTCCAGTAGAAGATTCTTAAAGAAGATTTAATTTCTTGGGGGGGGGGGTGTCATTGTTTTAATAGTTTGATAGCCAAAGAGAGGAGCATAAATGCCTCTTTAGAGTGTTTTCTTTCACTGGGAAATAAGTGTGTTCGGGGTTCACAATATGAAATTCCCACATAATCAATAAAAATAGCATGAAAAAAAAGAGAATGTATCCTCTTCCCCCGGAAAGGCCAGTTACTGCACACGGATTCTAGGTGCTGTTGGATGCCCAGCATTCAGATGACGGCACACATCCTATCTGCGGCACTTCCATTGGTCCCTCAGATTTCTGCTCAGATGTCACCTACATTTTTCTCTGCTCATGCAGAGACAATCCTTTAACTTTCCTACTTTCTTCAAACCTCAATTATTTTACTGGTGAGGGCAAAATGGTCAAGGCCTGGGACATCACTCTCCCCTCCACTTACTGAGGGCCACACTAGGCACGGCCGTTTTAGGTTGAGTAGTTTGTATGACAAGGGCTACCTGTGACATTCACATGTGGAGAAGTTCAGAGGATCTCGAGGTTCGTTACCACACCCCCGAGAGTGGCAGGACCTGGGCACTGAGATGATTCTGCTTGTTCAATAGGTTCCAGATGTTACTCTTCTGAGAGCATCACACCTGCCACGTAGGAGAGGTACATGTGAGACCTGTGGGAAACAGGTCATCTTAACTTCATTTCTGCTCTTAGTCATTAACTGATCCTGAGTCGGTAACTTGGTACACCTGAGTTTCATTTTCTCAACTTCCAATGTCTCTATTCACTTCACACCCTGGCTATTTCCCACAGCTCTTGAAGACCCTCCCCACCCACCAGATAGTCTCTTATTATCAAAGCTTATCTTCCAGATTTGCCAGAAATCAGCCCGGAAGCCTCCAGTTTGAGGGAATCCATTCTTTTGTTTGATGTTTCACTGAGTAAAGGAAGGAGGAATAAAGATAGTTTGGCCTTAAAATTCCCAGTCTACCTAACTGTGGTGGTATATGCTTGCACAGGTACCCAGGAGGCTGAGGTAAGGGGACTTACTACAAGCTAAAGATCAACTTAGGCTACATAGAGGAATATGATATATAGAGATGTAAATATTGATGGATGACACTCCAGCTGTGAATTATAACTGAGTTTCTTGTTGTGCTGTTGAGATTTCTGTGGATTATAGTTATGTTTGGTCAGCCTGTGAGGGTGGTTATGATTATATCCAAATTTACCCCTGACTTTGTATCATATCACGTTGTTGTTGTTGTTGTTTGGTTTTCTCTTTGAGACAGGATTTCTCTGTGTAGTTTTGGCTGTTTTGGAACTCATTATGTAGGCCAAGCTGTTTCAAACTCACAGAGATTTGCCTGCTGTTGCCTTCTGATCCCTGGGACTAAAGGCATGCACCGCCATCGCCTGCCTTATCTTTAATGCTTTAATTTAAAATTTTATTCATATATATGAGTATCTGCCTGCATGTATGTAGTTGTAGCATATGCCTTATACCTGCTCATGGATGCCAGATTTCCTGGCACTGGAATTACGTTTGTAAGCTGCCATGTGGGTTCTGGGAGTTGAACCTAGATTCTCTGAAAGAGCAGCCAGTGCTCTTAACTGCTCAGCCATGTCTACAGCCCTGTTTACCACTCTTGAAAATCAAGGGAATTGCGGAGCCAGCAGACAGGGGTCTCTGGTGGCTCTCACATCCTCACTATTTAAGGCAACAGAGCTGGTGACCTCCCAAGTACTTTCTGCCTAGATTCGAGCTATGGCCTCAAGTAAGGTGAGGTACAGTGTATAAGCTGATCTAGAGAGACCAGCTGTCCCAAGCACTGAGTGTTTCTGGTTGTAAAAACTTGAATCCCAGGGGTTGGCACCGAGGATGGAAAGGTGTGGATGGCCACAAAGACAATCTGGACTGGCCAAGGATGGGAAATGAGGAGATATGTTCTAAGTACACAACACCATTGCATGAAAATATCTTTATCTAATTGAGTTTAAGAAAATATAAAGCATTCAACTTTGTAAAAGTAAAAAAGGCAAGAGTATGAGAGGGCCCATCTTTGGGCTCTGGATGAAAGTGCAGATTAAAGTACCCCAGAGCTCTTGACTCTAGCTGCATATGTATCAAAAGATGGCCTAGTCGGCCATCACTGGAAAGAGAGGCCCATTGGTCAGGCAAACTTTATATGCCCCAGTACAGGGGAACGCCAGGGCCAAAAAATGGGAATGGGTGGGTAGGGGAGTGGGGGGGGGTGTGGGGGACTTTTGGGATAGCATTGGAAATGTAATTGAGGAAAATACGTAATAAAACAAAAAGCTGCCTTTTGGATAATCACATTGTAAGTCAGTGGTCTGAGCAGGGATGGATAGGCAACTGCAATTTTGCTTCAGGTTAGGTCACAAAAAAAGCACTTCTTTTGGGCATGAGAAACTCAGAAAAGCTTTAGAAGCCAGGATTGTCAGTGGAATCAAATGTCAAGAAGACTACAGGCATGCTGATGTGAGCGTCACATGTGCATCACGTGAGTGTCACATTGCGTCATGTGAGCAAGACTCCTTTTATCTCAGTTGCTTTAGTTCTGTTTATGACCTTGGTTACTGATTTTCCTTCTCTGTTTCACTTACCATTTCTTGTTTAGCTTATTTTTAAGTGTGTGTTTTGTGTGCTGGGGTTGTGAGTGCTGGAAATGAACTGGTGCTTGTATAGTTGAGCCATTTTTTTCCAGCCCTTCCTCCTTTTTTTTTTTTTTTTTTTTTGTATTTTGTATTTTGTTATAATAATGGTTTAGTTAGTTCTGTTGGACTGACAAAACACTATGGATAATCAAATTATGAACAGTAAGGGTTTAAACTAGGTATGGTGGCACACAACTTTAATCTCGAGATTTAGGATACAGAGGCAGGAAGATAATTACAAATCTAGGCCAGCCAGGACTATGTGGAAAAAAACCACAACAAAACAACCAATGAATTGGTTTTCACAATGAAAACCAATATGGAAGCCCCTTTTTAAAAATTAAATCTAGAGCTGGAGAAATGGCACAGCTATTAAAGGCCCTTGCTACCAAATCGGACAGCTTGAATTTGATCCCTGAGACTCAAATGGTAGGAGAGAACCAACTCCCACAGGTTGGCATCTTACCTTACACACAAGCTGCAGCTGTAACTAAACATTTAAACAATTGCATAATAACAAATGTAATTGCTTGTATGTAAGGTAAGATGCCAACCTGTGGTAGCAAGGGCCTTTAATAGTTGTGCCATTTCTCCAGCTCTAGATTTAATCTTTAAAAAGGGGCATCCATATTGGTTTTCATTGTGAATTGACTAATTTATGGTCCATTTTCTATGTGCCTTCAACAGCATTTGTACGTGGTTTAGTGCTCTCTTGGTAATAGTCTCTTCTGAGTGGAGGGAGACAGAATGAGAGGACTCTTAGTTGCTCTTGCTGTGACGGCTGAAGATTTTGAACTTTTCTTTTCTGTGTTTCTTGACCATTCGAACTTTGTTCAATTTACTTGCTCACTAACTGGTTAAATTATATATTCTTTTGTTTGTAGTTTTTGAGCTCTTCTTATACTCTGTGTGTTGCCCTCTCTCAGATGAAGAGCTGACATCCCCTCTGCCATTCTACAGGCTAGTCATTCATTCTGTCTTTGATTTGATGAAATCACAGGCCCAAGTTTTTACCATTACTTTCTAAGCAAACAGGACCTAGTCAGAAAATCCTTGCCTGCACCTATATCTTGGAGTTTCCCTAATTTCAAAGTTTCATATTCTTTATTAAGGCCTTTGATCCACTCCAAATTGATTTTTTTCAGAGTGAGAGGGATCTAGTTGATGTCTATGAGTAGATATCTTGTTTTCCTAGACCTATTTGTAGATAGCTTTTTAAATTTCAGTGTATGTTTCTGACTCCTTTGTACAGAGTGAGATGGCTGTAGCTGTGTGTGGGTTTATTGATAGTTCCCATTATAATCCCATTTTCCATGTTATTCTTTGTGCCAGTAGCATGCTCTTTTGTTTCTGTGTTTTTTTCGTAAAATAGGTACTGTGGATATCTGACATTTTCTTTTGACTTGGGATGGCCTTGGCTACTCGGGGCCTTTTGGGGTTTCATATGAATTTAGGATTTGTTTCCCCATTTCTGTGAAGAATGTTATTAGAACTTCTATGGGAATCGCTCTGAATCTGTACATTACTTTTGCTAGTATGCTCTTGTAACAATATTAATTCTCTACAAGTATGAAAAGTATGTCTTCTAATGTCTTTTTTAATTTCTTCTGTGTTTTGCAATCTTCATAGTAGAAATTTCCCCCACCCCCTTGGGCTAGTTTTAAAACACACACACACACACACACACACACACACACACACACACACACACACGCACACACACACTTCTTCTCTTTGAGCCTATTGAGAATGAATTGCTTTGTGATTCCTTTCTCAGCAAGTCCATTCCTGGGGTCTGTGTTCATTTTGTTTCTTTTCTGTTGTGATAAAACAATGTATGTCATGATGAATGTATGCCACAGTCTGTCCCAGATGCAGTGTCCACCATTTTTTTTGTATTGTCCCTTTCTCTCTGCTATTTCTGTAGAGAAGGAGCCAGCCATCAAGCTCTGACTAACTTCATCTACTTGCACCCTGATTGTTGACTGTGATTTTTGTCTCCCTCAACCAAAAAACTTATATAGTACTAAGTAAGCTAAAACACAAAAACACAAAAAACAATTATATACACAAATTGGCTTCCAGCTGGTAAAGCAATGTGCATGAAAAGACAGATGCATCCATTGTTAACAGTTCTTAAGAGGTAGTTTGTATTTCTTCTTGTTTTTTCTGTATCATTAAAAATTGTTCACTGATACTTTATTTGTTTAGAATGCCTTCCAACTAAAACCTGACATTGCCAGTGTGATCCAGGGGCTAGAGATGTCTAGGTGTGAATCTTGAGTACATCTCGACAGAACCCCAGCTCTAATCCAGTAAGTAGGAACCCGGTTGAGTTAATTTCCTGGCCTCTCTGATGGTGCCAGACCGCTGCTGGTTGTCAATTTCACACATACAATTTCTCTCTATTCAGAGCTGACAGTTTGGATTCCCTTTCCATTGTGAGGGCTGTTCTGGTTTCTGGCTTCCCCGGGCTTCCATTTGGTAACCTTTGCCCTCTTATTTGGTACAAGCCAAAATGGCATCTTTGGAAAACTAATGTACCAGAGAAAATGGTAGCATGAAGCCATGTAACTGGCTGTTCTCCCTTTCTGTCTGCGAAGGGTGTTATTAGAACTCATTTTAGAGAATTTCAAACCCATTCAGAGTATCATGGCTTTAAATTTCTCTAACGGAAGCAAAGCTTTTGATGTGTGGGTTTTAGAAGCCTGCCTGGCTTCTTTAGAGTTCAAATTTTTATACACTGGAACAATTGATCAAAGACCCTGTTTTGAGACAGAGGGAAAAGGCAATTTACTTTACCTACGGTTGTTTTGTGATCTTCATGTTATTATTATTATTATACTTTTTATTCCTGAGCCCTCTTTCTGTTTGAAGATCTACTTTCCCACTCACATTCACTGGCCTCATCTTCTTTTTGATCAGCCTGAGAAACCATCTGGAAACAATTGAGAGTGACGTCACAAATCCAGCATTATGACTTTAGATGTAGTCTAAAAGAGTAAGAGAAGGAACAAATGAAAGAGCCAGGAAGGTTGATTTAACCGTTAAGCCCAAATATCAAATTACCAGTGGGCATAGAAGTAAGTATGATTTACCTTGGATCTGCCTTAGTAAATACGCTGACCCTCATTGCTACTAGTTAGAGCAAAAAGAGCAAACGGTCATCCAGGGATAAGGCTGATCACTGATGCCAAAGCTTAAAAGGCTTTGAAGCATTGGGTCTGGCAGAATGTCCTGAAGCTAAACACGGAAGACTATGAAGTCTTAAACCAGGGCTAAAGGGCATAGGCAAGGACAATAGACTTGGAATTTGGAAGAATTCATCTCTGCTGAAGAATTCCCAGAGCACTCATGAAAACAGCAGGTTGCCTAACTCACCAGAGAACACTAAACCCAAAGTAAACCCTCCATTGGCGCGCAAGCAAGTGATTAGAGGAGGGTGTCTCAGCCGTGAGGGCAAGAGCCTAGAATCTCCATGTGAGGGACCCTGAAATTAACGTTAACTCAGAGAGTGATTTCTTCTTGCTTCTAGAAACAATTTGCTCTGACAGCTATCTCATTCAGGAGTGAAACGTATGTTTTTGGCTGGAACAGTCCATCTCCTGCCTCTGGATTTCAGCTGGAAGCTAAGGGAGCTACACAAGTCCAGGGAGTTCTTCAGCTCTGGCAGAGCCGTAAGGACTTTCCTGTGGAGAAATCACAGAGCAGCAACTGCACGTTTCCCCCTGCTCTTTAAATAAGCCGTCCTCCATTTTCTGGGATCGTTCCCAAATACAATATACTATAATTGTATATCTTTTTTTCCTGCAAAGGTAATTCATTTTAAAATTCCTTGAATGCTCCTTAATTTTAATATCTTTTCAAATACCTTTCTACCAATAAATTCAGTCATTCATTTAAAATATTATTATGGGATTACGTTTTGTGATTTTAGCCTGGAAAATATGGTCAATATACTACTAGTTCATGACCTTCATTTGGCCACCCAGTTGTGTCCTGAGAAGCGTCCCTCTGGAGAAACTACTTTAATTGGTCACCACTGAATTCAAGTGTGCTATTGACATTACTCTTATCTGATACAAAGTAAACATTTTCAGCCCTTGATTTTCTGTTGTCTCTATTTAACTATAATATACACTAAATGGGACAATAAAGGTCCCCCTTTTTTTTTCCAGGAAAAAAAAATCAAGAGTGATCAAGGGCTGAGGCAGTGTCTCAATGAGTACAGACCTTGCTGCACAAGCGTGAGGACACGGGTTAGGATTCTCAGCATGTAATTAAGGAAAGAAAGATGGAGGAGAGAGAGAGACAGGGAGACAGGGACGATACAGTATATAATCTCATCACTGGGAAGACAGAGAGAAGAGAGTCCCTAGGGCTTGCTGGCCAGGCTAGCCAACTTGCTGTGCTTCAGGTTCAGTGAGAAGCTCTTTCTAATTTAAGGCAGAGAACAATTGAAGACCCACAGCATTGGTCTCAGTTCTATGCACACACACACATGCACACAAAAGTGGTCATATGGATGGAGAAATAGCCTTCAGAGGGAGCACATACATAACCGACTTCTATTGCCGTCAATCTCATGAGAGAATTTTGAAAAAAAAAAAAATGTAGGGAAGACAGACACATGCCATGTGTACTTTCTATTCCAGAACTAGAAAGTACAATCTTGTGAGCTTGGCCCAGCCTTCCATAATCTTAACACAGTATACCTTACTCACTAACACTTGCCAGTCTTTAGACTATAGAATGCACTTCCCTATCTGGGCTTAGAGAAAAACAATGTTACTTGGCTTGATACATTTGAAGAAAGATGTATACTATTTTATTTACATGGATTGATTTCATATTTTTATTGAGTGTCATGATAGCTTTATACAGAAGATGTTCCTAGTTTACAAACTTTGTACTTGGGGGTTGATAAAGACTCATAATCTGTTGAAACAACAGTTGGGGTGTGGGAGGGCAGGGGGAATGGGCCAAGTGGGTGTTCCCAACATCCACCAGCAGAGCAAAATGCTTGAGAATCATTGGGTACACTCGTACATTTCTGGCTTCAGTGTTCTTCATTATGTATAAAATGATGTAATTTAAAAAAAAAAACCCTTATGTTTCTGAATTTGTAAAGTGAGATTATTTTAAAAAATAAATATACTTAGGTAATGCATTCTATTTAGCACGTGGAGAAAGAGAGGAGGTTTGGATAAACAGGAAGAGCTATTTGTGCTCATGGGGAAATAAAATCTTAGCTCATCCCAAACTTAAACAAATAAACCAGCAGAGAAACAGGTAGAGAGTCTGGAGCCCCACTCTCCCTCCTCTCCCCCAAGCCCACTCCTCTCCCTTCCTTCTCCTCACCTCTGGAGCAAACCACCTGCTGTGGCTCCCACTCCTTCTCTGTTCTCATTCTCAGGGAACTAAGCAGATCCTGGTGGTACACCCTCCTGTCTTCCATCCTGTAGACTCCTTCTACCTTGTCTCCATCCCTAAGTGTCAGCTCCCAATACCAAGACAATCACTCAACCCAGAGCATCCAGAAGCCATACCTAGCAGGATCTAAGAAGCATTTCCCACCAGATGACCCACTGGCACCACATGCTCCTAAGCACCCCAAAAGGCAACAGAAACTAAGGGAACAAAACAACCACCCAACAAAGACAAGACCAGATTTTAGCATCTAGAATTACAATCACCACAAACTCAGATGCCTAGCCACCAGTGTAAAAATACAATCAAAGAAGCCAGGACAACATGTCTCCATTAAAGCCCTGCAACCCTATCACAGCAGGAACTGAGAAAGGCAAAGATAGCGGAAGTACGAGACAAGGATTTCAAAATAATCTTTATGAATATGTTAGGGGTCCATAATGAAGAAATGAATTAATCCATTAAAGAAATCTATGAAAAGACAAACAGGGACTCAGCAGAACTTAGGAGATTAGTCTGAACAGGTTAGCGGGTGCGCCAGAGAACCGGACAGCTTCTGGGACTGGCAGAAGCACAGAGCCGCTGAGGCAGCAGCCTGGGCGGGCCGCAGACAACCGGCCACCATCCGGACCAGAGGACAGGTGTCAGCCTGGCTTGGGAGACGGCCTCAGCCTCAGGAGCAGCGGTCACCATCTTGTTTCCAGGACTCCCTGGAACTTAGGATTTTAGTCTGCACAGGTGAGAGTCTGCACCACAGAAGCTGACAGCTTCTGGGAACTGCCAAAGCAACACAGCTTCTGAGAGAGGCCCTGTTTTGGGCCTTCTTCTTCGACCAGGAAGAGGTCCAAAAACAAGATATCTGCGCACCTTCCCTGTAAGAGAGCTTGCCAGCAGAGAGTGCTCTGAGCACTGAAACTCAGAGGAGAGAATCTGTCTCCCAGGTCTGCTGAGAGACGGTAACAGAATCACCAGAAGAACAATCTCTAAACAGAGTCAACTATAACTACTAACTCCAGAGATTACCAGATGGCGAAAGGTAAACGTAGGAATCCTACTAACAGGAACCAAGACCACTCACCATCATCAGAACCCAGCACTCCCACTTCGCCCAGTCCAGGGCACCCCAACACACCCGAAAACCTAGACCTAGATTTAAAAGCATATCTCATGATGATGGTAGAGGACATCAAGAAGGACTTTAATAAATCACTTAAAGAAATACAGGAGAACACTGCTAAAGAGTTACAAGTCCTTAAAGAAAAACAGGAAAACACAATCAAACAGGTAGAAGTCCTTACAGAAAAAGAGGAAAAAACATACAAACAGGTGATGGAAATGAACAAAACCATACTAAACCTAAAAAGGGAAGTAGAAACAATAAAGAAAACTCAAAGTGAGGCAACACTGGAGATAGAAACCCTAGAAAAGAAATCTGGAACCATAGATTTGAGCATCAGCAACAGAATACAAGAGATGGAAGAGAGAATCTCAGGTGCAGAAGATTCCATAGAGAACATCGGCACAACAATCAAAGAAAATGGAAAATGCAAAAAGATCCTAACTCAAAATATCCAGGAAATCCAGGACACAAGGAGAAGACCAAATCTACGGATAATAGGAGTGGATGAGAATGAAGATTTTCAACTCAAAGGACCAGCAAACATCTTCAACAAAATTATTGAAGAAAACTTCCCAAATATAAAGAAAGAGATACCTATGAACATACAAGAAGCCTACAGAACTCCAAATAGACTGGACCAGAAAAGAAATTCCTCCCGACACATAATAATCAGAACAACAAATGCACTAAATAAAGATAGAATACTAAAAGCGGTAAGGGAAAAAGGTCAAGTAACATACAAAGGCAAGCCTATCAGAATTACACCAGATTTTTCACCAGAGACTATGAAAGCCAGAAGAGCCTGGACAGATGCTATACAGACACTAAGAGAACACAAATTCCAGCCCAGGCTACTATACCCAGCCAAACTCTCAATTACCATAGATGGAGAAACCAAAGTATTCCACGACAAAACCAAATTCTCACATTATCTCTCCACGAATCCAGCCCTTCAAAGGTTAATAACAGAAAAAAACCAATACAAGAACGGGAACAATGCCCTAGAAAAAACAAGAAGGTAATCCCTCAACAAACCTAAAAGAAGACAGCCACAAGAACAGAATGCCAACTTTAACAACAAAAATAACAGGAAGCAACAATTACTTTTCCTTAATATCTCTTAACATCAATGGTCTCAACTCCCCAATAAAAAGACATAGACTAACAAACTGGCTACACAAACAAGACCCAACATTTTGCTGTTTACAGGAGACACATCTCAGAGAAAAAGATAGACACTACCTCAGAATAAAAGGCTGGAAAACAATTTTCCAAGCAAATGGTATGAAGAAACAAGCTGGAGTAGCCATCCTAATATCTGATAAGATTGACTTCCAACCCAAAGTCATCAAAAAAGACAAGGAGGGGCACTTTGTTCTCATCAAAGGTAAAATCCTCCAAGAGGAACTCTCAATTCTGAATATCTATGCGCCAAATACAAGGGCAGCCACATTCATTAAAGAAACTTTAGTAAAGCTCAAAGCACACATTGCACCTCACACAATAATAGTGGGAGACTTCAACACACCACTTTCACCAATGGACAGATCATGGAAACAGAAACTAAACAGGGACACACTGAAACTAACAGAAGTGATGAAACAAATGGATCTGACAGATATCTACAGAACATTTTATCCTAAAACAAAAGGATATACCTTCTTCTCAGCACCTCATGGTACCTTCTCCAAAATTGACCACATAATAGGTCACAAAACAGGCCTCAACAGATTCAAAAATATTGAAATTGTCCCATGTATCCTATCAGATCACCATGCACTAAGGCTGATCTTCAATAACAAAAAAAATAACAGAAAGCCAACACTCACGTGGAAACTGAACAACACTCTTCTCAATGATACCTTGGTCAAGGAAGAAATAAAGAAAGAAATTAAAGACTTTTTAGAGTTTAATGAAAATGAAGCCACAACGTACCCAAACCTTTGGGACACAATGAAAGCATTTCTAAGAGGGAAACTCATAGCTCTGAGTGCCTCCAAGAAGAAACGGGAGACAGCACATACTAGCAGCTTGACAACACATCTAAAAGCCCTAGAAAAAAAGGAAGCAAATTCACCCAAGAGGAGTAGACGGCAGGAAATAATCAAACTCAGGGGTGAAATCAACCAAGTGGAAACAAGAAGAACTATTCAAAGAATTAACCAAACGAGGAGTTGGTTCTTTGAGAAAATCAACAAGATAGATAAACCCTTAGCTAGACTCACTAGAGGGCACAGGGACAAAATCCTAATTAACAAAATCAGAAATGAAAAGGGAGACATAACAACAGATCCTGAAGAAATCCAAAACACCATCAGATCCTTCTACAAAAGGCTATACTCAACAAAACTGGAAAACCTGGACGAAATGGACAAATTTCTGGACAGATACCAGGTACCAAAGTTGAATCAGGATCAAGTTGACCTTCTAAACAGTCCCATATCTTCTAAAGAAATAGAAGCAGTTATAAATAGTCTCCCAGCCAAAAAAAGCCCAGGACCAGACGGGTTTAGTGCAGAGTTCTATCAGACCTTCAAAGAAGATCTAATTCCAGTTCTGCACAAACTTTTTCACAAGATAGAAGTAGAAAGTACTCTACCCAACTTATTTTATGAAGCCACTATTACTCTGATACCTAAACCACAGAAAGATCCAACAAAGATAGAGAACTTCAGACCAATTTCTCCTATGAATATCGATGCAAAAATCCTCAATAAAATTCTCACTAACCGAATCCAAGAACACATTAAAGCAATCATCCATCCTGACCAAGTAGGTTTTATTCCAGGAATGCAGGGATGGTTTAATATACGAAAATCCATCAATGTAATCCACTATATAAACAAACTCAAAGACAAAAACCACATGATCATCTCGTTGCATGCAGAAAAAGCATTTGACAAGATCCAACACCCATTCATGATAAAAGTTCTGGAAAGATCAGGAATTCAAGGCCCATACCTAAACATGATAAAAGCAATCTACAGCAAACCAGTAGCCAACATCAAAGTAAATGGAGAGAAGCTGGAAGCAATCCCACTAAAATCAGGGACTAGACAAGGCTGCCCACTTTCTCCCTACCTTTTCAACATAGTACTTGAAGTATTAGCCAGAGCAATTCGACAACAAAAGGAGATCAAGGGGATACAAATTGGAAAGGAGGAAGTCAAAATATCACTTTTTGCAGATGATATGATAGTATATATAAGTGACCCTAAAAATTCCACCAGAGAACTCCTAAACCTGATAAACAGCTTCGGTGAAGTAGCTGGATATAAAATTAACTCAAACAAGTCAATGGCCTTTCTCTACACAAAGAATAAACAGGCTGAGAAAGAAATTAGGGAAACAACACCCTTCTCAATAGTCACAAATAACATAAAATATCTCGGCGTGACTCTAACTAAGGAAGTGAAAGATCTGTATGATAAAAACTTCAAGTCTCTGAAGAAAGAAATTAAAGAAGATCTCAGAAGATGGAAAGATCTCCCATGCTCATGGATTGGCAGGATCAATATTGTAAAAATGGCTATCTTGCCAAAAGCAATCTACAGATTCAATGCAATCCCCATCAAAATTCCAACTCAATTCTTCAACGAATTAGAAGGAGCAATTTGCAAATTCATCTGGAATAACAAAAAACCTAGGATAGCAAAAACTCTTCTCAAGGATAAAAGAACCTCTGGTGGAATCACCATGCCTGACCTAAAGCTTTACTACAGAGCAATTGTGGTAAAAACTGCATGGTACTGGTATAGAGACAGACAAGTAGACCAATGGAATAGAGTTGAAGACCCAGAAATGAACCCACACACCTATGGTCACTTGATCTTCGACAAGGGAGCTAAAACCATCCAGTGGAAGAAAGACAGCATTTTCAACAAATGGTGCTGGCACAACTGGTTGTTATCATGTAGAAGAATGCGAATCGATCCATACTTATCTCCTTGTACTAAGGTCAAATCTAAATGGATCAAAGAACTTCACATAAAACCAGAGACACTGAAACTTATAGAGGAGAAAGTGGGGAAAAGCCTTGAAGATATGGGCACAGGGGAAAAATTCCTGAACAGAACAGCAATGGCTTGTGCTGTAAGATCGAGAATTGACAAATGGGACCTAATGAAACTCCAAAGTTTCTGCAAGGCAAAAGACACCGTCAATAAGACAAAGAGACCACCAACAGATTGGGAAAGGATCTTTACCTATCCTAAATCAGATAGGGGACTAATATCCAACATATATAAAGAACTCAAGAAGGTGGACTTCAGAAAATCAAACAACCCCTTTAAAAAATGGGGCTCAGAACTGAACAAAGAATTCTCACCTGAGGAATACCGAATGGCAGAGAAGCACCTGAAAAAATGTTCAACATCCTTAATCATCAGGGAAATGCAAATCAAAACAACCCTGAGATTCCACCTCACACCAGTCAGAATGGCTAAGATCAAAAATTCAGGTGACAGCAGATGCTGGCGAGGATGTGGAGAAAGAGGAACACTCCTCCATTGTTGGTGGGATTGCAGGCTTGTACAACCACTCTGGAAATCCGTCTGGCGGTTCCTCAGAAAATTGGACATAGTACTACCGGAGGATCCAGCAATACCTCTCCTGGGCATATATCCAGAAGATGCCCCAACTGGTAAGAAGGACACATGCTCCACTATGTTCATAGCAGCCTTATTTATAATAGCCAGAAGCTGGAAAGAACCCAGATGCCCCTCAACAGAGGAATGGATACAGAAAATGTGGTACATCTACACAATGGAGTACTACTCAGCTATTAAAAAGAATGAATTTATGAAATTCCTAGCCAAATGGATGGACCTGGAGGGCATCATCCTGAGTGAGGTAACACATTCACAAAGGAACTCACACAATATGTACTCACTGATAAGTGGATATTAGCCCAAAACCTAGGATACCCAAGATATAAGATACAATTTCCTAAACACATGAAACTCAAGAAAAATGAAGACTGAAGTGTGGACACTATGCCCCTCCTTAGAAGTGGGAACAAAACACCCTTGGAAAAAAAAAAAAAAAAAAAGAAAAGACAAACAGGGGAATGAAATGAAGAAAACAGTTTAAAATATGAAAGTAGAGATAAAATCAATAAAGAAATCACCATCATCTTAAATGGAGGGATTCTCAGAGCAATTTCATTAAAATCGTAAACAACACAAGGTTGTCCACTCTCTCCATATCTACTTGACATAGTATTTGAAGTTCTTTCTAGGTCAGTAAAACAACTGAAGAGATCAAGGGGATACAAATAGGAAAGAAAGAAATAAAAATATCCTTGTTTGTAGATTATATGATAGTATATATAAGGGATCCTAGAAATTCTACCTGGAAAGTCTTACAGCTGATAAATCCTGTCAACAAAATAGCTGGAGACAAAATTAACTCACAAAAAATCAGCCCTCCTATGTACAAATGACAAATAAACTGAGAAAGAAATCAGGAAAACAATACTTTTAATGATACCTTAAAATGTATAATAAATATATCTTGAGGTAATTCTAACAAAACAAGTGAAAGACTCGTGTGATAAAAACTTGATGAAACTGAAGAAAGAAATTGAGGAAGATATCAGAAGATGGAAAGATCTCCCATGCTCATGGGTCAACAGTATTAACATAGGAAAAATGTCATCCTACCAAAATTAATCTACAGAGTCAAAGCAATTCCCTTAAAATCCCAACACAATTCTTCACAGACACTGAAAAGAATTTTCAGCTTTATTCAGAATCACACACACACACACACACACACACACACACACACACACACACACAAAACAGGATAGGAAAAAACAACACAAAATAATAGAAGATCAGACCCATATTTTACCATCCCTGATCTCAAATTGTAATTCAGAGCTATAGTAATAAAAAGAACATGATATTGGCACAAAAATTGACATATTGATCAATGGAATCAAATTAAAAACCCAGATATAAATCCACGTAACTATGGACACTTGATTTTAAATATAGAAGCTATGAATACACTAGCTAGACAAAATACAGCATCTTCAACAAATGATATTCATCAAACTATATGGCTGCTTGTAGAAGAATGTAAATAGATCCAAATGAATTACTTTGCACAAAACTCAAGTCCAAATGGATCAAAGACCTCAACATAAATCCGGATACACTGAACCTGGTAGAATAAAGAATATCCTTGAACTCTTCAGCCCAGGTAAAGACTTTCTGAAGAGAACACCATTAGCACAGACACTCAGATTAACAATTAATAAAAGAGACCTCATGAAGCCAAAAAGCTTCTGAACAGCAAAGGGCTCCATCATTTGGAAAATGTGGCAGCCTACTGAGTGGGAAGTTTTTATTTTTTTAATCAAGTATGCATCTGATAGCGGGCTAATTTCCAAACTATGTAAAGAATTAAAAAAAAACCCAAATGTTAAGAAAATAAATAACCCAATTAAAACACGAGTTACTGACAAGTCATTTTCAAAATTAAATTATTTATTTATTTACATTATAAATGTTGCTCCCCTTGCTGGTCTCCCCTCTATGAGTTCTTCACTGCATCCTCCTCCCCTTTGCTTCTGAGAGGGTGTTCCCCCACCAACCCAATCACCCCCACCTCATGCCCACCAGCATCCCCATTGCCCCGGCACATCAAGTTTTTACAGAATTAAGTGCATCCTCATCCACTGAGACCAGACAAGGCAATCCTCTGCTATAGATGTGCTGGGGCTACACACCAGCCTGTGTATGCTCTTTGGTTGGTGGCTCTGTCCCTGAGAACTCTGAGTGATCCAGTTAGTTCATATTGATGTTCTTCCTATGGGGTTGCATCCCCTTCAGCTCCCTCAGTCCTTCCTTTCAACTCTTCCATACGGTCCCTGACCTCAGACCAATTGGTGGCTCTGAGTATTTGCATCTGTCTCGGTTAGCTGTTGGTAGAGCCTCTCCGAGAAATGGAATATTTTTAAAAGAGGAAATTCAATAGCTGAGAAATAAATGTTCAACGACCTTAGCTATTGGGGGTACTGTGAATCAAAATTACTTTGTAATTTCATCTTATACCTGTCAGAATGACTAAGATTAATAACATAAGTGACAGCTCATACTGGAATAAGGGGAACACCCATCCATTGCTGAAGTCCTTTGCTTATATGTTATGGCTTCCGGCTTTGTGTTTTTATGGGATCCGTGTGTATGTGAACATGTGTGTCCATATAAGTGTCTTGTGCTTTTCTTTATTTTGTTTACCTGTATGGTTGTTTTGTCCTATTCTAACTTGCTTGTTTTCCTCTTATCTTATTGTAGGTTATTTTACTTTATTACCATTCCTCTGATGCCTATTTTGTTGTTGCTGTTTTTTTTTTTTTCCCTTTGGTTTTTGGATTTTAGTTTTTTGAGACAGGGTTTCTCTGTGTAGTCCTGGCTGTCCTGGAACTCACTCTGTAGACCAGGCTGGCCTTAAACTCAGAAATCTGACTGCCTCTGCCTCCCAAGTGCTACCACCACTGCCCAGCCTATGTTTGTTTTTTAAAGATTTATTTTATGTGAGTACCCTGTTGTCTTCAGACACATGAGAGGGCATCAGATCCCATTACAGATGGTTTCACGACATCATGTAGTTGCTGGGAATTGAATATAGGAACTCTGGGAAAGCAATGAGTATTCTTAACTGTAGAGCTACCTCTCCAGCCCACTGTGTTTGTTTTTAAATGAGAGACAAAAAGGGTGTGACTCTGGGAGCAGAAATGATGAGAAACTGGGAGAAGGGAAGGAGAAACACAATATTTTGTATGAAAAAAACCCACATTTTTAATTAATTAAGGATTATTAACGTTTAAATTTCTTCTAAATTAATGCATCTGAATATGGTATACTAATTCAATGAAGATTAGTTAGAGGGATATACACTAAGAATTTAAAGTGTTGGTTCTAAGTTTTTAAGTTTTAACAATTTGTTAAGCAATTTATCCCATTGGGCTCTCAGTTAATCAAACACCATGACCAAAAGGAATTTAGGGGAGGAAAGGATTTATTTTGCTGATATATTTCATCCCACCCCTAAGGGAAGTCAGGATAGGAACTCAAGTAGGAACTCAAAGGCAGAAGCCATGGAGGAATGGTGCTTGTTTATCCAAAACTTATGCTAAGCAAGGTTTCTTATATAGTCCAAGACACCTGCCCAGGGAGTATATATATATATATATATATATATATATATATATATATATATATACATACACACACACACATATATATATATCACATATATAACCTACATCAGTTAACAATCAAGAGAGCCCCCCACAGATATGCCCACAAGCTTGTGTGGCATGGCTAAGCTCTCAGTGTGACTCCCTTCTCAGATGACCATAACCTCTGTCCATCTGACAATTAAAGGTAAAGACAGAAATGAAAAATATGTCCTGCAAAAGATTTCTAAGTAAATGTTTATTCAAATGTTCTGACTGCTCTACTTTGGATCTGATTGCTCCCACAAAGTGTATGTCATGAAGCCTGGTCCTCAGCTTGGCACCGCTGGGATATGGTGGAACCTTTCTAGAGGTGGGCCTCATAAAGGGAAGTTAGGTCATTGAGAGTGTGCCATCGACAGGATATTGGGATCCCAACCCTTTCTGGTCTTTCCTTTTATCTCCCAGCTGCCATGATGTGAGCGGTCTTCTTTACTATGTGTTTCTACTACAATGTAGAGATCTGAATGCTTGGAGCCATGGGATCACAGTTCAAAAGTGTGGGCCCATGTGATCACAGAATGAAATGGTTTAAAATGTGAGTTAAAATTGTTCCTGTAGACACTTTTTTAAAAAATGAAAGGTTTCACTCACTATGTACCCCTGGCTGACTTGGAACTCACTGTGTAGATGACTGGACTCAACGGTCTTAAACTCACAGAGACCCACTTCACTATGTCTCCTGAGTATATCACAACACCCTTGTTTATCTCTAGTATTTTGTCACAGTAATGGAAATGTGGAAATTTTGGATACAATATCCAAAAGAGGAAAGCAACTCAAATGTCCATTAACATGGATAAAAAATAGCATATCCACACAATGAAATTTTAATTAGCCATAAAGGGAAGGGAGAACTGACACATGCTATAACTTTGCTGAAAGAGAGGGGGAAGACAGACACAAAAGGGTGAGCATTGAAGGATTCCATTTATATAAAATATCCAGAATAAGTAACTCCTTGGAGACAGAAAGTAGATTAGGAGTTGTAGTGAACTAGCTGAGAGGGAGGCAGGAGCGACTGCTAATGGATGTGGCTTTCTCTTGGGGTTGATGAAGACGCTCTAGAATTGATTGAAATGATGTTTACACAGCTCTGTGAATATACTAAACACTTTTTATGGTGCACATTTAAAATGGGAAATTACGTGGTCTGTAGACTGTATCTCAGTTCAGCAGCTATTTTGAAAGACACAGAGGGCAGAATTGTGACTCAGCTTCTAGGTGAGTCTCTGAAGAATTTGTCATAAAACAAACACATCTAAAAATGTCTATAAGTCAACAGTGACTCAGGGAATATATTTCTGGAATGTTCTGTTACAGACAAAATAAATTATTTAAGAAGGAATAATATGAAAGTAGAGTGTGGTGCCAAAAATTTGGTAATAGGGGGCAAATTAAACCTTTCCCTGTAAAAGTTAAGGAGCATAGAAACAGGCATTTATTAGATATTATTTATAACAGGTATTATTAAGGATGGGAAAAAATCTGTTTAAAGCATTCTGTATCATTCACACACATGTCACAGAGATTAGCACTAAGGTCTTTCTATCTGGGGAGACATTCTAATAGAGACCGAAAGCTTCAGGAGTGAAATTAAGAAACAATACATAGGTGTGCGTGGAGTTGGGATCCACACAGGCATGGATGGAGCTGGGACCCACACAGGAATGGATGGAGCTGGAATCCACTCAGGCATGGAGCTGGAATCCACGCAGTCATAGAGCTGGGATCTACACAGGCATGGATGAAGCTGGGATCCACACAGGCATGGATGAAGGTGGAATCCACACAGGTGTGCATGGAGCTGGGACCCACACAGGCATGGATGGAGCTGGGACCCACACAGGTGTGCATGGAGCTGGGATCCACACAGGTGTGCATGGAGCTGGGATCCACACAGGTGTGCATGGAGCTGGGATCCACACAGGTGTGCATGGAGCTGGGACCCACACAGGCATGGATGGAGCTGGGATCCACACAGGTGTGCATGGAGCTGGGATCCACACAGGCATGGATGGAGCTGGGATCCACACAGGTGTGCATGGAGCTGGGATCCACACAGGTGTGCATGGAGCTGGGACCCACACAGGTGTGCATGGAGCTGGGATCCACACAGGTGTGCATGGAGCTGGGATCCACACAGGCATGGATGGAGCTGGGATCCACACAGGCATGGATGGAGCTGGGATCCACACAGGCATGGATGGAGCTGGGATCCTGTGCAGAGGATTCAGACGCCATGAGCTTTGCTGTTTGTCCAACTCTTTTAGGCATGTTCTTCTCATAGTTTCTGGTAGAGTGTTAGTATGTCCAGAGCTAAGTCTCCACAGAGGTGCTTGCTTCAGACTGGAAGGGGAAGTTAGGTACAGTGGGCACAAAGGAAATGAGACTCTCAACAGAGAGACAAAAGTAGGCAAGTGTGCTGTTTGATCTCTTCTATTCTGGCAAAATACAAAAATACTATATTTAAAACTTTTATATTATGTGTACAGGTGTTTTTCTTGCTTGCATGTATGTGCACCAAATACATACCGTGCTTACAGAGACCAGAAGAAGGCATTGGATGATCTAGAACTGGAGTTCCAGGCTGCTGTAAGCCACATTATGGGTGCTAGGAATTGAACCCATGTCTTTTGGAATAGCCAGTTCTCTTAACCCCAAAGTCATCTTAAGATATAATTACATTACTCTCCCCCTTCATTTTTCTCCCTCCAGTTTCCCCCATATTCCTTCCTTCTAACCCTCCTCTGTCCTCCTATCCTGACTCTCAAACTTCTGCCATCTTTATTATCGCCCCCCCCCACACATATGTTCGCTAATGTAAAATTATCCTGCTGATTTCATCTTTGTTTTTTATGTGTCTACATTATTTCCTTTTTCTTTTTTTTGGGGGGGGGTGTACAATGAACTATATTGATGGCATTCAAGAGTGTAAGTTCCCTAGGCCCTTCTGTTATTATAGTTGGGGGGTGGCTGGGATGGTAACTGTGAAGAAGAAACTCAGTGCTGGGGACTAAGTTAGAACAGTAACTCCTGAGCAGCTGAGACCTCTCTCTTGCTCCTGTGTCTTTGCTGGAGTGGGTGGTTCAGGGTTTCTTACTCTTTGGAGGCCATGTGGGCCATGAGGTCCGTCACCCTGTTGCTGTACCTATAATCATAACAGGAAATGATCTTTCCAAAGTTGTCATTGAGAGCAATGCCACCACAACATCAAAGGCAGAGGAGTGGGGCTTACTGTTGAAGTCACAGGAGACAACCTGGTCCTAGGTGTAGTCCAGGATGCCCTTTAGTGGCTCCCAGATGATGGCTTTACCACCTTTTTGATGTCATCATACTTGGCAGGTTTCTCCAGGCAGCATGCCAGATCCACAACTGATACATTTCGGGTAGGAACAAGGAAGACCATGCTAGTGATCTTCCTGTTCTGCACTGGATGACCTTGCCCATAGCCTGGGCAACACCAGTGATGCAGGGATGATGTTTTGGGCAGCTCCATGACCATCACACCACAGCTTTCCAGAGGGGCTAGCCACAGTTTTCTGCATGGCTATGATGGCATGGACAGTGGTCATGAGTTCTTTCATGATGCCAAAGTTGTCATGGTTGATCTTGGCCAGGGGGCCTAAGCAGTTGGTGGTGTAGGAAGCATTGCTGCCAATCTTGAATGAGTTGTCATATTTCTTGTGGTTCACACCCATCACAATTATTTTGGCCCCACCCTTCAAATAGGTTCCAGCCTTCTCCATTGTGCTGAAGATTCCAGTAGACTCCATGACATACTCAGGACCCAGCATCAACCCATTTAATCATCAAGAAATGAGATTCCAATAACATCAAATGGGGTGTCTATGTTATTTCAAAGCTGGCAACTTTGTATTGATAAATTCAGGGCCTTGCTTGCATATATGCTTTGATGCATATTGGGAGAGGTTATTTCTGGAAAGATTCATTGTCAAGGGATGGGGTCCTGTGAGAATTTCCCCTTTTCTCTATTAACATGTCTGTTGATATTGTTGTTGTTCAGAACTTGTTTGGTATCCTGTCTTTTACTGCCCTTCTTTTGCAATAATGTCCAAAGTCATTGATGCAGGAGCTAGGAAGTAGATGTATCGACTGGGAATGGAGTTCCCATGATTCGACCTTTTTATTGTATCCAGCTACGGTTTTCTGTAATATTTTCCATTTGCTGTAAAGAGAAGCCTCTTTGCTGAGGATTAAAATTATACTTATCTGTAGGTGTAAGAAAGAGATTTAGAATATAGCTAGAAATTATGCTGCTGGTCTAGCAAAGAGGAGATAGTAGATTCTTTCCTACTATCTCACCTAATTAGCACAGAGTCCTTAGTTGGCTAGGTTTCTAGGACAAGGAAAGATTCCCCTCCTGTTGAGTGTGCCTCAAGTCCAGCTAGACCAATGTTATCACTACCAATGTATGAGCACCAGCTACTGTGTCTTTAGAGATATCCTACTTTGCTGGTCATTGTGGTTCATGAGCATCACAACTGGGTAGGACTGTTAATTGTTTCTCTCCCTTGACAGCTTGCTTAGTACTTTCTAATACTAGGCTAGATTGCAAGGAAGCTTTTGGATAAGGTCCAGCTCACATTGTCCTAAAACAATTTTAATCATTTTTAAGTACACAAGTCACTAGTAGTAAGCCACTAACAATGTTTTGTAGTTCCTCAAGTTTAAAAAAAAAATTAATCATCCCCAAAGGATACCTTGCACCCAGCAAGTTCCCAATCCCCTATATTCCTCAACCTCAGCCCTGGCAAGCTCGAGGCAGTCTTCTGTCTCCAAGAACCTCAGACCCAGATAGCCACAGCAGCATTGTGTACATGGTCTACCAAAAGGTGGAATCAACCTGCATGCCAATAAAATGTTGTATACCCATGAAGGGAATATTACTCAGCTGCAAAGACAAGGAGGTCCCAGTACACTCTGTAATACAATGAGCCCACTAAGCCATGAGTTATTGTATTTCTGACATTAGAAAGAGAGATGAGATGTTTCACACAAAGGTCCTCTGGTTCAACACTGGGAAGTTTCTTTTCTACTCCTGGCCATGCATGAGATCATCCATTTTACAGCATTTATGGTGTCAATTAAGTCCTTCTGACTTTCAAGTTTAGAAGTAATTTTCTCTTGCTACCTGTAGTAGCAGAGGAATCTTACCTGAAGAATTGCTTCAATTTGATTGGCTGTCCTGTGGCCATTTCTGTGAAATATTTACCATATTGAAATATTTACCATATTGAGGATGATCTTATACTTCTGATTCTTCTGCATCTACCTCCCAAGTGCTGGGGTTATAACATTACTGTTAAAGCAGTACCCAGTTTATATGGTACTGTAAACCAAACTCAAGCCCCAGTGTATACTGTTAACTAAGCAACATCTCTAGCTCTATTGGCATCTTTTTATGCTGATGCTTTTTATTCTACTAATCTCTCAGAGTAGTACATATATATCCATCATTATATCACCCATGCATACCTTTAAGTATATATACAGTCTATCTATACCATTGTATGTTTTCCATCTCATTCAACTCTTCCTTGTTTGAGAACTGTCATTCTTTTCTTCTGAGAATATATACTTTATATTTGCAGACATATTTTAATTTATAAGAGACTGAGGACATTGTTTTGTGTTATTGGAATCTCTTAAAAAACATCCTCTTATTACACAGCTATAAAATTTTATGTGATTTCATTGAAAGTATCATGTATAGTGTGGTGGAACATACCTTTATCTCCAATATTTGGGAGGCAAAGGGAGGCAGATCTCTGTGAATTCAAGGCCGGTTTGATCTATACAATATGTTTTTGGTCAGCTAAGGTTACATAGTGAGACACTGTCTCAAAATTATTTATTATTTATTTGGTTGTTTGATTGGTTTCTCAAGGCAGGGTTTATTTGTGCACCTTGGCCATTCTAGATTATAGCTCTGTAGATCAGGTTGTCCTCAAACTCACAGAGATCAACCTGCCTCCAAAATGCTGAGATTAATGGCATGCTCTACCACCAACTGGCAAAATAAAATAAAATAAAATAAAGAAAGTATTAAGTATATCTTACACGCGTTCACGACCGGCCAGGAAGAACACAGCAAACCAGAATCTTCTGCGGCAAAACTTTATTGCTTACATCTTCAGGAGCCAGAGAGCAAGAGAGCAAGAGAGCAAGAGAGAGAGCAAGAAAGCAAGAAAAAGAACAAGAACAAGAAAGCAAGAGAGAGAGTGGCAAAACCCCGTCCCTTTTAAGGAGAATTATCCTCCGCCTAGGACGTATTACTCCCTGATTGGCTGCAGCCCATCGGCCCAGTTGTCATCACGAGAAAGGCAGAACACATGGCGGGAAAACTGCCCCTGCACGTGTGCAGATTATGTTTACCACTTAGAACACAGCTGTCAGCGCCATCTTATAATGGCAAATGTGAGGGCGGCTTCCCACAAGTATAATTAAAAAAACCTTTCCCTTTCATGGTGCCTGCTTCCCAGTTGGTCTTTTTGTCTGTTTGGTCTTGTGGCATCACTGGCCTTGAAATCTCTCATGCTGGATTATATATTGGATGGTGGGTAGTATAAGCTTGGAGTCTGGAGAGATTTGGCAACTGTTGTCATACTTAGTCACCTGTCCAGGCTCTTTCTGTGTGTGTGTGAGTAGTTGTGATATAAAAATCTTCATCCTCTTGTGCTACCTTAGAATCTAGGAGATGACTTCCAGATCCCTGCTGTGGTTTGGGGCAGAAGTGGGTAGAAGATAAGAAGTCTGTGCTCCTAGGTTCTCTTCCAACCATCTGGGCCTGCTGCTCTCCAGCCCCTTGTTTCAGGGCCTTCTGAAGAACCTGGTTCCGGTCTACAGCAGCAGTGAAGTGGGATCATCAGTTGTGGGTGTGGGAAAACACGTGACTCAGCTTCTTTTAGGGTTTCAAGTGTTTCTAATTAACTTGTGTTTAATCTCCATCCATCCCACTTCCAGAAGTCTACCATATTACCGCATCTAGAGTCTTTGGGGGTCTTCTGGGGTAAAGTGGCTTCACTTTGTACTTTCCCCTCCACTGGCTCAGGTATCATTGTGTTTCCTGAGACTGCTGCAGCTCTCTATTCTCCAGCTTCTAAACCTCTAGTATTCTTGTTTCCTTTCCTATCTTTTACAGTTTTTCTGGCTTGCATGTTAAAGAAGATTTCTTCATTCTTATTGAAGGACAGTTTTGGGAAAGACCAAAGGGGACTCAGATAGTTAATCACTCTTCTCTTTTCTTTTCTTTTCTTTTCTTTTCTTTTCTTTTCTTTTCTTTTCTTTTCTTTTCTTTTCTTTTCTTTTCTTTCTTTTCTTTTTCTCTTTCTTTCTTTCTTTCTTTCTTTCTTTCTTTCTTTCTTTCTTTCTTTCTTTCTTTCTTTCCTTCCTTCCTTCCTTCCTTCCTTCTTTCTTTCTTTCTTTCTTTTTTTTTTTTTTTAAGACAGGGTTTCTCTTTATTGTCCTGGCTGTCCTGGAACTCACTTTGTCACTTTGTAGACCAGGGTGGCCTCGAACTCAGAAATCTGCCTACCTCTGCCTCCCAAGTGCTGGGATTAAAGGCGTGTGCCACCACCACCTGGCTTTTCTTTTTTTTAAATCATGTGCTTTGTGGATATTCTATAAAATACCCACAGCACTGGATACTTTCCCAGAAGTGCTGAGTTCAATTTCCAGCAACCACATGGTGACTCATAACCATTTGTAATAGGTTATAATGCCCACTTCTGGTGTGTCTGAAGACTGCCACAGTGTATATATATATATATATATATATATATATATATATATATATATATATATGTACATACACACACACACACACACACACACACACACATATATATATATATATATATTCTTAAAAACCAAAATTAACAAATAAACAAAATCTAAACCAAACCAAACCCAAACAAAACCCCCACCATTATCAAGAAGCAATTTGGAGAAGAAAGGATTTATTTGGCTTATACTCCCAGATCATAGTTCAACATTGGAGGGAGCCAGAACAGGAACTCAAGCAGGGCTGGAACCTGGAGGCAGGAGCTGATGTAGAGGCCACAGTGGGACATTGTTCACTGACCTGCCTCACATGGCTTTATTAGCCTGCTTTCTTTTAGAAATCAAGACTACAAGCCCAGGTATGGTACAACCCACAATGAACTGAGCCCTACCCTATTGATCACTAATTAGAAAATGTCTAACAGCTAGATATCATGGAGGCATTTTCTCAACTGAGGGTCCTTTCTTTCTGATGACTCTAGCTTGTGTTAAGTTGACGAAAAACCAGCAAGTACATACATCCAAATAAACTTTCAATCACAATAGATAGAGAACAAAAGGCATTTCATGATAAAAACCAAATACACGGGGTATCTATTTATAGATCTAGCCCTAAAGAAGGTGCTAGAAGGAATAATTTAACTCTAAGAGATTAGCCATAGGCAAGAAGACACAAGGAATAAATATTGTTAGACCAGTAAAAGAAGAAGCAAAAAATCCCACACTGCCAAAACAAAATAATGAGAATGCATAAATTCTATTCAATAATATTCTCAACATTAATAGTCTTAATTACCCAGTAAAAAGACACAGACTAACATAATGGTTTTAAAGGTGGATCTTCCTTGTTCTCCATCCCAGAAACATCTTAACATCAAAGATAGACATCTCCTCAGAGTAAAAGATGAAAAAAGATATTCTAAGCAAATGAACATTAAGAAGCAAGGTAGTATAGTGATTTTAATATCTGACAAAATAAACTTCAAACCAAAACTAATCAGAAGAGATAGGAAAGGGCACTACATATGCATTAAAGAAAATATCTGCGAAGAGGATATTGCAATTCTTAACATCTTTGCCCCAAACACAAGGACAATCAATTTCTTAAAAGAAACAGCACTACACCTTAAATCACCCAATAGTCCTCATACAGTGACCATGGAAGACTTCAATAACCCACTCTTACCAATGAACAGGGCATCAAGATAAAAATCAAACCGAAATACTGAAGGACTTTAAGATGGACAAAAATAACTCCCTTAAAGAAATACAAGAGAACACGGGTAAACAGATAGAAGCCCTTAAAGAGGAAACACATAAATCCTTTAAAGAATGCAAGAAAACACAACCAAACAGGTGAAGGAATTGAACAAAACCACCCTGTATCTAAAAATGGAAATAGAAACAATAAAGAAATTATAAAGGGAGACAACTTTGGAGGTAGAAAATCTAGGAAAGAGATCAGGAGTCATAGATGCATCACCAACAGAATACAAGAGATAGAAGAGAGAATCTAAGGTGCAGAAGATACCATAGAAAACATTGACACAATAGTCAAAGAAAATACAAAATGCAGCAAGCTCCTGACCCAAAACATCCAGGAAATCCAGGATACAATGAGAAGACCAAATTTAAGGATAATAGGTATAGAAGAGAACAAAGATTCCCAACTCAAAGGGCTAGTAAATATCTTCAACAAAATTATAGAAAAAAACATCACTAACCTAAAGAAAGAGATGTCCATGAACATACATGAAGCCTACAGAACCCCAAATAGATTGGGCCAGAAAAGAAATTCTCTTCACATAATAATCAGAACACCAAACGCAGAAAACAAAGAAAGAATGTTAAAAGCAGTGAGGGAAAAAGTCAAGTAACATATAAAGGCAGACCTATCAGAATTACACCAGACTTTTCAACAGAGACTCTAAAATCCAGAAGATCCTGGGCAGATGTCATGCAGACCCTAAGAGGACACAAATGCCAGCCCAGGCTACTATACCAAGGAAAACTCTCAATTACCATGGATAGAGAAACCAAGATATTACATGACAAATCCAAATTTACACAATATATTTTCACAAATCTAGCCCTACAAAGGATAATAGATGGAAAAGTCCAACACAAGGAGGGAAACCACACCCTAGAAAAAGCAAGAAAGTAATCTTTCAACAAACCCCAAAGAAGATAGCCACACAAACATAATTCCACTTTTAACAACAAAAAATAATAGGAAGCAACAATCACTGGTCCTTAATATCTCTTAACATCAGTGGACTCAATTCCCCAATAAAAAGATGTAGACTTACAGGCTGGATATGTAAACAGGAACCGACATTTAGCTGCATGCAGGAAACTCACCTCAGTGACAAAGACAGACACTACCTCAGAGGCTTGGAAAACAATTTTCAAAAAAAAAAAAATGTTCCCAAGAAAGAAGCTAGAGTAGCCATTCTAGTATTAAATAAAATCGACTTTCAACCAAAGGTTATCAAAAAGGATAAGGAAGGACAAGATGTAGTTATGAGAATCTCCCAATTTCAATTGCAGATCCATCAGGATTTGCAACCAGAGAATTTAGATTTAATAAGGCTTACAAGATTAGGATTTTAGTTGCTGCGTCCAGCGATTGAGTTACTGACATCTCTGAATTAAGTTTGTGTTGTGTTTTCCTTCACACAGCAGCTTGTCTGGGTTCAAGAGAGAAAGGACAAGTGTGGGTTTGCCTGTGGTGCACCACAAAGACCGTGGGGGATTTGAAGCATGGGGTTGGCATGGTAGCATCCCACCAATGGGAACTTACCAAGTTTTTGGAGACATTTCAGGAATTCTGGGCCAGAGGGTCTCCATGAGATAAGAACAGGATGACCAGACTGCCATGGAAGAGTTTGATGGCACAAGTGTGAGAATGTGCTGACTCATTTTAATATTTCCTGCAACAGGTACCTTCTTCAAAATTGACCATGTAATTGGAAACAAAACAGGCCTCAATAGATACAAGAACATTGAAATAATCCCATGCATTCTATCAGAATACCACAGACTAAGGCTGGTCTTCAATAACAACAAAAATAATGAAAAGCCCACAAACACATGGAAGCTGAACAATGCTATACTCAATGGTAATTTGGTCAAGAAATAAATAAATTAAAAAATTAAAGACTTTTTATAATTCAATGAAAATGAAGCCAAAACATACCCAAATTTATGGGACACAATGAAAGCAGTGCTAAGAGGAAAATTCATAGCTCTGAGTGCCTCCAAAAAGAAACTGGAGAGAGCTTACACTAGCAGCTTGACAGCACACGTGAAAGCTCTAAAACAAAAAGAAGCAAATACACCCAAGAGGAGTAGACAGTAGGAAATAATCAAACTCAGGGCTGAAATCAACCAAGTAGAAACAAAGAAAACTATACAAAGAATCAACAAAACCAGAAGATGGTTCTTTGAGAAAAATCAACAAGATAGATAAACCCTTAGCTAGATTAACCCGAAAGCACAGAGACAATATCCAAATTAACAAAATCTGAAATGAAAAGGGAAATATAACAGCAGAAATTGAGAAAATTCAAAAAACCATCAGATACTACTACTAAAACCTATACTCAACACAAATGGAAAATCTGGATGAAATGGACAATTTTCTAGACAGATACCAAGTAGTAAAGTTAAATCAGGATCAGATAAACTATCTAAACAGTCCCATATGCCCTGAGGAAAGCAGGGCTTAAAAGTCTTCCAACCAAAAAAAAAAAAAAAAAAAAAAACCAAAAAAACAAAAAAACAAAAACAAACAAACAACAACAAAAAAGAGCCCAGGTCCAGATGGTTTTAGTGCACAATTCTATCAGACCTTCCAACTATTCCACAAAATAGAAACAGAAGGTACTCTACCCAATTCATCCTACGAAGCCACAATTACACTTTATACCTAAACCACGCAAAGACCTAACAAAGAAAGAGAACTTCAGCTAACTTCCCTTATGAATATTGATGCAAAAGTACTCAATAAAATCTTACCAATCGAATCCAAGAACACATCAAAATGAACTTCCATCATGATCAAGTAGGCTTCATCCCAGGGATGCAGGGATGGTTCAATATACGGAAATCCATCAATGTAATCCACTATATAAACAAATGCAAAGACAAAAACTGCATGATGATCTCATTAGATGCTGGTAAAGCATCGGACAATATTCAATACCCCATTCAAGACCCATATCTAAACATAGTAAAAACAGTATACAGCAAACCAGTAGCCAACATCAAACTAAATGGAGAGAAACTTGAAGCAATCCCACTAAACTCAGGGACTACAAAAGGCTGTGCACTCTCTCCCTAATCTATTCTGTATAGTACTCGAAATTCTAGCCAGAGCAGTTGGATAACAAAAGGAGATCAAATGGATAAAAATTGGAAAGGAAGAAGTCAAAATATCACTATTTGCAGATGATATGATAATATACTTAAGTGATTCCAAAAATTCTACCAGAGAATCCCTAAGCCTGACAAGCAACTTCAGCTAAGTAGCTGAATATAAAATTAACTCAAACAAATCAAGAGCCTTCCTCGTTTCAAAAGGATAAGCAGGCTGAGAACGAAATTAAGGAAACAGCACCCTTCACAATAGTTACAAATAATACAAAATATCTTGGTGTGACTCTAACCAAACAAGTGAAAGATCGGTATGACAAGAACTTAAAGTCTCTGAAGAAAGAAATTGAAGAATACATCAGAAGATGGAAAGATCTCCTATGATAATGGATTGGCAGGATTAATATAGTAAAAGTGGCCATCTTGCTGAAAGCAATCTACAGATTCAATGCAATCCCCATCAAAATTCCAACTTCATAATTCAAATTCAATTCTTCATAGATTACGAAGAGCAAATCTCAAATTATGTGGAATAGCAAAAACCGAGGGTAGCAAAAACTATTCTCAACAATAAAGAAATTTCTGGGGGAATCAAGCTGTACTACAGAGTAACAGTGATAAAAACTACATGGTACTGGTACAGTGAAAGGCAGGTAGATCAATGGAATAGAACTGAAGACTCATAAATGAACCCACGCACCTATGGTCACTTGATCTTTGACAAAGCAGCTAAAACCATTCAGTGGAAAAAAGACAGCATTTTTAACAAATGGTGTTTGTTCAACTCAAGATCAGCATGTAGAAGAATGCATATTGAACCATTCTTATCCCTGCTGCTGCTGGTGTGGGTGGTATCCTGTGCACCTCCTGCTGTGTGTTCCTTTTTAGGGTCTGCCACTATCCCCCTAAATCCTCGAAAAGCCTGGGCCAGCCTGTAGCCTGACCATACAAGTGGTTGCCTAGTTCCCATCTCTGTGGTACTCTGATCTGAACCCACAGCCCCACAAATTTGCCTCTGGCATGTTTCCTCTCCTACTTCTGTTTGAAAAGGAAACCAGAAATGTAACAAGAAAGAGCAATGCATACTTCTTATATTTTTGTAGGCCTGTAATAAAGAACTTTAGGTGACTTTTCTACCTCTTGCTGTGAAGAACAGAGCCCACCCATACCCTCCAGCTTTCCATTCTCTTTCATTCTCCATTTCCGTTCCCTCCCTGGGCTAGCTGGGCCTTGGTTCTGATCCTGAACAGCAGGAAGAGGTGCTGTGAAAAAGTCAGACCAATAGAACCAGGTTTACACTGCAAAACAGACAGACAGGCAGACAGACAGACAAGCAAACAGAAACTTGTAAATCGAATCCAGGAACACATAAAAAAGACCATGTTCCACAATCAAGTAGGCTTCATCTTACAGATGCAGAGATAGTTCAATATATTGATTGATACGTGTAATCCACCACATAAAAGAAAAAGAAAAAAGTTACCACATTATCATCCCACTAGACACAGAACGGGCCTTTGCATAATCCAATACCCCTTTATGATAAAAATCATAAAGAAGAGCAAATCTCAAATTATGTGGAATAGCAAAAACCGAGGGTAGCAAAAACTATTCTCAACAATAAAGGAATTTCTGGGGGAATCAAGCTGTACTACAGAGTTGTAGTTCTTTAGTTGTACTACTACTAAAGAAGAAGTTAGGGATGTAAGGGACATACCTCAGTTTAATAAAGACAATTTACAGCAAGACTATAGCCAAAATCTTCTTAAACGTATCTTAAAGCGTTTCCACTAAAATCAGAACTAAGACAAGGTGGTCCACCCTCTCCATCTCTATTCTGTAGAGTACTTGAAGTCTTCATAGATCAACAAGACGAGGAGACTAAGGAGCTACAAATTGGAAAGGAAGAGATCAAGATATTGTTATATGCAGATGATATGATTTCACATATTGAATGATCCTAAGAAATTCACCAGGAAACTCCAAAAGCTAATAAACACTTTGAGCAAAGTGGCAGGGTATAAAAATTAATCCACAAATTTCAGTAGCCCAGAGTGTGAAACACAGTATGAAAGAAATCAGGGAAAATTTCAGAACAGCCTCAAGTAATATACAATATCTTGGGCTTACTCTAATAGAGCTAATGAAAAGCTTGTATGATAAAAACTTTTAAGACATTGAAGAAAAAAGCTGCAGAAGATATCAGAAGATGGAAAGATTTCCCCTGCTCATGGATCAGTAGGATTAAGGTAGTAAAAATGGCCATCATATCAAAAATAATCTATTTCAAAGCAACCTCCATTAAAGTTCCAATACAATTCTTCTCAGAACTTGAAAGGGCAATTTTCAGCTTCATATGGAATTATATTGAATTACATTAGTTTTTATTCCCTAGAAGCCTGTTTTCTAATGACAGACAGAAAGGGCGTAGATCTGGATGAGAGGGAGCTGGGGAGTAACTTGGAGGACTAGTGGGAGGGGAAACTGTAATCAGGATACACTGTGTAAGGAAAAAACCACTATGTTCAATAAAATGAGCAAACAAGAATTCTATTGGAGGAAAATCACAAGATCAAGTATGTAGGAAGAGCATGTTGCAGTTGTTAGTACTGCTTAGCACTCAGGGTTTATTCCATTCCATTCCATTCCATTCCATTCCATTCCATTCCATTCCATTCCATTCCATTCCATTCCAGATGATTCCCCAAGTTTTCTGCACTTGTTTATATATTCTCAAAACGTCTGTGAAGTACGTGCTACAATGATTCCCATTTTATAGATGAGCGAAGTGAGACATTGGTTAGTAAGTTGACTTCCCTTCATTCATACAAGTAGGCCTACCGGAATAATGCCACCTATACCATGCCTAAGAAGAGGAGGAGAAAAGGAGGGTGTAGGTAAAGCGCTTATATTTACACTGTAAATCCCGACGTAGGCTTAAGGAGTTAATACAATGTTTCATTTTGATACAGGCTTTGCTGTGCAGCTCAGAGAAACCTCAAATTTGCAGTCTTTGCTGGAACTACAGGTCTGTGCCACACTACCACACCTAAGCCTGACTTTGTCTTTTCTATATACTTAATAAATGATGTTCAGCATCTAAGCCTATGCTATGTGAGGGTATGGGGGAGGGTGTTCTAATGTTTTGATCGGGAATCTGGTGGTGAACACTGATGGTCCTGTTCCCCAATTATTAGTTCTTGATCAATCAATAAAGATGCCAGCGGCCAATGGCTGGGCGGAAGAGGCGGGACTTCCAGGCTCCTGCAGGCAGGCTAAGAGATTCAGGAGGGGAAAGGGATTTGCCAAGCTTAGGAAGAAGATAGAGCCACCAGCCACAGCCATGGAAGGTTTCTGGTAGAGCAGCCATTAACCGCTTCCCTGATTGGGTTGATTAGAAGTGTAATTAAGCTAGGACAAATTTAGAAGTGTTGAGCAAGGAGAAGGTAACTGGGCAAGTAAGTTGAGAGCAGATTCAGAGGTGTTGAACAAGAAGTAAAGAGAAGGGCACGCTAGCCAAGGGAGGCTCAAAAGAGCCCAGCCACTGAGCCACGAGGCAGGTTGAAAGTGAGCTAATGTGTGTGTTTCATCCGTGGATTCAAGAGAGTCTGGGCAGGGGCTAGTAGGGTGGTCCACACAGAGCTTACAGCGGGGTAGTAGAAACTAAACCCTTCACCAGGGCTCTATGTCTGAGTTACATTTTCTAGTTCATAAATAGCTTTTTTTTTTTTTTTTTTTAATTACTGTTCATGGTATCATTTGTAGAAGAAAGAGCTAACATTTAGGAAAGCTATGTGTCTGGCTTCTTAGATGAGTTCCAGTTTTTATTAATTGCCCTGGTTTTCTTGGCCAGGCTTGGATTTTACTCTTTACCCTACATCAACTATGCCCACTGAGAACGAGCTGCATAGCTGCCATAGAAGAAAGAGAGGTTGGCTGTTAAGCAGAGAAACAAATGTCTGTCCCAAGAACAAATGAGAATTCCTCAGAGAATGTAGACTTAAGTTTAGAGCTATTCTTTTAAGCAGTTAATAGAATTAAAACTAAACTACTTCAGAGAAGTCTGGGGTGAAATTCTCTGAAGATCTCCTGTTACATTTCAAAGTCTGTTAACATTTTATATAATTATAGAACAAAATTCAATGTTAAAGAATTCCTAAAGATCAAAAACTCAAGCTCAAGTGGAACAAATGACTAATGGTTGAAATGACTAAAACATTGTGGAAATCATAATTTTTGGTGGTGGTGTTTTTTACTGGGGGGATTGGTTTTTTTTTTTTTTTTTTTTTTTTAAGACAGAACTTCATCTAATTTGGCTCAAGTTCATTATGTAGCCAAGGCTGGCTTCAAACTCCTGATCCTCCTGCCTCTGCCTCTGAAGTGTTAGGTATCCATTCTTGCACTCAGCCTACAAGATGTCTTTAAAACACAGAAACTTAGGCCACTGAGTTAATTCCAGGTAAAAGCCCTTGTCAAACACCTAACAATTTGAAGTTGTCCTCTAACCTTCATATGAGTATGGTGAACACATACAGTCTCTATCTCCCTCTCTATCTCTCCATCTCTATCTATCTATCTATCTATCTATCTATCTATCTATCTATCTATCTACATACATATATGAATGCATGCACACACACATATGACAGCTTAAATATATTTAAAATAAAACAAACATGGAAACATTTATAAAGAGTGAGTCAGTTAAAAGACAGAGAACAAGGACTCTGAGTGCAGCTCACCAGTAGAGTGTTATCCTGCCATCTGCAGGATCCTGCCTGGTTCCATGTCTGTACTGCACACACACTGGAGGGAGAGAGAGAGAGAGAGAGAGAGAGAGAGAGAGAGAGAGAGAGAGAGAGAGAGAACAACTGTGAACTTGGTGTAATATTCCAGCAGTCATCATTAGTGATTGTCTTTGTCTCCATTCCACCCCTGTGCACACACTGTGGAGTAGAGTGGAGTATGAGAAACTGAGTGGTGTTAAGAACAGAGACTCAGCCGGATGTCGTGGCACACGCCTTTAATCCCAGCACTCAGGAGGCAGAGGCAGGTGGATTTCTGAGTTTGAGGCCAGCCTGGTCTACAAAGTGAATTCCAGGACAGCCAGGGCTATACAGAGAAACCCTGTCTCAAAAAACAAACAAACAAACAACAAACAAACAAACAAACAAAATGAACAAAGACTCAGTGTATGACATAATAAAAGATTCACGAGGTTAAGCTTCTTTTGTCTCCAGTTTACGTTTTACTTCACACATCGTATTCATTATCTTCATGTCACTAACTACAATCGCTGGGAAAATCTGCTTAAAGAAGAGAGGTTTCATTTTGCTCCTGGTTTCAGAGAGTTTCAGTTTACTGTGCCAGGGCAAGTACAAAGGGGCATTCCAGTCAATGACAGGAGTTGTATGTGAAAGAGAATTGCTCAGATCCAGGCAGACTGGAAGCAGAGGGCTAGGAGGAAGCCTGGGTTGGTCTACCACCTTTAATACTACTACTAGTGTACTCCTTCTGATAGCTGACCAGTTACTACAAATTCCTATAACTTCATAGAATACCAACCGGCTGAGGAACACATGTTCATGATGTGTGCTTTGCACTGAAGAGATCACATACTTTGGTCACAGGACATGTGAATCATTGGTATTGGCCAGGAAGCTTCCTCTCTGTTGGCTAGCTTTCATAGTACTGGAAGGCAGTATGCAGGCTGCTGAGGGAGGAGTCAACAGCCTCCACAGCCATGAACCGTGTGCACTATAATAGCCGCCTGCATGGCAGGATAGACCGATGGGCACAAGTGCAGCATGATTTTTCTGGAGGTAACTAACTGGGAGGAGCTGATGCTGAAATCTGGCTCCCTAATTGTTTCTTGATTATGTTAATAAAGATGGCAGAAACTAATCACTGGGTGAAAATAAAGAGGTGGGAAGTCAGGGTCCCGGGAGGAAGAGGAGGGAAAGAGAGAAAGAGATTTTCGGCCAGGTTTTGGAGAGAGGAGCACAAGCCATGTAAGGTTTGGGGACTACTAGGATTGGTGGCAGCCTCTGCCACTGGCAGAATTCTAACGTAGGATAGCTGATGAGTTTAGAGTAATAGATTCTTTGCCCAACCATGGAGTTATCTGGTCAGTTTTAAAATAAAGTCTCTAGTGTTTTCCTTCCTTGGGGCTAAAGGAGGCAGGAGAAGTGAGCAGGCGTGGCTGGGGCAGTTAGCCAGTAGCACTCCAACAGCAGCTCCCAGCCTTTTCAGGAGGGGCCGTTGTTGGCAGCTTGGCAAAGCCAGACAGTGTTCTTGGGAAAGTGTCAGAGCTGCTGGTTTGGGGGAGCTGAATGAGACCGAGTGGCTTAGCAAAATTAGCTGTGGGGCTGGGTAAGACAGCCATTGGTGGCAGTTGATCTCAGCCACAGCTCGGGCAGCAGCACTGGGCAGTGAGCAAGCATGCATTTAAAATTACATGCAACAACTAACTGTTTTCTTATTGGATTTAAGCCCTATTTTACAGGTACTAGTACTGTGAACATGTGTATGAACCCATGATTGAGTAGCCCACAGGACCAGAGCAAAGCAATGTCTTTGGACATTAACAGACTGCTACACTTGAACTCAAAGCAGCTGCTATTCCCTGAGCAAAACACACTGGTCCACATTGCAGCATGGAAAGGCTCATGAGGCCCACCCTAAAAGAAGCGCTGCTGAGAGGTGATAACTTGTAGGGAAGAGAGAGTGAGATAAGTGTCTTTTAAGGCAGTGTTTCTCATCCTGTGGGTTGAGACGCCTTTCACAGGGTTTACATAGCAGATACATACATTATGATTTATAACAATAGCCAAATTATAGTTACAGTTATTAAGTAGCCATGAAATAATTTTATGGTTGGGGTCACTACAGAATGAAGAACTGTATTAAGGTTCTCAGCACTAAGAAGGTTTTGAAGCACTGCTTTAAGAGACTGGCCTAAGTAAGTCAGGTCACGTAGTAAGTAGAGAGCTCCATACCCATGAGTAAGTATTTGGGCAGCACCCAATTCAAAGCACATTGCATACATGTATAAAATTCTCCATGAGTTAATAAAAGTACTATAGTAAAAGGAGCCTATGCTGCCATAAGACACTTGAAATATATCCTTTTTATTTTAAAAAAAGTATTTCCTAGTCTCTAAGGCCTAGGGATAATGGCAAAGTTGGTAACAATGCAAATTATTACTTTGTAATGTTTCAACTAACTTTCTTTCTTTCTTTCTTTCTTTCTTTCTTTCTTTCTTTCTTTCTTTCTTTCTTTCTTTCTTTCTTCCTTCTGTCTTTCCCTTCCTTCCTTCCTTCCTTCCTTCCTTCCTTCCTTCCTTCCTTCCTTCCTTCCTTCCTTCCTTCCCTCCCTCCCTCCCTCCCTCCCTCCCTCCCTCCCTCCCTCCTTCCTTCCCTCCCTCCCTCCTTTCTTTCTCTCTTTCTTTCCTTCTTTCTCTCTTTCTTTCACATTAGGGATTTTCAGCATTGATTGTCAATGAATGGATCAGAAGCATCTGGAAGGAAAGGTGCTCAGAGCCTCTCTATGGGATTTCTGTGATTCGATTACTGAAGTGGGAAGACTCTCCCTAAATGTGAGCAGCATGTTTTGGTGACATTGGAGATGAAAGATGCAGGAAGGAAGCTTTGCTTTGGACTGTTTCACTCTCACTGGCAGGTTTATCCACCTTTTGCTGATGTTCAGACCCAGCTTTGGGTTTCCAACATGAACTGAAGACCAGTGGTTCACCAGGAAACCTCTTGGCCTTTGGGTTTTACAATGAAGGTGGGGAAACATGAAGTCTCACATAACAAGCAACTACTGGGTTCTCAGCCTCCCCAGTGAAAGATAGCTGTTGTTGGTATCTCTTCAAACCCTATCCATCTAACAAATCTCCTCTTATTCATTCTATTGGTTTTGTTCCTTTAGAGAACTCCGACTAAGACAGAATTGAAGCCAGGGCCTTGAACACATCAGGCACTGGCTTCTACACTCCTCTTCTACTGAGCTACATTCCAACCCCGATTTTCCATAAAAACAGAAACATACAGGCCATCTGTCTATCCAGTAGTCCCACAACTGGTAATACTTAATACAAACCTGCCATTCTGCATGCCATTTCCCATGAAAGATGAGCCAGGATCTTTAGTCAAATGAATGGTTTCAGACCAGTTACAGGTAATGAGTAACTCAGAGCTGGATTAACTGGGTTAAAAACACTACATAATTGAAATATGATCGACATGTGAAAGACTGTGTGTAATTAGCACGTGCTACTTGATGATTATGGAGGTGCATAAATAGCCATAAAACATCATTATCATCAAGGCCATGAACAAATCCTTCACTGACTTTCTTCCTGACACCTGTATTACTACTATCACTATGTTTTTGTGTGCAGTGACAAGAGTATATATTCTCATTGTAAACCTTAAGTATGCTATGCACTCAGTCATAGGTGCTGCGCTTTATAGAAGATGCCCAGAACTTATCTTCAACAACTTAAGGAGAAAGTTGGCCTGTACTTTTTCCCCATTGTCTCTCCATTTCTTTGGCTCATATTAATCACTCATTATAGTGAACTGGATGATTTAAAATTCTTTCATGGGAAATGGCAAGTTTGTATTAAATATTCCCAGTTGTAGGACTGCTTGGTAGATGGCATGTATGTTTATGCTTGACATAAGAGAGACTCTGAGTTCAATTCTATAATAGTCAGGGTTCTCAAAAGAAAAAAGAACCAATAGAATAAATATGTACTAAATGAGAGTATATGGTTTGCCTTTCTTGTTTCACTTAGTATAGTGTCTTCTAGGTCTGAAAATATCCCATTTTCTTTTCTTTCCATTTGTCATTTCTTCTGTTCTTTTGGTGGTGCTGTGATTTGATTGGAACAAGCTCCACTACTTTGCTGTGTTTCCAGACCATAGCATGTTTCTTTTGTCCAATTGTCCATCAATGGGAATTTAGGCTGTTCTGTCTTGGCTATGCTGCCATAAATTTGGAAATGCTTTATCTGTTAATATCCTGACAAGTTCTTATGGTTGAATTTCTAATATATATTGTGTGTGTACGTGTGTATGTGGTGTGTGTGTCCATACGCATGCATGGAGGACAAACGCCAGTGGCAGATATTCTCATCAATTGCTCCCTACCTTAATCTTTGACACAGGATCTTTCACTGAACTTGGAGTTTAGCAATTGGCTGGACTGGTTCGGGGGTTCTCCTGCCTCCCCAAACCTGAGATTATAGGCTTATAGGTCCTAATGCTTATATAGCAAGCACTATATCTACTGAGTTAATCTCCTCCACTTCTCAAACACTGACCTTTAGTTGACTGCTTCTCAGCTGTTTCACTGGTATATTGGAGCTTTACAGAGCAAACTTCTATACTTTTCTACTTGTTTCACAGTTTTTGCAATGGAAAGTTAAAAAAATCCATAATTGAAATCCATAAATGTCTATGACATTTTCAAGTTAAAAAGAGCAATTGGCAAAACAAACAAAAAAAGAACTTAATGGCATTTTTTTGCCCTAAAAGCAACTGCCTCAAATCTCCTTATAGAAGCCTGTGTCGTCTTTTTGTTTGTTTGTTTTAGATAGGGTTCATTATACAGTCCTGACTGGGCTGGAAATCACTGAATAATCCGAGTGGCTTTGTACTCACAGCGATTAGTCTGCCCCTACACTGCCTCTTCTTAGAGTATCTGGATTAAAGGAATGAACCACTAGACCAGGTTTGCTTTGAGTTTTTAATTTTAAATGTGTTTATTGAATTATTATACATTTGAATACAAAAATCCTACCTATAAAGTCAATTTAAAAGAATTTATTTATTTATTTTTTTATGTCTGTCTGAGACAAGGCCTCCTTTGTATGTAGCCTTGGCTGACCTGGAAGTCACTATGAAGGCCAGGTTGGCCTCAAATTCCTGCCTCTGTTTTAGGAGTCCTGGGATCAAAGGTGTGAATCACCATACCTGCCAGCCAATGGAATTTATTAAGAGTGAATTAAAAAGAACAACACAGCCATATTTGTCATGAAACACTGGGACAGGAGAAGACAGAGAAAAACAAAACCGAAGTTCTAATGAACAGTGCGTTTCGCAATGCACACACCATGTCACAGATTCTGACAGCTCCTCTTTGAGACTTGACTTTAACAAATGAAAATGTTACTATTTTCTCTAGTTCACCAATCCATTGGTGGAAATCTGTTGAAAACTTATTAGCTGAACTTAGACTTCTTTTATCACTAAACAGCCTAAAAACAATGGTAGCTGCGGCCCCTGTGGGGGCAAGCCTGAAAGACTGGACCAACCTGGCAGTTCCCAAATGGCCTTTATCTCTTTTTTTGGTTCAAACACACCTCCTTCTTTCACAAGGACTCTAGAAGGACTGAGAGTCTGGCCTCAGCATTCGGTGTTGCAGAAAGAGTTCATTTCCTACTGATTTCAGGGTCTGTCAGCCCCCTGCTGCGTGAAGTCTCCATTTAAAAGAGGGGAGGGGGCAGACAAAGAAGAATCCCCACCAGACAAGGATTGACACCTCAAGGGGTTCAATTGAATTCTGAAGTCTTTCTTCCTGCCTCCGGGGATATTTGTGTAAATGTCTTAATAACAGAAGCAAAGCACTTTATTCATCCAGCACATGTGTGCACAGAGCAGAAAAAGCCATGCGTAGTAGGAAAGACCAGTTCTACGTCAGGTCAGACTATGCTGGCTATAGTCGGGGGTGGGGTGTGGGGGGGTGTGACTCTCCAGGCGAGAAGGCCAGTTGAATGTTGTCACTGCTGAGGCTGGAGGGAAAACCCCTTTGAAGAAATATTCATTTATTTCTTATTCCCACTGTGAATCTTGAATTCACTGGATACATTTATTAGGAATAATTCTACCCAAATGCAATTAAATCCTATTTTTGTAATGTTGGCATGACCTTGCATTGTAATTGCAAATACATTTCTGAAGCCTAGAGTGGTTTCCAGCTGGGAACGCTGCTGCTCTGTTTCTGTGTTGACAGTCATTAATTATTTCTATAGATAAATGAGTAAATCAGCAAGTTAGCCCTATTTGCATTTCGATAAACATGAAAGCAAATGAAGAACTGAGAGCTACTAATTTGATTTTGCAAATGTAAAATTCACAAAGCATCAACAAAAAGTTAAAAAACAAAAAAAAGAAAAAGGGAAAAAAGAGAAATTTCCAGTTTGCCTAGAGCATCTTGCAGTAGTAACTGTCCAATAAATAACTGAAATTGAGGCTGATTTTCTTCCATTTGGAAAGAAATGCCGTGCTTAAGGTAGCCTACAAGTGGGACCATATTATGTTCAGCTCAAAAGTGGCAAAGGTTTGCTGGTCGGCAATCATGGAGAAGACTCTAGCTCTTGGTCTTGACACCCTCATGGGCCCACGAGTACCTCTGTTAGGTCTTTGGACCAAGGATAGTTTCCTGGAAGTCATGAGTCTGGTTTTCTGCTGGGAGCAAGGTCAAAAATGGTCCCCCTTTTTCTTCACGCTCAGAAAGAGGAATAGGAATCTCTTGTTAGCCTATTGCACTTAATTGATATTCCATCTTTACCCAGAATAGTTTCCATGGTCATTCCACACACACTGAGTACCTTAGATTCTTAGGGATTGCCTAGGGCTTTGATATTGGGTTGACCTGGCTTTATTTAGTTGGTAGGGAAATGGGAGAAAAATACATGGCAGTGAGAGTGGCTAGACAGCAACGGGGACTGGTAACCAGTAGTATTATGAGGTTGCAGGGGAAAGGTAGCAAGTCAACAAATGACAATTGTTCCTTCACTGTTCACGAAATCCTGAGAGTTTTATTGTTCAGCAAATAATATTTTCCTTTTGCTACTTTTACCAGACTACTCTTGAAGAATCAATATTGATCACCATTTTTGATGCAAAAAGATCTTATGTGGTTTCTGAAAACAATCCAATTGTTCATTCATTAATTTGTCCTGTTTTGACATTTACTAAGTATTGAGAACTTAATATACATAAAGCAATAGTTTAAACTATTTAAAAATGTTCCACTTAAACACATGTAATGTTTCTTTTCTTTTTTTTTTTTTTTTTCAAAGATTTATTTATTTATTATATTTAAGTACACTGTAGCTGTCTTCAGACACTCCAGAAGAGGGCGTCAGATCTTGTTACAGATGGCTGTGAGCCACCATGTGGTTGCTGGGATTTGAACTCTGGACCTTCGGAAGAACAGTCGGGTGCTCTTACCCACTGAGCCATCTCACCAGCCCACATGTAATGTTTCTTAATGCTATTTTATTGAGACTTGATGCAAGTGATGTCATAGAATGTATTTAATACCATTTTTTTGTTATTATTTATCAGAAATCAGTGTTATTTACTAAATATGCTTTCAAATATCATTGTTTCTTAAGTAAAAAATTGGAAAGAAAAGGTAGTATCATTTAAAATATAATAGAATTTACAAATAAATCATCATTTGTGTGACAAATTCATACATGTTAGGCAACTGAGCTGTGTACCTGCCTCAAGCTTCTATTGGAAGGGTCAATTATCAGGTATGAATTTGTTTAGATTTTACTTAGTAAGTAATTGGTTTATTAATCTGCTCTCTCCTCATCCTGCCCTGACCCTTTGAGGACCCTGTTTCCAACACTCTCTATGCAAGTACTTACTTCAGAGTTGTGAATAAGAGTGAGTAGGTGATTCATCACCCACCCTGTACTAGTTGGATGAGCAGAAAAGCAAGGAAATAATGATAGCACAAAAGATATGCATAGGACTGTCCCCAACATCCTAGCTGTGGAACATTCTGGGAACAAATACAATTCAACTCCAAAGTAATAGCCTGCTGAAGAGGGTTGAAGGACAGGACAAAGTCAGAGCTGACCCAAGCTGGGTTTGTCGTACAGGTGCTCTCATATAATGGAGGGGCATGGCAACAAGAGCTCCTAGGCAGCAGCTCTAAAAACCCTGTGGTTTTAGGAAAGCATCCAGGTTAGTGCAGTACCATGGTGGATTGTGGAGAACAGAATTACAACATCAGGGTCTAGCCAAGAAAGAAAAGATTTGGGACATGGTTGTCATAAGGCAACACTCAGAGATTCAGAACTCTTCATGACTCTTCATCAGTCTCATGAAGATCCCTCTTGTGGCTTAAGACAACTACCATGTCAGTTCCTTGCTGAATTATTGGGAATGGTAGGATTCCTAGTACTCTAATCATTTAGTATTGTAGTATTCTATGTATCATGTCCCCCAAAGGCTCACACATTTGGACAATTGTCCCCAGCTGATGGCACTGGTTAAGAGCACTGAAACCTTTAGGTGGCAGAGCTACCCTGGAGGAAGCAATCAGTAAGGGCTGGCCTGAGCCTTTGTAGCCTGATGAAGCTTCCTGTCTGCTCTCTGCTTCCTGACTGTAGGGGCAGAGTTTTCGTCTATCTCCTATGATGGGGCAAAAGAACTTTCTCCCCTAAGGTGCCTCTTGTCAGGTATTGACTCACTGAGACAAGAACAGTAACTAATGTACTGTTACCAGTATGAGATTTGAGAATGCTGAAGCTCCAATGAAGATTAATGCCAGAAAAAAAAAATACAAAAAAACTTACCTCTCTGTAATTTTGCATGAAAGGAAATGACAAAATATGATTTTGTAAAATAAAAAAATGCATCAAAGGCTGACATTAGAGGCCAGATTAAACTTATACAGTATTTTCAAACAAACACACACACACACACACACACACACACACACACACGGATGGCATACAGCCTGTGATCCAGCTAGTCCAACAATGGTTGTCTACCTACATAACGTCCATTACTCCAGTAATTGTTCAGTCTGTAAGGCTAGATGTCTCAGTTGGTCTTCAGTATATAGTGGAATCCTAAAGAAGTGGGCTTTAATGCCAACAAATGAATGAACTTGCCAATGAGAGGAAGCAGCTAATGAGAGAGCACACTCCCTTCTTCTATGTTCTTTCCATAGGCTGCATAGCAGAAGATATGGCCCAGATTAAAGATAATAGTCACATTTCAAAAGAACTGAACTAAAAGTGAGTCTTCCCATTTCAAACAATTTAATTAAGAAAAAAAAATCCCTTACAGTTGTACCCAGCCACTTGGGTTAATTCTAGATGGAGTGAAGTTACCAGCCAAGACCAGCTGTCATACCCTCAACAGATTGGCCTGTAGGCAAAGCTGTGGTATTTGTAAACTGATGACTAATGTGGGAGGGCTACGCACACTGTGATCAGTGTCACCTGTGAACTGGTGGTGCTGCATGCTATAAGAAAGCAGGAGAGATGTGGACTTAGCCATTAAGCAGAGTTCCTGAGCGACTTCTGCTTCAGTTCCTGTCTCTTGATCCTGCTCCGAATTCCATGCCAGACTTCCTTTGATGATAGACCACCATGAATATGTGAAAGTCAAGTAAACTCTTTCTTTCCCATGTTGATTTTGCCTGTGGTGTTTGATTACTGCAACAGAAACCTTATCTCAGATAGCCTATGTTATGTGCTGGTGCACATAGAGACTAGAAATGGGTGTCAGATGCTCTGAAACCGTAGTTCTGGATTGTTGTCATCCACCCCCTGGTCCTGGGAGCCAGGACTGAATCCTCTGCAAGGGCAGCTGATGCTTAAGCTTATCTCTCTAGAACCCTTGTCCTCCATCTGCTCTCTCTGTAATTAGCACCACTTCACCCAACTGTAGGGAGCTCTTTTTGATAGATTCACAGTACAAAGGTGATATGTGATGAGGACAGTGTCCTATTGGAGATGTGTGGCCCACAGTGGTTTCAGCTGTCTAGAGAAATTATTATGTTGAAACAGTGGTATACTTCTCAGAACTTTTTGGCTGAGATTAAAACTGAACCAAAAGTAGTGAAGGAGGTATAAAGCTTGGAGCGTATGGCCACTGTTTACAGAAACTGACTTAGACAGAGGTGATACTCTTTGTCATGAAACAAATCACAAGCTAAATCATATGGTTTATTAAGCTCTTTAAAAGTAGATGGCAAGATGCCATGAGATAAAGGAGAGACTGAGTCTCCTGGGATGGGCTGCAAACAGGGCAGATTTCTCATGTTTTCTCTCTGATTTATAATCCCTTTCAATCGATGATATGACTATTAAAAAAATCCAATCAGATGGAGATTTATCTAATTCCAATACACCTACTTCTTGAACTCAAGAGATGCATTGAGTATGCCTGCTGAAAGTTGGGACCTGCCAACAGGCTTAGAGAGTGGCATCAGGCTTCCCTGAAATGTTTTGAGCCAAGCAGAATCTGGGCTAGAACAAGAACATGGCGGGTGTTGCTAAAATGATGAAGGATAGCTAAGACTGTAGCTTTTGGATTACAGGCAACATGATCTGGGATTTGATCCTTGCTTGTTTCATCCCTTTCTAACTGAGCACTATTCGTGTTTGTTCCAGCACAGGTTCCATATACTTTACTATAGTCACTATGCCTTCGAAGTTACTAAAATGCACTGTGTTTAAGAATTCTTGTGGTCTTGTGCCTGGATCTCTGGAGATGCTTGCCTACTCATTATGGGCCATTAGTACCTCTAGGACGCTTTCTCAGTGTTTGGAAGTTGCTTTCTTAATTACTATGTATGCTTAACCACCTCATGGCTTTCACTCATCCCACATATTTTGCTGGCTTTTTATGGCAGAATTAAATATTCCTATGTGATATGCCAAATATGGATTACATTAGCATTTGGATATTATGTGGAGATTGAAGGATCTTAAGTATATACATACCTCAGCATATCTTAATGTGCACATATAAACACATGTGCACAACATGTGTGTATGGAAATTGAACTCAGGGATTTTACATAAACACAAGCTACCACCAATCATCATCTCCAGATTCAAATTTACATTTCTTTAATACAAACTTCAAGAATATGTCCTATCAGCCTACTTTCAGCTTGCTATTCTTTTTGTTTTCAATAATTTATTTATTTTTAACTTACATTCTGATTGCAGCCCCATATCCCTCTTCCTCTCCTCCCAGTCCCACCCTTACAAATCCCTCTCCTCATTACTTTACCCCTCCCCTTCTCCGAGAAGAAGGAGAAGTCTCCCTTGGGTACCACCCCACTCTGGGACATCTAATCCCAGCAGGAATAGGCATATCTTCTCCCACTGAGGGTCAACCAGTTCAGGTAGGGGAAGGGGTCCAATGGCAGGCACTAGAGTCAGAGACAGCCTCCACTGCAATGTTAGGGACTCATGTGAAGACCAGGCTGCACATCACTATAAATGTTTAGGGAACCTAGGTCCAAACACTGCATTCAGTTTGCTATTCTTAAATCCACTTTTAAAATTAATGTTCAGTTCATTAGAGATCATCGCAGTTGCTACTAAATAATTAAGTTCAGCTAATTTTAGCTAGCATTCATCTTGAGATTTTATTTTACTTTTTTTTTAACTAGAATTTTCCCCTGATGTTGTTTCTCCAGGTGTAACATACATTCATGCAGCTCTCTCTATGTTGCTTTCTCTGTGTTGACTGACTTCAGTTACCTGAACCTACATGTGCTCATTCTTACCAGAGGCTCGAGCATTGTTTGTGTGTTGTCAGTTTGAACTAGCCTTGGGGATCTAGATTAACTTTTTGGAAATAAGGCTATTTGTAAGTATCATTTATTATAATTGTTAATTCAGAAAAAAAGGAAAAAAATAAACAATTAAAAACTATTGAGCCATCTTGTATCCTGGGTCACACAGAGACCAGTTTGTGCAGGAGAGCACTTGGGCCGCAGAAGCAGCAGAGCTTCTTGGACAGGGTCCCTTTGGGCCTTCATCTTCAGCCAGGAGGCAGAGTTGAGCTCCAGACCTCTGTACACCTTCCCTGCAAGAAGAGAGCTTGCATGCAAAGAGTGCTCTGACCACAGGGACTCAGGAGAGAGTTGGACTGCCCGGAGTGCTGACAGGCTAACAGAATCACAGGAGGAACAAGCTCCAGCCAAAGACAGCTAGAACATCTAACACTAGAGATTACCAGATGCCAAAAGTCAACCGTAAGAATCTTACTAACAGAAACAAAGACCACTAAGCATCATCAGAATCCAGTACTCCCACCACAGCCAGTCCTGGATACCCCAACACACCAGAAAAGCAAGATTCGGATATACAAAATCATATCTCATGATGCTGGTAGACGATTTTAAGAAGGGCATTAATAACTCATGGAAATACAGGAGAACACTGCTAAATAGGTAGAAGTCCTTAAAGAGGAAGCACAAAAATCCCTCAAGGAATTACAGAAAAGCACGCTAAACAGGTAGAAGTCCTTAAACAGGAAACACAAAAGTCCCTTAAAGAATTACAGGAAAGCACAACCAAACAGGTGATGGAATTGAACAAAAACATCCAAGATCTAAAAATGGAAGTAGAAACAATAAAGAAAACCCAAAGGGAGACAACTCTGGAGATAGAAAGCCTAGGAAAGAAATCAGGAACCATAGATACGAGCATCAGCAACAGAATACAAGAGATGGAAGAGAGAATATTAGGTGCAGAAGATTCCATAGAAAACATGGAAACAACAATCAAAGAAAATGCAAAATGCAAAAAGATCGTAACTCAAAACATCCAGGAAATCCAGGACACAATGAGAAGACCAAACCTAAGGATAATAGGTATAGATGAGAATGAAGATTATCAACTTAAAAAGGTCAGTAAATATCTTCAACAAAATTATAGAAGAACACTTCCCTAACCTAAAGAAAGAGATGCCCATGAACACACAAGAAACCTACAGAACTCCAAATAGACTGGACCAGAAAAGAAACTCCTCCCAACACATAATAATCAGAACAACAAATGCACTAAAAAAAGATAGACTATTAAAAGCAGGAAGGAAAAAAGGTCAAGTAACATATAAAGGCAGACCTAATAGAATTAGACCAGACTTCTCACCAGAGACTATAAAAGCTAGAAGATCCTGGGCAGATGTCAGATGGAACCTAAGAGCACACATATGCGAGGCCAGGTTACTATACCCAACAAAACTCTCAATTACCATAGATGGAGAAACCAAAGTTTTCCATGACAAAACCAAATTCACACAATATCTTTCCACCAATCCAGCCCTTCAAAGGATAATGAAGGGACAACTCCAACACAAGGAGGGAAGTTATGCCCTAGAAAAAGCAAGAAAGTAATCCTTCAACAAACCTAAAAGAAGATAGCCACAAGAACAGAATCCCAACTCTAACAACAAAAATAACAAGAAGCAACAATTACTTTTCCTTAATATCTCTTAATATCAATGGACACAATTCCCCCCCAAAAAGACATAGACGAACAAACTGGCTATATAAAAAGAACCTAAAATTTTGATGCATACAGGAAACCTACCTTATGGCAAAGACAGACACTACCTCTGAGTAAAAGGCTCGAAAACAATTTTTCAAGCAAATGGTCAGAAGAAACAAGCTGGAGCAGCTATTCTAATGTAGAATAAAATCGACTTTCAACCAAAAGTTATCAGAAAAGACAAGGAAGGGCACTTCAAACTCATCAAAGGTAAAATCTTCCAAGATGAACTCTCAATTCTAAGTATCTATGCTGCAAATGCAAGGGCATCCACATTCATTAAGGAAACTATAGTAAAGCTCAAAACACACATTGCACAGCACATAATAATAGTGGGAGACTTCAACATCCCACTCTCATCAATGGACAGATACTGGAAACAGAAACTAAACAGATAAACACTGAAACTAACAGAAGTTATGAAGCAAATGGATTTAAAAGATATCTACAGAACATTTTATCTTAAAACAAAAGGATATACCTTCTTCTTAGTAGCTCATGGTACCATTTCCAAAATTGACCATACAATTGGTTACAAAACAGGCCTCAACAGATACAAAAATATTGAAATTATCCCATGCATCCTATCAGATCACCATGGACTAAGGCTGATCTTCAATAACAACATAAATAATAGAAAGCCAACATTCACATGGAAACTGAACCACACTCTACTCAATGATTACTTGGTGAAGGAAGAAATAAAGAAATTAAAGACTTTTTCGAGTTTAATGAAAAATGAAGCCAAAACATACCCAAACTTATGGGACACAATGAAAGTAGTCCTAAGAGGAAAACTCATAGCTTTGAGTGCCTCCAAAAAGAAACTAGAGAGAACATACACTAGCAGCTTGACAGCACATCTAAAAGCTCTAGCACAAAAGGAAGCAAATTCACCCAAGAATTATAGATGGCAGAAAATAATGGAACTCAGGGCTGAAATTGACCAAGTGGAAACAAAAAGAACTATACAAAGAATCAACCAAACCAGGAGCTGTTTTTTTGAGAAAATTCAACCAGATAGATAAACCCTTATCCAGATTCACTAGAGGGCACAGGGACGGCATCCTAATTAACAAAATCAGAAATGAAAAGGGAGATGTAACAACTGATACTTAGGAAATCCAAAACATCATCAGATTCCACTACAAAAGGTTTTACTCACAAAAACTGGAAAACCTGGATGAAATGGAACATTTTCTAGATAGATACCAGGTACCAAAGTTAAATCAGGATCACATTAATGATCTTAACAGTCCAATATCCCCTAAAGAAATAGAAGCAGTCATTAATAGTCTCCCAACCAAAAAAAGCCCAGGACCAGATGGGTTTAGTGCATTGTTCCATCAGAACTTCAAAAAAGACCTAATTTTAATTCTTCTCAAGCTATACCACAAAATAGAAACAAAAGGTACTATACTCAATTCAATCTATGAAGCCACAATTACTCTGATACCTAAACAACATAAAAACCCAACAAAGAACTAGAATTTCAGACCAATTTCCCTTAGGAATATCGATGCAAAAATCCTCAATAAAATTCTCACAAACGGAATCTAAGAACACATCAAAACGATCATCCTTCTTGATCAAGTAGGGCTTCATCCCAGAGATGCAGTGATGGTTTAATATATGGAAAACCATCAACATAATCCACCATATAAACAAAGACAAAAACCACATGATCATCTCTTTATATGCTGAGAAAGCATTTGGCAAAATCCAACACTCATTCATGATAAAAGTCTTGGAAAGATCAGGAATTCAAGGCCCATACCTAAACATAACAAAAGCAATATACAATAAACCAATAGCCAATATTAAACTAAATGGAGAGAAACTTGAAGCAATCCCACTAAAATAAGGGACTAGACAAGGCTGCCCACTTTCTTCCTTCCTGTTCAATATAGTACCTGAAATCCTGGCCAGAGGAACTAGACAATTAAAGGAGATCAAGAGGATGCAAATTGAAATGAAAAAGTCAAAATATCACTATTTGCAGATGATATGATAGTATATATAAGTGACCCTAAAAATTCCACCAGAGAACTCCTAAGCCTGGTAAACAGCTTCAGTGCAATAGCTGAATATAAAAATAACTCAAACTTTATTATATGTAAGTACACTGTAGCTGTTTTCAGACACTCCAGAAGAGGGTGTCAGATCTTGTTCCGTGTGGTTGTAAGCCACTATGTGGTTGCTGGGATTTGAACTCAGGACCTTCAGAAGTGCAGTCAGTGCTCCTAACTGCTCAGCCATTTCCCCAGCCAGAATTGATCCATTCTCATCTCTTTGTACAAAGCTCAAGTCTAAGTGAATCAAGGACCTCCACATAAAACCAGAGACACTGAAACTTATAGAGGAGAAAGTGGGGAAAAGCCTCGAAGATATGGGCACAGGGAAAAAATTCCTAAACAGAACAGCATTGGCTTGTGCTATAAGATCGTGAATCGACAAATGGGACCTCATAAAATTGCAAAGCTTCTGTACAGCTAAAGATACTGTTAATAAGACAAAAAGGCTACCAATAGATTGGGAGAGGATCTTTACCAATCCTAAATCTGATAGTGGACTAATATCCAATATATACAAAGAACTCAAGATGTTGGACTCCAGAAAATCAAAAAACCCTATTAAAAATGAAGTACAGAGCTAAACAAAGAATTCTATACTGAGGTATACAGAATGGCTGAGAAGCACCTGAAAAAATGTTCAACATCTTTAATCATCAGCGGAATGCAAATTAAAACAACCCTGAGTTTCTACCTCACACCAGTCAGAATGACTAAGATCAAAAATTCAGGTGACAGCATATTCTGGTGAGGATGTGGAGGAAGAGGAACACTCCTCCATTCCTGGTGGTATTGAAAGCTGGTATAGCCAGTCTGGCAGTTCCTCAGAAAACTGGACATAGTACTACCAGAAGATCCAGCAATACCTCTCCAGAACATATACCCAGAAAATGTTCTAACTTGTAATAAGGACACATGCTCCACTATGTTCATAGCAGCCTAATTTATAATAGCCAGAAGCTAGAAAGAACACAGATGTCCCTTAACAGAGGAATGGATACAGAAAATGTGGTACATTTACACAATGGAGTACTACTCAGCTATTTAAAACAATGAATTTATGAAATTCTTAGGCAGATGGATGGATCTGGAGGATATCATCCTGAGTTAGGTAATCCAGTCGCAAAAGAGCACACATGATATGTACTCAGTGATAAGTGGATATTAGCCCAGAAACTTAGAATACCCAAGATACAATTTGCAAAACACATGAAACTCAAGAAGAAGGAAGATCAAATTGTGGATACTTTGTTCTTTTTTAGAATGGGGACACTTTTGCATATGCCAGGAAGATTTTGCTGACAGGACCCTGATATAACTATCTCTTCTGAGGCTATGCCAGTGCCTGGCAAATACATAAGTGGAGGCTCACAGTCATCTATTGGATGGAACAGGGCCCTCAATGAAGGAGCTAGAGAAAGTACCCAAGGAGCTAAAGGGGTCTGCAACCCTAGAGGTGGAACAACAATATGAACTAACCAGTACCCCCAGAGCTGTGTCTCTAGTTGCATATGTAGCAGAGGATGGCCTAGTCAGCCATCAATGGGAGAAGAGGCCCTTGGTCTAGCAAACTTTACATGCCCCAGTACAGGGGAATGCCAGGGCCAGGAAGCAGGAGTGGGTGGGTTAGGGAGCAGGGCAGGGAGAGGGTATTGGAGACTTTTCGAGAGGAAACTAGGAAAGGGGATAGCATTAGAAATGTAAATGAAGAAAATATCTAATACAAAAAACAAAACAAAACAAAAACGTATTGAGTTATGAGATACTTTAGCAAAATGGCCCTTTCCAAAATAGGCATGCTGATTTATACTTTAGCCCAAAAGGGAATACTATAACACTTTATTCCCCAACATTATAAATATAATTGTAAGATATCTAGAATAAATTCAGTAAGAGGATAATGAGATTTAAAATTTCAGAACTAAAACATGCCCCCTCCCTCCAAAAAAAAAAATCACGGATATGTCCCATTCTCAAAAAACATAGAGTTCCCTTAAAGAGCTGCGTAAATGTTTAATTTAGCTAGAAGAATGATAGGTTAAAAATTAAGAATTTAAGGATAAGGGACTGGAGAGATGTTTCAGAGAGATAAGCTCTTGTGGAAGTTTGAAGACATGATTTGAATGCCCACAACCTGTGTCAAAGTGGGCATAGTGGTGCCCTCTGAAAACTTTGTGATCCCATGGTGAGAGGGAACACAGACGCTAGAGAATCCTGTGTGCTCTCCTGGTATATTCATTGATAAAACAGAAAAGATCCTGTCTGAAACAAAGAACAAGGTAAGGACTGATGTCTCATGGATGTCCTCTGATGGACATGTGTATGCTGACCTCACACAGATACAAACTAAAAGAATTAGGAAGTTGTGGTATGTAACTGAGACTAATTACATCTTCAAGTGATGCCATGATTACGTAGGATGCACAGTGCCCTCCTTGACTTTTTCTTGCTAGATGGGAAAATTATAAGAGAAGAATTGAAAAGTATGTTAAGTCTTTGGACATTTTCTTGGTTAACCATTGATATAGGTAATGCTGCCCCACAGTGCACAGCACAGGGTGCTATTTGAAAGCAAGCTGAGCAATCTCAGCAAATCATGAGGAACAAGCCAATAAGCTGCACTCCCCTGTAGCCTATGTGCCAGCTCCTGCCTCCACATTTCTGCCTTGAGTTCCTGCCCTGACTTCTCTCAGTGATAATAGAAGTATAAGCCACATAAACTCCCCCCCCCCTTTTTTTTGCCTTTTTTTTTCTGAAATAGAGTTTCAATATCTTGTTCTGGCTGTCCTAGAACTCACTAAATAGACTAGGCTGGCCTTGAACTCACAGAGATACACCTGTCTCTGCCTCCCACATGCTGGGATTAAAGCTGTGTGCCACTGCACATGATGCTTGGCTGTGGTCTTTATTACAGCAATAGGAAATTGTTGTGTGACAAAACTTTTTCTGGGAGGTGAAACCATATGTCTACTTAGTTCAGATAGGAAACCCATAACAGACCAAAGTATAGATATTGTAAGAGATGGGTATGGCTCAGGATCTCAGACTAAGTTCTCAGCACAAATCGTATTTGACCCAGAGGAACAGAGGGCAGGGAATAAGAGACCAAGACAGGAGATAGAGACTGAGGAAGAAGGGGAAGGAAACAAGGGAGATGGGGCAGGGGCATTTGTCCCAGAGTGTGGGACTGCCTCTGGATAGAAAGGAGACACACAGGAAAATGGTGGTTCATAAAGGTGAAGGGGGAAACCCTGTGTAAGGATGAGTTGTTTAATTTTAATTGGGCATGTTAATTAGGTGAGATAAAGGGTGCTTTTTATTGCTTGACTTCAGTACTTTGATAGCTGGGCCTTGGTAGTCAGCCTCAGAAGGAGGAAATGGCCAAATCATGGAATAGACCTTGGTGGCCACCTTTATGAATGCAGCCTAATGGTTTTTAGCAAGTCAGAGGAAATGGGGGAGAAGAACAAGGCCTGCCAGAGCCATGTTTGCCATGTCTGGACTAGCTAGAGTCTTTCAGACACCAGTAAAGTCCAACTTGGTTAGTCAGTGAGTTTCGTTGTGGTTACTTACAAGAATTGAGGAGTTTCTTACAGTAGCAGATATGACTCAGAGACAGCCGCATCACTTAAACCCACCCTAGCGCTGGTGACTTCTCACAGCAGCTGGAAACCTGGAGCATGTTGCACATCCTGAAGGCGGCTCATCTGGTTGGAAAGCATCCTTTTCAAGTGACTCAGTGGCTCTAAAACCACTTCCAGGCAGTTTGGCTGGTTTCTGCTTTTTCCAGACAGCTGGTCTGGTCTCAAGAGTGTTCTTTGAAGCTTATCTGCTCTGAGAAGGACTCTTAGCTTTTATTGCTTGCTCTGGCAGGGCCTAGTGAATCTGGTCTGCTTCAGGGACATCCTGAAGCTATTTTGAGTAGTTTATCTTCTTTCTGTTTAAAGAGTTTCCCTCCAGGGTGAACTATTTCAATCTCTGAGGAAACTGTTCCACAATATAAGAGAAGCGGGACAAACGGAGCTATACATGTGTGGTGGAATGAAGAAAAATCTGGACAGGAGTTTCAAGAGGTGTAAGTTGAATTTTCATTCAAAAAAATCCACTTTATAGCCTGCCCTGCTGCAAGGCCTTAAAGCAAGAATGGTCAAGAAAAGATGAGCACTTTCAGCAAAGCCACCTTAGCCTTTAACATCCTTCCTGGTGGAGCCCCCTCCCGCCCCCCCCCCCCCTTCCGGCACCAAGACCAAAACCGAAGCTGGTTCCAAGTTGCAGATGAAGCCATTAAGGTGAACACCACACATCTTGTAAGAAGAGCATGGGTATGTTGAAGGGGCACAGCATGAGCTTTCAGGAGCATGCACTGACCCAAGCTGGCCCAAGTCGAGCATCAAATGAGTCAGCTAGTTAAAGGGGATCTGTCTATCAATACTGATATAGCAATAACAAAAGCTAAGGGGAAAGGGAAGGATACAAAGTGCTTCAGGAAAAATCCCAGCTAATTAAATGTGGACCAGAATGGGAAAATTGCTGTTTACAGGCACAAGTATATCGTTTGGTTCAAACAATGATAAGCAGTTGAGCTTAAAAGCACGCATTAATTACAAAGAAGTGAGTAGGCCTTTAAATGGGAGAGCTGACAGAAGCTACATTCACCAAGGCATCAGATACATCACCGTAGTGGCTTGGAATAGATCCTCTTGAAAGCAGTATCACACAGGAGCACCAAGACAGTACGGCTTTCACTGCTCAACCTGTATTTCACCCCAAGGAAGAGATCAGACAACTGTAGGACACCCTCTGAGACAAGCGGTCCAGACCCTTGACACTGCCGAGGCCAAGACAGGAACAACAAGTTGAAAGAATCTACCTTGAGTCTTCACACAGACAGGACAAAATACTTAAAGGGCCATGATTTCAGCAATTCTTTCTGAAATCTCTGTCAACATTCTCTCGGCACTCAGTGCTCAGAATGTGCTATAGTGCTTACAATTTCTGGGTTGGTATGAAGGTTAGATAGAGTTTTATTGTCAGAGTCTTTACAGCTTTTCATTAGGTCAAGACATCTGTCAATATAAATTGTTGGGCAGGGGAAAATAAATAGAAATATTTTGGGTAGAAACAGGCAATGTACAGCTGATGGTTTAAACCAATTTAAAAGCCTGAATTTTGAGCAGGTACTTTCTGCACTTAAATTAATGTTTCAATCTAACACCAGACTGCCATTAGGTGTATCATTAAAGCTGTGACTTCTGAGTTTGTACTGCCAGGAGGGGACATGCTTGGGAATGGGTTTAATCTCCTCTTATGTGCCTGGCAGCTCTGGGAAAACAGAAAATACAGCTGACTGTCGAGTTCTTGGTCATTATTGTAAGATGCAGAATTTTGAAGGTAGGGGTAAAAGGAACTAGAATACTGGAAAATTCTGGAATTTGTCCATAACCTTTCCTTTCACTAATATGTAGATGAAAATGCACACCATTGTAGAGAATTCAGTTTCTGTTTTGATCAGTTTTCAGATTTTAAAACATACATTTAGGAATTGGCCCCAAACATTACTGAGTATGCATAGTGAGTGACAAGCCATTATGAAGTGTTTGCACCAGGAAGGAGCCTTTACCAAAGGCTAAAATCTCAAGGTGGATGAAGAAATACCTTGTTTTGGGAGCAACAGGAGCCAGAGACCCGAATACTTAGTCTTTTATTGTCTTTCTAGTCTTTTCTTTTTTCCCTTTCTTCTCTTGTCCTCCCCTTCTCCTCCTCCCCCTCCTCCTTCTCTACTTCCTCCCCCCCCCCCGCCCCCCCCTTCACCTAGTTTTAGGCTCTGATGTTCCTCTATGGAGCAGGGAACAAGCTCACTAAAAACCGAGGTGTGCTGGAATGTATCACTGTGTGTATCTACTACTTGAGAAAGAGAAATCCTCAGTGTTCGAGTCATTTCAAAATGCCCAGTGGAAGTAATTTGATTAGCTGCTTTGGGGTCAGGTGTCTCCTTCTGGACCAATCAACTGTAAGTATTTAGTGGTCGGGCAGGCTTATGTCTACATTCCTCATGGTCCCTGAAGTTGGAGTTGCTCAACAGTTAGAGAGTAGGGTGCTGGTCTGGCAGTGCCGTAGGTGGGCGTCACGTCAGAGTTCCAGGTTTTACATTTACTGTAAGTTTAATCACAGAAAAGACAAAACAAGATCAAATCCTATAAGAATGTAAAAACCAAGTCTGTCATTGAATGTTTTGTGGAAAAACAAAAGTCTTGGGACTCTGAGGAGCTCCTTGCGTTTCCGGAGAAAAATGTAATAACAGAGACACTGAGACACTGAGTAGGGTAAAACCTGAACAAAATAATTTTTTTTAACAAGTGAGCTGAATCATAGTTTCTTCTTGGGTGGAGTGAGAAAATCTTATGGTTTAATATTGCTTGTGAGTTTGAGAATTTAGAGCGAAAATATGTGGTGACATCATTATGACTAAGAAACCTACAAGTCACACAGAGGAAGAGCTTTGGAGGGGTTACACAGAATTGCCAGCTAACACTGTCCCTTTAAAGGGCAGCAAACGCAAGTCCAGAGCCATAGTGTTTGTTTTTATACTGTACTGGACACCTGTAACGGAATATCTTTAACTCCCTTATGTCTGGTGTTTTGTCAAAAAGTTTGGGAATCCTTTCCAAATCCTAGACATTTTTAAGTAGTTCACTCATCCACAACACAAAAGGAAAAAATTATTTCCCTTCTAAATAAAGCTTTCTATAAACTGTTGAGCGCTCTCCAACTCTCTCCTCCTTTGGATGACAAGAAGCAGCAGGAATCATGTCTCACAATGTCATAAGACATATATTACTTTAAGGAACAGACTTGGGTGCTCTTCTAGTTACTGGGGTGTGACATTATGGGTAGCAAAAGGAGCCAAAATTGTTCAGTCTAAGTGGAGGATGTTAAGAATATGTTATGTGTGCTGAGCTATATATAGTTTTTCTAGTTATATAACCAAGTACCAGGAACATGGATGTTCTAGGGTGATGTTAAGATAGCTATTGGTGCTAGACGTTTTTGGTTTTTTTGTGAGGTGTTCTGTATGGTCTGGAGAATAATAATCATGCTTTTTAGTTGTGTATGAGTGACTTTATTAAGCATATAAAAGAGAAAAAGATCAAGCAGCAGATAGATAGATAGATAGATAGATAGATAGATAGATAAAAAGTAGTAGCAGGTAGGGAATAATACATCATCCAATCAGAAGTTGACAACACCCAGTAGAGACAACTGTAGTTGCTTGATTGATTAAGCACAGAAATGGGCTGGGAATGTCAGGATGGTTAGCTAGAGTTCCTGCTAGAGCTGTCTCTCTATAGACAGGCTTCCCACTTGCTGTTTCCACCACACAGGCTTTTAGTAACCTGTTGTGAGTAGCTTTTGCTATCCCGCCTAGGCTCAGGGAACAGGTTGTCCTGCCAACCTTCACCCAGCTTCTTTTGAATCCATGGATAAATGACACAGACACACAGTTGTTTAATTTCAAATTGCCTTTTGACACAATTGGTGAGCACTACCCATCTCCCACCTAGAAAACTGTGCCCTTATCTTATTACCTTATTCTTATCTTTGCACCTCTCCACCTGCCCTAAACTTTATGCATCTTGTCCCTGCTAAACACTCACAACTGCCTGACTGTAAGAGCAGCTACAGGTCAGGCTCCACCTGAGACCTCACAGGACTGGTCACCTTTCTCCTTCAGAAGCACAGAGAACTCTGTCTCTCCTCCCTCCAGGGATCAAGATGTCCTGCCTATTCTTTCAATCCAGCAATTGGCCCATGGCTTCTTTAGTGACAGTTCAAGAACCAATTCCCCAACAGGACAGCAGCAGAACCACCTCTGTTGGAAAGAGTTGACCTTTTAGCTGCACTCAAAGACACTCATGCTTTGTTCCCCTTTCCTGATTATAGAGGCAGGGGTCCCTCCTGATCAGGAGGGGTCCCTTGGAGGACACTGAACAAAATATGTGTTGGTCTGAAATGGGTGGGATGGTGGTTCTATCGAATTTCCACAGCCAGCTTTTCAAGGGGTGTGTTTGTGTATGTGTGTGCATGTGTGTGAGCTTGTGGGAGCGTGTGTGCATATGTATGTGTGTGTGTGCATGTGCATGAACACCTGTGTATGTGTGTGCATGTGCATGAGCTTGTATGAATGTGTGAGTGTGTATATGTATCTTTGTGAGTGTGTGTGTATGTGTCTGACTGTGTGTGTGTGTATGTGTGCGCGCACACACACATGTGAGTGCATGTGTGCTGTAGAAATGAGAGAGCCTTGGGCTCTATACATGTTAAGTACTTGCTAGGGATTCTTAGCTAAATCCCAGATCCCTATTTGTGCTACTTTAAACAATTCTTGATAAAGTGAAACGATTCATTACTATTCTGCTAAATGTGGTTAACAGTAAGAGATTAAGGAGGTATAGAGGAACATGTGCCAATAAAACAGAGAAGAGTAACATACATTTTCCCCATATTCTATAAATTGTAGCAGAAGGACAGAGATCTAGGTGTCTATAGCTTACATTCTACCCCTCACATCACTGAGTAAAGGAAGCAGGAATTTAGGGCACAGAAATATAGGCAGCATATATTCTTGTAGAAATTAAAATTTGAAAACATTGTCTTGTTTGTCAAAAATGATCAGGGTAGAAGACTAAAATGAAATATTGAATCTGGTGTGGCGACACACACCTTCAGTACCAGCACTCTGGACGTAGAGACGGGCTGCTCCCTGAGCGCAAGGTCAGCCAGGGCTACAAAATGCCATCTTCCCACAAACAAACAACAAACAAACAAAAGGAGTAGAGACTGAGAGGCTGGAGAGATAGCTCAATGGTTAAGAGCGTGTACTGTACTTGGAACTCCAGCTCCACAAGATCTGATACTCTGCCTGCCTTGCTGCTTGAGCTCCCATGCACATTACCATCGCCTCCCCTTACTTAAGAAAAGGAATTTAAATAAAGAAAATAAAGAGAGCTAAAGTTGGAAGAAATTGGAAATTGCTCATTTCTTTCTTGGTGACAAATAATTGTATTTGAAAAATGCACTGGCTTTAATTTTAAAAAGAAAAAATGAAAGAAAGAAAAATGCCTTGGGCAACTTTTTAAATCATTCTTGACCTCAGATTTTTAGGTGCGTGAAAACTGGAGATACACGAAGAACCCTAACTGATACATGAGAAGAAGATAGTCACAACATAGATATTTGATTCAGTAATGTATGTTTCATGACTTACACACAAATCTTGCCATTGTCCCTAACAAACTGGCATTATATGAAGCATCCCCAATGCTGGTTTTAGCTGAGAAAGGGTGCAAAAATTCAAAAGCTGGAATGGTTTCTCCCGTCTCTAGGGTAGGAGCAAAAGATCTAGATCAGCAACTGCAGGTGTAGGCTACTGGGTGTTGATGTTTAATGATGACAGAATTCTGCTTAAATAAAGCAAATAACATTCTCGTCAGAAAGACAAGGAGACATCACTTCTGAGAAAGGAGAATAGTTCCACAGTGCAGAAGAGAAAGCAAGTTCAAAATAACGTTCCATGGAAAACAGTCCAAAGCAGAGAGCTAGGTAATGTCTCATAAGCGTGGACAGTGGTCAGTGGGTTTTATGTCTTTCCCCAGGTTTCCCCTTAACATTATTTCTAAGTAAAAAATGCTTTCCAAATCCATGGCACAGCAGGAGACTTTTAAAAATATTGATTCTTTTAAACCTTGGTTGGCTTCTCCTAACTCAGAAACATTTCAAAAAGAAACATGGAATCCAGAAAATTCTATAATATCAGTTTCTTATTTATTGTTTTAAAAGAGAAACTTTACAGTAACCTGTAAAGTTTAACAGAATACATTTTAAATACAATATACATGTGATAATTTTATGAGCAAGCCAATTTCTTCAGAGAATAATTAATATTTATAAAGGAACAAAGATTTAGAAAATATGCTTGGCTATTTGCATGATTTTAGTAGTCTCACTAGATCCCTCCCTCCCTCCTTCCTTCCTTTCTTTTCTGCTTCCCTTGGAGAAAGAGAACAAAGAGATGGAAATATATTTTCCCCATGGCTTTAACACTTCCAGAAATGCTCGATCTCTTTTTAAGATGTTACTGGTGTGGATGGCAGTCATCTGTGGGACGTTAGGACTTGACATTTTCCGATCCTAATGAAAACTTGGCAAAGTGGTGAATCCTGAGAAGCTAAGTGAAATGATTTGTTCTCAGTTGAAGCAAAACACCGTGCCCGGTTTATGATTAGTTTGCTCATTCGTGCCTAAGCATCTAAGTCCTTTTTTTCCTTTATAGCACTGAGTTTTGGAAGACAGTCTCTTCCAGGGGCCAGCATCCCAGAGACGCCTTTGTGCTTTGCAGGATTTTCATCCATGACTCCCATGCCCACACAGTCTTTGGTAACTATTGCATAGCAGTGAAACCATTGAGCTAAAACACTTTGGACTTCACCTCTAATAGGGGAATCAAAGCACTGCTCTGCTTTTAATTAGTATCTTGTCATATCATAAGTTCTTGTAAAAATAGTTATTTCATTGTCTCAAAACGTATGCCACATTAGTGATTGCAAGCATGATGGTGTGCTTAGGGAGGAGGCATTTAGAAGTAAAACAGAGCTTTGTAAGTCTGTGTCAGGGAGCACAGGAAAGCAGCGGAAAAGAAATTAAAAGTTCTTTCACACAACACTCAGTCAAAACAGTAAAGCAGCAAGTGGACGCATGTGCTGCTCGGGGCAGTGCCTAAAAACGCTGACTCAGCACTTTACCTTTCCACTGTAAAATATTCAGAGGCACCATTTTTTCCCTCTTATTAGTGGCAAAGAAGTAAAAACCAACCAAACTAACTAATTATGAGACAAAGATTTGCTAGAGGGAAAGATATAAATAATCAGCCTTAGTCCCCAGGCCAGCACTTTCAGCAATAAAGAGAAAAGAATTGGGAAGCACCCATTGACTCCAAGGAGGAGCCAGAGGTATAATTATAAGTTCGTAATCTCCGTGACCGGTTCCCTTCTCAATGGTCTCCTCTTGAGGAGCCTTCTGCACCTGGCACTTCAGTGCAGTGGCAGCTGAGAGACAGGACCCAGAGGCCAGACTACAATGGGTCCAGTCTGGGCCCTCGGAGCAGGTCTCCACCTCAATGACTGCAGATGTCTGGGAAGAATGCTTACTTCTAGGTAAACTCCTTCAGTTCTAATCCCAGTGCTCTTGTAACAAGCAGCCTGAGCTTGAGAGAAGAAAGGCCAGACCTGAATGAAGGCCCTTCAGAGTGCCTTGATACGCCTGGCCTCAGATGTTCTAAGTGGGTTGTGAGCATAATTCACAATAAAGGACCAAGGTAATTTAGGGTTTTTTTTTTTTTTCTTCTTCTTCACATTACAATACTCTGCCTCTATTTTTTTCTATAAACTGATCAGTTTGTCTGGTGGCGTTTTTCTGAGTTTTAAACATACACACATAAACGGCTTAGGTTATAGCTGGTTTTTATTAAGCTATTAAAAGGGAGTACTAAATAGGAGCTTAAATTCAGGTGCATCCAATAAAACTATGTTTGAGTTGGCAAAGAGGCAGGGGCATATGTTTTCTGGTTGAGCTAGTGCTGGAAGTTAATCACCTGTATTATCTATGGTTAAATGTAGTGCTGCTTCAATAAAAGCCCCGTTTATAATTTCTATTAACCATTGTCAGGGTGTGTTCTTGGCTGATGAATTAACCTAATGTTAAGAGGCAAGTGATATATCCATTAGCGTTATCATGTTTAATAGGAATTTATGCTTTTTGATCAGCACTTTTAGAAGATGGATGAGGAGTTCAAGGAGGTCTCCTCAGGGCAGCCCACACCCACTGAAGTTGATAGGCTCAGCGTGTGTGTTTTCTTTCCCATGTTGTGGAGCCGAGGGAAGAAAGTCCTTGCTAACAGAGGTGACGAACATGCTATTTTAGGGCTGGGTTATTGTTGTTACTGTTTGATTCTAAGGGAAAGAAAATGTTGTCTTCATCTCTCATGGAATAGTTTTGAAATTTTGGTGAAGCTCTGACCCTTTTTAAGCTGTCTTACTATGTCATCTGCCTTCCTCTGGGAAACATTGACCATCCCCCTTCCTGGAATCTGTTGGCACTATTTAGATTAGCTCTAGGAGTTGCCTAAGAGGCAAACTGGGCTGTGTCAGAGATCAGAATCCAAAGAATGGGATCACAGGTCCCTCAACACACATACTCAACCCCTTGGGCCTACCCAGCAATAAATGGTATACCATGTGTATGTTTAAAAATATTTAGTGTGTGGTATGTGTGTGTGTTCATGTAGGTGTGTGTGTACATGTATGTATGTATGTATTCATGTGTCTTCCTTAGTGTCTCTCCACCTTGCTTTTTAAAGACAGGGTCACTAACTGAACTTTTAGCTCATTGATTTGAGAAGGTAGGTTAGTGAGTGAGTTTCAGGAATTTTCATATCTTTCTTTTCCCCCACATTGCTGGGGTGTCACCATGTCTTGCTTTTTATAGTGTGTTGGGATCAGAACTCAGGTCCTCATGCTGAATGCCAGGCAGGCACTGAGCTATCTCCTTAGCTCCTCAGATACTTTCTTTGTCTCTTTTAAATTAATGTTATTTGATTTCTGTCTAGGATACACATATATTCTCATTTTCTGGAGAGACTAGTTATTTAAATCCTGTGCTTTAACTAATGATGGTATCTAGATGTACTGCATATTAGTTCTTTTTAAGATGCTTCTCCTGTGTGTGCATGCACACGTGTAAGTGTGTGTGTTGCTGGCCTTTCACATGCTGGGCAAGCACTCAGCCATTGCCTACATCTCCAGCTCAGTCAACACCATTTTAAAAAGTCTATCACCATCACTTAGGTGCATTTGTCTGTGATGCTGTTTGCTATGGAGAGACAGTGCTCTCACAGGGTACTTCCTGCCAAACATTCCTCTATTTCACTTCTGAAATAAGGAAATTAGCCTAGATTTGGGGATTACATCCATTATTTGGGAAAGATTGTTATAAGGCTTTAGTTAGAAGCTATGCCCTCTGGGAGTTTAATGGCTGTAAATTTCCTCATGCACAGGGCTTTAATTGTAATGTAAGTGGACCACTAACTCCTCAATTGGGCTCTTAAAAAGATGTGCATGTTTATAGACTTTCCTGAAGCAGGGCCCTTCTGTTTTAAGAACTGAGCCAGAGGGGCCAGAGAGATGGCTCAACCTTTAGGAGTGTTTTTCAGCTCATTCAGGCTCACAACCACCACTGCTTCAGCTCCAGGAAATTGGATGCACTGTTCTGGCGGTGGTAGGCACCAGCACATGTGTGTCACACACACACATGTAAATAAAAGGAAACACAGATCTTAAGGAAGAAGCCAGAAATATCACAGAAAAAAAGATCATCTGAACTTTTGTCACATGTAGGAAGGCACAGCTATCTGAGCTGAGGTTCCAGGGTAACCTTTGGTTTTGTGTTTTTTTTCCCCAGCAGAGTCGTGTACAATAGAGAAACAATAGAAACAGAAGCAATACATGATTCAGCTTTAAAAATCAATAAGCCTCTGGGTTCAAGAACGCCTGGACTTCCATAACCACAGGGTTGAAGCTTGGTTTTCAATGAATTCAGATAGTGCATTCTACATAATGACAAGCAGCAGCAGCAGCAGCAAGCACAAAACCACCAATTCCTTCAAGACTAAGTGTGTCTCGACCCTTACAGGAGAAATACCATCTGGAGAAATTAAAATGAAAGTTTTGAAAATGTCCTAGAATTTTGCATTTATACTGCAAAAATACCCCATTATTTATAGGATCATGGTAGTGCTGAAGAGGAAGTAATGAAAATATCATCTAATGTGTAGTCTCCTGCAAATTTGTCTGAAGATCCTCCCAGATAAAACATGGCCCAGTTTGAACACTAGCCACAATATGATGATAACTTTGGCTCTGGAATGGATTTCCAACTTAGGACATTTCTCAGACAAGAAACAGGAATGTATCAGAGTATTGGGTGGGAAGTCAAGACTTGATGATGAAGAGGAAGGATCAGGGGGAAGAGTATTATGCACTGAATATCCATGGTGCTCTGGGCTGATCTCCCAGCACAGCTATATAATAGAGAGGTAACTGTGTCTGTCTTGTAGGAAGAAGGGCTGTCTGACAGAGCTGCTGAGGAGAGTACAAGATGGACAGACAAACACCTGGGAGGGGAGTTTCACCATCTGGACCAAATGGCAATGGGAGCCTTGGCTTAGGCACTACCTAGAATAATAGGTGGAGAAACTCAACAGCTCTGAAAGGTGGACTCAGCCTTAGCAACCACACAGCTATTGTGCTACAGACAGACGACACACATGCAGGGAGGACTGGGCCAAGGGAAAGGCTTTCTGAGGAGAGCCAAAAAGAGAGTTAGACCAGCGAGAGGCGGCTGCAAGTCCTGGGAAGGTTTCAGTAGGAAAAATCAATAGAGTCTAGTCTAAAAATGCAAGTCTCACACATATTTGGAATTCAATATGCCTTTTAAAAAGTTAAAGGTGAGTGCTTGGTTATTCTAACAACCATTGCTCTGTTATAGACTTCTCTACAGCTTAGTGCTACACAACAGTAACTTTATTTGGTTTATGGATTGTGAGAATTGGGAATTTGGACAGGCTACAGAAGGGATAGCCTTTCAAAGGCCCTGTGACTCACAGAGCAGAGCCTGAATCATCTGCCTTCACGTAGAATCCTGGAAACAGCTGTTGGCTGGGATCTCACTGGGGTGCTGTCCACTGGAAACACTTCTTGGCCTCTCCCTGTGGTCTCTGAGCCACAACCTGAGTGTGAAGAACAAGTAAGGAAAGGGACTCCTGGCCGAAGCAGCGTCATCTTTTAGAGTCTAGATGCTGAAGTTGTACAGCACCCTTCCTTCCGTCTCACAGGCTGAAATTCACTGAGGATGCTCAGGCTACACTGGGCAAAATGTTAGGATGACTTCCTAAGAGGACGTAGAATGAGAGGTTGTGTTGCCTGCCATTGTTGAAAACTGGCATTTTGTCCCAATGATTGTCACTGCTAGTGCTGGTGAGAGGTGAGTTAAGTGTCTTTGTCAGTTGGAATGAGGATATCTGAAGCTCAGGGCAAGACTCTGGAGGGAGGGATCAATGCGCCTTCTTTAACTTGAGGCTCCCTGACAGTCTTAGATCAGTGCTGGTTCCCCTGTGTGCTGGCTGGAAATGAATCCGTTGTAGTGTGGCCCCATTGAGAATCGTGGAATCCCAGCCAGTGAATGATGTTCAGAAGTTAGGGCTGGAGATGTACCTCAGCTACAGAACCCTTTCCTAGTGACATGTGATGCCTGTGTTTGACCTCCAGCACCACAAAAATATAATAGGAAATAAATACTGTTTCAGAAATTAGAGACCAGGGCAATAGCAATGCTGACTTTCTGAAGAATTTTTATTTCCCCTTGATAGTAAGCCATAATTTTTAAAAATTAATTTTTTATTACTTTATGCCTTTTTAAAAGTATAAATTTATTACAATACACAACAGGCTCCAGAGCAACACTTCACCCTAGCTTTAGGTAGCAAAGATGTGATAGCTGGAAATCCAGATGTTTAAAAGTAATAGAAGAGAGTGACTATCTTCTCAGACATGAACAACAGCTTACTTTTGCTGGGTTTCTTAATTCCTCCAGTGGCTAGGGGACCTCCTGATGACCTTTGCTTTTGCTCTGAGTTTCTTCTGCTTGAGGCCTTATCTTCCCCAGCCATCTGCTTGGCCTGATTCTTGACTGGTTTCAAGAGCGTCTTGCCATCTTTGCGACTGGACATGGCTCTTCCTCAGGCACCAATCCTAAAGTGAAAGAACCTAGTGGGGAAACCCCCACTCAGCTCCCAATTCGGCGTGCACCCAAGAATCACGAATAGAACACAACACCTTGATGTAACAACACGAGGTATTTTAATGGCGGAGCTCCGGGTTGAAACGTATCTCACACAGGAGACAGTGGATTCGATCACGAGGCTTGGAAGCTAGGGGTTTTTATAGAAAAGGAGTGGGGCTGGGGGAGGAATTGGCGCTGTTTCACATGATTGGTCCATTTAAACATCAGCAGCCTGTAACATTTAACTTAGGTCAGAGGGGTGGGAGATAGGGAGGCGATGGGCCTGCCCGGGCATGTCCTGGTCTGTTCTGCTATGTTCTCAGCCCCAGGTTTCAAAGCTCACAAACAACTCTTTGGGCTATTTGACATACATTACATAAATCACAGGTCTCAAGTTTTATTTCCTTCCAAAAGCAACATATTATTAAAGCTCTTCACTTTTAAGAATAGTGAAATAGCAAAACAAACAAAACCAAGATCAAACAAACAAAAACCGCAAACCAAACCAAACTCCAATGAAGCTTGAATGCTCTGTTCAACTATTTTCTAATTAGTCAGCAAATATGGGCTGCCACCCAGGTGCTAGTCCTGGGATGGGTAGCCACTGGTGCCTAAGATGAAAGAGGAAGACAAATGGTTGAGTCTTGGAGGTCTGCAGGAATCAGAGGAGCATGCTTGAGGAAGAGGCCTGGAGGCTTAAGCCATCAGGAACCTAGCACCTGCCTTCTTCAAGTGCTCATCAAACCAGCAGCCAGGGTTCACAGCAAAGTCAAGACAGACTTAGATCTCTTCTGTGGTGTAGATGACTTTAGCTAGAACTCAAATTAGCTCTGGTACAGAGTTAAAACCAAATACTGCGGTTCATAATTAAATGGGTCACTCATGGTCCTATCTTGTCCTCATTTATCTACATTCTCTCCATATTTTTGGACATGGTCTTTCTGTGTAGTCCTGGTTGGCCTTGAATTTATGGCGCTCTCTCTGGCTCTGAATGCTGAGCTTGCTAATGTGCACAGCTAAGCATGCTCCTCTCTGTGTTCTTAACTAGTTTGTTGTGGATGTAAAGGATGTATTATGCAATGTACGTATTCAGTCAATGTTCTGCTTTTTCTCTTGTCTGATAATGAATAAACTAAGTAACTTGTTTTCTTTTCTGACAGCTGTCTTCTGTGTAGCTTTTACAGTGAGTTGGTGCACTGTCGGAAGAAATACTCAGGAACAAAATGCTGAGAACATAACCACTTATTTGTTACTACAAAACCATGAGTGAAGTGGCAGTACAATTGGTGACCAAATAATTTCACCCCTTACCTAAGGTTTTTAGTTATCTGCTTCTAGATTTCCGTGCACATTAACATGATTTTTTCTGTTAGGTGTAAATATGCAAATTGCATCTTTTATTCAGGGTTTCCCATTCGAGATGCTCCAACTTTCTTCCACCCTGAGACTTCTGGCTGTCATATTAACTTGTTGATCAGACTCCTTCTCTTCCTCCCTCTCCCCTCCCCTGTGTCTGCGCATGTGCGCTTATGTGTACCATCCCTGTGATGACCAAAAGTCTGATAGGCATCGTCCTTAGTAACTCTCCCACTTTATTTCTTGAGCCAGGTTCTCTCACTGATTTTGATGGATTGACTGGCAAGAGAGCTCTGCTAATCCTCCTGCCTCTGCCACCCAGGTGCTGGGATTACAGACCTGTGTGTGTCACTGTTTGACTTTAAACATGGGGCCAAGGATCCAAACTCTGCTCCTCAGGTTTGCAATGTAAGCACTGTATCAACTGAGTCACCTCCCAGTCTCCCAGATAATTAAAAGAATTAGGGAACCAGGCAGGACATCTATCTACATGATTTCTGCTCTTATGTGGCAGCCAACACTGTGGAGGCCCTGACCAGTGACTTCTGGACTAAGACAATCTTGGTGTGGCTTCATGGCTTCCTATTCTCACAGGCTGCTTCTCGATCATCAAGGAGTCTTTGCCTTGGGTGGTATAAATTTGAGGAATGTGCTCCTACTTTCTTCCTTCGTTCCTTCTTTTTTTTTTTTTTTCATTAGCAAGCATTTCTTATGCCACTGATTTATGCTATTAATCAATCTTTCAATAAGGTTTCGACAAAGTAGGTAAAATTTTGCTCTTTAAAACTTGTTGCTTGACTGAATCAGGTAGGAAGGTTGGCTATAGGAATTAAGTTCCCTATTTAAGAATAAGAATTCAAATGAGGTCATTGAGCAAAAGAATATGAAGTCAACAGAAGAAATTAAAGAATAAGCCCTTCTGTCTACAACATTCAGAGATCAGGGACAAGCAGGGAGGACTGCCACTTAGACACAGGAGGAGAATATCATGACACAAGAAGGTAAGTAGACCAGGGCTGGCAAGGTGGCTCAGTGGTTAACAGCAATTCCTGCTCTTACAAAGGATTCAGGTTCAGTTTCCAGCACTCAAATTGGGTGGCTCCCAATTGCCTACATCTCCATTTCTAGGGGATCCAATGCTTTCTTCTGGGCTCCTAGGGCACCTCAAGTGTGTACATACTCCTTCCTCACACACATCCTAGAGTTTCTATCACTTCGATAAAACACCATGACTAAAAGCAACTTGGTTCACTTCTATGTTTACATTATCATACATCATCAAATGAAGTTCTCCCAGGAATTCAGAGCAGGAACCTAGAGATCAGAACTGAAACAGACACTGCTCACTGGCTTGTTCTCCATGGTGTGCTTACTCTGTTTTCTTATATACTCAGGATCACCAGCCTAAGGGTGATTTTACCCACAGTGAGCTGGGCCCACCCATGGTAATCATCAATCAATGAAATCTATCACAGGCTTGCATGCAGTCCAGTTTGGTGGGTTTATTTCCTCAATTGAGGTTTCTTCTTCAAAAATGACTCTAGCATGTGCCAGGTTGACATTAAGACTAGTCAGCTCCCCCATGCACATATGTAGACATAATTAAAAATAAAAATAAGCCTTAAGGAAAGAAAAAGAGTGTGACTATGAAAAGGAGATGTTGCTCGTATGCTAAATAAGATGAATACTGAGCATTCGCCATTTATCTTGTCTGAGAGTGGCAAAGAGAACATTCCAAGACTGATGGAATGAAGCCTGGCTAGAGTTAGCTTGATGTTATTAAGACCCCTTACTCTTGTCTTGTGAGTTTTCCCACTGACCGTGTGTAAGTACGGGGAGAAAGCAAGGGCAATAGGCATGCAATCCTCTTATCCTTCTAGCTCCTCCCTCCCTCCCTCTCTCCTCCTTCCTTCCCTTCCTCCCTCTCTCTTTTTTGTCTCTGTCTCTCTCTGTCTCTCTGTCTCATTCTCTCTGTCTTTTTCTATAAGATTTCATTATTTCTCAGGTCATTCTGTCTAGTTTTAAGATTTTTGCTTTCTTTTTGTTCAAATCTATTAGGTAAGCACTTTCACTACGTTTAATTAAAATCTTGACCCATATAAGGTAGCTTTCATAAGCATTAAGAACTGCTGAGAGAAACTCTTAGGCAAGCCAAACTGCCCTGGAAAGACTCGGATCCACCATGCCAAGCTTGAGGTGAGAGGCACTAACTGAAGTGCCTGGCTAGGACACTGTCAAGCCTGTTGAGTTGCCTGCTGTCTGCTTTAGGTTCCCCACTTTGTGAGCTGTCACCTGTGCTAGGGTGATGCATCTGTCTTTGAGTCATTTCTGCTCCTGTAAGTGACCCCTTACCCATTTTTGTAAGGAATGGCTATGCATGTGATTGGTTTATCATGTTTGACTTCAGTGATAGCTTGTCTTTGGTCTATCATTGGTTCCCTACTTGGGTTGAGGAGACAGGTGTTCATGCCTCACCAGGACAAGTGCTACTGAACAATGAAAGTGCATAGATTTTCCATGTGTCCATTTACCTTACATGCAGTTTCTTTATTACCAGAATCCCCCACCAAAAGGTAGACGTTTTAAAGTTGATGGCCCTATATTGAAAGATCACTATCACTCAAAGCCCACAGCTTACGTTTGACTTTAATCATGGTGCTGTCCATCCTATGGCTTTAGACAGAGATTTTAAGACTGTATATTTTTGGGTAATAGCCTTTTGTCAGCCATGTCAACATTTTCTCCCAGTTTTTGGATTATCTCCTTGTTCTACACCAAGTAGACATTTTTAATTTTACCAGACTCAAGCTTATCAATCTTTCTTTCATGGATCATGGGATTGGTGTTGTATTTCAAGAGTCATCACAAGCCAGGACTGCTAGCAGGTCTGTCATCTCAGCTATTAACAAGCTGAGTAAGCCATCCCAAATACAAGGCCAGACTGGGGCCAAGGTGAATTCAAGGTCAATCTGGGACAACTTAGTGAGACTTTGTCTCAGAAGAAACAGGAAAGAGAGGAGGGATGATATAAATTACTGTAGAGCCCTTGTTAGCATGTACACCAGGTTTGATACCTATTATTATAAACTAACAACAATAATGCTTTTATTACACCCAATATTATCTAGACTTTCCTCTATATGAGCCTTACAGTTTTGCTCTTGACACTTTGGTCTATGAAACATTTGAGGTGATTTTGAGGAGGGTTTAAGATTTTTGTATAGGTAATTTGTATTTGGACATTCCTTTTGGTACATGAGATCAACTGTCACAGCACTATTTGTTGAATAGATATCTTTTCTTCATTGTATAGTCTTGGCTTTCTTGTCACAACTCAGATGACTGCACATTGGTGGCTCTATTTCTGGTGTTCTGTTAAGTTCCTTGATCTATTTGTGTTTCTTTTCTGAAATTCCATGCTGCCCTTAGCCTTACAAATCTGAAAGTCAGGTGCTGTTAGTTCTCTGACCTTATTCTTCTTCAGCAGTGAATTGGCTATTTTGTAATTCTTGCTTCTCCATGCATGCTTTAGTTAGAGAGTTAGTATATACAAAATACCTTGATAGAATTTTGACTGAGATTATATCTGATAGATAGCTGAAATTGGAAAACTTTTTTTTAATAATATTGAGCCTATCTATGAAAATGAAACATCTGTCAATCTAGTTCAATTCTTTCAGCAGAATTTAGTTTTCAATGTATTGTCATATGTATGCCTATCTATCTATGTATCTATGTATCCTATCTAATCTATCTAGTCTATTTATCATCTGTCTAATTCTGGGCTGGAGAGATAGTTTATTAGTTAAGAGCACTTATGGCTTGTGTAGCAGAACCTGGGATCAGACGTCAGCACCTACAAGGTGTCTCATAGGTGCCTATTACTCCAAGGGTCTGACACTCTCTGATGGCCTATGCAGGCACCAGGCAAACATGTGATGCACATACATGCTTGCAGGTGAAGCACTTGCACAGATAAAATAAGTTTAAAAACTTATTTCATTTGGGTAGTATTGTACTTTAGATGGAAAATTCCACTTCTGCATTTCTGATAAGTTGGAAGGTAATTGATTTTTATATATTAACCTTGGGTGTTAGGTTTAGGGTTAGTTTTCATGATTATATATTCGTTTCAGAAGGACTGTGGTGATTCTTTCAAACTTTCTTCATGGACATTCATCATATCTTTCATGGGAAAAGAAAGGGTTTCCCCCCTTTTCAATTGCTATTTATTTAGCCTGTATTATTTTTTTTGTCTTATTCTGTTAACTATGGCTTCTAATATGATGTTGGAAAATAGAGAAATAGCTTTGCCTTGTCCTTCAGTTTAGCTCAGAAAGTTTTAGTTTCTCAGTAAATATTTCAAATAAAGTAAAATTAATCATTAAACCTCCTTATGACATAGAAAAAGAAAAGGGTAGTTTCCATTTGATCTTCTAGAATATTTTCATCTCCCTACAAATTACTGTGTCAGCCCTCTGCAGGTCATCTGCTTCACTCTCTTTTTTTTTTTTTTTTTTTTTTTTTTGTTAGTTTTTGTTTTTTGAGACAGAGATTCTCTATGTAGCCCTGGCTGTCCTGGAATTCACTCTGTAGACCAGGCTGGCCTCGAACTCAGAAATCCGCCTGCTTCTGCCTCCCAAGACCTGGAACTAAAGGTGTGCACCACCTTTAACCCGGCTGTTTCACTCTTAATAACTGAAATGGAAGCCAGAGGACAAAGCTATTTTAACTTCTTAAGAAGAAATGATCCCTCTTCTTATCCCTCTGTGAAGAGTGGAAAATAGGAGTACAAAAGTGGTTTGTCCCTGTGGCAAAAAGAAACAGCCTCTTGCTTTCCAGTGGCCAAGTCAGCCATGACCACAGCATTCATCAGACACAGAGCTGTCAAACCAGACTATGTCAGGAGTCCCTACTGCTGCAGCTGGTAGGTGCTGATTATGAAAGCAGAAGGAGGGTGAAACCTTTCCCACGTGCTGTATATCAACTCTTCAAAGGGTTCTTTTTGTTGTTTCTGATCATCCATAACATTTGTTTTCCTGAGTAGACAGCAGGTATAGGGAAGGTTTAATGGAAAGACATGCTTGCTTTGGGCTAGACCCATTAGAAAGGGAAAGAGAATCATATTTGGATAAGATCAAGTCATTTAAAGATTTGATCATAAATTTAACACAAAATTTTAAAGACATTAGCGACAATGGCAAGAAAGCTATCTTTTGGCTTGGTTCAGCTTACCCACTTTTGCTATTCTGAGTCATGATTCTGTGAGGATGATATAATCGTATTCTTGGATTAGTGATTAATTTTTATGTTTTTAGAGAAAATCTCACTGTGCAGGCTGGGCTCACCAGAAACATGCTGTGCCTGTCTCTGTCTCCCCAGTGGAGGGATTAAAGGCACACGATTGGTCTTATAATCACTGGCAATTTTAATTTGGGTGTGTGCTGGATTGCTCCAATTCTTAGATGGCAGTCTTTCTTTTGTAAAGGCAGGTGGAAATGCAAGCAGGTGTGGAGATTTCAGAAACAAAATCTCCTCCACTTGCACACCCATTTAAAAGTTTCCACAGAAGATAAGACAGGCTCCTGTCAACTTACATGTTTGATACACCTTAATGCTAACCCTTAAGGGGAATGGAAAGTCAGAACCCACAGTTTGTGACTGTAACTATGAAAGGTGGTCAAAATGAAGACTTCTACCTAAATTCACTTCAAATTTACTGACTTTGACTTCAAAGTAGCTAAATGTTGGTCAGGTAACAATAAATCCTGCAATTGACTGTCACCTGTCCACCAACTTAATATGATGGCCAAATTCAATGAGAGTCCAAAAATATAGTTTATGTAAAGAAACTGACACAAAGGAGTTTCCCGTCTAAACAGAGTAATGAATATACATGAAAACATGTAACATCTGCTTTTGCCTAAATTCCAACCCATCTGCCTACCTTCTTTAAGGAATTCATTTAAATCAGTCGGTTCTCTCCCTTTGGTACCTGTAACCTCTTGCTTTTTGCATGAGCTTTGCCCAAGTTCAGGAGCTTCCTCAAATGTTAATATCTAAAACCAACTTTTCACTGTTATATTTTTTCTAGCTATAGTTCAATCCTTTACCCTCCTCTTCTGTGAATATTTATTGCAATGATTATCATCTTTTCCTAAAGCAATACTGGTTTTAACTACACAGTTCAACAAAAATTAGACTGAGTAAACTTTACCCTGATGGTGGCATTGGCACATATAGTAAACAGTTTTCATTATGACTTCATGGTGAACCTTGACATCATAGACCAGCATGCTTTTGGAATGCTATTCCTTTGATCTATGAATCTACCTGGCTTCTCCCCCAGATCACTTATTTTTGGCTTTATTTACAATAAAGTTTATTCTATTTTTAAAAATTTTATGTGGAATGACTGCTCTTATTTCCCACCATATTTTTCTTATTGTTGTTGTTATTAGATAATTGAGTTATTTCTTCTATCATGATCCTCAATATGCTCTGAGTTCTTCTAGAGCCTAAATGTTCAAAGCATTAAAATAGAATAGAATATTTGAAGTGAATTATCTAGTGATTTTTTTTCTTTTGTATGTGCAGGTTTACATGTGCATGCATACATGTGCACATGCACACACACACATGCACAAAGACACACTAGCACAGCTCTACTTCCTCTGCACTCGCCCAAGAGCTCTGGATTTAAGAATGAAATAGACACACACACATACACACACACACACACACACACACACACACACACACGGTAATTTTTTATATGCTTTGACTAGCTCAATGGTTGGGTACTTCTAAACCTCCCTGAGGCTAGCATACACTCCTCTGGTATTTCTGGCTTAACATCTTCTAAATCTATATTTTATCTTTACTGCCCTGTTACCTTCTGGGCAGCACCCCCTCAATAGGGCCACTTTCTCTTTCACTTTCTCTTGCTGGAGTTCTTAAATCTGATTCCTTTGTCTCTGAGTCATGGCGATTTTCTCTTCTCTTCTCTTCTCTTCTCTTCTCTTCTCTTCTCTTCTCTTCTCTTCTCTTCTCTTCTCTTCTCTTCTTCTCCTTTCCTCTCCTTTCCTTGCCTCTTCTGTCCTCTCCTGTCCTCTCCTGTCCTCTCCTGTCCTCCCCTGTCCTCCCCTGTCCTCTCCTCTCCTCTCCTCTCCTCTCCTCTCCTCTCCTCTCCTCTCCTCTCCTCTCCCCCACCCACTATCCCTCCCCATCCCTCAGTCACATACTCTAAATGTTCCACCTCAGTTTTCCTGACTAGCCATTGGATGTATGGCAATTATTTATTACCAATTGAAGCCAGCTGAGGTCAGTGACCCTCAGGTCTTGAAGCAGCTTTGGGGAGCTGAATTAAGACAAAGCATTGTGGGAAGCTGCAAACGCCATTACAAGATGGTGCTGGCTACCACTGGCCACCACCCATGATTATGGGTAAACAACCAATGTGTGCATGTGCATAAGAGTTTTTGCCGAGTCACTGCCTGGCCCGACGCATATTAATGAGGTACTGGTAGCATAACCAATCAGGTATGGACACGTCACTCCTAGGCCTATATAAGCAGCGCCATTTTCTGGGGCTTGGGGTCTTTCGCCTATGCAGTCCATGCTCTCTCAATAAACGTGTTGCAGAAGTATCCTGTTGTGGCGTCTTACTTGCTGGCAAGTCAGGCGTCCCACAAAATGGTGCCGAAATCCGGGAAGTAACATCTTCAGGCACGAGCGAAGACCCCCTGTTACAGGGAGGATTCAGAACTGCATCACGGGGATTGAGTGGTTAATGAAGTGTTCCCATAAAGCAGTCTGTTGAGAAGGATTCAACTGCGTGGATTCAGAACTCTTCAGCTGGGGAACAGGGGTACTGGTAAGTAAGAAGAAATTAATGTAAGTCTCTGAGAGGTATGCTTTCCTACACAGTAGGTCCTGTAACTGTCGCTGGGGTTGTGTTGCTTGCTTTCTCTCTTGCCTTGATATTATGCTGTTGCCTTAATTTTTATCGCCCTGGACACGAGTGTATCTGCTGGGAGTAGCTTGGCAGACACATAAAATCATAAAGTGAGTGTAGATAAATTCGTGGATCGACCTTGGGGCTAACCTCACATAGATAAGTGAGTACCTCAAGGATGCTTCAGTCCAGGAGAAGTATGGGTACTGGCCAGTCTACGCCATTAGTAGGGCCAGTGCAAGCCTTGCTCAAAGAACGAGGTATAAAGATTTCTGAAAGCACAGTGAGAGGGTTCTTAAAAGAAATAGACACTCGCTCCTTGGTTTGCCCCCACTGGGTCGCTGACGCTACCTAGTTGGGAAAAATTAGGGAGAGATATAGCGAAAGAGGAGGCAGAAGGAAAAGTGAAAAGCAGCAACAAGGCCGTTATGGAAGCTGATTAAGGCCAGTCTATCCAGGACAAGAAATGTGAGCCAGCTGTTAAGGGCATCGACTTTTACAGGAGCAACAGGAAAGTATGTCAGAAACAGAGAGATATGAAAAAGAAAGCGTGCACAGAAAAATAAGTATAAAAAGAGAAAAGGAAAAGAACCTAAAAAATAAAGATACAAAAGATAATATAAAAAATAAAGATACAAAAGATAATATAAAACATAAAGATATAAAAGATAATATAAAGAATGAAGATCAAACTTTGACTAAAGAGGCAGCCTTTACCAAAGGCTTAAAGATAGCTTTCAGGGAAAGAGGAGTAACTATCAGAAGCAGCCACTGTGCAGATTTCCCAGAAGAAGGAGAAAAAATGAAAATAAGCTATTTCAGAGCTCTCCTGGGGACAGAAGGAAAACAGGAGACGTCCTGCTTCCTCTCTGGCTCCTATGGAGATATTCTTAGCTCTGGTTAGGATATCTGGGTCCCTTTGAGACACCAAGTTCTATTCCCTGTCTGTCTATTATCTGTTTTTGGTGCACCAAATTGTCCATATGTCTGTCAATTCATGTTTGTTTTTGTTTTGTTGTTTGAATGATTGTTGTTCTGTGTTTCATGTTGAAAAATATAATTGGTTAAAACTTTATCTGCTGGCTGTCCATCCTTTAACTTGTTTAAAAAACAGTCCCAATTTGCACAGCAGAAAGTGATGAGCACTGTGGCTGGGAGTCAAGTACAGCTGAAAAATCCTTGCTGAGGGTCGATTGTAAATGGAGCTCTTAAAGGGGCAGGCAGCCTTTTGCTTGTAACAGAAAGTTAGCTTAAAATTGGAAACTCAGGGTTAGAATCATTCTAAACAACATGAACAAACACAAGAAAACAGGTCTTTAAGGATATTTCAAAATAGGGATAATCTTTGGGCCAGGACTCTGGCAGAGTGTTCAGATTGAGAAAAGTTTGCATTTGGGTTGAGGCTGAGCTCGGAGGGAAGCAGCCTCAGTGCGGCTTGTGTGGCACTTCTTTTGCAAACCGTGACTAGGGAAACCTGGAACTTCAGCTCTCCTAGCCAGATGTTGTTCTAAATAAAATTTAAATTCAAAGTTTACAAAAGGTCAATCAGGCTGTGAAATTTATCAAGACATTGTGATTTGGCTTGCCTACTTTATATAAAGTTATAATGTACAGAGTTTGCTTATATGTATAAGTGTCTTTTCCTTGTTCCAAACAGCCATTAATTTGGTTATTGCAGAATATTGATGTTTGATCTATTGCATACCATCGTATTAAGTAAAATTGATAATAATTTTCCTAAGATAGTTAAAAAATTATTTTTATGCATGCTTGTAAATTCATGCATGCATGCATCCCATTTACTGGGTTTAAAAAATAGCCTTTATATGAGAGAAAAGTATATGTGAATTGAATCACATGCTTATTCTTTTGAGTCTCCTCCTGTTTCAGCACAGATAATTAAATTGTGTGCTGAAGATGGTGTTTAAAAATGTTGAACAATCAAACTTTAAGTTGTATATTAATAATCAATATTAGATCTCAGAGCTTGCAATTGCTTATGCAACTTATAAGAAAAAATAATGTTCCTTTAAGAAGATTGTTTTTGGGCAGTTAAGAAATTGTCCTGATTTGCCTGGAAAAGACCCCCAGGATTTGCTTTTGTGTTATAGATGTTTACATAAAGCTTTAACTGATAAAGATTACAGATAGCTCCTGAAAAGATAGACTCAGGATCCTTATATTTATTTGGATTTTAGACTTACTACTCAAGCTGTTTTTCCCTAGAAGATAGTTATTTGCAGAGACAACTTAAAGACTTTCTCTAATTTCTGATTAATAAATAAATAAATTATACACATGTGACTATAATAACTTTTCAAGCATTCTACTTACAATCTCTCTTCAAGAGAAACAATTGAAAGTGTAATTAGTCACTGTTCATGTTATATTAAAACTAACAGTCCTGTATCTAAAATTTTGATGAAAACACAAGATTGTATTTTGTTGCATGAACACTCCTTTTATATTCAACATATTAGAGCACATACATCATTACCTGGCTCCTATTCAAGGGAGAAATTCCTAAGCTGAAGTTAGCCACTGGCAAGAAAGACTAAACAGATAAGTCCTAGCTGTTTATTTTGTAAATCTAAATAATATATATGACTGATGCTTCCTAAAAGCTCTACGGTTTTGGGCTGGAAAGCCACCCTGGACATTCATGACCTACACCTGGCATCAAGGCAATCGACTCCCACAGGCTATGTCCTGGGGAGGACACAGAATGTATATGAAGGCCTCTATCTCAAACCGGTCATTAGGTAACTAAGAGAATTAAAACTTCTATAAAAAACAAAAACAAATTCAACATTCCTATAGAAACAGCACTTTGGAGTGACCAGTGCTAGGTGCTAGCATCAATTAACCATAGAACAGTACTTTCCTTCCCACTTAGTCTACCAAACAAACACCATCACACATTAGAAAGACCATCCTATAAGTTGCTTGGTTTCAATCCAAAAGAAGCCACTGCTTTCCTAAGTGGTCTTTGAGTAAGAGCCTGGCTCATGGGTCCTCTGAAGCCATGGCAGGGAGAGATGTGCTAGGTGGCTACGTGGGCAGGAGAAGAAATAGAAACAAATTCCTGGAGGATGTTTTTAGCCATCTCAGTGTTGTTGTGGGCAATGACCAAAGCTTTCTGAATGTCCTGGTGGGAATAGCCCTGACTCATGAGGCTTTCAATCTCACTTGAGAGCTGCAGTAAGGGTGTTGTGGCCACAGGATTAGCAGTGGCACCTCCGCCTTGTTGATAGCTACTGGCTTTTCGTTCTGAGTTGATTACCTGTACCTATGGTTAAGGGAAATGCAATTGCTGATTCAGCCACCAGAGATATGGTTTTCCTATCACAAAGTTCTATAGAAGGTGCTAAGAATTTTCATCAACTTTATCATGTCCCTGCTTCTACACTGTGACAGAAGTTTAAACTCACATGAACAGAAGCCCGAGATATTGTCCTACAAACTGTAAATGTGTAGAATTTATTAATGCACCTTCCCTGGGCATTAATCCTCGCGGATTGTGACCCCTAGATGTTTGGCAAATGGATGTCACGCATACCCCATCTTTTGGGAAATTACAATATGTACATGTATCCATCGATACCAGTTCTGGTGTCCTACATGCCTCTTCCTTGACAGGGGAAAAAGCAGTTCATGCCATATCTCACTGCTTAGAGGCTTGGGCCGCATGGGGCAAGCCCCTAGTGCTAAAGACAGATAATGGTCCTGCATATACTTCTTCTAAATTTAGCCAATTTTGCAAACAAATGCAAGTGAAACATATTACTGGATTGCCCTATAATCTACAGGGCCAAGGCATCATTGAAAGAGCCCATAGTACTCTGAAACAATATTTGCAAAAGCAGAAAGGGGGAATAGAGGCTATGACGCCAAAGATGGCTCTATCCCGTACAATATTTACTCTTAACTTTTTAAAATAGGATGAAGCTGGAAGATCACCATCCGAAAGGCATGGACAATGGCCTCAATCGCCCAATGAAATGGTCAAATGGAAAAATGTCCTTGATAATAAATGGTATGGCCCGGATCCTATATTAATCAGATCTTGGGGAGCTATTTGTGTTTTTCCACAGGGTGAAGAAAATCCACTTTGGGTCCCGACGCGACTGACAAGGACCGTGAAAGAGCAAGATGAACCCCAAGATGATCCTCTTACTCCTGATAATTAAGACTGGGATAAGTATACCTTTCTGGGCCATAGTAAGATCATGGCCAGTACCTTTACCGGTACATTCCAATTCTTCTACCTTGCCTTTGTTTTTTTGCAACTGAATATTTTTAAAGAAAAAGATTATTTCTAATTGGGCAGATCCCATTTACCAAAATAAGTGAGCTCTGGAGTGTTATTTAATGGTTTAACGCAAGTTGTTCAAGGAGAGCAATTAGGCTCAAGTGATGTTGGAAATAATGTAACTTCACCTATAAACATTACCACTATCATGATAAAGGGAAATGGGACTATTCCCAAAAGATCATGATGGCCTGCTGGCAATGCTACTGCTATACGCAGCGTGCCTTGGTGTCATCAGGACCTTGCATTTCCTATAGTTTTTTCACCTTGTCAATCAAATGTTTTTCCTCGGAAAGAAATAGCAATGGGTTTTGTTTTGTCACTACCATTGGATTTTGCCGTAATAAAGGAGATGCTACAGGAAAAGAAAATATTTGGCCATATTACCAATGGATTTTAAGTAATGAGGCAGGTGCTAGTACCAGTTTGTCAGCCTTTGCACTGTTGACTGGAACCTTTCATGAGATATTGAATGTTTCTGCCACACTTTCCAATATCTCTGCTCATTTAGATAATGTGACAACTAATAGAGTTATCAGAAATATGACTACTTCTCCAGTAGAAGTCTGTGTCAATCCTCCATTTTTCTTTATATTGGCTCAATTTCAAAATAATACAGAATGGTTAGATTGTACAAATGTCACTTGTCTTTTGACACAATGCTGGAATGGAACTAATTTCTTAGCCTTAGTGGTACATTTACCAACCTTTGTCCCTGTGCCTGTTGAGGCAGCTCCAGAGAAGTTCCCAATAATGAGTCTTGTTCGGCAAAAGAGAGGTTTTGGAATCACAGCTGCCATTGTTACAGCCATTGTGGTGTCTGCGGCATCAGCAGTTACCGCAGGAACTGCTATGGCCCATCAAATTAATACTGCTGACACCATAAGTCAGATAGCAGAAAAATCGTCTGAAGCATTGCTTACCCTGCAAAGGGTGGATTTTCATATCGCCTCAGGGTTAATGTTAGTGAATCAGAGAGTGGATATTTTACAACATAACATGGAACAGATGATGGATGTCATACAAATGAGTTGTGTGGCATCCACTTCGCATGTGTGCATTACTCCCAATAGGTATATTAACAATTCTTTTATTAAAAGTACAGATTTATCAAATTATCTGAAGCGGAACTGGTCGTAGGATCTGGAAAGGTTGCAGACGAAGCTGCAGATATAGATCCTGAACCTTAATGGAACCAGAGTGGAACCAGTGACCCTTGGAGACTTTACCTCTTGGCTTACCTCTGCATTTTCTTTCTTTAAGGAATGGGTGGAAGTGATTTTGTTTTGTGCTGCCATATGCTGTGGATGGTGTTCATGTTTTGGTTGGTTTGCAAATTCAGAACTCAACAAAAACGTGACAAGGTGATTATAACTCAGGTACTTTTAGCCATTAAAAACGGCGCCTCCCCTGAAGTTTGGTTATCTATGCTCAAGAATTAGTCGGCATCTGAGTTCTCTGCTCTTGCACCCCATGGATTTATGGATCCATTGCACTGGGATGAGAGAGACTCAATGATCATTGATTAGCCCTTGCACATCGCTGAGGTTTCCTCATTGCATGTGATAGGGTGATCATGATTTCTCCGCTAATTCATTCCTTAAAAAAATCTGGCTGGCCTCTTTTGTAGAGTTTGCCCTAGGTCATTTCGCAATTACTGCCACACAGCATCGCGGTATCCAAAGACGGGCAACTTTCCTCATGCACAGACCAACCTAAGACACGGGGGCCCGGTGACGATAGGGTTACCCTATGACGGGTAAGGCTGTGACACAGAGGAACGACCTAAAACAGGAGCCGTGGCGGATGGACATAATTGCACAGGCCTAGTCCAGCATCATTTTATTAAAATAAAAAGGGGGAGATGTGGGAAGCCACAAACGCCATTACAAGATAGCGCTGGCTACCACTGCCCACCGCCCATGATTATGGGTAAACAACCAATGTGCGCATGTGCATAAGAGTTTTTTGCCGAGTCACTGCCTGGCCCGATGCATATTAATGAGGTACTGGTAGCATAACCAATCAGGTATGGACACGTCACTCCTAGGCCTATATAAGCAGCGCCATTTTCTGGGGCTTGGGGTCTTTCACCTACACAGTCCATGCTCTCCCAATAAACGTGTTGCAGAAGGATCCTCTTGTGGCATCTACTTGCTGGCGAGTCGGGCGTCCCACAAAGCATTAGAACCAATTCACAACAGTATAGCCTACACCCAAGACTGGCATTGAGCTCTTGAGCTACCCATCTACAAGACTTGGGGTCAGAAGTGGGAGCCAACATAACTGGTCCACAAACGCTTTTAGTATATAAAGAATACTCGGCAGTCTGATTACTGTGTGACCTGATTGGCCAGCCTGCAACTGGATTGTTGGTAACACTGCTGTCATTTCATGTTATTAATAAGAGTTACAGATAATTATTGACAACCACAGAGATAAGGAAGCAATTTTGTTGGAAGCGTAAGTGGTGAAAATTTCATCTTGTCACAGAAATGGAACTTGATACTACTAAAACTCTGTGTCTACTACATGTATCATAAGCCTGTGTTGTCTACATAATGATGGAAGTGTAGGGGCTGGAATCCAGCTTCCGAAGTAAATGTACTTGCCATATAAATCTGACAGCCTGAGTCTGATGTCCAGAACCCACATGATAGGCTGGATGTGATGGTGCACATCTGTCGGAAGTGGAGACAGGAGAATTGACCAAACTTGCAGGCCAGCCAGCCTAGAGTCCACAGGATGGCAGAAACAACCAAAGATGAACATGATGAAATGACAGAACTAATTGCTGGACATTGTCTGACTTCCATGTGCTCTGTAGCATGCATGTGCATGCAAACATACACATGCAAAGTAGTAACAACAACAACAACAACAACAACAACAACAAATAATAATAATAATAATAATAATAATAAAGTGAACATTTTCATCCTAAAATTTTGTTACTTGCCCCTTGGTTAGTAGTGACGTACTTTTGGAGTTTAAGACTCTAGCTGCATATGTATCAAAAGATGGCCTAGTAGGCCATCACTGGAAAGAGAGGCCCATTGGACAGGCAAACTTTATATGCCCCAGTACAGGGGAACGCCAGGGCCAAAAAGTGGGAATGGGAGGGTAGGGGAGTGGGGGGGAGGGTATGGGGGACTTTTGGGATAGCATTGGAAATGTAATTGAGGAAAATGCGTAACAATAAAAAAAAAAAAAGAGAACCATAACCATGATCTATGGTAAGTGATGGGACAGCATAGGGCTGTTGTTAGCCTAACATCATCAGTGACCTAGGCTAAGGGATGATTCTCACTTAGCCTTTTGTGATAGCTCTAACACTGCAGCCCAGTTAGCTTAGGTTAAGCCAATTTCAACCCCTACATCTTCCTTTGGGATACCAGATCTCTCATGTTTAATAAGATATAAATTCCATAGTTTTCTTTTCTGCTGCTTTGTGCTAAGTTCCTTCCATAGACCTCAATTCCTAACAAGAACTGATCTGATTCATGCCTTAAGCATTTCTCTTGCAGAATGTTACATGGAAATGGGGTAGTATAGTATGAAGCTTTCATGTCTGTCTTCTTCCATTTATCATCGCGCTTTGAGATTTGTCGTTGTTGTAAGTGCCAAAATTTTATTGTGGGGAGCATTCCATCATGCTGACAGTTTTTTATTCTCTCCTTAGCTGAAGAATTTTAGGTGGAATTGAAATAAAGCTGCTCTTTATTTGTTTATTTATTTATGTTTTATGGTATTCCACTCTTACAAAGGACCTGGGTTCAGTCCACAGAACCCATGCAATGGCTTACAACCTTCTGTAACTACAGTTCCAAAGGACCTGATACCTTCTTCTGGTTCCCAAGCCACCAGACATGTATGTGCTGGTACATGTGCAGGCACAGTGCTCAGACATAGCAAGTAAAATAAATAAGTAGTTAAATAAAACCTTGAACTTTTCCAAAGTGATTACACACTTTCTCATTTCTCCCAGGTATCATTCTGCTTTCATTCCAATGCTTGTGGAGAGTTTCTAAAAGTTCTAGACACCTCATAGGTGTGTGATGGTGTTATCTTTCCCAAAGTTTCACTGTGTATCTTCCTTCCAGCTCATTGGTTTTATTGCTTATTCATTTTGTTTGTTGATTTCTCTTTCTTTATTATGCTTTTAATAGATCCCTATAGTATATGGATGCAAGTTCTCTGTTAGTTTTGTGTATTAGAAATATCTCAATCCATATGTTTGTAGCTCAACTTATTAACAATATGTTTATTATCTTTATATAGTAAGACAGATCTATCTATCTGTCTATATGTCTTCATTTACTCAGTGAGACAAGATCTTACTCTGTCATGCAGGCTAGATTAGAACTTACTGTGTAGTTCAAACTGGCCTCGAACTCATGATCCTCCTGATTCATACTCTGAATGCTAAGATTCTAGGCCCGTACCCCCGATAACTGTATTATATAAGCAGAAGCTGTTGTGAGCCATCCAGTGGCTTACAAGGACGGGTAAATCTGAATGGCAGGACGGCGCTGAAAGAGAGGGAAACTAGGCGACGAGAGAAAGATGGAACCAAGACAGTGTTCTGATCAAGGTTCAAATTTTTAATGGCGGACACACTTTATAAAGGAGGGGGGAGGCCCATTCCTGCCAATTCATCCTTGGAGCCTGGAACCAGCTGCAGGTGATGATGTGCACAATAGGGAGTAGTCTCCAGATTAGCTCTGGGACCTCTCAGCAGGTAGCAGTATCTTGAAGAGGAACAGCGACAGTGGCTCAACAATAGAGTGATCTAGGAAGGAAGTCTCCACTCTAGATAATCTCCTTAGTGGCAGCAAGGTCAAGTTCTGGCTTAGCCTGCTTCAGGCTTGTGGGAGGCTACATCCCCTCCCTGTTATTAATATTAAAGAAAAAGCTGGACTGAGGCATAAAACTTATTTATGTTCCATAGTCCTGCCTGGGAATTATGGTGGCTGGCGGCCGTGCCTGCCTTAGGATCTCAGATCCTCTCGAACCATTCACACAAACATGGCTCTGTGGTGTATTATCAATAGCCAAGGCCTTTTGGCATGTACCCTTGTCTTAGATTGGTATGATCCGGGATCTGGTTGCCCGTCATTGACTAACTGGCCCTCATAGCACACCTTATTCCCAAATCAGACCAAAGCCACAATATGTAGCTAGAATTCTTCTTGATGAAAATTAATAACTGCCACCTGCTCGTTTTGGGGGGCGGGGATGCACGCCTGCTGCAGTCAGGCTGAAGGGTGTTGACTGACCTGCTTGAAAAACAAAGTCAAGACAGTGAAAGGCACAGTACAAAAGCTTCTTTTGGGGAAGTCCAGGTACTCCATTCAATTGCAAATTAGCAACGATCAGGCTAGACTTAGAACTCCTGGTGTGGGGGAGGTGACTTTGAGAATTGCAGAAAGACTACAGGATTTTTACCCATAATCAAGGTTAGAGTCATACTTACTAGAAGATTCAGGATCTGTGTCCAGTTGACGAACTAATCTCTCAGGCAGTAATTGCACTCCGTCTTCTTTTTGTGAAAAAACACAGACCGAGCTCCTTCCCCAGATTAGGACCGGGTCTGGACCCTTCCATTCGTTAGTAAATGGGTCCCAGCACTTTACCATGGCATAAGAACTAGAAGTAACTGGATGCCAGTGGCGATCCACTGCAGACTGACCTTTAACATCAGTTTGCAAAAAATTTAGAGCAAATAAAGCAAAAGCAAGATGTGCCTTTGGTGACCTTGGGGGATATAACTGCCCTTGTTTTGTTTTTAAAGCCAATTTTTTTAAAGTGCGATGAGCACGTTCAATTATTCCTTGTCCCATGGGGTTATAAAAAATTCCAGTTTTATGCTTGATGCCAAATTCTTTACACAATAAAGTAAATTTTTTTTCTAGGATAGGATGGCCAATTATCTGTCTTAATAAGTTTAGGCAATCCCATGGCATTAAAGGCTTGTAGGCAATGATCAATTACATATTTGGAGGCTTCTCCAGTATGCAGAGAAACAAAAAAAAAATCCTGAACAAGTATCGATACAAACATGTATATATTTTAATTTTCCAAATTCTGCATAATGAGTTACATCTATTTGCCAAATATGATTAAGCATAAGACCTCATGGATTAACTCCTAAATGTGGCACTGGAGATAATGTAATACATTTAGGACATTGTTTTACAATCATTCTTGTCTGCTCCTTAGTGATCTTATGTCGGAGCCTTTAGGTATGGCTAGACAGATGAAAATTTTCATGATCACGTTTGGCCAAAGCAACAGGATCTGAAATTAAGGCTTCTCCAATTAGAGCTCTGTCGATGCAATCATTGCCTTCGGCTAAAGGTCCAGGAAGACCACAATGAGATTGTATGTGGCCAATATAGAATGGGTGTTTTTGGGCAAGAATGATGTTTTGCAATTGTGAAAACAGGGATCCTGCTGGCGTATTAAAGTTAAAGGTACCACAAGTCTCCAATAAGGGTAGTGACGGTGCAACATAAAAACTATTAGTAAAAATATTAAAAGCCTCATGCACAGACTTAAAGAAATTCAGTACTGTTGTTAATTCTGTTAATTGAGCTGAGAGGCCAGGAGTCTTTATGATTACCTGTAGATTATTAATAAGAAATCCAGCTCGACCTTTAGAGGAGCCATCAGTAAAAATCAATAGAGCATTATATAAAGCCTGTAAGGAAGTCATTTTAGGAAATATCACCTCATGAACATTTAAAAATTTTATCAACCTATCTTGAGGGTAGTGGTTGTCTATAGTCCCGTTAAACCCTATTTGAGCAAGCAAACAATCTGTACTATGCTGTTTCAGCCAAGTGTCTTGACTTACGTTGTAAGGCTGAACAATAATATCTGGCTCTATGCTAAAATAAGTTAGTGTCTGCTTCCTTCTAATGATAATCATCTGGGCTACTGCTTCATAATATGGCAAGATATTGCGTTTAGGAGACATCCTTGAATGTATCCACATTAGAGGAGAATTTTGCCATAGCAATCCTGTAGGCACATGAATCATATTCAAAATTAACAGATGTAACAGCAAAGAGTAATCTATATAAGTGACAAATTGCTCTTCAATAGCTTTTTCCACTTGTTGTAAGGCCAGCAATCCTTCTGAGGTTAGGGATCTAGGGGAGGTAGGATCAGAACTCCTTTAAGAATATCAAATAAAGGTTTCAACTCCCCTGTAGTGAACTTTAAATTGGGGCAAAGCCAATTAATATCACCTAAAATTTTTTAAAAATCATTCAAAGTCCTTAAGTTGTCTCTGCGAATAACTATCTTATGGGGAAAAATAGCTTGATCAGTAAGTCTAAAGCCCAAATAATTATAAGGATCCCGAGTTTGTATCTTTTCAGAAGCTATCTGTAATCCTTTTTCAGCTAAAGCTTTTTGTAAATCTCTATAACACAAAAACAAATCCTGGGGGGTCTTTTCCCACCATCAAAACATCATCTATGAAATGAATGAGGTAAATCATGGGCCATTGTCGTCTTACAGGCTGAATGGCTTGTTCTGATTTTCCTTCCCCATCTCTCCAGGTTAGCAATTTGGAGCTTCGTTTTGGGTTACTAGCATAACCAACTCCTTGAAGGTGAGTTAGCGTATCAGTCAAAGGCCAGTTTGAGGGCCAGTCCTGTCCTCTAATGATTGTTACATCGGCTACAGTATCTATCAAACCTTCAAAGCTTTTTCCATCAAATGTCATTTTAAGGTTAGGTCTCTGATTAGTAATAGATTGAACCCAATTCACACCAGACGAGTCAAAAACACCTTGTCCTCTTTCATTCTTAACAAATCTGGGCGGTGGTGGATGTAGAGAAATTAAAACAAGTTGAGTAATTCCTTGATTAGCGGGTACAGTTATAACACCATGAGGGGAAGCAGCTATGATTTTAATTTCTCCTCATAATCATTATTATAACACCTGGATAAATCTGCAGGCCTTTTACAATAGAACTGCTTCGTCCTAAAAGAAATCCACAAGTCTCTACAGGTAGAGGTCCAAAGACTCCGGTAGGCAGAGTTTGGACTCCCATTTCTGGGGTTAATACTGCGTGGGTGGTAGAACAGAGGTCTAACCCTGTACCTCCTGGTTTATCCTTGACAAATTCAAAAACTGATCTCTTTGGCTGGGCAGCAGGTTTATAGCCCCATAAGCTGTTTTCTGTGAGTAAGTCAGGGCCTGTGGCTGGCTCCTCCTCTTGTTTCCCGGCACCGGATGGCCCAGAGTGCCTGGCTTGGATTTGCACACCTTAGCCCAGTGGTTGCCCTTTCTGCACTGGGGACAAATTCCTGGGGCATGGCCTGCTTGCCCACTCTCAGCACCTTTGTTCTTGGGACAATCACTTTTAAAATGACCCAAACTTGCACACTTAAAACATGCATTATTCCCTCGTTTCTGCGAGAACATTGCTTGAATGGCAGCCCCTTGTGAAGCGGCGCCGAAAGCCAAACCCTGATTATATGATAGCCCGATTTCTGCACAAAGACAGACATATCCCGCTAAATCTGTTTGTCCTTTGTGTGGCTAGATAGCAGCGCAACACATCGTTAGCGTTCTCATAAGCCAACTGCATAACGAAAGGACTTTCTGAGTCAGATTTTCCAATTATTCTACTAGCTACTATTAATAGCCTATCCACAAAGTTCTGGTAAGGCTCATCAGAACTCTTCTGAATGCTGGCTAAACTCCCACCAATATCCCCTCTAACCGGTAACAGTCCCCAAGCACGGCGGGCAGCCGACACAATCTGCGTGTACACTCCAACAGGAAAACCAATCTGATTCGCCTGGCCCTCATAAGGACCTTCTCCCAGAAGCATGTTACTATCCCAGTCTAGATTACCGGTCTGAGCATTTAGAGCAGCAGTTTTCTTACTGGCGTCTCGCCGCCATTCAGAATCCCAAAGTAAGAAATCTCCTCCTGACAGGGTAGCCTTACATAGAGTTTTCCAATCTAGGGGGATAAGTGTGACTCTAGTATCCAGTAATGCTTGTGTGAAAGGGGCTGAAGGACCGTATTGCACAACAGCTGTTTTTAACTCCTTTATCAACTTGAAATCCAAAGTCTGGTAGTGTCTGACTCTAGTATCTTCCTGGTCATTTACTTCAATGACAGAAAAGGCTAGCACATGAGTAGTATCCTGTCCTCTCCCATGAGTCTGACTCACAGCTCTTCCCAGCGGTGCTTGGTGCATTTCAGAAGAGTTATTTTTTTCTCCATCTGACATCCTTTTTAGCTCCCCAAGCTTATCAGTCAATTTTTGCAGCCTAACTTCAAACTCTAGTTTGCTTAGTTGCATGTCCCTATGAGTAGCATCTCCCACGGTGGAGGCTATAGGTGGAGCGGGAGACTTGCAAGGAGACCAATCCTCCTCAGAATATTTGGCAGCTCCTCTTTCTGAGTGATCTGCTTTGTCTAAAATTAGCTCATCATCGGAGTCTCTATATCTATCAAATTTAGAGTTGAGAGGACCCTTTTCTGAAAGGCGCTCTTCCTGAGATTCATCAAGCTCTGCCTGGCTACTATCTAACCCCTCCGAGATCACCTTTTCAATAGCATCTTTTATGAGCGCCCAGAGACAAAAGGTGAAATTATCTGCCTGAGTGATTTTCAAGGCTTTTCCAATTTTCTCCCAGGTTCTGATATCTAAAGTTTCTTCTTCCTTGAACCGTGGGCAACAAGAATCTATCCTATCTAAAAGATTTCTAACAATTGTACTTTGAGCCCTACTCCTCTTGCTCGAAGCAACTCTTGAAAACCGAGGACAATGGCCTGATTCATTTCTTTTTTTAAACCCTTTTCCTCTCGCCTGAGGCAGCTTTTAAAAGCCATGGATAACCGCCTGATCAGTTCCTAGTTCCGATAATTCCACTGTTGACCCAAGCGGATTCAGCGCTGGGTTAGCACTGAATCCAAACTTAGCCCGTATCTTTCCACCCCTGTAGCAACCCTTTAAAAAATGAAGTTTTAAACTAGCGCTAGAATGTGTACCTGTTGCTTCAGTGTCCAATATGATCCTTTTCTTTTTCTTCCGTGGATCTCCACACAAAACAGTGTTACCTCAGTGTCCTCCTGAACTTCTTCAGGTTCCAGTCCGGGTGCCAAATTGTTGTGAGCTGTCCAGCAGCTCACAAGGACGGGTACACCTGAATGGCAGGCCAGCGCTGAAAGAGAGAAACTAGGCGACGAGAGAAAGATGGAACCAAGACAGTGTTCTGATCAAGGTTCAAATTTTTAATGGCGGACACACTTTATAAAGAAGGCAGAAGGCCCATTCCCGCCAATTCATTCTTGGAGCCTAGAACCAGCTGGTGTAGTCTCTGGAATAGCTCTGGGGCCTCTCAGCAGGTAGCAGTATCTTGAAGAGAATCAGCAACAGTGGCTCAACAATAGAGTGATCTAGGGAGGAAGGCTCCACCCTAGATAATCTCCTTAGTGGCAGCAAGGTCAAGTTCTGGCTCAGCCTGCTTCAGGTTTGTGGGAGGCTACAGCAGCCTTAAGGTTTTATTATGCTCTTTTTGTCTTTATTTTTCTTCCATGGTTAGAATCCATGTTCCCTTTCCTGAAAGCAAACCTTGCTATAGACCACAGGCTGGCAGTCTTGGTCTTCTTGCCTCAGCCTCCGGGTGTTGGGTTTGCAGGTGTATACCATGCCCAAGGCAATTAGACTTTGAATTCTCTAAGCAATTTTTACCTGGTCCTGGCCATAACCATATTCTCATTTTATTCTATATGCTTTTAGTTTTAAATTTAAGTAAGCCATTTGGAATTTATTTTGTGGGATGGCACACTGTTTTAAAATTGTATAGGTTTAATTACCCTTGTACATTTATTGAAATAATGACTTTTTTTTTTCCCATTTAATTCCCTTGACTGAGGGGTAGTGGGGAGGCAGAGAATTTGTAATCAAATGAGAGAAGATTTCCATTGACACCTTTGTCAAAAACATCACTTGTCCTTTGTCCATGTGTCTGTGTGTCCATATGTCTACACTGGACTGAACTTTGTCCCACATCAGAACTGGTACCTGCTTCTTTGTTTATTGATTACCATGTTACTTTACATATTTGCTTTGTTTGATTTATTTGTTATACTTTTAAATTTAGATATTCCTGAAATTAATATCCTTTATTGTTCTCAATTGAGACATTATTCAGGAGTTGGGAGTGGCTCTGTGGTATTCCTGAGGGTCTGGGTTGAATCCCCTGCATGCAGACACACACACACACACACACACACACACACACACACACACACACACACACACCAGGCATGCACACACACAGACACACTTCTTCTTGAGACATTCTTCAAGGTAGTATGAAACATAGAAATGTTAGGACATTTGTTGTGTACTTGGTGTGATATGTCACAAATATGAACAAACACATAAGCTTATAATGCCTTTCAATGATAAAGTATTCTGTGAAGCTATTAGTCATCAGTTAAATTGATAATGATAGCTGTGCTAGTAGTTCCAGGAACAGATCATCAAATTTTTCATGGATGAAGTAGAATCTGAGCTTGGTGACTTCTAAGCAGATGTGACAAGTGACTATAAAGTGAAGAGTTCATACTGCTTTGGCTTTGGAAACTCAAACTTCGAAAACTGACTTTCTTTTCCTTTTGGGGGATCAAAGTTCAGCTACTATCATTTCTTTTTGTTGAAGCAAGTCTGTTGTGTAGCCCTGAGTGGATTTGTGCTAGTGGCCATCCAGATGCCACATGCTCAGATTCAAGGAAAGCTGCCACCCTGAGCTACTTCGTGAGCTCTTTTTTAGAGCCCATTTCCCCTTTCCTCTCCACCAGCCACCATGTGTTATATACATAATTAAGGTGCGCATTACCATTAGAAAGGAATATTTTCAATCTGTCATTTCTGTGCCACGTGACCTAAGGTGGATAAGCATAGTTTCCCATGCTGAGTTTCTTTGTTCAGAAAACAGAAACTCCTACTTCCTAGGGTTGGTTGGAATTTAAGAAGAGTGATGTTCATAAGAGAAGTGCATGGATGAGTTATACACATGTCAACTCCATGACTTGCTATCATGTCTTTGACATGAGCAGAAGTGTGGGACAGGAACGACAGAGGTGTGATAGAGGAGAGGCAGCAGAGCATATACACATCCACACAGCTCTGCAGCCAGGCAGGCTAACCCAGACATTCTCTGTTCTTCATCCTGTGGGAAACAGGAAGTCATTGCCCAAGAGGCACATCTCTAACTGCTGAAATCAGTATCTTTCCTTCTTCTTTAGTTCAATGGATGCCAACAAAAATCTGAACATCCTTCTGATAGTTTGAATATTAAATCAGACTTTCTTAAATATTTCTATTTAGATACTGAAGAAAATTTAAAACTTCCAAGTATGCCACCATCATCACCACCACTTCTCCCACCACCACTACTACCACCATCATCACCACTACTACCACCGTCATCATCACTACTCCTCCCATCACCATCACCACCCCTCCCCCCCACCACTATCACCATCATCATCTTAAGGATTCACCAAGCATCTTAGGCATGTAGCCATTTGATTCATAATGTTCAGTTCTGTCTTCTAATCTTAGGGAGGGAGGGAAGTGGAAGTTTCCACTTTGCTGGGTTCACAGTTTGGGTTCAGCCTAACTACCCCAGAAGCCTCGAGACTCATGGTTCAGGGCAGTGTGGGAGGACGGCGTCAGCTTAAGAGAAGCAGCCAAGAGGATTCCTGAATTGCCATAAGGTGGCCAATCAGGAAAGCATGCAGTAACTGTTCCCAAGCCTCACCAGCGTCTTCACTTGGTCAGGACAGTACTTGTGATCACACCAGGAGATAGAGGATCTGAGCATTTTCTATTTGCTGCCATTGCCACTTGTTCTGTATAATTCATAGTTCTCTCTGTCTAGAACTCTGTGAAATAGTAAGGGAAGTGACTGGCCACAGGGAGCACCTCCAAGTCTTTCTGCTCCTGGGAACCTCCTGCTATCACAGGAGCTGTCACAGAAGACGGTTCCTGGGACTGGAGAATGGTTAGGAGCATTCATTGCTCTTCCAGTGGACCTGAGCTCAGTCCTCAGCATCTACTCTACAGGGTGGCTTCCAGCTATCTATAACTCCAGCTTCAGGGTCTCTCATGACTCTGGTCTCTGCTGGCACCTGCCTGCATGTGGTATACATGTCCACATGCCTGCATGCCCCCACCCCCCCCCAATTCAAAATAACATCTAAGCAAAACAAAGCAAACCTCCCTAAGAGACCTTACTTGCTGCTACACACTTCTTACAATTGAACACTTAGCCAAAAAACAAGCAACTGAACCATTGCTAATTATTAAGCAATAAACCTATAGATAAGCAATTAGGTTCATGAAAATTATTGACATAATGTACTGATTCTCTCCCTGAAAGTTTTGGTAACATTGTGAAGGGCCAAGAACACCAAATTACTTTTAAAATATAAACATATATGAATCACAAAATGTAGAGAATAGAACAAAATTCAAGCCGACTCTGACAGGGCATCCTTCCCTTATTGCTTCATAATTTTAGTAAGCTACTAAATGCTAATGAAACAAGCTGATTACAAGATAAAGCTTTCTTAAAAGCATCCTCTGGATATCACAGCAGTTTGAAGAGATTTATCTGAACTTCATAGTTTTATTTTAAAAGGTCATCCTTAACAGCTTCATTGAGAAAAGCCCTTGGTCAGTAGGTTCTCCTAGCTCAGTGTGGGTTAAAGGGAAAGGGCTGTAGCACTCTGGTTCCAGCTGCAGGAAGTTACCAGAAAGTTCCATCCAGCTGTGGACTAGATGCTTCCCCTGCATGGAAACTCTAGAAAATATGAAACCAGCTTGAAGGCTAAAACACGGCTCTTTTTGTTAGAAATACTGACAAGATTAATTCAGAAAACATCAGCAAGAAAAAAGCCAGGGTCTAGCTCATTCCCCCAAGGTAGCCGAGGAGAGAATTCCAGGGAATTGGATTCCATTCTTTGTGTAATTACACACCCCATTGAATTTAATTATCTTGTAGTTAAGTTCCTACAAGACAAATGTCTCCTCATTATAGACCTTCATTTTCCTTGTGTAACCATATTTTTCTAGACTTTGGAGTTTTTTCCCTTCAGGAGAAATTGTGGTAATACTAGAAGTAAGTTATGAAACAAGAGCCACCTTTGCTAGATGCTTTTCTGGCCTGTTTTCCTCTGCTCAGTTTATGTGAAAACCCCAACACAGACTCAGGCTTTGCATTGCTATGTCTCAGGCCACCATTCTCATCTCATCTAGCCCTCAGTGGCTACGGTTGGACTCTTTGGTCTGATTATTAGGTCTGATTATTTGGTCTGATTAAAGGGTCACCTCCTGTCCAAGCCACCCAACTGCACTGGCTGTGTACTAAAAAGGAGGTAAAGTGTGGAAAGATTGAATACAGGGGCAAAAAATTGTAACGTATCTTGAGACGCTCTGGAAGTTTTCTCCCCCAGAGTTTGACATCTTCATCTGTCTAAGTCAGGTCCTAAGTACATTGTTGCCAAGTGGAGTCATGGGAAGAAGGCTGCTGCAGGACCTGCTTTCTCTCTAGGTGCAATTGTGCCACTAAGTTGCTATGTGACAAGAGCATCCATTCAGCCTTTGGCAGCATGTATGAGCCCCTCTGCTGTGGCAGACCTGACATGCTGCTGGGTTTCCTTTGTTTTTTTTTTTTTTTCCCCTTAGATGTTGGAAAGCATTTTGGCATAGTAAACTAAAGACAGGTCTTCAGAGTCACGTGGAACTGGCTCTGAGGCTCAGGTAGCGGGTACAGAATTTGTTCACCTGCACGTGCTGCCCTTTTCAGGCCTCAGTTGCCTTATTTGTAATATTTATACTTTTCAAATTTTATTGACAGCTGCAGAATCAATGAGTGGGAAGCAGCAGGTACAGTGCCAGGGCAGCTATTGAGTGGTCCCGTGTGGTACTGCTGCCTATGAGGAGAGTCCAGGGACCAGCACACACTGATTGGAGGATCCGCTGGGATTCCTCAGTCTACTACAGAAAGGTAAGTCATTTACTTTTTTCACCTGGACTTGTATCTCCACTGAGATGGCAAGCCTTGCCTTCCTCAGAAATCTTTAGTGAGATAAAAATACATGAATATTGTGATGGAGAGGTGGCTTTACCTTAAAGGTTAAGCTCACAACCAAAAATATAAACTGCATGAATGTGCCAGATAACCTCCAGTCTGCCTCCTCTCACGTTCATGCCCAGAACTAGAAAGAATGTTCTAGAATCTGGTTTTGGAATCACCATTTGCCAAAGACTCCCAATTTTCTTCAACAATTGCATATATATTCTCTTACCTGGATATCCACTGGTGAGTGAGCTTAGCACTCTGTACCGCCTCTGATAGGGCAGACTGTTGATTCCCTTATTCCAGAATGAACAAAAACCCTTGAGATGTCATCATATATATCCTTTTAAGAATCATAGAGTTTTATTCATCTGTGCATTTCAAGGTGCTAGTAAAATGCAATGCTCTGTGTGTTCTTTGAATTTAATCAATTACTTTTATCTTATTTATTTATTTATTACCCCGGGGCTGGCCTTGTGAACATTAAATATCTGCTGTACTATTGAACCATACTCTCAGCCCAGGATAAATTCTCTTTAAAAAGAAAGAGGGAAAACATGAAAATTACTCTTTTCAGATGTGTATATGCACACGCGCACACACACAAGTGCTCATATGTACATGTGTGAGTGTCTGTGAGGTCAGAAGTCAATGCTGGGGCCTTCCTCTCTTGCTCTACTTTATGTTTTGGGACAGGGTCTCTCAGTGAGCTTGGGGCTCCCAGATTCCACAAGGCTAGAGGGCCAGCAAGCATCAAGGATCCTGCTGTACTTGCATCTAGTCCTAGGATGGCAAGTATGTGCCACCAGACCTGGCTCTTTTCTGTTCAAGTAAGTGCTGCTTTTGTTCATTCTTGCATATCCTAATTAGTTTTCACTGTAACAGACAAGTCTGTAGTTATTCCAGCAAAAAAAAAAAAACAAAAACAAAAAACAAAAACCAAAAAAACAAAACAAAACAAAAAACAAAAAAACTAACCAACCAACCAACAAACAAACAAGCAAACAAGTAAACAACAAAGAGAAGAAAAGAAAAGCAGGAACAAGACGGCCACAGCTTCTGGAGAGCATTGCTGTGAAGTTTAGTCCAGGTCCACAAGACAAGAAAATAAAGACACCAACTACTTTTTATGAATTGTAGCTTCCACATTTATCGGTATTAAAATAACAGAGTGGAGAGCCTTTTCTTCCTCCTGCTGTGTATCAATAATATGGAGATGATTCTGAGGAAAAATCATTAACTAATTAAAAAGTGAATTAGGCATGCCTGGGAAATCAATTTAAAGATTTTTCTTGGTTTGAATCTTAATGGAAAAACCATAACTGATTTTTCTAATGATCTGAAAACCAACTTCAGGTAGCCGTCATGGAATTTCAACGTACATGACTGAAAAGCAGTTACCAAGTCTTGATGAATAGGTGATTGATGGGAGTCGGGGGGCAGGGATAGGTAGATGAAAAGCAAAGAGCCAAAATTTTAGGACTTGGGAACTTTTCCGACCTAATGGGCAACAGTGCTGAGTGTAGACTTTTGTTCTTTCATGAGATGGACCCACATGAAGTCCTGGGGTCATTCACAATTCTTTCTTATTTTGTCTGTCAGAGCCAGAAGCTAGAACAATTTCAACTTTCTAGGTCTCAACTAGTCTGTGACCCAAGATGACCCAGCTCCCTGGGATCCTTCCCTCTGCATTCTCTTCTGGAGACTCAAACAGGTTTTCATCAGCTTATCCATAAAGCAACCTGCTAAACAAATTCACCCTAGGGTGCTGTCCTCATGCAGGGGGTGGGGGTTGTCCACCTAAAAGGGGTCAGCAAGTGAACCAGGATGCATTTCTAAGGGGTAGTATGTGTAGGAATGCAGGAAGTGAAGTGTGGAATGTCATGCCTCCTGAAAATGTTATTCTGGTGGACTCTCTTTCAGGGACTCTCAACTGGGCTCTGCTGCCTTGGAGATTTCTTGTCACTCAGGAAGAGGGAAACTGGGGGAATTATTGCCTGGAGACCTGCTGGGGGGCGGGGGAAGAGTCAGTTGCGAATGGTCACATACAAATGGTCACATACAGAGGTAAGAAATAGCTTCCTGTTAGTGAGAATGTAGCTGGTGCTTAGATGCTAAACCTATTCAGAATATGCACATATGCATTTTTCAGGAAGCATAATATCAACATTGCTGATGGACACTTGAAAAACTTGCTATTTTTATCTTTCCTAATGACAGGCGTAAAGAAAATACACACTGAGCTGGCTTGTTTTGTTGATCAGCCATAGAGGGCATAAGTCTAAGAAGGCTTCTGTGTGTTCACTAAGCTTGTCTCTTACTGGGACACCTTAATTGCCAAGGGTTTTATAAAAAAGGATGGAAAATCACTGTGAAGAAGAGTTCGGGGCTAGTGTTAAAACCACAACTGTGAAAGTTGCTTTTGTTTGAAGCAATGGAAAACCGAGATAGAGGCAGCCATTGTGTCTAGAGATTCAAGTATAGGAATCCATATCTGTAGAGATGAAAAGTTAACAGCTAGGAACTAGTGTCACCAGCTGCTTATCCTGTAGTACCAGACAATTGCATCCCCCCCCCCCCGACTTCTTGTTGGTTCTAAAAGATTTTTAAAAAGTTGATATGAGACTGGATTTTTTCCATTAATTAATTTATTTATTCACTTTACATCCCAATACCCACCACTCTTCTTCCAGTCTCCCCTCTCATAGCTCCTCCCCCATTCTTCTCCCCTTTTCCTTTGAGAAGGTGGAGCTCCTCCTCCCACATCTCCCCACCCTGGGACACCAAGTCTACACAGAACTAGGCACATCCTCTCCCACGGAGGCCAAACAAGGTGGCTCAGTCAGGGGAGTAGGTTCCATAGACAGGCAACAGATTAAGGGACAGCCGAAGCTTCAGTGATTGGAGGACCCACATGAAGACCATGCTGAATATCTGCTACATATATCAGGGGCCTAGGCTCAGTCTGATGTGTGAGAATACATCAACAGTTTGATGTGTCTCACAGCACACTAGGCCAAGACAGTTCCACGTGGAAGAGGTTTTATTGGAAGGGAGAGACAAGGTAGAGGCAGAAAGAGAAGGGAGGGGAGAGAGGAGGGGTGTTCTTATTTATATGGAAAATGACCTAACACAAGTAATGGTGGGAGGTGAGCCAAGTGAATGCTGGGAATATGGTACCTGTTGTCTTGGCAACCAGTCTTCAGGTCACAGGTCGTGCTGACACCTATGTGATGTCATAGGTTTGGAATGTCCTGATGCCAACACAGTCCATGCTTGCTCTTTGGTTGGTGATACAGTCTCTGGGAGCCCACGAAGGTCCATGTTAGTTGACTCTGTTGTTCCTCTGTGAAGTTCCAGACCTTTTCATATTTCTCAATCCTTCTCCCAACTCTTCCACTAGATTCCCTGAACTCCATCTAATGTTTAGTTGTGAGTCTCTGCATCTGCTTCCATTAGCTGGTGTGTAGCACTTCTCAGAGGACAGTTATGCTAGGATCTTGTCTGCCAGCAGAACAGAGTATCATTAATAGTGTCAGGGATTGGTTTTTGCTCATGGGTTGGGTTTCAATTTGTGCAGGTCAGTGTTGGCCATTCCCTCAGTCTCTACTCCATCTTATAGGCAGGATACACTTTGCGTCAAAGGTTTTGTGCGTGGGCCTCTGTCCTATCCCACCACTGGAAGTCATCAGTGGCTACAGGAGATGTCAGCTTCAGGCTCCATGTCCCCCACTGCTAGAGTCCCCCATAGACTTCCTGGGGCCTCCCATTGGCCTAAGTCTTTGGCACTTTCTAGAGATGCTCCACCCCTGTCCACCCACTGACAATTTCCTGTTCTCTCTTCCCTGCTCTCCCTTCATCTGATCCCTGCCCCCTCTCCCTGTTCCTATCCCCATCCCCATCCCCATCCCCCCCCCACCAGGTTCCCTCCCTCCATCCACTTCTGATATCTATTTTATTTCCCCTTCTTTCCTCCCTTGGGTCCTCCTTGTTTTTTTGGATTCTTTGGGTCTGTGGATTGTAGCATGGGTATCCTGAACTTTATGGCTAATATCCACATATAATTGAGTACATACCTGCATATCCTTTGGGGTCTGGGTTACCTCATTCAAGGTGATATTTTCTAGTTTCCTGCATTTGCCTGCAAAATTCATGATTGGACTGGATTTTCTCACCAGAGCATTCTGATCAAGGCTGAGCTGCGCTGCAGCACAGAGCATAATAGACATGTGCTTATGGAGCTGAAGAAACATGCACTGTGGTGGTAGCCACTGTCCCAACCAGGTTCCTTTGTTTTGTCTAGCCCAGCTTTCTTGTTTCTTTCTCCTTTGTCTGAGGGCATCATGTCTGTATTTTCTGAGTCAGACATCCACACATCAGGCTCATTATTTGTAAAACAAGAAGTGAGCAACACTGAAAAACTAGTTCCCAAATACAGTTCACTAAAATCTAATTAAAATATAATAATAATTTTTAGTTTCATTCATATATATTCAAAACACCTCCTTCCTCCCTCCCTCCCTCTCTCTCTGTCTTTTGCTCTTTCTCTCTTTTGCTCTCCCCCCCCCCCCAACTCATCCCCAAGCTAGAATTAGAGGCCCATTTACATCATCTTTAAACTCCAGGCTTTAAAGTTCTATCAATTCAACAATTTCTAGATTTTCAGCTACATAATTCTTTTTCAGGCCAGTTGCTCTCAATGCACTTTTAGTGTGTTGTGTAATTATTAAATCCAATTAGCTACTGAGTCAAATTAAATTTCAAACAGACTGGGGTTATTTACCTTAAATACCCCCCCCCCCCCCCCCCCCCCGCGCCTGCAAGCTGAATGGGAACAAAGGGGGAGGGGAATGACTAATTCCATCACATCTACATTAAAGTGCTTTATTCAGTCAGCAGGTAAAGCCTGCACAGCACAGCGGACATCTCAGAACTCAGAAGACAGGCATGCTTGTAAAATGTAGGGAAAAGAAGAAATTCTTATCAATGGACGATTTGAGTGTAAATAAGAGAAAGGGACAGGAAGGGTCCTCAGGATGAAGGATTCTCTGCGAACAGCTGCATTTCACATGCGCCTTTGAAACTCACGTGAAACACAGTTCCTCAGAAACTTGAGACAGAAAATAGGGGAAGGATTTAAATGCGATGCAGTGGGGCCTTTAAAAACATGGCACAAGTCTCTTTGTTCTTTCAATTCATCCTTCGAGGTATCCCAGTTTGAGAGAAGGCAGACGCCTGGCTCCAATCGCCTAACATCAGAAAATTCTGTTGACTGATGCTAGGGACAAGAGGCGTGGGGAGCTGAGCGGTTTCTATGGAGATGGGAATTAGCCAGGAAGTGCTTTCCTTTTTATTATTCTCCATCCTAATAGGGACAATTGCCACCATTTATCTTTTTCTGAAAGAATAAGGCCATCTTTGGGAACAATAGCAAGACCTTGATTGAAATCAGCCCTGTTAAAGACCCTGGAACTGGTGCTTCCTGCTTTTTTCAAAGTAAATCATAATTTCTCTGACTATGCATTATCTACTGTGCTCTAAAGTTGACTTCTGCCAGAGAACTGAATCAGAAAATCCAAATTAATTTGAGTTATAGGTTATAATACTCCACATAACCTAATAATATTATAGAGTTGAGTTACACCCTAAATACCTGTACCAGTACAGGTCACCATTTATACTTAACCTGTGGCCAATGCGTGATACCCTTATTTATGTCTAGGAAAAAATAAGAAAAGAATCTGTAACCTTCATTCCATTTTTTTGGTGGAGAAAGCAAGTATACATATTTGTGGCTAACAAATCTGTGAATTCAAGTAATCTTTAAATAAAAATCTTGTAACTTACACTATTGTATTCCAAATCTCTCTCTCTCTCCATATGTGTGTGTGTGTGTGGTATTTAGTTAAATAGAAACAGGAAAAGCAAAAAAGAAACAGTTATAATAAATTTTGCATCCTAGAGTTAAACGCAGTTGTCATTTTAGTTATATACATATACATGTCCTTAGCCTATATACATATGCACAGAGATGGCTGGATGGTGGATCTACTTGTATTTCATAAAAATAATGCAAACCATATAATCATGGTCTCTGTTTGTTGTTTTGGGGAATGGCTGTTTGGTAATTCATTCATTACGTGATTATACAACACTTGATTTAATATTTTTTTCTTCTTAATTCTGAGTGTTTTAGTGCCCCCTCCCCTTCCATCTCATCCCTTCCTCTCCCCTCCCCTTCCTTCCCTATCCCATTCCCTCTCCTCCCCTCCCATTTATACTTCTTTCTCTCCTTTTTCTTCTCAAACAACACTGCTGCAATTAGAAGTTTGGTAAAAAACTTAAAAAGGACCAGTTTTCATTATAATGAAACCTGTGTAAAGGCTCATTCCTAACATACTGATAATTCTAGTGGGAAAAATTAAAATTCTTATAATGGTTTAGGAAAAAATGTAGAGAGAATATCTTAGGTATTGCATGGATGCATCCATCACCTGTCCATTAAAATGACTATGGCCTATTTTTACTGCTCTGAACAAATTATAAATTTGCCAATTGGGTAATTTTTAGTGAGACTGATCATGAGCTCAAATATTTTACTTGGGGTTTTTTGGCATTGTACAATATAAACTTGGTAATTATTTTAGAGTTTAACTTTTCTATGATAATGATATCCTCTAGAACATTATTTTTTTTGAATTGGAGGTTTATTTAATATCAGAAAAAACATAGTATAATGTAATCATGGTATCTAATAAATGACAAACACTTACAGTTTCCTCAAAGAGCAATGTAAAGATATTTGACAAACCCTACATTCTTTTATGATAAGAAGCATTAAGACAAAGTGTTCCCCTTTGAAAAGGGTATTGGAAAGTGCACTTCATACTTTTTTGTTTCCAGAAAGACAAATATAAATAGACAAAATCAATTCTTATACTTCTAATTGAAACTAGGGACATTAATCCAAACATAAAAACAACTAGAAAATTGAAATCCTTTTTATTTGTTTTGAGGTAGGGTCTCTCATTGTTCTGAAGCTCATCAAACTCATTAAGCTAGACAGTCAGGAGCTAGTTACCTCCCTGCTTCTGCCTCCCATGAAAGGAATGCAAAAGCACTTTGTAAACATCTGGATTTGGTGAATTAATTTAGATCCTCAGGAAAACGCCTCTAGAACATTATTAAGAAGTAGACATTCCATTGTCAACCTGTTGTGGTGTTGGACACCTTTAATCCATTCATGTGGGAGTCAGAGGTAGGTAGATCTCCGTGGGTTTGAGGCCAGCCTGGTCTACCTAGTGAGTGCTAGGTCAGTCAAGGCTACATAATTCAAGGCTACATAATGAGACTATGTCTCTAAACAACAACAACAACAACTTCACACTACTATTAGTCAAAATAGAGAATGTGGAAGAAAGGTGAAAGAATCATGCTTTAGCATCCCTTACTTGTGTGTTTGAACAAGTGGTATCATACTATGTTTAGCAGTGGCCCGACCAGCCTGTGGTCACCGTTCCTTCTGAAAGATCCTGTATATTGCTCCTTGGCTGTTAGCTGGTCACTGATGCTACTATGACTTCATTTGCTTGTGATTTATTTTAGGAGCAATTTAATCCCCTCTTCTCCCTCAAGGTGGAAGTTTGAAATCTAGTGACCCGTCCAGCAGGTCCAGTTATTTGAGGGTCTCGAGGGGACCTTCTCCTAAGAACCAAATGGGGTTCTTAGATGGATACCAAGTGTGAGAAACGACATGTAAACAGTCTGATTAGCATCAAGGTGTCACTGTATTAGCAAGGCTCAAGGCTTAAATGCACAAACAAAAGGTGAAGTACTTCTCAGCAGGAGAAATGGGGCAGTGGAAATACACAGCAAAGGAGGAAGCACTTCTCAGTAGGAGTGATGGGGATAGGAAAAAGAGGAAGTACTTCTCAGCAGGAGGGATGGGGCAGCAGAAATTTCTCTTTGGGCGACTACACAGGAAAGCAGGAACTTGGTGGTATTAGGGTGTGGTCAGGACATCCGGCACTGACTTAGGGCTGGAACAATCTGTGGTTGTTCTCAGAGCGGTATGTCGGTGACCTGCTTTTGACCCCCCCTTTTCTTCTTGGGGGGAGAGGCCCAATTCAGAAATCAGGACAATTGTGTTGTCTTAATAACTCCCAACAATCTAGGAGCTGTAAAGTGTATAGAAGTATATGTCATTTTCTTGTTGTAAGTTTGTGGTAGACTCCAGAATAATTCTAATTAATTACTAGAGAATGAGGGTCAAATTCAGGGCCTTTGCAAGGTACCTCACTTCTAAGATATCTTCCTAATCTCACACTGTACTTTAAAATGTGATTATAGAATATCTTATACCACTTTAATAGGTGATGAGCTTATTGGGATATGAATTTTATATTCTTCCCAAGAACTGGCCAGTGTCATCTATAGAACCTATGCTCCATAAATCCTGCTGAGCTGCTTAATCCCAAAGTTTGAAAAGATACTTATTTTAAGGTTACTAATTAATCAATCATTGCATGCAGGCCTGTTTTACATGGTGTGTGCATGTGTTTGTGCATATATGTGGAGGCCACGTAACAGCTTTGTGGAGTCAGTTCTCTCCTTCTACCTTTGTGGGTTCTGGGAATCAAACTCAGGTTGCCAGGCTTGTTCCATGTTCCAGTTTGTCTTTCTGTTGCTGTGATAAAACTCTGGGAAAAACCAACCTGGGGAGAGAAGGTTCTATGTCATGACACCCCACACTTTACAGGCTGTCAAGGAGGGAAACCAAAGCGGGAGCACCAGGCAAGAGTTGTAAACAGAAACCAAGAAGAAATACTGGTTTGCTTCCCCTGGCTTGCTCAGCTATCTTTCATAGACAAGCCAGGTGCCTTGCTACCCAGGCTTGCCACCACCCACAATGGTCCCACTCACCTACATCAATTAATAGTAATGTATAAAATGCTCTACAGACACGCCCATACACCAGTCAGATGGGGGGAAGTCCTCAATTTATGGTTCCCTTCCCCTGGCATGACTAGGTTTGTCATGTTGACAAAATGTAGTCAGTACAGGCACGAAGAGCCATTACTGGTCGCAGGATCTCAACTGTCCAAGTGTGGTATTTTAGTATCTATACCTACTCCAGTGATGTCAGTATGCGTTCGTGTGAAATACTAGCCACGGTGTCTTTAGCAACTCACTTTGGAATAATCCTTTTTTCCCTCTGTGTTCTTAGCTCTCAGTCTGCATCTTAGAAGGAATGAGTTTTTCTTGGTGGTTACTGAAGTTCCACAGCTCAAGTGATGTGTCCGGGGGGGGGGGGGGGGTTATGCTAGGCCAGGCCTAGAAATATTTCTAAAGAGAAAAGCTTGTTGCTAAGGTGGAAAACTGTGGTAAGCTTGAGAATTCACAGGGTGAGTGCCGTGAGAGGAATTCATGGAATGCTAGGCAGGTAATCCCGGGAAAGACACTGGAGGCTGTTCACCTTGTTCCACTCCTAGACATGGAGCTGAGGTCATCAGGAACTTTCCTTTGGTAAATTTGAGCCCGAGAACCCATCCTGTAGATTTGTATACAGTGAACATGATGGTCTAGAGAAAGCTTTCCTGGGACTGGTAATCCTGGTCTTAACTGAAGATTCTTGGTGGGAAGTATAAGGTTCTGTGAAACAAACAGGGAGCTGATTTATAAGAAAACAAACCAATTAGACTGACTTTCAAAAGTCTCAGGTAACAGAACTTAATTTCTACTTCAAGGTTTCCTGGTCTACCTGACCTTGGAACCTCCTTCAACAGGTAGAAGCTTGGGTGACATGGTCCTGCAGGTGAGAAATGTCCTTGCTGTCAAACTGACAACCTGGATTGGATCCTGGACCTTCTGAAAATTGTCCTCTGAGCTGATACCAACAGCCCCCTATACACAAACAAATAAAAAAAATTTAAAAAGGGACAGAGTCAGGGGTACTTTATTAATTGCTGGATGCTTTAATACTGCCAGGCTGTGTGCGCAGCTCATAAAACTTACAATTTTAACATTACATAATCAGATCAAGTGGTGCCAGTCTCCAAGAAATTAAAAAGAAGAGGATTAGATCTAGCTTATTTTCAAAACAGTCTTAGTGAGCATCACAGACATGGATATTAATTTTTTTAAATGAAAAGTAGACTGTTTATTGCTCACAAAGGACTGCTTGTGCTGCCCAGATCTATGCTAATCTCCATTCCAAATTGCTTAGCAACTGTTACGTGGTTAGAAAGGTTCAAATTTCAGGAAAGAAAGAAAACTTTCTGAGCACAGCGCGGCAAGATTTGTTTTGGGGATATTAAGTCACTCAAAGGATGAAATAAAAAGTGATGAAACAACCCTCTACAGAGAGCTGATCTTTCCTTAAAGCGACATGGACTCTTGGCGATTTTGATCCTCATGACGAAGAGTGCACTCAGACCGTGTATACCCTGGAGGTTTCTCTCTTTTCTTTTGCTTGCTCACTGAATCCTATGAGTCTCTGCCATGGGGAGACAAAGGGAGCAGAGTTATGGAGCTAGGTTATGTGTCAATAAGGGTCATAATCTTGGAAAATTCAAATGTATATGCTTATAAGTAGGAGAATAATGATATTTTCATAGGATCAAAAATATTTTACACATTTGAAAACTTAACCATGTTTATCTGTCTACCTGCCTGCCTGCCTGTCTATATATCTGTCTAACTAGATTTACATATAAAAGCATCATATTCACTTTCTATGTAATAACTGTGTACAATTTATTTATTTGTTTTTCTTTTGCAGACAGGGTCTCATCTGTAATCCAGGCTGGATTGCTATTTGTCATGGATCTGAGACTGGCACTGAATTCATGGCAATTCTGCCTTAACACCTAGCTCCTATTTATTAATTTAAAAATTGTACAGAAATGAAAATATTATAATTTTACTGTAATGAAGTAAAACATCAGATATGCAATAATTAAAAAACCTAAATGCAGTGGAAAATTTCTAGGGAGAATAGCTTGCTAAATATTGAACTTAAAAAAAGCAAACCAGTAAACACATGACTTGTGAGTTAAAAATATCATAGAGGCTACAGAAATGGCTCAGGTAACAACAAGCTTTTTGCCCAAACATTAGATCTGAATTAAAGTACCAACACCTGTGTTAAAAGGCTGGCCATAGTGACACTTCCTATCAGGAGGAGGCAATGGGGAGATTCCTGGGGCCTAGAGGTTACTAATGTCATCAAATTTCCAAGCTTAGCTTCAGGGAGAGATTTTACCTTAAAAAGTAAGGTGGAGAGTGATTGACGAAGACATTTGAGGGGAAACTGAGATCTCCACACAGAAGTACAGATAGATACATACATACACAGTTGCATATAATCTCATGCTTATGCATGCACACATGTGCACACATACACTATATTATCTGTCGTATACGTGTATATATAACATATGTTACATTTTGTATATATGTATTATATGTGTTTATATGTTATATATATATGTTTGCATATATATATGTATAAGTGTATGTGTGCATATATGTATATATGTACATACATATATGTGCATATATGATGTGCATGTATATACATACATGTATATATGTATATGTGTATATATGATGTGTATGTATATACATATATGTATATATGTATATGTGTATATATGTGTGCATACATATATATGACATATATATTATTTATATAACAGTTCCTGTATATTATAGCATGCTCCAGGTAATAGTAAATACTATTTAGATAAAGTTCTTCTCATCTCATTTTATGAGCTAGAAAATGCTGGAGCAATTGCTCAGCAGTTCAGAGCATTGTTGATCTTTCAGGGGACTTAAGTTTGATTCCCAGCATCCATTGCGAGGCCCAGATGTATTTGTAACTTTCAGTTACAGGCAACTCAATGCCTTCTTCTGCCTTCTGCAGGCATTGTATGTACCTGGTGCATAGACATACATGAAGGCAAAGTACCCATACAAGTAAAATAATAAATAAGAAAAAAAACCACTTAGGAATATCACAGGAAATGAATATTGTGATGTAGATACATATATGTGTATTTTTCTTTGTGAGCATGCATGTGAGATATCTATATACCATAATGCATATAATCACAACAGGTTTGCTAGGAAAATGAAGATGCTTAACATTTAAAACTCCTATGTAATTCCATAAACACACAGTAAAACCACTAAACATTTGGTTATCTCAATAGATACAGAACATTCGTCTGATAAATGCTGCATTCTTTCACTATGAAAACCCTCAGAAACATGAGAAGAGCTCTGATTTTTCCTTTCTTTAAATTTCAGCTATTTCCCCATGTGTGTTTGTATATGTGTGTGTGTGTGAGTGTGTATGTGTATACAGATGCACAGTCCTGAGATAATTTGTAGAGTTTCATTCTTTTCTTTTACTTTGTGAGCGTTGGGGATTTAAATCAGGTCATCAGTTTTGGCAGCAAGCCCCATATCTGCTAAGCCTTCTCATAGCCCATCAGTGATTTTCTTTTACTTGATCAAAGTAATTGAGACAAACTCTATGGCAAGTCCTGCACAAGTGTGAAGAATTCCTTTTGACCCTAGGAATGGAATAGCAGTCATAACTATACTGGAGATAAAAGGTAGTTGTGGTAAGACCAGAGAAAAAGTCATCTGGATTTAAAAAAAAGAAACAACACTCAATATGTTATTAAAGTTACAAATTTGTAATAAAATCTAAAAACTCAAGAAAGTCTAAGAGAATTCAAGAGACTCATTAAGGCCAATTAGAGAATTTAATAGAGTCAAAATATTACTACACAAAAGTTTATTTTATTCACATGTTGTAACAAAAAAAGAAAGAAACTAATGTGAAAGGTTGTATCTTGTAGTAGTAACACATATTGTAATATATTTACCTGGGAATAAATATAATCAGAGATGTGGGGTGAAGGTTTCAGCCCCTGGAAAGAAGATGCTTAAATTGCACGGACATCCAATGTTTGGCTGCGATGTATGCAAAAACAGCAATATTCACAACAACCCACATTTTGTTGCTTTTTACTGTGATATCAAAGGTGGCTTCGTGGCCATGTGATCTGTAAACTCACACAGGGCTCACACCCACAAGGACCCAGTGCTTTCCTGCTCTGCTCTCACATTTCAAAGGCGTTAATAATCTTATTTTCAAACGCTGATTTGGTTTGAATGGATGAGGATGTGAGCAGTGGCAACATGTGTAGTGTAGGTACCCATCATTCCCTGCTGCACCATTGGCATAGTCCTTGTGATGTCCCATGAGCACTGCGAGGCATGGAGCTAGTGACACTCAGGGCGAGCAGGAGCTAAATGTGGTGTTGCACCTCTCAAGGCTGGAGCTGACAGCTCAGGGAAGCTACACATTCCACGTGGACCAGAACTTGCTTTGAATGCAGACAGAAGGCAATGCCAATCTAAGAAATACAAACAAGCAAGGAAGCTTGTCATGACCCATCTTTTATTTCATTGTCAGCAAAAGCTTTGTCTTGCAAGTGAAAAGATCTGAGTTTGATCACCCAGTGCTCATGTGAAAGCGCTGACTGTGGTAGTGACTCTGTAATTGCAGCACTGGAGAGGTGGAAACAGAATCACTGGGGTTTGATAGCCATATAATTCATCTAATTGAGGTGACACTGTCTCCAAGCAGGTGGATTGCCTTACAGAGAAATGCCTAAGATTTCCTCTGACCTCCACATGCATGCACACAAGAGCACATACACCTACTCCCACCCACAGGCCCACATGAAAAAGGAGAAAGGAAGCCCTAGGTTAACATATTGGACCATCTCTTTCCAGTCATTTGGCATTTGTCAGTGATTTGAAGGTAGAGGGTGTTGGCAGGATATATGCAGATCAAAGCTTTAAATGGTGTCAGTGTTGTGCAATGTTTCTATAATTTGGTAAGAATGAAATAGGCATGCAGGAGCTGTGCAGTAGATTCTGCATACTCATCAAATTCTCTTACACCATGTTTAGAACTGGCACTGGGGCAGGGCTGCCCTCCAGTATATGTTTGCCTTATAAAAATAAGAAGTGGGTCAGACATGATCCATGGTCTACAGTTAGCTCCTTCCTGATTTAAATATTATTTTACTTTGATTAAGAAATATCAGACTGAGGGGAGATGGTACCTTACAGTACTGAGGGAGAGTAAGCAGCAGCTATTCACTAAATGCCTACTAGAAGTTAGGCAAGTTTGTTGCCATGAAAAAATCTAATTTGTTGGGGCATCTGATAGAAGAATATGCCACATCAATGAAACCTTGGTTAAAGGTAAAAAAAGATATACAAATCCATAGATGGAAACCCTTAATGAAAACAGAAAAACTCCTAAATTTGTCTACAGATCATATGCAATTTAAATCAAAGTTCCTGTATATTTTTTTTCTGAGATTTGAGTATAAGACCTTGAAATTAGCGTAGAACAACAGAAAGGATTAAAAATGGTGTAGATAGCTTTGGGGATGTACATTGGAAACACCTGAGATTAGCTGCACTTCTCAAAAAGGTAAACTAAGAGAGTGATGTGGTTTCTGGTCTAGAAAAAGGAACTGGTGAAACAGAGAAGGAACTTCAGGACTAGATCCAGCTATGTGTGGAGCTGGAGAAAGGATGAATGACCTACCATCACCCTGCAGTTAAAGTGAGATTACAACCTCATCCCCATCCCAACAGGAAATGCCAGCTGAATTGAAGAAAAACACACAAAGACAAAAAAGGATTGGTGCTTTTCACAGAAGCTCAAACTGGCATGGCAGTGCCAGGTGGGGGTTGTTTGGAGGACTCAGAGAACTCACAGTAATGCAAACTATTGCTGTCACTCTAGGATAAGGTTCTGTTTCTGAAGACATCACACAGTATGGAGAAATGAAGCTGGCACTGAGCAGGAGGCTCCATCTCTGCTGGCTAGCTTCCCTAGTCTTACCCAGTTGTGAATTCTGAGTGACAATAACAACTGACCTGTCAAGTAGCTCTCATTGGTGCAATTACAACATGGGTGTTCTGAAGTAACCAGTTAGTTACTTTGTGATTGGATTTAAGGCCTGCTTCCCAGGAGGGAACTCATCCTTAGCCAAGAGCCTGTGGTTGGGGGGCAGGGAGGTCATAGGCCCCAGAGGTGAGCTTACCCTGAGTGTTTTGCTAAATATACATATTGTCAAACTGTAATAGAAAGAAGGGCATCAGAACTACAGTGAGAGGGTGTTCCAGGGAGTGAAGCATAAAACGAAAAACCAGTTTGATCTGGAATATATCAAAGCCATTGGAGAAAAGTAGGTGAACATGAACCAGAGATTTTCAGAACCTGAGAGTCCCACAGTGTGCGAAATTGATTTCAGCCTCTGCACTGTTGGGAACCAGAGACAGAACAACCAACCACATGCTGCTGTTCTTTCTATCTGATTTCCTGAGGCAGGGCCTCACTAATATATATTAGAGTGAAAATTCAGGAGTTGGCAAGCAGGTAGAACAATTGAAATTCTTGTTTATTGCTGATATAATTTATAATAGCATAAAATTGGAAGCAATTTAAATATTTAGACATTTTTAATCAATGTACATCTTTAATTAACCAATCAGTAAATTAAATGAATCTAAAACTATCTACCTCTACTACATATATATGTGTGTGTGTGTATGCACATATACTATAATGTATACATAGTGCTATATTATATAATGGAATTTCAGCTATTGAAATAATAAATTTGAGTGACAAGTGCCAAAAGCATACGGAAATGTAAGGAGGTAAGACAAAACCATTGCTGAGTACTAAATACATTATGTCTTTTTTTGTGTGTGTGTGGGTGCAGCGAACTTTATTGATGGTATCCAAGAGACTAGGGAGGGCTCTCTAGGGCCCTCCTGTTATTATGGGGGTCTGGGGTGGAAATTGTGAGGGTCATGCTCAGTGTTGGGGACCGAGTTGGGACAGGGACTCCTCAGCAACCAAGGGCCTCTCTCTTGCTCTCAGTGTCCTTGCTGGGGTGGGTGGACCAGGGTTTCTTACTCCTTGGAGGCCATGTAGGCCATGAGGTCCACCACCCTGTTGCTGTAGCTATATTCACTGTCATACCAGGAAATGAGCTTGACAAAGTTGTCATTGAGAGCAATGCCAGCCCCAGCATCGAAGGTGGAAGAGTGGGAGTTGCTGTTGAAGTCTCAGAAAACAACCTGGTCCTCAGTGTAGCCCAGGATGCCCTTCAGTGGGCCCTCAGATGCCTGCTTCACCACCTTCTTGATGTCATCATACTTGGCAGGTTTCTCCAGGCAGCATGTCAGATCCACGACGGACACATTGGGGGTAGGAACACGGAAGGCCATGCCAGTGAGCTTCCCGTTCAGCTCTGGGATGACCTTGTCCACAGCCTTGGCAGCACCAGTGGATGCAGGGATGATGTTCTGGGCAGCCCCATGGCCATCGCGCCACAGCTTTCCAGAGGGGCCATCCATAGTCTTCTAAGTGGCAGTGATGGCATGGACCGTGGTCCCGGCCTTCTCCATGGTGTTGAAGACACCAGTAGACTCCACGACATACTCAGCACCGGCATCACCCCATTTGATGTTAGCGGGGTCTTGCTCCTGGAAGATGGTGATGGGCTTCCCATTGATGACAAGTTTCCCATTCTTGGCCTTGACTGTGCCGTTGAATTTGCCGTGGGTGGAGTCATACTGGAACATGTAGACCATGTAGTTGAGGTCAATGAAGGGGTCGTTGATGGCAACAATCTCCACTTTGCCATGTGGAGAGCAGATGGCAGCCCTGGTGACCAGGCACCCAATACGGCCAAATCTGTTCACACTGACCTTCACCATTTTGTCTACGGGACGAGACTGGCATTGCACAAGAAGATGCGGCTGTCTCTGGAACAGGGAAGAGCAGAGAACCCATTATGTCTATTTAACTAGAATTTTAAAAACTCATAACCATAATGTATTTGAATGCATATATCAGTGTTGTGCAGGAGTTTCCTCCAAGATTATAGTGGAATTTTTAAAGATCATATGTTGTGATGGAGAAGCGAGCCAACAGTATATTTTAAGATAGAATGTTTACAAAGAGGTGCAAACAATGGGATGTTTTAGGGAGAGGTGAAAAATTCCATCCCACAGGGAAACTCCATTAAGATAGGAAATAACTCAAAATAGCTGAAGTCCCTGAAACTGGCAAGATTCTTTAGGCTCTTCCTCTGCCAAGATGGTTAAATCAACTGAGCTAATGGACAGGACACTCTCCAGCCTATTGTATTGATCTGCCTGCAGTGTTCTACACTTCCAGGTTTTATGAGCTGTCACCCATGCTGAGGTAGGCCCTTCGTGAGTCAGTCTTGAGTCATTTCTGCTCCTATAAGTAACCTCTCACCCACATTCATGTAAATAATCCATTATAACTCATTGGTTCACTAAGCTGGACTTCCATGCTCTTCATACTTTGGTTTAAGGCCAGTTCCCTATCTAGGGTCAGTAGAGCTTTATTCATGGCCCCCACAGATGAAAAGTGGTGCACAACAATTTGTAATTAGACAAAGCAGAAAAAAAAAATAAGAAATCCATGCTAGAACAAGAACCACACAATTGTAAATATAGAGGAAAGATAATGAGAAGGCCAGAGAACATAAATTAGCTCCATTCTGTAATGTTTTATTTCTAAAAATGAAAAGTCTTAAGGCAAATATTGCAGAAAACTAGGATTTGGTCAGGTTAATAGACAAATACACAGGTGTTTAACTTTATGTGTGTGTTTGTCTTTGAAAATACTCCATAGTATAAGTTTGAGATGGCCTCTGATGTCAGCCTTTCATGCATTTTATTATTTTGCAAAATTGATGTTTTCTCATTTCCTTTAATGCAAAATTACAGAGGTAAGTCTCTTTTCTGGCTTTAATTCTTGTTGGGGCTTCAATATTCTCAAAGCTCATACTGGCAACAGTACATTAATGACTTTTCTTGTCTTAGTAAGTCAATACCTGACAAGAGGCACCTTAGAGGAGAAAGAGTTTCTTTTACCTCAATCATGGTGGGAAGGCACAGTGCAGGAGTGGAGGCAGCTGAAAATGCTTCCCCTACAATCAGGAAACAGAGGGCAGACAGGAAGCTTCACCAGGCTACAAAGGCTCAGGCCAGCCCATACTGATTCCTTCATCCAGGGTAGCTCTGCCTCCTAAAGGTTTCAGTGCTCTTAACCAGTGCCATGAGCTGGGGACAATTGTCCAAACGTGTGAGCCTTTGGGGGGCATGATACATAGAATACTACAGTACTAAATGATTAGAGTACTAGGAATCCTATCACTTCCAATAATTCAGCAAGGAACTGACATGGTAGTTGTCTTAAGCCACAAGAGGGATCTTCATGAGACTGATAAACAGTCATGAAGTGTTCTGAGTCACTGAGTATTGCCTTATGACAATCATGTCCCAAATCTCTGCTTTCTTGGTTAGACCTTGATATTGTAATTCTGTTCTCCACAATCCACATGGTACTGCACTAACCTGAATGCTTTCTTAAAACCATAGGGTTTAATTTTTGTATGTTTTGTTTTATGAAAGAACTAATTTCTTTTCTTTTTCCAATTTTTTATTAGGTATTTTCTTCATTTACATTTCAAATGCTATCCTGAAAGTCCCCTATACCCTTCCCCTTTGCTCCCCTATCCACCCACTCCCACTTCTTGGCCCTGGCATTCCCCTGTACTGGGGCATATAAAGTTTGCAAGAACAACGGGCCTGTTCCCAATGATGGTCGACTAGGCCATCTTCTGCAACATATGCAGCTAGAGATACAAGCTCTGGGGGTACTGGTTAGTTCATATTGTTGTTCCACCTATAGGGTTGCAGACCCCTTTAGCTCCTTGGGAACTTTCTCTAGCTCCTCCATTGGGGACCTTGTGTTCTATGCAATAGCTGACTGGGAGCATCCACATCTGTATTTGCCAGGCACTGGCATAGCCTCACAAGAGAGAGCTATATCAAGGCCCTTTCAGCAATATATTTCTGGTGTATGCAATATTGTCTGCGTTTGGAGGCTGATTATGAGATGGATCCCTAGGTGTGGCAGTCTCTGTGTGGCCCATCCTTTCGTCTTAGCTCCAAACTTTGTCTCTGTAACTCCTTTAATGGGTGTTTTGTTCCCCATTCTAAGAAGGGGCAAAGTGTCCACACTTTCGTCTTCATTCTTCTTGAGTTTCATGTGTTTTGCAAATTGTATCTTGGGTATTCTAAGTTTCTGGCCTAATATCCACTTATCAGTGAGTGCATATCATTTGAGTTCTTTTATGATTGGGTTACCTCACCCAGGATGATAACCTCTAGATCCATACATTTGCCTAGGAATTTCATAAATTCATTCTTTTTAATAGCTGAGTAGTACTCCACTGTGTGTAAATGTACCACATTTTCTGTATCCATTCCTCTGTTGGGGACATCTGGCTTCTTTCCAGCTTCTGGATATTATAAATAGAGCTGCTACGAACATAGTGGAGCATGCGTTCTTATTTCCAGTTGGAACATCTTCTGCGTATATGTTCTGGAGAGGTATTGCTGGATCTTCTGGTAGTACTATGTCCAATTTTCTGAGGAACGGCCAGACTGATTTCCAGAGTGGTTGTACAAGCTTGCAATCCCACCAACAATCGAGGAGTGTTCCTCTTTCTCCACATCCTTGCCAGGATCTGCTGTCACCTAAATTTTGATCTTAGCTATTCTGACTGGTGTGAGGTGGAATCTCAGGGTTGTTTTGATTTGCATTTCCCTGATGATTAAGGATGTTGAACATTTTTTCCAGGTGCTTCTCAGCCATTTGATATTCCTCAGTTGGGAATTCTATGTTTAGCTCTGTGCCCCATTTTTTAATGGGGTTATTTGATTTTCTGGAGTCCACCTTCTTGATTTCTTTATATATATTGGATATTAGTCCCCTATCAGATTTAGGATTGGTAAAGATCCTTTGCCAGTCTGTTGGTGGCCTTTTTGTCTTATTGACAGTGTCTTTTGCCTTACAGAAGCTTTGCAATTTTATGAGGTCCCATTTGTCGATTCTTGATCTTACAACACAAGTCATTTTTGTTCTATTCAGGAATTTTCTCCCTGTTCCCATATCTTCGAGACGTTTCCCCACTTTCTCCTCTATAAGTTTCAGTGTCTCTGGTTTTATGTGGAGTGCCTTGATCCACTTAGACTTGGCCTTAGTACAAGGAGATAAGAATGGATCAATTCTCATTCTTCTATATGATAATCTCCAGTTGTGCCAGCACCATTTGTTGAAAATGCTGTCTTTTTTCCACTGGATGGTTTTAGATCCCTTGTCAAAGATCAAGTGACCATTGGTGTGTGGGTTCATTTCTGGGTCTTCAATTCTATTCCATTGGTCTACCTGTCTACCAATTTATTTTCTTTTTTTAATTGGATGTTTTGTTTATTTACATTTCAAATGTTATCCCCTTTCCTGTTTTTCCCCTTGCAACCCTCTATACCATCCCCCTTTACCCTGCTTCTATGCGAGTGCTCCCTCACCTACCCACTAACTCCCATCTCACCGCCCTATTATTCATCTACATTGGGGCATCAAGACTTCACAGGACCAAGAGCCTCCCCTCCCTTGATGCCATATAAGGCCTCTTCAGCTCCTTCATTCCTTTCCCTAACTAATCCATTGGGATCCCTATGCTCAATCTGATGTTGCTGTGAGCATCCACATCTATATTGGACAGAATCTGGCAAAGCCTCTCAGGAGACAGCTGTATCAGGCTCCTGTCAGTAAGCACTTCTTGGCATCTACAATAGTGTCTGGGTTTGGTGTCTGAAAGTGTGATGGATCCCTGGGTGGAGCAGTCTCTAGATGCCCTTTCCTTCAGTGTCTGCTCCACTCTTTGTTCCTGTATAGGAACAATTCTCTGTTAAAATTTTGGAGATGTGTGGGTAGCCCCATCCCTCTACCAGGGGGTCATTCCTAACTTCTGCATAAGGTCTCCACAGGTTCTCCCTTCACTTTGTGGGGTATTTCAGCTAATGTCATCACTGTGGGGTCCTGGGAGGCTTTTACTTTCCTGACATCTGGAACTTTCTGCTTGCTACCCCCAGTTCCCCATCACTCATTGCTACACACCTCTGTTAAGTTTCCTGACCCTTGATATATTTCTTCCATCTCCTCCCATACCTGAATCTTTCCCTCTTTTTCCCCTCTCCCTCTTCTCTTCCTCCAAAGTCCCTCCCACCCTCTACTTCTCTTGATTATTTTGTTCCCCCTTATAAGTAGGACTGAAACATCCATTCTTTGGTCTTCCTTCCTCTTGAGCTTCATGTGGTCCATGAGTTGTATCCTGGGTATTCCATGGTCTTTGCCTAATATCCACCTATCAGTGAGTACATACTTTGTGTGTTCTTTGGTGATTTGAGTTACCACACTCAGGTTGATATTTTCTAGATCCAACCATTTGCCTGTGAATTTTGTGAAGTCATTGTTTTTAATTGCTGAGTAGTACTCCATTGTATAAATGTACTACATTTTCTGTATCCATTCTTCTGTTAAGGGTCATTTGGTTTGTTTCCAGCTTCTGCCTATTATAAATAAGACTGCTATGTACATAGTGGAACATGTGTCTTTATTACATGTTAGAGCATCTTCTGGGTATATGCTGAGGAGTGGTATAGCTGGGTCCTCAGGTAGTACTATTTTCAATTTTCTGAGGAGCAGCCAGACTCATTTTCAGAGTGGTTGTACTAGCTAGCAATCCCCCCAGCAATGGAGGAGTGTTCCTCTTTCTCCACATCCTTGCCAGCATCTGTTGTTACCTGAGTTTTTGATCTTAGCCATTCTGACTGGTGTGAGGTGGGATCTCAGGGTCATTTTGATTTGCATTTCCCTGATGACTAAGGACATTGAACATTTCCGTAGGTGCTTCGTAACCATTTGGTATTCCTTAGTTGAGAATTCTCTGTTTAGCTGTGTTCCCTATTTTTAAATAGAGTTATTTTATTTTCTGGGGTCTAACTTCCTTCCTTATCTTTTTTGATAACTTTTGGTTGTAAGTCGATTTTATTAGATATGGCTACTCTAGCATGTTTCTTGGGACCATTTTCTTGGAAGATTTTTTTCCAAGTCTTTTACTATGAGGTAGTAGTGTCTGTCTTTGCCATTGAGGTGGGTATCCTGTATGAAGCAAAATGCTGGGTCCTGTTTACATATCCAGTCTGTTAGTCTACATCTTTTTATTGGGGAATTGAGTCCACTGATGTAAAGAGATATTACACACCAGTGATTATTGCTTCCTGTTATTTTTGTTGTGGAATTTATGGTGAAATTATGTTTGTGTGGCTATCTTCTTTTGGGTTTGTTGAAAGAAGATTCCTTTCTTGCTTTTTCTAGGGTGTAGTTTTCCTCCTTGTGTTGGAGTTTTCCATCTATTATCCTTCATAGGGCTGGATTTGGGGAAAGATATTGTGTAAATTTGGCTTTGTCATGGAATATCTTGGTTTCTCTATTTATGGTAATTGAGAGTTTTGCTGGGTATAGTAGCCTGGGCTGGCATTTGTGTCCTTTCAGGGTCTGTATGACATCTTCCCAGGATTTTCTGGCTTTTAGAGTCTCTTGAAAAGTCTGGTGTAATTTTGATAGGTATGTCTTTATATGTTACTTGACCCTTTTCCCTTACTGCTTTTAATATTCTTTCTTTGTTTTCTCCATTTGGTGTTTTGATTATTACGTGAAGAGAAGAAATTCTTTTCTAGTCCAATCTATTTGGAGTTCTGTAGGCTTCTTGTATGTTAATGGGCATCTCTTTCTTTAGGTTAGGGAAGTTTTCTTGTATAATTTTGTTGAAGATATTTACTGGCCCTTTAATTTGGGAATCTTCACTCTCTTCTATACCTATTATCCTTAGGTTTGGTCTTTTCATTGTGTCCTGTAGTTCCTGGATGATTTGGGTTAGGAGCTTTTAGCATTTTGCATTTTCATTGACTGCTGTGTCAATATTTTTTATGGTAGCTTCTGCACCTGAGATTCTCTCTTCTGTCTCTTGTATTGTGTTGGTGATGCTTGTATCTATGATTTCTGACCTCTTTCTTAGGTTTTCTATTTCCAGAGGTGCCTCCCTTTGTGATTTCCTCATTGTTTCTACTTCCATTTTTAAATCAAGGATGGTTTTGCTCAATTCTTTCACCTATTTGGCATTGTTTTACTGTAATTCTTTTAAGTGGGTTTTTTCTTTTAAGGTCCTCTACCTGTTTTCTTGTGTTCTTTTGTATTTCTTTAAGGGGGTTACTTATGTCCTTCTTAAAGTCCTCTATCAGCATCATGAGATGTGATTTTAAATGAGAGTCTTGCTTTTCCAGTGTTTTGGGGTATCCAGAATTTGCTGTGGTGGGAGAACTGGGTTCTGGTGATGCCTAGTAGCCTTAGTTTCTGTTGCTTATGTTCTTGCACTTGCCTTTCACTATCTGGTTATCTCTGGTGTTAGCTGGTCTTGCTGTTTCTGTCTGTGACTTTTCCTTCCTGTAAGCCTGTGTGTCAGTACTCCTGGGAGACTAGTTTTCTGTGGGAGGAATTTGAGCTGTGACACAGGCACAGTTCCACGGTGCAGGCAGAAACTGGAAGGATCCTGTCCCTGTCTTTTCCTTGGTTCCTATGTCCTGATGGCTTTGAGTGGGTCCTTCTTGGGGCAGGAAATTGAACAGAAGTGGTGGTTTTGCCTGTGCTCTCAGGTTTGTCAGCACTCCTGGGAAACCAGCTCTCTCCTGGTGGGACTTGGGTAAGAAGAACTGTGGCACAGCTCTAGGCACAGATGGAAACCAGAAGGATCCTGTCCCAGGTTATTCCTTGGTTCCTGTATCCTGTGGGCTCTGGGAAGGTCCCTTGGAGCAGAAGTGATGGTCTTATTCATTCTCACAGGTATGCTAGCACTCCAGGGAGACCAGCTCTCTCCAGGCAGGATTTGGGTATGGAGAGCTGTGGCACAGGGTCATTTCTGTGGCCTCAAATCACAGGGATTTTAAAGCTGCTGCCTAAGAGCTCCTGTTGCCATGCCCCTCCATTACATGAGAGCACCTGTATTGCAAACCCAGTTTGGTTCAGCTCTGACTTTGTTCTTTCCTTCCATATTCTCAAGCAGGCTATTGCTTTGGAATTGACCTGTATTTGTTCCCAGCATGCTCCATAGCAAGGATACTGAGGACAGTCCTGTGCATGTCTTTTTTGCTATCATTATTTACTTGTTTTTCTGCTCATCCAACTAGTACAGGGTGGGTGATGAATCACCTACTCACTCTTTTTTTAAAAATATTTTTTATTAGGTATTTTCTTCATTTACAGTTCAAATGCTATCCCAAAAGTCCCCTCCCCACTCCCACCACCCCACCTACCCACCCACTCCCACTTTTTGGCCCTGGTGTTCCCCTGTACTGGGGCATATAAAGTTTGCATGACCAATGGGCCTCTCTTTCCAGTGATGGCCGACTAGGCCATCTTTTGATACATATGCAGCTAGAGACAAGAGCTCCGGGGTACCTACTCACTCTTATTCACAACTCTGAAGTAAGTACTTGCATAGAGAGGGCTGGAAACAGGGTCTTCAAAGGGCCAGGGCAGGATGAGAGAGAGGGGATTAGTAAACCAAGTACTTACTAAGTAAAATCTAAACAAATTCATGCCTGACAACTGATCTTTCCAATAGGAGCTTGAGGCTGCATTCATCTCATTTGGTAGAGAACTTTCTTAATGTGCACAATACTGCGTTCAGTCCTCAGCATCACTGAAAAGTGGGCATAATGGTACAGACCTGTAATCCTTGTACTGAGGACGTAGAGGCAGGAAGATCAGGGATTCAAGCTAATCTGGGATATACAAGACTCTCTGTCAAAAGCAAAATACAAGAAAGCAAAGGAAGGTAATACTCCAGTTCTCCAGTGGAATTTCCTCTTAGAACAATAGCCTCAAGGTGAGCTTGCATCTGGGGACTTGTGGAAGTTTCATTGTTTTGGGGAACTTCAAAGGAGTCACGCACTGAATCTGAATGCAGTGTTTTATACTAGAAACAGAACTCTTAGTTGTGAGATAATTTATTATTTGATAGTTAAGACAAGCAATGTGTTCAGTGTTCTTTTGTTTTAGAAGACAGAACAAATTGCAGTTCTTTGTGATTTCAAATATTTACTTGTAACATACTGTATTTTCTTGATTAATTTTGGAACATAGCTAGTAATTTTGTTTTTTTTCACTGCTGGGGAACAAACCTAGGGCCTTATGCATGTTAGACAAGCACTTGATTACAGAGCTTCATGCTTAGCACTTTTAATTTTGTATTTGACCCAGAGTCTCACTAAATTGTCTACACTTACCTTGTCACTTACTCAACCTCCCAAGTAGCTAGGATTAAAAGGAAGCACCCCTCGGCCTCTGTTCAGCTACAGTTGGCAACTTCGTTTTCCTAATTGCTTCACCTAAAATACTAGAAAATCCACCAGATTACATTTCATCCATGACTATAATTCACCATTTCTATGATTCTCCTCCCTGGTGTGGGCCTCACCTACCTGTCTCCAGGATAACTGCAATACCTTCCTAAGTACCTCTTTGGTCCAGCCCATAATCTTCTAAAACCATCCACCACACAGTAGCTAGACAGAAGAGATCAGACTATCCCTTCACATGGAACTGCAGATTCTTATCTTACCATTACAGGGAATCTTAACATCATCTTCTTCCTGGGCACTCTGGGAAGACTGGCTTTCTTGTTCATTGTCAAACTTGTGAAGCTTCTGCCTTTAATCAGTTTCTTAGATACCTGTATGATTGTGTTCTAACTTCCTGCAGGTGTCTTCTCAAGTGTCACATCATCAGCAAGTATGTCCATGGCAAATTACTTACTTAATAGCCCTTTTGTTAATCTCCTTTCACCAAATTCCTTAATCCCTACCAATTTTTATACTTAATAACACTTAACTTCTCTTGGTAATACATTTAAGTGTTCATTATTATCTCTTACCATATGAGAGAGAGCAGAGCCCAACACAACTACAGAGGGAGGCCAATGGTGTAAAATCCTAGTCATACAGAGTCATTCCTCTCACTCCCCACTAATAATAACACTGTGTGTTAGTGTGTGTAGGCATGTGAATGCATTTGTTTGTTTGTGTGTGCCTATGCACATGCAGAAGTTGTTCTGTGGCAGACATTTTATTTGGCTTGGAAAAGCCATGGCTCTTTTCCTCATTAGCTGGCAGCAAAGCAGGTGGATTTACAGGCTCTGAAGGCAGTTATATAATTGTCCTTCCTGAAACTCCCACTGAAATCTCTGGGAAGCATAAAAATTGGTGCAGAGATCCAATAACACTGAAACACAGGACTTTCAAATAATAGACTGCTAGACATGCAGAAGAACTTCGTTAACCACAACACAGATGGGGCCGGGTCGACAAGCCATTAGTGGCTGACACATACTTTGAAATTGCTGAAATGGAACAGCAGGACCAGACAGGAAAAGGTTTGGGCGCCCAGGTGTCCCACTTGGAAACTGACTGTAAGAGCTTTTTGCTAATGAAATAAAGATGAGAAATAAAAATGAATATTTCCAAAGATTTAGAGCATTTATTATCTTATAACATGACTTAACATTTTGTGCCAGGCAATATACTCTTTCATTTTATCAAACCTCTTTGTCTATAAGGTGTATTTATAATCTTTAATGGAGAATTTTATGTAGAAGATGTAATAGGGGGTGGCTCTTTACAAGAATTTCGAGTTGAATATTTTTGGTCTATACATTCTGTAGATGTATTGTGGCTTACATTCTTGTATCAGGTGTGTCTGGCATTTTTGCTGATGTTGTGTGGCAATCTTAAGATGAAAAGAGGCTTTCCTACCATGCCATGACTTTGGGCCAATTCAGAGTAGGGGCTTGCTAGAGAAGGCTTCCAATCCATGTGGCCAATATATTTTGTGGGTGATCATCTCTGTCTCAAGAACAGCTCCCTGGAGAAAAATCCTGTGTGGACAAATGGAGTCTCAGACTGAGGAACAGTTAGTCTGCAACTTTCTCATCATCCTATTGCAATATTCAATAATTTTACTATTGAACTTTCGTTTTCTAATTGCAACCTGAGAGGTCAATGGTGAATAAATGTGTGATATGAGTGGTGTGGAAATCTTTTGCTCATTCATATGCATGTAGCATAATATACTTACCTTATACCTAGGTCCTTGCTCTCAGAAGAACTCAAATTTGTTTTAATGTTCTGCTATTGCAATCATAAGTATTCTATACGTCTGAAGTTGGTTGTCTTTCATGTGAACCGTGCTACAAGGGAGGCATTCAGTCTTGCTTATATATAGTCCTCCTTGATGCTCCATGAGCAGAGAACTCCAGAGGAACACACTGTGTGAGTGTTAGTTAGACTAAAGTAGAGTAGGAGTGTGTTGTGTTTACAGCTGAGCATGTAGACAAGATATCAGCTACAAGAACCATTCTAAAAAGTATGACCAACTAGGGGACACTAGTATATCCTGTCTTACTATTGTGGACTGGATCATGTTTCTCTAAAACCATATGTTCAATATTAACAGAAGTGGCACATAACTTTAAGCTCAGCTCTTGGAAGGTAGAGACAGTGGAACATCTGAGCTCATGGCCAGCTTGGTCTACAAAGAAACCATTCTTGTCAATTCATTCATCTTAGATGTGTGGCCTACAGAATCATGAGAAAGTGTCTCTGTTTTTAGCCCTTTAATCTACCATTTGTCATGTCAGTGTAGCAAAGTGAAACACAATTAATTCTATGTATCAGCATATGCAAATGTGCTGTGCATAAAATACACTGTGTATTATTAGTTCGTTTGTTGAAATTCTGATACAGTATATGAGGCTGGTGTAGAGGTTTATACTCTGGAGTGTGGCGACATTGGCAGGAGCATGTGCAGGAAGGAGTCCTCACATGTGTGTTCTGGCAGGAGTCCAGAGAGACAAGTCTCATGAGAACTACATTAATCTCTTCCAAGGCCGACACTTATCATACACAGCAAGTTAAGACCAGCCTGGATTAAACTGCAAGTTCTTGTCTCAAAAAGCAAAAGAAATACACAAAAATGTGTCTGGATTTAAGCATTCTCTATTCCACATATTTAACACCTCCCATGTTTTTAAGATAGAATTTGATAGCAATTAAAATTTGATGATACTATTTATTTGAAAAGCATGATTCAGAGAGACTTAATCTTTAGTTGTTTAAAAAATATCTACAGCCAGGTGGTGGCGGCGCACACCTTTAATCCCAGCACTTGGGAGGGAGAGGCAAGTGTACTTCTGAGTTCGAGGCCAGCCTGGTCTACAAAGTGAGTTCCTGGACAGCCAGGCTATACAGAGAAACCCTGTCTCAAAATACAAATAAATAAAACAAACAAAAAACAACAACATTCCCCAAACAACAACAACAACAACAACAACAACCAAAAACCCCCAAAGAAAAACAAAAACAAAACAAACTACCAATGAAACTATGAACTGAATAAAAATTATATCAATACATGTCATTATAGTTTATGTGTATTTCATAATCAAAATATAAGTAGAAACTTGTAAATATTCTTTTAGCTGACACTCTGTTGAATGATTTAACGTATTTTTGGTTATTGTGATAGATAATATTTTCTCTTCTCTCTCCTCCAGCAGAAAGTTTTGTTTGTTTGCTTGCTTATTGTTTTTCCTCTCTGCATGATTTTAGGCAATGCCAAGATATTGAACAGCAACTGAAAGTTGTTTATCTACACATTGTAGAGTTCTCCCTGAGTTGGGACTGATAATCCAACTGTGCTGGGTAACTCTGACTGTGTGAACTGAAGGAATATCAAGGACAGTGTGTTCAATGGCAAATCATGTTTCCATCATTTTTGATCCAGTTTCTTCTGGTAGAAACCAAGTTTTGACCCCGTTGTCCTTTCTCCATGATTGCGTTAACATGTTCCAAATCTGGTCTTCCTTTTCTGCTCTTCCCTCTCCCCTTTCTGCCCTTCCCACAGCAGGAAGCATGTGTTTTTGTTTTGTTTTTGTTTTTTGAGACAGGGTTTCTCTGTGTAGTCCTGGATGTCCTGGAACTCACTCTGTAGACCAGGCTGGCCTCAGACTCAGGAATCTGCTTACCTCTTTCTCCCAAGGGCTGGGATTAAAGGCATGCGCCACCACTGTCTGGCACAAGCATGGGAAATAAAAGCAAGGACAAATGAAAACAAAAAGTATAAAAATCCTGTGATCTGTATCTGAACATATTAACTATCACAATGACCAAAACATGTTAAATCATTCAACTGAGCATCAACTGAAAAAAGATTTACAAGTTTCTACTTGTATTTTGATTATGTGATACATATAAACTACATGATATATATTGATATAATTTTTATTCAGATCATAGTTTCATTCATAGATTTTTAAAAAGCAACAAAAAGAATTCTTTTTGGATGATGTATTTCAAAGAAATACCGTCAAATTTTATTTGCTGAGTTGTATCTTAAAATGGGGATTTAAGTATGTGTAATAGAGGGTGTTTAAATCCAGACTGTTTTTTGGTTTGTTTTACTTTTGGAGACAGGGACTTTCAGTGTAACCCAGGCTGGTCTCCTAGAACTGGCTGTGTATCCTAGAACTCACACCTCTCCTCCTGCACTTACCTTCTGAGTGTTGGCTTTACAGGTATGCGACATTACACCTGCGTCAGAACTGATGTCAACCCAGGAAGAGGAGCCTGGCACCGAGTTTTATCAGCTGCTGAGGACGGGCAAACTCTCCTTCTCTCCTGGACATTCTCTCAAGCAGCCGACGGCAACCTCCTAAGCATGTCAAGTCCTTGGCTCTGGTACAAAGCTTGAAGTAATGTCTTAATTATCTACTGCCATAACAGAATACTTGGGCTTGGATATTTTGAGGAAATCAATCAAACGACAGGTCCTGTGTGTCAACTTCAGGTGTCATCTTTCTGCCATGCACCTTGGTTTTTGAGACAGGTTCTTTCCTTCGCCTTGTGCTTGTTGATTAGGCTGGGCCCATTGGCCGTGGGATCCCAGGGATCTTTCTGGCACTGGGTTTCCTATCATGCTACCATACTCAGCTTCCTTATGTGGGTTCTGGGGACCGACATCAGGTCCTCATGCTTGTGTGATGAACACTGTACCCACTGACCTATGTCCCCATCCTCTCTTGTTTCTCCGTGTAGCCCAGCTGGCCTTACACTCAAATCCTCCTGCCTATCAAGGGCTGTGATTATAGGTGTGCACCATCATGCCTGTCTCAGAAAATCCTATTTAACAAGCAGTGTACAGATGCAAAGTCCAAGACTGGGCATCCCTGGCTGCTTGGGTTGGGAGAGCGCCCCTGGCTTTATCACAACAGGACAGATAGCACGGTGGGAGGGCACACGGAAGGATCAGAAGGGAGATAGGAACCCGGAGGGATCTCCTGATCCCTTCTCTCACTTCCATATAACCCAACCATTTCAGCTACATGTCCCAACTTCTTGGTCTCCTGGCTCTTCTCTTTCTCTCTCTGTGTCCCATCCACTAAAACTCTTTTATTATAACTGGGTTCAATCTGCTTGCCCGGTTCAGTCTGGATCTTGCCTCTGGCTTTGCTCTCCCTCATATCTACAATAAGCCTTTTCCTCATATTTGGGGACAGAGGCAGAGAGAGAATCAGGGTAATGCAATGGGAGAATGCCTCATCCCATTGTCCTGACTTTGAAGAGGGAGGAAGGTGACACAAGCCAGACTGGGAATGGGCTCTCAAATCTGGAAAAACAAAACAAAACAAAACAAACAAAACAAAACAAAACAAAACAAAACAAAACAAAACAAAACAAAACAAAACAAACTGTCGTAGGCTGTTTCCTTTCCAATTACATTAGTGCAGAGGAGGTCTGTGATTGGACAGGGAGAAGGGAGATGGAGCTAAGAGTTGCAGAGATGGGAAGCATCTCAGCGGGAGGAGAAGATGGCTGCGGAAATGAACCTGCCTGGCGTTTACCAGCCCCAAGTAGCTATGATTTCACAAGGTTAGAAATATTGGGATAAAGCTTTTATTATTATCATTTGGCTCTGAAATTATTGTATTGGCATCTTGTAAATTGTGATTTTCTCGATACTTAAGTCTGATTGGCTAACTATAAGCTTAAGGGTGTTAATTCAGCTGAGTGATGTAATGACTAACTGTGGGATGTGTGGGACGTTGTGTGGTAGCGAGAGGAACTCGGGCCCCCACTGGAGAGATGGCCAGCAGAGGGTCCGCCAAGTGAAATGGCCCAGCGGGAGCCCAGTGGACTGGAGAGTTGGTGGGCCGGCAGAAGCGTGGTCCGCCTCGCGGAGACGCAACGACAAACAAATAAACAAAAAACCCAAGGAAATGTACTCTCCATAGACATGTCATTAAGGACAGCAGCCCTACTCACAGCTTGATTTTAGATGTTACATGTAGAGTCTTTACTGTTTCAAGTCTGTAAGCATATTGTACTGGCTAGTTTTATGTCAGCATGACACAAGATAGGGTCATCAGAGAGAAGAGAGCTTTCATAAAATTCAGCTGTAAAATCACAAAGGAACTCACACAATATGTACTCACTGATAAGTGGATACTAGCCCAAAACCTAGGATACCCACGATATAAGATACAATTTCCTAAACACATGAAACTCAAGAAAAATGAAGACTGAAGTGTGGACACTATGCCCCTCCTTAGAAGTGGGAACAAAACACCCATGGAAGGAGTTACAGAAACAAAGTATGGAGCTGAGATGAAAGGATGGACCATGTAGAGACTGCCATATCCAGGGATCCACCCCATAATCAGCTTCCAAATGCTGACACCATTGCATACACTAGCAAGATTTTATCGAAAGGACCCAGATGTAGCTGTCTCTTGTGAGACTATGCCGGGGCCTAGCAAACACAGAAGTGGATGCTCACAGTCAGCTAATGGATGGATCACAGGGCTCCCAATGGAGGAGCTAGAGAAAGTACCCAAGGAGCTAAAGGGATCTTCAACCCTATAGGTGGAACAACATTATGAACTAACCAGTACCCCTGAGCTCTTGACTCTAGCTGCATATGTATCAAAAGATGGCCTAGTCGGCCATCACTGGAAAGAGAGGCCCATTGGACACGCAGACTTTGTGTGCCCCGGTACAGGGGAACGCCAGGGCCAAAGGGGGGGAGTGGGAGGGTAGGGGAGTGGGGGTGGGTGGGTAAGGGGGACTTTTGGTATAGCATTGGAAATGTAAATGAGCTAAATACCTAATTAAAAAAAAATAAAAAAAAATTAAAAGAAAAAAAGAAAAAAAAATAATAAAATTGAAAGATTGAAAAAAAAAAAATTCAGCTGTAAAGCATTTTTATATTTAGTGACTAGGGTGGGTTTGGGGAGGGCCTGGTGTTTCTGGGTTAGTATTCCTGGGCTGGTGATCTTGAACTGAAGTGAGTTGGCCTAATGCTGCTTGTATTCTAATGCTAATTTGGTACCTCTAAGACTAGTTGCCCCAGAGATGAGGTCCACACATAATACACTGAGTGATCTTGCCACCAAATAATTTCTAATTGGTAAATAAAGATGCAGAGACAGGTAGGACTTAGGTTTTCTGGGTTTGGAGGGAGAGGAGGACCATGAGGAAGAAGAATGTGCAGGAGAGGAGGAAGGAGAGACAGCCATGGGTGAAGGGTCAAGAAAGCGTGTCCTTGAGGGCTGCCCAATTGGAGCTAAGATCATTCCAGATGGAACATAGTAAATAGTAAGTAACAACTCTGGGTTATTGATAGGAAAGTAGATTATAGGAGCACAGAAGATAGACAGTTGTCCAGCTCTTGTCCTGATTAAGGGTTATTGTAAATATAAAGGCTGTGAATGTCTCTTTCATCTGGGAGCTCAATGATCTAAGGCATGGGTAGGATTTTTTAATGATTAATACAACACTGATATCTATAAAAAACCCAAGCTGAGCAAGCCCTGGGGAGCAAGCCAGTAAGAATTACCCCTCGATGGCCTCTACATCAGCCCCTGCCTCCAGGTTCCTCCCCATGTTTGATTCTTATCCTGACTTCCTTCCATGAAGGTATATGATGTAGAAGTGTATGCCAAATGGATTATTTCCTCTCCAACTTGCTTTTTATTATTGTTTCATCACAGCAATGATAACCATAGCCATATATGGTAATTTCTTACTACTGCAACAATACACAGCTCATATAACCTACATTAGGGAAGGACACTATATTTAACTTCTCATAGGGCAACTCTATCATTTAGTTTTCCCACATATTCCATAGAATTGAACTTTTTCTATTGTCTTTTCAGAAACAGTAATTCCATGGAAGAGTCTCTCTGTCTGATGTCTCATGACCTGATTCTGTGTATAGCTGGAAGCAGTAAATTGAGGTGATTTTTCTGTAGGCTTCAAAGTTCATCTGATGTCTTCAGTGTTTACTTGACATCTTTTGAAATTTGAAGCGAGAAGGCTCTTTTTGAGGGGCTTAAGTGGTCAATACAAAAATTACTGGTATATGTAGATATTTATGTATATGTATATTTGTGACACACACACATAAACACACACACACACGCACACACACACACACACACACACACACACACACACACACACACACACACACACAGAGTTTTACTTCTAATTAGTCTCCTGAAAGACTGGCAAAAAATTGAAAGGAACAGATGTTTTGCAAATATTTTCTGGAGAAAATAATATGTGCATATAATTTGGGAAGACAGAGAGGAAACTGGAGAGCCATCCCCTCCAGGACCATACCTGATGTGTGGAACATCTGTAGGCTTTATGAAGAACTCCACAGACAAAGATCACATGATTTCTCTTGGTTAGTGGGTGGATTCTATCCCATAGTGCCTTTTATGCCACAGCACATATGAGTAGACATATATCTGAATGTTGTTCAGCATCATTTCCTGCCACCCAGGGGCATGATACCAGAAACAGTCATGATAAGGATAGCAGTGCAGGCATGCTGACCAATATGTTCTTCCAGAACATGGACATCATGTGACTTTGCAGAAACAACCTGACAGCTGTGCTCACAGTCCCATCACTCTTTTCAGATTTCAAAACCGAACTACCTATGGGAACTTTCTGACCCTGAGTCTCAGGTCCTTCTTTTCCCATCCTGAGATGTCAGGATCCAGAAGCAGATGAGTTTCCCGAACTCATCAGTGTGGTTTCTTTCCAGCTTAGTGAAGGATCTGCACGTAGCCTCTCTTCCTGTGTTGCTCATGGCCAGAGAGGGTCCCGAGAAGACTACCAATACCTGTTCAGTAAGTGAGCCTGGGCTCTCTGATTTCACAGTCATCAACTCTCAGACTTTAGTCTGATTCTTGCTGCTTGGTGACTGCCCACTCATGTTTCTCCTTTTTCCTTTGGGTAAACACATTTGTCCTGGGTTCTGCATCTGTGATGGCTATTGGTTGTTGTGTTATTGTCTCATGTCTGACTGTCCTACTTCAGAGGTATATTCCATATGCTGGAATGGTGGTGGCATGAATAAAGAATACTGTAGTAGAGTCTCATTCTCTTGGTAATACTGTATGGTTATTGTGAATGGTACTAGTTTCATTAGTCTCTGAGGTTGTTTGCCATAACTAAGTCCCATAGACTGGTACCTTAAACAGATATTTTTTCTCACAATTCAGCCTTCTGAAAAGCTATAATCAATACCAAGGATATAGCTGACTTGGTGTCTTCATTTTCAAGGTTTGACCTCTTCACAAAGAGGAGAGAACAAAGTCTCTGATAACTTCTTGTAAGGACATGAATCCTATTGAACCAGGGCCCCAACTTTATTATCCCATGTAACCTTAATCATCACTTCCTTAGAACTCATTTTCCAAACAGCCACACTGAGAGTTGGTTCTTCAACACGTGGATTGAGAGAGAACACAGTTCATTCTGTAACACAAGGAAACAAGAACTTCAGTCCTTACAATGAAAGCTTGGTTTTCTTAAAACTAAACAAGTATATTTGGGTTCAGGTAACTTTACAGGCTTCCAGAACATGGCACTGACTCTCTCTCCTCTCCTCTCCCTCCCTCCCTCCCTCCCTCCTCTCCCTCCCTCCCTCCCTCCCTCTCTCTCTCTCTCTCTCTCTCTCTCTCTCTCTCTCTCTCTCTCTCTCTCTCTTTCTCTCTAACTTTTTAAATGCTATAGTGAAACTGCTTTTTTTGTATTACATGTATGCAGAAGAATTTATCTGCGTCAGTTGTGGTATTGTACAAATAAAAATCTGTAAATATTGAATAACGTGTCCCTTGTCCCTGTTTTGTGCCATAGAGAGCTGTTGTCTATTGATCAGTGTATTCTTCCAAGCAAGGAACAGATGTAGCCTTATATCTGCATTCAGTGGTGTCAAACAGTTGCTCAACAATTAAAATTGCTATTCTTCTTGGTCTAGACTTTATAAAGTAAATATTAGAGCTTGGAGAGATGGCTCAGTAGGGAAGAAAATTTGTTATTCTTGTAGCGCCATGAGCTTGGTTCACAGTCACCAATATGATGGCTCATATCTAATTGTAACTTCAGTTTCAAGGGGTCCACTGTCTTCTTCTGGCTTCTGAGGGTACCAGTCATATACATGGTACATGTGCATGTACACACACACACACACACACACACACACACACACACACATACACACATGTAGGAAAAACAGTCCTATAAATAAAACAAACCTAAAAGTTCCAAATGATAATGATGTCTTCCATTTCTATAGTGCTTTATAATTTATAATTTGTTCATGTTTATGTTATTTGAACTATTCTGAAATAGCATAGTTCCTATTACTTCTATTTTGCTGGTGAGAGGCTTTCCAGCTTGGCGAGTGTGTGTCACAGTTGGGAATAGGATGCACTATTGATAAACAGATGTCTGTGCCTGGTCTGCTGTTCCACTGGCCTCATAAATCTACTGCATAAATAAAAGTGGGAAACCCCCAAATGCACAGTGATGCCTACATGGCAGAAAGGAATGCAACCCTTCTTTCAGGCTTCCATAACCTTCCAGGGGTTGTGTATCTCTGCCATCTGCAGTGCCTCTGGGATCCAGGGTAAGCACTATAAATACATCTTAAGATTACAACATCTCTGCAGGGATGTGCCTTCTTCTCTAATCATTGTGTACACTTGAAGGATATGACCATAATTCGAAGGTTTTGACAAAGATGGGATACCCAAGAACAGCAGAAGCTAGTACTTAGGGAGGGCTCCTGGTGTACTGTACATTTGTTTTTCAGTGTTAAGGATGGAATCCGTGGTCCTGAACATGTGAGGTAAGTCCTCTCCTTCTGACCTCCATCCTTGGCCTGATGTGCATAAATTGTTTTTATTCAATTTATGTAATGTATACAAGAACTTTTTAAGATACATTTTTATTAGATATTTGTTGTGTCCGGCCAGCAGATCACAACATGGGTTCTAGCCTGGAAAGGCATTTTGGAAACCTGGAAGAGAAGAGGGGCTAGGTGGCGAGATAAAGAAATGTAGCTAAGACAGTCATTCTGATCAAAGCTCAATTTTACTGTTCCGCACGCAGGGGAAGGGGGCCCGATTCCCGCCAATTAGTCTTGGGGTCCAATAGCAAGGTGACCACATGCACGGCTCCGAACAGCAAAGCGGCAGGTTCCAGCAGTGGGCATGGCAAAACGATTGAGCGGGAAGCTCCACCCCTGAGCAAGCAGGTTTCAGGCTGGGGGAGGGGAGACTACAGATATTTTCTTTATTTACATTTCAAATTTTATCTCCTTTCCCAGTTTCTCCCCGAAAATCCCCTATCCCTTCACCCCTCCCTCTGCTCCCCAACCTACTCCCATTCCTGGTCCAGGCATTCCCCTATACTGAGGGGAATGAGCCTTCACTGGACCAAGGGTTTCTCCTCCCATTGATGACCAACTAGACCATCTTCTGCTTACATATATAGCTAGAGCCACAAGTTCCACCATGTGGTTTCTTTGATTGGTAGTATAGTTCCAAGGAGCTCTGGGGGTACTGGTTAGTTCATATTGATGTTCCTTTTATGGAGCTTCAGACCCTTTCAGCTCCTTGACTACTTTCTCTAGCTTCTTCACTGGGGACTTTGTGCTCTGTCCAATGTATGACTGTGAGCATCCACTTCTGTACTGCCAGGCACTGGCAGAGCATCACAGGAGACAGCTGTATCAGGCTCCTGTCAGCAAGCTCTTGTTGACATCTGCCTAGTGTCTGGGTTTGGTGGTTGTTTATGGGATGAATCCCCAAGTGGGGCAGTTTCTGGATGGTTGTTCCTTTAGGGTCTCCTCTGAACTTTGTCTCTGGAACTCCTTCCATGGGTATTTTGTTCCCCCGCTAAAAAGGATTCTGAGCTTCTGGGTTAATATCCATATGTGCATATCATGTGTGTTCTTTGATGACTGGGTTACCTCACTCAAGATGATATCCTGAACAGAACACCAATGGCTTGTGCTGTAAGACCAAGAATCAACAAATGGGACCTCATAAAATTGCAAAGCTTCTTTAAGGCAAAGGACACTGTCAATAAGACCAAAGGCAACCAACCAATTGGGAAAAGATCTTTACCAATCCTAAATCTGATAGGGGGCTAATATCTACTATATATAAAGAACTCAAGAAGTTGGACTCCAGAAAACCAAACAGCCCTATTAAAATATGGGTTATAGAGCTAAACAAAGAATTCTCAACTGAGGAATACCTAGTGGCTGAGAAGCACCTAAAAAATGTTCAACAACCTTAATCATCAGGGAAATACCAATCAAAACAACCCTGAGATTCTACCTCACACCAGTCAGAATGGCTAAGATCAAAAATTCAGGTGACAGCAGATGTTGGTGAGGATGTGGAGAAAGAGGAACACTCCCCCATTGCTGGTGGGACTGTAAGCTGGTACAGCCACTCTGGAAATCATTCTGGTGGTTCCTCAGAAAACTGGACATAGTTCTACCAGAAGATCCAGCAATATCTCTCCTGGGCATATACCCAGAAGATGTTCCAACTTGTAATAAGGACACATGATCCACTATGTTCATAGCAGTCTTAGTTATAATAGCCAGAAGCTGGAAAGAACCCAGATGTCCCTCACCAGAGGAATGGATACAGAAAATGTGCATTTACACAATGGAGTGCTACTCAGCTATTAAAAACAATGAATTTATGAAATTCTGAGATAAATGGATGGATTTAGAACTTTTAATGTTGTGGTTTGAATGAGAAATATCCCTCATCGTCTCAGGAATTTGAATGCTTGTGGTGCTTCAGTTGGTGGTGCTATCTAGAGATGCTTGGGAGGGATGACTTTGTAAGAGGAAGTATGTTACTGGAGTTGTGTGACTATGGATGATGAGAAAGCAGATGGCTGAAGTTGGTGGACTATGAGTTCAAAGCTAGTGTATGCTACAGAGTGAGTTCAAGGCCAGCCTGAACAACTTAGTGAGACCTTACCACAAGAAAGAGGAGAAAGTTACAGCAGGGGGGTGGAAGAAAAAGGGAGGGGGAGAGAGAGGACAGAGAGAGACTGCTAAGAATAAATTGCTCATAATGCCAGGAGTTGGGCATCCAGTTCCTTCAGAGCAGGAAAGGCATCTGCTATTAGAAAGCAAGGTAGAGACTCTGTGGGGGAGGGGTTATCATTCTCACACCTTTTACAGATCCTAGAACCACTGAAAAGTCATTAGTGAAGGAAACTACATCTTGGTAATGCTACTGAACTGAAGGCAAATCTTTTAAACTCTCATAGTCTAATGACTTTCATTTCTGTCTAAAAAAGTCTAAAAAAGTCCAAGTTTCTTCCACCCCCTGCTGTAACTTTCTCATTTTTCTTGTGGTAAGGTCTCACTAAGTTGTTCAGGCTGTCCTTGAACTCACTCTGTAGCATAAACTAGCTTTGAACTCATAGTCCACCAACTTCAGCCATTCTTTTGAGAGAGAGAGCTCACTTTAACTCAGGCTGGCCTGAAACTTACTGCATAGCCCATGCTAGCATCAAACTCAATCCCCTGCCTCTCAGACATTGGAATTTCTGACGTGAGACATTATACCTGATGGCAGACATGGGATTGTAAGTGCAAAGATAAATGAGGAGCTCATGTTTTCTGTGGAAACAGCACAGTCCATGGCGATGTAGGACAGGGGAGACCTCAGGTGTGAGGGACTTTGACTTAATAGTGCTTTGGAGAATTTGAAACTGCCTCTTTCTTTATTAGTCCATCCTCAAGACTTCACTAGATTGTCTTGGTTGGTCTAGAACTTGGTATGTAAACAGAGATGGATGTGAACTTATAGAAATAAATCCACCTTTACCTCAGAATGCTGAGATTAAAGATGTATATTACCATGCCTGGTCAGTCTTTCTTTTTCTGGTCTTGCTATGTAGTTCAGACTCGCCAGGAACTCCCAGTCTTCCTGTCACAGCCCCCAAATGCTAGAATACCAAGCATGTACTGTGTAAGTGTCTGTTAGTTATAGAGGAGTTTGTTTTATAAATGCTGGATATCAAGCATGTACTACAGACTCTGTTAGTTATAGAGGAGTTTGTTTTATAAATGCTGAAATGCCAAGCATGTACTATAGTCTCTGTTAGTTACAGAGGAGTTTGCTTTATAAATGCTGGATACCAAGCATGCACTACAGTATCTGTTAGTTACGGAGGAGTTTGTTTTATAAATGCTGGATACCAAGCATGCACTACAGTGTCTGTTAGTTATAGAGGAGTTTGTTTTATATGTTGAGGGTTACTTTCCTGGTATTCATTCATTTGCATGAGTTTTCTGTATCATACTGTCTTAGATCCTTTTCTTTTCTTCTATTATTAAATGAAATTAAAGGGCCTCCCACAAGCATAGTCTTGAGCTGCTTATTGCCAAACCCTAAGACCACCACAATTAACCTAATTCCTTCCCTGAGGGGGAAAGCCCAAGCCTCCCCGCATTCATGTTTGGTGGACAAATTAAATAGTTCTCTGTGGAATTAAAGAAATCTCAGCCACAATTTAACAATGGATTAATAAAGTTTTGTGAGTCATTTTAATCATAATCTTTTATGGAAGGGTAAACTTTCAATGCAATTATTATTTATGAGCAAGAGACCTTGTCCTGTTTAGTAAAAAAGGTCTCTAATTAAAACATACGTTTCCTTCTGAGTTTATAGTTATTAGCTGACTTTATTATGCTGTAGCAGACAAGGATCCTATCCTTGAATTATTAAAAATTAAACTTAAATTCTTTTAAGCAATTGTGATAAAAAGTATCTTTACTGATGTTTCAGTCATTGTGCTAACACTACTCATTAGGGGTTAGGGTTCTGCCTCTGTGCTTTGTAAACAGGGACCCAAGTCCTGATCCATAACCTTGAAGTTAGGTGATTCTAGGAAAGTTATAGCTTCATTTTCCTATAAAGTAAAATAAAATGAAATATTTTTGGTGTCTACCTCATAAGGTTGTCTTGAGAATTGTAAGAATACATTTGTGGCTGTTTAAACAAGGAGTGTTGCCCTGTAGGCTTGTGTATTGGAACACTTGATTCTTAGTTGGTGGTGGTGTTCCAGGAGGTTATGGGAGGGTTGGGAGGAGCATTCTGACTGGAGGAAGGCACTGCTGGGGCAGGCTTTGAGTGTTCACAGCCTCACTCCATTTTCTTTTTGCTTCCTGCTTCATATTTGTGGATGACAATGTGACCCTTGCCTTCCTGCTCCTGTGGCCTACTTCCATGTCTTTCCTGCCATCATGGACTCTAGCCCCCCAGAAACTGTACGGCAATAAACTCTTTCTTCCTTGGATTACTTTTGGTCATGCTATTTATCACAGCAACAGAAAAGAAACTAGTGTAACCTGGGCTTCGATGGGCTAGTGTAACACAGGGAAGTCCTAGAACTCTAATTTTGCTCACATGCATTAGCATGTTTTTACATAAGCAGAAAGTGGATAGGAACATGATAAAATCCAAGAAGTTAGACATGAAGATAATCCTTTCAAGTGAAGCTGAACATGTCCTAATTGCACAAGTGAGTGTGCATACATGTAGGAACTCACATGCATTTTCTGGTAAAATCTGGGCCAGGCCACAGAGGAGTGTTTCATGTTTTTTTTTTTTTTAATTATATTTTTATGGATTTCTAAAAACAAATCTAAAACGATGCTGTCATATATTTTGGATCGAGAAAAGGACAGTTGTACAATTGGCTGGAAAATGTTTTAACAGAAAAAACATTAAAGAATATTTACCAGTTCTGTTTACTTATGGGCCTATTCATAGCTAGCCTCATTCTAAAAATAATGTGGGGTGGTAATTAGAAAATTGACGTTCAGCTGGTTAAATGTAATAACTGACGAAAATAGAAATAGTATATTATGCAAAACAGGGACATATGCTCACAGTGTCAACACAAAGAATTCTGCTTCATTTGGGATGAGAGACACTGGATTATTCCATAGAAAAATAAAAGTCAAATGCTGAAAACATATCTATATAAACAAATCTTCCTTAGCTTTGCAGTGATAATCTTTAAAATATTCAGCTTTCCTGAATGGACACAAAGTCAGTTCTGCAACACAACATGAATATCAAAGTATTATAAACTCTACAAAGGCAAAGACCCTTTGATGAGTGACATTTAAATATCACAAATGTTTGTAAAATAGAAGGGCATCTTTTAACTCCCCAAATAAGAACTTACCTAAGGAGAAAGAGCAAGCATTAGTCAGCATTGCATCAATGTAACTGATAAAAAAAGGAGCATTTGTTTTGGTCCAGTATTGGAGGGTTTAGTTTGCGGTCAGCCTGGTGGAAGAAGCTGCTTACCTGTTGGCATCTAAGAAGCTAAGAGGAAGGGGTGAAATCTCACTATCCCTTTTATGGCACTTCTCAGTGCTTCTACCGTATTCCAGTAAATCCAAGCTCAGGATTGAATTAGCATCTAGACCTTGAGTAACTATGCTCTTGATATCAAAGAGCATAAAAGTATATATGTTAGAGATATATGTCATCTTCAATTATGACCAGAAGGCATTACCTTTACAACACAAGCAAGCAAATAGATAAAAAGAATTAGTAATCATACTTGTCCTAAAATGTATTGATATTATTATTAGTATTAGAATAAAATGCTTTTGTGAAAGACATAGTTGTAAGTTTTTTAAGTGTTAAAATGATACAAAGACATGATGCATTCCAGAATTGTTGGAAGCAACAAGAATCAATGGTAGTAGGTAGGCAGGTCCTCCCACACAGGGAATTACAGTACCAGTGACTTACATTGTTTTTCCATGCTGATTTCATTTGCAAATATGAAGGCAAGATAGTAAAAAAATTATACCGTAATCCTTTTAGCTAAGTTACTGACTTAGCAGCAGTTAATGTTACCAGAATAATTGTAACGAGCATCTGTTTGAATACAAAGCCTGACAATGAAATCTTCATGTGGTAACATCAGATTAATTCTTTTCCTGGTATGGTTTGCTAAGATTGATTCTGCCCTTCAGTTCCAAACAGTTTGCTACTTGACCAAATCGTGTATCATCATCCATTCATCACTAGACCAGTATTTGTTTGGGGATTAAAATTTTATTAATTCTTAAAATGTGCAAAACACATAAAACTTATTTTATGTTGGTCAAATGCTAAACCTAAGCCATTGTTTTTCAAATTGTGCCCCATGGTCAAATGAATTTGGTAAACATGCAGTATATCCTTGCCTTCCACCTTCACAGGCACAAAGCACACATTAAGATACAAAATACCTTTATGATGTTTACCATTATGCTTCTCAAGCTTAATGAAGAAACAGCTTTCAAAGGACAGCTGTTAATATGCATGGGACTTCGAGCTTCTGTGGAGTCATATTTGGGATCCTCTTTCCAGAGACAAACCCTGTGAAAATGATAGGATAATTTCAGCTGTATAATAATTGGATGTATTTCAAAGTCATAGGTAGGTGATCTTTACCACGCATGCTGTTTTAGATTTCAGTAGCCCCTTCCCCTCCTGGCTGTGGTTAAAGAACCTTCTGTAGATATTGAGGATACAATAAAAACAAGTTTCCATGTGAGGAGGCTAGTTGAGATCAGTGAAGAGAAAATGTCTTCAGGGGGATTGTATGAATAAGGGACACTATGCCTTTCTTTGGCTATGTTGAAGGGGAAGGTAATCTGCTATGGATTACCCTAAGGGAACAATAGACTTATAGACTTAAAACTTTTTTTTTTTTATGTAGTGAAAGGGACACTATTCCTAAATATAAGGGGCCAGGAATGTCCTGTGAAATCTGGAAAGTGAGGCCACACCCTCTCTGTACATATTCTGGGTCATTCAAGCTTCAAGGCAGACTGGGGGAAGATGATATGGCTTCTACTCTCCTGGATCCCTCAGATGGTGAAGAAGATAAGTGGAAAAAATCTGCAGAGATACAAGAAAAGGTTTATTATAGGAATGAGCAAACAACAGTTGATGTAGATAAGTCATAAAATATGACACTGGTTAAGTTGTGAACCAGGAGGGATGGTCCATGAAGAATTCTTGAAATCCATGGGCAACAGCATTGGAAGATAGGAGCAGACAAATGTCTCAGCTATAGTTTTTCTTCCTTTGTCATTGTCTTTTTTCTTTTGTGTTCTATTTGTGTCCTTGAGGGGTTGAGTGACGTTCACACTAGAGTAGGTAGAGCTTCTTCAGCCAGTCTAGCCCCTTCTCACTGTTCCATGGTTATGTTGACCAGCACCCATTTGCCCCAATAAGTTGAACCTTGATTCACATCCAGGGATTCTACTTTTTAAATTTATCTGTTATTTGATTTTGAAACAGGGTCTCATTAGCCCACTCTGTCAGTGAATTCATAATCTTCCTGTCTTAGAGGACAGCAGTTTTAAATAAAGGATGAGAATGAGGCATGAAACAAATAAGATAAATGAAAAGATTAACTGCTATTAGACAAGTAAAGCCTCACATCTAAAGTATGTTATTAAAATGGGAAAGGCAAGAAACAAAGTTCCCAGGAGGCTCTAACCTGATGGAAGGTCTGGATTTTCAAATGTGATATAAGGTAGGAAGACTAGAACTCAGAAACTAGGCTTGAATGGTATTTATTATTCATGTGGTTTACCCAAATCACCTTTTCTATTTTGTATTAGATAATTTCTTTATTTAAATTTCAAATTTTATCCCCTTTCCTCATTTCCCTTCTGAAAATCCCCTTATCCCATCCCACCTCCACCTGCTCACTAACCCACCTAACTCCCACTTCCCTGTCCTGGCATTCCCCTACACTGGGGCCCTTCTCAGGACCAAGGGTCTCTCCTCTCATTGAAGTCCCATAAGGTCATCCTCTGCTACAGATGCAGCTGCAGCAATGGGTCCCTCCACGTGTACTCTTTGGTTGGTGGTTAAGTCCCTGGGAGCTCTGGGACTAGTGCCTAATTCATATTGTTGTTCCTCCTATGGTGCTGCAAACCCCTTCAGCTCCTTGGGTCTTTTCTTGAGCTCTTCCTTGGGAGACCCTGTGCTCAGTCTAATGGATGGCTATGTACATCCACCTCTGTATTTGTCAGGCACTGGCAGAGCCTCTCAGGAGATCGACATATCAGGCTCCTGTCAGCAAGCACTTGTTGGCATCCACAATAGTGTCTAGGTTGGGTAACAGTATATGGGATGGATACCCAGGTGGGACATATCCTCCCATGGGTATTTTGATCCCCCTTCTAAGAAGGACTGAAGTATTCCCATTGTGGTTTTCCTTCTTCTTGAGCTTTATGTGGTCTGTGAATTGTATATTGGGTATTCCAAGCTGCTGAGCTAATATCTACCTATCAGTGAGTGCAATTATGTGTATTCTATTGTGATTGGGTTACCTCATTTAGGATGATATTTTCTAGTTCCACCCATTTGCCTAAGAACTTTGTGAATTCATCATTTTAATAGCTGAGAAGTACTCCATTCTATAAATGTACCACATTTTCTGTATCCATTCCTCTGGTGAAGGACACCTGGGTTCTTTCTAGCTTCTGGATATTATAAATAAGGATGGTATGAACATAGAGGAGCATGTGTCCTTATTACATGTCATAGTATCTTCTGGGTATATGCCCAGGAATGGTATAGCTGATTCCTTTTCTGAGGAAATGCCAGACTGATTTCCAGAGTGGTTGTACAAACTTTCATTCCCACCAGCAACGGAGGAGTGTTCCTCTTTCTCCACATCCTCTCCAGCATCTGCTGTCACTTGAATTTCTGATCTTAGCCATTCTTACTGGTATGGGGTGGAATATCAGGGTTGTTTTGATATGCATTTCTCTGATGACTAAGGATGTTTAACATTTCTTTAGGTGCTTCTCAGCCATTCGATACTCCTCAGTTGAGAATTCTTTGTTTAGCTCTGTACCCCATTTTTCCTTTCTTTTTTTTTTTTAAATTTATTAGGTATTTTCCTCATTTACATTTCCAATGCTATCCCAAAAGTTCCCCATACCCACCCCCCACTCCCCTACCCACCCACTCCCCCTTTTTGGCCCTGGCGTTCCCCTGTACTGGGGCATATAAAGTTTGCATGTCCAATGGGCCTCTCTTTCCAGTGATGGCCGACTAGGCCATCTTTTGATACATATGCAGCTAGAGACAAGAGCTCCGTGGTACTGGTTAGTTCATATTGTTGTTCCACCTATAGGATTGCAATTCCCTTTAGTTCCTTCATAGTCTCTGGTGAAAAATCTGGTGTAATTGTGATAGGCTTGCCTTTATATGTTACTTCACCTTTTTCCCTTACTGCTTTTAGTATTCTATCTTTATTTAGTGCATTTGTTGTTCTGATTATTATGTGTCGGGAGGAATTTCTTTTCTGGTCCAGTCTATTTGGAGTTCTGTAGACTTCTTGTAGGTTCATGGGCATCTCTTTCTTTAGATTTGGGAAGTTTTCTTCTATAATTTTGTTGAAGATATTTGCTGGCCCTTTAAGTTGAAAATCTTCATTCTCATCTACTCCTAATATCTGTAGGTTTGGTCTTCTCATTGTGTCCTGAATTTCCTGGATGTTTTGAGTTAGGATCTTTTTGCATTTTTCATTTTCCTTGATTGTTGTGCCAATGTTCTCTATGGAATCTTCTGCACCTGAGATTCTCTCTTCCATCTCTTGTATTCTGTTGCTGATGCTCACATCTATGGTTCCAGATTTCTTTCCTAGGGTTTCTATCTCCAGCGTTGCCTCACTTTGGGTTTTCTTTATTGTGTCTACTTCCCTTTTTAGGTCTTGGATGGTTTTATTCAATTCCATCACCTGTTTGGTTGTGTTTTTCTGCAATTCTTTAAGGGATTTTTGTGCTTCCTCTTTAATGTCTTCTACCTGTTTAGCAGTGTTCTCCTGTATTTCTTCAAGTGAGTTATTAAAGTCCTTCTTGATGTCCTCTACCATCATCATGAGATATGCTTTTAAATCCGGGTCTAGCTTTTCGGGTGTTTTGGGGTGCCCTGGACTGGGCGAAGGGGAGTGCTGGGTTCTGATGTTGATGAGTGGTCTTGGTTTCTGTTAGTAAGATTCTTACATTTACCTTTCGCCATCTGGTGTTCTCTGGAGTTAGTTGTTATAGTTGTCTCTGTTTAGAGATTGTTCCTCTGGTGATTCTGTTACCCTCTATCAGCAGACCTGGGAGACTAGTTCTCTTCTCTAAGTTTCAGTGGTCAGAGCAGTCTCTGCAGGCAAGCTCTCCTCTTACAGGGAAGGTGCACAGTTATCTGGCATTTGGACCTCCTCCTGGCCGAAGATGAAGGCCCAAGACAGGACCTTTCCCAGAAGCTGTGTTGCTTTGGCCTGTCACAGAAGCTGTTAGTTTCAGTAGTCCACACTATCACCTGTGCAGACTACTTTCTGTGGAGTCCCAGAACCAAGATGGCTCCCACGGATCCTGAGGCAAAAGCCTCCCGGGCCGGGCAGACACCTGTTCTCTGGCCGGGAAGGTGGCCGGATGTCTCTGTACCCCATTTTTAATAGGGCTATTTGGTTCTCTGGAATCTAACTTCTGGAATTCTTTTATTTATTGGATATTTTCCCTCTTTTGGATGTACGGTTGGTAAAGATTTTCTCCCAATCTGTTGGTTGCTGTTTGTCCTGTGACAGTGTCCTTTGCCTTATAGAAGCTTTGCAATTTTATGAGGTCCCATTTGTGAATTCTTGATCTTAGAGCATAAGCTATTGGTTTTCTGTTCAGGAAATTTTGCCCTGTGCCCATGTGTTTGAGGCTCTTCCCACAGTCTTTTCTATTAGGTTCAGTGTATCTTGTTTCATGTGGAGGTCCTTGATCCATTTGGACTTGAGCTTTGTACAGGGAGATAAGAATGGATTGATTTGTCTTCTTCTACATGCTGACCACCAGTTGACCCAGCACCATTTGTTGAAAATGCTGTCTTTTTTCCACTGTATGGTTTTAGCTCCTTTGTCAAAGAACAAGTAACTATAGGTGTTTGTGGTTTCATCTCTGGGTCTTAAATTCTATCCCATTGATCTACCAATACTGCACAGTTTTGTTTTGTTTTTGTTTTTTAAATCACAATTGCTCTGTAATTCAGCTTGATGTCAGAGATGGTGATTCCCAAGGAAGTTCTTTTATTGTTGAGAATAGTTTTCTTTCTTTCTTTTTTTTTTAAGATTTATTTATTAATATATGTAAGTACACTGTAGCTGCTTCAGACACACCAGAAGAGGGAGTCAGATCTTGTTACGGATGGTTATGAGCCACCATGTGGTTGCTGGGATTTGAACTCTGGACCTTTGGAAGAGCAGTCGGGTGCTCTTACCCACTGAGCCATCTCACCAGCCCCGAGAATAGTTTTCTTTATACTGGATTTTTGTTATTCCAAATGAATTTGCAAATTTCTCTTTCTAACTCTATGAAGAATTGATTTGAAATTTTGATGGGGATTGCATTTAATTTGTAGGTTGCTTTTGCAAAAGATGGCCATTTTTTTTTACCATATTAATATTACCAATACATGAGATCTTTCCATCTTCTGAGATCTTCTTTGACTTCTTTCTTCAGAGACTTGACATTCTTGTCATATAGATCTTTCACTTGCTTAGTCAGAGTCACACCAAGGCATTTTATACTATTTGTGACTATTTTGAAAGGTATTGTTTCCCTAATTTCTTTCTCAGCCTGTTTATCCTTTGAGTAGAAGAAAGCCACTGATTTGTTTGAGTTAATTTTATATCCAGCCACTTCGCTGAAGTTGGTTGCCAGGTTTAGGAGTTCTCTGGTGGAATTTTTTGGGTTACTTAAGTATACTATCATATCATCGGCAATAGTGATATTTTGACTTCTTCCTTTCCAATTTGTTACCCTTTGATCTACTTTTGTTGTCTAATTGCTCTGGCTAGGACTTCAAGTACTATATTGAATAGGTTGGTAGAAAGTGGGCAGCTTTGTCTAGTCCCTGATTTTAGTGGGATTGCTTCAAGTTTCTCTCCATTTAGCTTGATGTTGGCTACTGGATGGCTGTATATTGCTTTCATCATGTTTATGTATAAGCTTTGAATTCCTGATCTTTCCAAGATTGTTATCATGAAGGGGTGTTGGATTTTGTCAAATGCTTTCTCAGTATCTAATGAAATGATCATTTGTTTGTTTTTTTTCTTTGATTTTGTTTATAGAATGGATTACATTCATGGATTTCCATATACTGAACCATCCCTGCATCCCTGGGATGAAGCATACTTGATCATGATGGATGATTCTTTTGATGTGTTCTTAAATTCAGTTTGTGAGAATTTTATTAAATATTTTTGCATCAGTATTCATAAGGGAAATTGATCTGAAGTTCTCTATCTTAGTTGATTCTTTGTGTGGTTTAGGTATCAGAGTAATTGTGGCTCATAGAACGAATTCAGTCGTGTTCCTTCTGTTTCTATTTTGTGGAATAATTTGAAGAGTATTGGTATTAGGTCTTCTTTGAAAGTTTGATAGAACTCTGCACTAAACCCATCTGGTCTTCAGATTTTTTTGGTTGGGAGACTATTAATGACTCCTTCTATTTCTCTAGAGGTTATGAGACTCTTTATTGGTTCTTTGACTCTGATTTAACTTTGCTACCTGGTATCTTTCTAGAACATGTTCTATGTCATTCAGATTTTCAAGTTTTGTTTGAGTATAAGCTTTTGTAGTAGGATCTGATGATTTTTTTGATTTCCTAAAAATCAGTTGTTATATCTCCCTTTCATTTCTGATTTTGTTGATTTGGATGCTGTCTCTGTGCCCTCTGGTTAGTTTGGCTAAGGATTTATCTATTTTGTTGATTTTCTCAAAGAACCAACTCCAGGTTTCGTTGATTCTTTGTATAGTTCTTTTTGTTTCTACTTGGTTGATTTCAGCCCTGAGTTGGATTATTTCCTGCATTCTACTCCTCTTGGGTGCATTTGCTTTTTTTTTTGTTCTAGAGCTTTCAGTTGTGCTGTCAAGCTGCTAGTGTATGCTCTCTCCAGTTTCTTTTTTGAGACACTCAGAGCTATTAGTTTTCTTCTTAGCACAGCTTTCATTGTGTAAGTTTGGGTATATTTTGGCTTCATTTTCATTAAGCTCTAAAAAGTTTTTAATTTCTCTCTCTCTCTCTCTCTCTCTCTCTCTCTCTCTCTCTCTCTCTCTCTTCCTTCCTCTCTTTCTTTCTTCCTTGACCAAATTATCATTTTCAGCTGCCCCATGTATGTGGACTTTCTATTGTTTATGTTGTTATTGAAGACCAGCCTTTGTCTGTGGTGATCTGATAGGATGCATGGGATAATTTCAATCTTCTTGTATCTGTTGAGGCTTGTTTTGTGACTGTTTATAAGGTCAATTTTGGAGAAGGCATCATGAGGTGCTGAGAAGAAATTATATTCTTTTGTTTTAGGATAAAGTGTTTTATAGATATCTGTTAAATCCAATTGGTTCATAATTTCTGTTAGTTTCAATTTGTCTCTATTTAGTTTCTGTTTCCAGGATCTGTCCATTGATGAGAGTGGAGTGTTGAAGTTTTCCACTATTATTGTGTACGGTGCAATGTGTGCTTTGAGCTTTAGCATAGTTTCTTTTATGAATGTAGGTACCTTTGCATTTTGAGTATAGATGTTCATAATTGAAAGTTCTTCTAGGTAGATTTTACATTTGATGAGTATGAAGTGTCCCTTCTTATCTTTTTTTGATAACTTTAGGTTGAAAGTCAATTTTATTCGATATTAGAATGGCTACTCCAGGTTGTTTGTTCAGACTATTTGCTTGGAAATTTGTTTCCCAGCCTTTTACTCTGAGATAGTGTCTGTCTTTGTCCCTGAGGTGGGTTTCCTGTATGTAGCAAAATATTGAGTCTTGTTTACATAATCATTCTGTTAGAATATGTCTTTTTATTGGGGGAATTGAGTCCACTCATATTAAGAAAAATTAAGGAAAATGATTTTGCTTCCTGTTATTTTTGTTATTAGAGGTCAAAATATGTTTATGCGGTATCTTCTTTTTGGTTTGTTAAAAGATTATTATTTCCTTGCTATTTTTAGGGTATAGTTTCCCTCCTTGTGTTGGAGTTTCCCCTTTATTATCCTTTGAAAGGCTGGATTTGTGGAAAGATATTGCGTAAATTTGGTTTTGTCATGGAGTACCTTGGTTTCTTCATCTATGGTGATTGAGGGTTTTATAGGCATTTGTGTCCTTTTAAGGTCTGTATAACGTCTGCCCAGTAACTTCTGGCTTTCATAGTCTCTGGCGAGAATTCGGGTGTAATTCTGATAGGTCTACCTTTATATGTTACTTGACCTTTTCCCCTTACTTCTTTTAATATTATTTCTTTGTTTTGTGCACTTGGTGTTTTGATTATTATGTGAAGGGAGGAATTTCTTTTCTGGTCCAACCTATTTAGAATTCTGTAGGCTTCTTGTATGTTCATGGGCATCTTTTTCTTTAGGTTAGGGAAGCTTTGTCTATAATTTTGTTGAAGATATTTACTGGCCTTTTAATTTGGGAATCTTCAGTCTCTTCTATACCTATTATCCTTAGGTTTGGTCTTTTCATTGTGTCCTGGATTTCCTGGATGTTTTGGGTTAGGAGCTTTTTGCATTTTGCATTTTCTTTGACTGTTGTGTCAATGTTTTCTATGGTAGCTTGTGTACCTGAGATTCTCTCTTCTATCTCTTGTATTCTGTTGGTGATGCTTGTATCTATGATTTCTGACTTCTTTCTTAGGTTTTCTATTTCCAGAGGTGCCTCCCTTTGTGATTTCCTCATTGTTTCTACTTCCATTTTTAGATGCAGGATGGTTTTGCTCAATTCTTTCGTCTATTTGGCATTGTTTTACTGTAATTCTTTTAAGTGGTTTTTGTGTTTCCTCTTTAAGGTCTTCTACCTGTTTCCTTGTTTTCTTTTGTATTTCTTTAAGGGAGTTACTTATGTCCTTCTTAAAGTCCTCTATCAGCATCATGAGATGTGATTTTAAATCCAAACTTTATTTTCTGCTGTATTGGGTAATTCAGAACTTGCTGTCGTGGAATAACTGGGTTCTGACGATGCCCTGTAACCTTGCTTTCTGTTGATAAGGTTCTTGTCCTTTGCCTTTTACCATCTGGTTATCTCTGGTATTAGTTGGTCTTGCTTTCTCTGGCTTGAGCTTGTCCCTCCTATGGGTCTGTAAGCCTATGTCAGTACTCCTGGGAGACCTGCTCCACCAGTAGGAACCATGCACAGAGGGCTGTGGAACAGCCCCAGCTCATGGGTGCAGAAGGAGTTAAGAAGGACCCGTCCCAGCTGTTCCACCCCAAATCAACTTTTTCTAACTTCTAATTTTTTTTTTCCCCTCAGGCACATGGAGTGTTTCTGGGAACCTCCTTGGGTTGCAGTGTGGACCCAGTATGACAATGTGTATTCATGGGCTCTGAGATTTGTGAAGATTCTGTGTCTGTGATTGTGATGATAACCTAGAATTTTATACTAAGGAACAATACAATCTCACAGATTATTTGCTGCTATGAAACAAGCAGAGAGACGGAGAAATATCAGCCTACAGTTATCAATATCAATGCCACATTTCTGTTCCTGTTCACTCTAAGACAGAGATATTTGCAATGTTTTTTGTATCTAGAGACTTGAGGCAGTCTCCAAAAACTACCTATAACAGGAAGCAAAACAAAGAGGAACTAAGAAACTGATAAGTCGGCTATCAAAGGGATAGCCTTCTTACAGATGGCTGTTGTTTCCCCACCAGAAGACATCTCCAGTCTGAATTTTCATTGTGGTCCTGTTACAAGAAACTTCATTCCCAGTAGTAACACTGGGATCATATTTGGCCAACACATTTGTCACTCACTATGTGTGGTAAATGTCTACTGTTTCTAATGACTTTGTCTTAAATACTTGATCAACCCCATCTGCAACAACCTGAAATGGACTGTGTCTCAGTTTATTTTTTAAACTCCCGCATTCAACCTGCATGTTTGTGCAGAATAGTGCAGAGGATCAGCGAGAGTGACTCCTTGATATCTTTGCTCCTGGAAGAAAACACCATCTGGTCTACGATAGCAGTGTGTGAACAAAAATACAGAGTATTGAAGATTCATCTTGGGTTTAGATGCTATGACATCCAAAGTATAATATCTGGTTTTCAGAAGTTTATTGTTGGGGATGGAGAGATGGTTTAGTGGTTAAGAGCACTAACTGCTTTTCCAGAGAACCTGGGTTCAATTCCCAGCTCCCACATGGCAGATCTCAGCTGTCTGCAGCACCAGCTCTAGGGGATCCTACACCCTCATACAGACATACAAGCATGCAAAACACCAATGCATGTGAAATAAAAGTAAATAAAATTTTTTAAAAGATCATTGTTATGAAGTATGGAAGCTCTGGCAGATAGCTTATTTACCATCGCCAACTGTATGCTTGCAGAACAATTTCTGATAAGATACTGGAAAAAGTATTGTTTTTGCCTTGCATCTAGCTTACTACCAGCCTTTGGTTCTATTGTCTTTGTATTCCCAAAGAGAATGGTCTTTTTCCACAGAATAGTTTTATATTAGAAGACAAAAGTGAGAAAAATTTCAATTAAACTGTACTAAGTATGAATTTAAGATGTAGAATTGGGGATTTAAAAAAAAAAGACTTTCTGGACTGCTTCAGATCAGATCCCATCCCCAGTGTAACCACATATGCTGCTCACATCGAGTTTTCTCTTTCAGCCTTCTGCAGTACAAGTCTAGCAGAACACATAGAAGGTGTTGACATTGCTCAATGCATGAAGTATAGCAGATGCTGGACTCTGAGCTTCGGGAATAGAGCATATTTCCTGTATCCCATGAACCAAGTAGAATCCAGTTTTGACACTGGATTCTGGAGATGTGCAATCACCTGAGGCTGACAGTGGATAGCAGAACTCAGCAAGCATTTAGGCCTGGGGCATGCTGAAAGCTATGCCTGAGATGACTGGACACCCAAACTTATAATAAGTGTGTACAAACCCACTATCCTTATTTTAAGTTTTCAGGTTAGTTATCTTATATTGAATAAGATGTATTCAAATAATTGATCTAAGACAGTTATGATTTGAATGTGAGTCTACTAAGAAAATCCAGCATGGGGGTGAATTTTTTTTTCCAGAGAGAAGGGCTGAAATCTGAAGCTCCCATGAAAGTACAAACATTGCCAACTGCCCTGCCAAGTCCCTTAATCTGGTTTCACCTTTCAAAATATTCTTGAATCTTCACAATCAAAATAACAATGTCCCTGAAAAGAGTCTTTAATCTTCCCTCTGAAATTTCACAAGCCAGCCTCCATCTTCTGCACTGTTCTCAACATTATCTTCCAAGCTCCTACACAACATCCCACAGAGCTCTTAACACTGAATGGATCTTCTAGCTCAAAGTTCCAAAGTCCTTCCACAGTCCTCCCCAAAACATGGTCAGGTTGTCACAGGAATACGCCACTATGCTGGTACCCATTTATCTTAGTCAGGGTTTTTATTCCTGCACAAACATCATGACCAAGAAGCAAGTTGGAGAGGAAAGGGTTTATTCCACTTACATTTTTCACATTGCTCTTAATCACCAAAGGATGTCAGGATTGGAACTCAAGCAGGTCAGGAAGCAGGAGCTGATGCAGAGGCCATGGAGGGATGTTTCTTAATGGCTTGCTTCCACTGGCTTGCTCAGCTTGGTTTCTTATAGAACCTAAGACTACCAGCTCAGGGATGGTACCACCCACAAGGGACTCTTCCCCCTTGATCACTAATTGAGAAAATGCCTTACAGCTGGATCTCATGGAGGCATTTCCTCAACTGAAGCTTCTTCCTCTGTGATAACTCCAGTTTGTGTCAAATGGACACAAAACTAGCCAGTATAAACATATTTAATAAGCGTGTTGTAGCTTCCTATTTTGAAAAACATGATTTAATAAAATAAAATCAATATACCAAATTATACTACAAAAATGATTAAAATTGGGAACTGACAATGATAATTGAGTTTACTCTTGAGTTTGCATAAAAGTTCTGTTGACAGGCTATGGAGATGTGGATGAAGGTTCAGACAAAACATACAGTTCCTAATGTACTATGAATTTAAGGCACAAAACATTCTTCTCTTTTTAAAAAGTCACTCATTTATGTTATTTTTGCTTAAATTACAAAGGTTACCTATACAAGACTTTATTGTATCAGTTCCTCTCATTAAAAGGAAACTTTTTATCACCTTTAGAATCCTTTGTATTTACTATTATGATAATATTTTAAATTGTAAATATTCTTCACAAAACCAGTCATGTCATTGTTCTAACATGATTCTTCTGTACTTTTCCTTTCTGGTACAAGTAGGCTTTTGTGGCATTAATTGCCTTGTTCAATATCTATAAAGTGTGATGGATACTGGACAGGTCATGGTGATGTCAGAAAAAAAAGAATTTATTGCAACAAGGCTGGTAGAGAGAAATTATTTGATAAGTAAATTATTATTATTATTATTATTATTATTTACTTAACATATTCCACCAATTGAATTTTCCCCAAATAACAAAGAAAGATCTATTTCTGAACTGTCAGATATCTAACTAGCATGGCATGTGGCCACAATCGCAGTTCCATAGTAGACACAGGGCAAGATATCCCATGTCAGTCGGGGGAGGGCTGTGCTAGAGCCAGCCCTATTGGTGACTACTTGTTTTTAACTCTGAGGTTATGACAGTACAGTGGGATCCTGGCCTTGATTGCTGGGGGAGAATTACATCTGGGGAATCAGAAGTAGCTTCAAAACAAGTCCTCCATTCCCCACTGGTGTGTGTTCTTAACCTTCAACTCCCTGCTGCTTTACAGACTGTATTGCGTGTTGGATTATGAGTACTAGCAGCATCCTGCTTCATTGTACATTCTTCTGTACGAAGGCTGCTCTGCTGAGCTATGACAGAACCTTGATCCACTTGACCTGGTCCAAGCACTGGTCTCCCTATGCTGTTCTTTTAGAAACTGTCATTTTCTGAAATACTTCAAGTGAGAAACTATTTTAGGTGATTTCTTTATTTTTTACAGGAGATTCTACATTTTTTTCCTATTTGGTTCATTCTATAAGTAGATGAAGTGAAGTGTTGGCAAGCACGTTGGGAAACAGATATCCCTTTCTTAGTCTAAATTGATATAATGTTTTGAGTCTGTTTCTTCTTTTTCATGGTTAAGAGTATGTTATGTTGTGAGCATTGATCCAGTTAGAATAATGAAATGTTGCTGGGTAAAAATATCTAAGGAAGTTTGTGTGTACATGAATATATATGTGTTGCTAGAACAGAATTCAGTCTTTAAGTTTTAGAAAGATGGATTTTAGCCTGGAGGGGAGAAAGATTCATTACTAAAAAAGAATATGAAAAACAAGCTGGGACTGTCTAAAAAGTTCAGGACTGTCAGAATAACTTTGTTCAATTATTTGATATTATACATGAAAAATGAAAAAGTGCACCATATAATTTTTGCTCTAGATAATCTACAAAAGACAGACTGCCTTGGGTTGCCAGGAACCAAGCATGGTAATTAAGCAACTGATTTAGAAAGCAGAGAAGGAATTCTTGTAACTATTCAACACAAAACAGATCTTACAACATAGAATTATTTCCATCTTGCCCTTTACATGACAACGTGCTTAGTCCAGAGCCCTGTCAACTCATATAGAATTTTCAACCAGTCACCATTTCCCTCCAAGGTGAATAGGTTTGTAATTTATACTTGGGCTTTATGAAAATTCTGTCATAAAATACATGGACATATGCTATCAAAATCAGGCAGTATATTTGTTTCTCTCAGAGTGACTTCAATGGAGTCGAGTAACATTGCTCCACCTACTGCATCCTTTAAGGTCTGTGAGTTTGTTTAGTTATGAATGCTTTTGTGTGTCTTTTGTTTTTAAAAAACCTGGCTAAAATTATGCATTGTATTTAAAAAATGGATTTGAAGTGTTTTCCTGGTGTCACTTTGGATTTATTTTTTTGTTGTTGTTGTTGAGCAGGAAGCTGCTGCTGTTGCAGGAACAGCAGGGTAACTCCAGAGGAGTGTAGATGCTAAGAAGTACAGCAGAACACTCATTTGTCTCAGGGTTTCCAGCTGTGGGAGAGAGCAAGAACTATTTAACAATAGGCAGGAATTTCCTCCTGATGTCTCTTTGGTCATGCTTCTGTCTGGGGTTTCAGTTATTTGGCTATAAATGATTTGGGTTAGTGACAGGGGAGCTAGAGGAGGGACTGTACCATGGACTATAGTGTCACCTCATAGGACTCTCTCCTGCATCTCTGCCTGCCATGTCTGTCATAAGGTGGGGCAATAGGGCCTTGGGGTGACTATTTTTGCCCAACCCATCCCTGTTAGCTTCTTGAAAGGGAGAACAGGCCACCAGCAGAGTGGCTCACATGTGAGGTATGAGGAGGTCATAGGTCCATTCCACTGTCCACTTCTTTGCTTCAGCAACACTTCAGTGTCAGCCTTTCTAGCCCCAATTTTATGCCATGGCTGAGACAAAGAAGGTGGCAGGTATAGCCAATTAAAATGGGTTGAAAGGGAAGGGGATGGTGGATCGAAGGCAGAATGATAGTGGATAGAAAAGAAAATCACAAATGGAGAACTTAAGCCATCATTTCAGGATCCGGAGAAGTGCTTTTAATCAGCTACAGCATTCTTAGGCATATACCCCAAAGACTGTATACCCTATCTCAGAGATACGTGCACACCCATAGTTATTGCTGCAGCACAATAGCTAGGAAACAGATTAAGTCTGGATGTCCATCCATAGAGGACTGGAAAATGAGAATGTGGTACTTATATATAGTTGAATTGTATTCAGCCTTGAAGAAAAAATTAAATTGTGAAATGGATAGAACTAGAAAATATATTAAGACATAACTCAGATTGAAAAAGATGACTAATATGTGTCTCTGTTATATGACGGTCCTAGTTTCATACATACATGGTGTGTGTATGTGTGTATTTTATATAAATGTATACATGAAAATGAGTGTTAACAGAGATCAGGAAACTATCAGGAGTCTTTTGAAAATGTGTTGATGATGTCACAGAGCAGTACTTTTCTCATATATGCCACTTCCTGTGTCTGTCCAATGCTGAGCCACATGCTCAGGCTGCCATGGGATTTAATCTTGAGGCCCTGACACCACAGCTTAGGTACAGCTCCCAGTGTGTCTATGGGATCAGGAACGCCACTGTTCATTGCACTCTGATGTAGTGAAGCCTTCTCCTCCTGATCTCAACCTGAGCTATCTATGCAAACATTTCTGGGCTCCTGGTTTCCAGCTAAGGTTGCCAACAAACCTTGGTGAAGAACCTTAAAAACCTTGGGCCATAAAAATCAAACAAGAGTTCTAGCTATATGGAATCAGCTACTGTATTTTCCTTCCAGAATACTTTGAATCCTTTACAATAAGCTCACCTACTCACCCCATACTCCATTATCAATTTTGCAAATCCAAAGGATTTAGATGAGATGGTCTCTGTGAGGTTAGAAAAATTCTCAGTAGTTTACTCAAGTCAGCATTGGCAAGAGGGGGCATTGAAAGTTAGGGAAGAGGTTCAATAAGATGGCTCAGTGGGAGACAGTGTTTGACACCAACCTTGATGATCTGAGTTCCATCCTCTGATCTACATGGCAGAGAGAAAGCACATACTTCTGCATGATGTCTTATGAAACATGAATGGTCTCATACATACAGATACACAAATAAATAACTAAATAGATAAAAATGTTAGTGAAGAAACAAAGAATATATACTCATACACATACACATATATAGTATTTAATATCTAATATGTAATATATTTTATATGTATACATACATATATACTCACTTAAACACAGGAGAAACTGGCAGTTTCCTTCACAAGAAATAAAATCAAATAAACAAAATTAATATATGACTTCTCTTTTTAAGTGATATCCACTGCTACTAAGATGAATGCCTAAATATAATAGTATAAATTAATAAGTTAATTAATAGATTATACTTACTCTTTCTTCATTAGGAGTTTTATTTTATGCCACTTTTTTCCTTTTCTGAGTCAGGGTGTAATGCTAGTCCAGGCTCGTCTAAAACTCTTTGTGTAACTGAGGATGCCCCTGAATCTGATCTTCTTATCTCTGTATCTTGAAGGCTGAGATTACAGGTATGTGTCACCATGCTTAGTTGGTGGGTCCTGAATCCACTTTCTCATGCTTTGTAGGCAAACAAACTATCAGCTGAGATACAGCCCAAGCTTTCATTAGAAACTTTACAAATATTCCTTTGCCAGGAGCTGTAGAGACCGCTTACTGGTTTTTCTTTCAGTATAAGTAGATATATTCAGACCTGTTTTCTGAGCCAATCCTCCATCGGTAATAAACAGTTTCGGATCCTAAGATTCTGAAGTTTTTTTTCTGTGTTTCCACATGACTCAGCAGTTGTCTACTCTACATTAACTGTTGAACCAAGGCAATCAATGAATGCAAATTTTTCTTTTAAAGGCTTGATAATGTAGCTCTGTAGTAGAGTGATTGTTGAACTCCTGCTAAGTCCTGTGTGAGCTCCAGTATGGACAAAATGGCTGACCGATTGACTGACTGATGGACTGAATGAATGAATAAATAAACAAATAAATACTGCTTGCATAGTCCAAGGTTTTAGTATAAAATCTCTCATCTGTAACCACACTACTTTGTGTACTTGAAAAATAATTTCACTCATATCTCTAAGTTTCAACATTAGCAAATTGTACATTGTGTGGCATGTGAATGTGAAAAATCTTCAGATATAGGTAAATGTTATCCACAGAAAAGTCTCTCTGTTATCTTCATGCATGCCTCCCTGACTTCTCCTTCCTGTGCATTCTGTTAATTTTTGTTTTAAAAAATGTCTTTGTGCACCTGGCAAAATGAAAAGCCAGCTTATACAATACTACTTCCTTGAAACTTTCTGACATCCTATTTGTTGGGCCTGGCTTCACCTATAAAGGTTATGATGGTGGCTACCTGTTGTAGTATACCAATATTAATTCTCATGTTTTCCTTTCCTTTCCTTTCCTTTCCTTTCCTTTCCTTTCCTTTCCTTTCCTTTCCTTTCCTTTCCTTTCCTTTCCTTTCCTTTCCTTTCCTTTCCTTTCCTTCCCTTCCCTTCCCTTCCCTTCCCTTCCCTTCCCTTCCCTTCCCTTCCCTTCCCTTCCCTTCCCTTCCCTTCCCTTCCCTTTTGTACCAGGAAGTGACCATGAGGCCCAAAGCTAACATCATGCTGCTTGAATGAAAAAACAAACAAACAAACAAACAAACAAACAAACAAACAAAACCTTACCCCTTATACCAGAACTACAAATCCTGCTTTTGGGTTTGAGGGAACAATGGAATTCAATGAAACAAGTAGTATTTTGGGTTTTATGTATATTCAAGGTAACAATCTCAATGAATATGACAGCATCTTTTGGTATACTATCCAATGGCACATGAGTTTGAACTGTCACAGAAACAGATGTCAAGGCAGGATTAGACATATAGGTAACTCATTAGAGGAAAGTCCATCTAGAAGTGATAGGGGGAAGAGCCAGTGCTGGTAAGGACAGTCCTGGAGTGGAAGGAAGGAAGGAAGGAAGGAAGGAAGGAAGGAAGGAAGGAAGGAAGGAAAGAAGGAAAGAAGGAAGGAAGGAAGGGAGGAAGGAAGGAAGGAAGGAAGGAAGGAAGGAAGGAAGGAAGGAAGGAAGGAAGGAAGGAAGGAAAGAAGGAAGACTGGGCAGGTAGAGTGTGAGTCTGCAGTGTCACCATGTCTATAGGCATGGCTTCCTTAGTGTCCCTGGGTTGGGTCTGTTGTAGGTCCAAGTGTGGATCCCAGGCAAGGAGTAGTACGTTTGGTGGTGGGTTCAGTGTACAGAAACTGGGGCAATTTTAGAACCTGTTCTCAATGCAAAATGCTAGCTGGAAACACTGGTCCAGCATACATGACAGTCAGGGGTTATTTCCTCAAATACACTCTTAGAGATGTCACTGATGTCAGAGTCCCAGAATGCTTTACATGGGACAAGACCATCCACATGGGCCCACTCTTCTCCTGGTGATATCCTGTCCTGGAATTCTCTCCTTTATATGGATGTCTGCTCTGGGCCCAGTCCATTTTGGAGGTGAGAGTTAGCTTGCAGTTTGGAAAGTTAAAGGAAATGGAGAGGTCTGGCCGTGAGCTAGCTGACGCCAGCCTAGGGCTGTTGAGTGTGGATGCTGCACTTGGCAGGTGTCTTCCCTTCCCATAGCCACTGCTCCACACCACCACCATCCTCCACATACTTCAGGAAATAGCAGAACTAGGAGGGTTCGAGGCCACAAAGGCTGTTGATGGAAAATGTGCTGTTCCTATCTCACTTATACAAATAGCTTCAAGACATTTCCCAAGTGCAAATCCCTCACACTTCCAAACTTTTATTTCACCCAGTAGGAAGAAAATGTACTTTAAAGGACCTAGGAACCAGAGTTTCTTGGCAGGAATTTTCAGCTCATTATGTGGTAATTAATACTAATCTGTATGTTAAGAAAACAAAAAAGCAACTCCTTTTCTTTGTTCCAACTTTTAGACTGCTGTTCTTCCAGACAGCCAAGAAAACTGAAACGGCACCTTTGTTTTGTTTTGTTTTTTAAAGAGTCTGTAAGGCAAATAAAAAATTTCACACCCCCACTAAACAGATCTACACATTCTTTTGTCTTGATAATAAAAGTTTATTATTAGTGGTAAAATGGCTAACATCACTAAAACACATAGCAACAACTAGAGACCCCACAGTCTGGGAAAAAACCAATACAAAAGTTTGTAAGTTTTAGAAAGCTCTTAAAACAAACTGGTTTTTAAAAAGCTTTATCTGGATTGGTTTATTTAACACTGTGACCTCACAATTGAGGTCACGTTTTGTGTTGTTTCTGACATCAGACTGCCAGGCTCATCGTGGAACTTAGGAGCAAGGCCTTTGTATCAGTTACGTCTCTCATTTCTGTGACCAAATACCTGGCAAGAAACAACTTAAAGAAGGGTGGGGATACTCTCCATTAGATTTATAATTTATTTAAGGTACTGTCCACCAGTGCATGATGGGCAGGCAGGGCAGCATGGACGTCATCATACTGCACCTGGAAACATGGAGAGGTGAGTGTTGGCGCTCTGGAGTAGTAAACTAAGCAGTGAGCAGTACAGCTTCACTGAGCTCTGTGTACCCTCTTTGGGAATCTTTGACACTGGGCTTGTTCCTGGGGGTCCCTGAATACAAATGTGCACTTGAGCAGATGGAAATTCCATTCATGGAGTCCAGGAAAACCGGAAGTCAAATGGATTTGGAGGAAGAGACGAGGTCAGTTGTGCACTCACTGCACTGGGGTGCTTGGTTTCATGGAATTGTTCAATACGTCTGCTGTATAATGCCAGGCATGCTGCTTCATTCCTGTAACCCCCACATAAGGGGGGTTAAGGTGAGAAGATCATGAGTTCAAGGTCAGTCAGGGGAAAGGGAGACACTGTCTCTAAAACGTCAAGGCTCTGTGTGTCAGGAGTAGAGACAGGAGAGATGGCTCAATAGTTAAGAGCACTTGCGTTCTTGTATAGGAACTGTGTTTGATCCCCAGCATCTGTGTGGTGGCTCACAACTGTCAATAACTCCAGTCCTCTTGATCTGGCTCCTTTTCTGATGCCCTTGGAATCCTGTGGAATCATGGTGCATATGCATATACTCAGGCACACACACACATATAGATACATACTGTTTAAAAAAGCAAGGCTGGGGCTGTATGACTATTTGTCATATGACTATTTGTGTGCGCGCGTGCGCACGCGCGCGCACACACACACACACACACACACACACAGGAAAACCCCCTACAGCCCCCCACAGAGGCATAGACCCTATTAAATATAATTAATACATAAAACAAAATAAATTAGAGGTACATGAAATCACGGTTATTTGGCAGAGATAAAGACAAGCAGATTGTGGCCGTCCATGCTGCTCATATCCTAGCCCAGGGCTTGGTTGTCTCAGTTCCTCTTAATAGCTATTTCCATGACCACAGCAGCCCTCATGGTTCCCTGACAGCTTCTGTTACTAAATTCACTATGGATTCTTCTTCCTATGCACCCACACAACCACTTTCAGAAACATGTTAGCTCTCGAAAGCCAGTTATGTCTCAAAGGGAGAAAGCTATGAGTTACAACGTAAGTTCTCTTCTTGTGAAGTTGCTTTATGTATAAAGAGCTAACTCTCACTACAGGGAACATTTATTATGTAAGGGCACATAGGACCAGTCTATATAGTGTTTTTACTATGGTTCTAGTCTGTAGATAATGAGGACAGGATTTTTTTTTCCCTCCAGATGTAAGCAGGGTGGCACTCTTAACTGAAGCTGGAAAGGAAGTGAATATGGAAGCTCGGTTGCTTTCCTTTGTGGGAGGAAGTGAGTGGGGACCAGTGAAAGATTTACTGGAAGTTAATTTGAGAGGAAGGAAATTCACAGGATGAGCTGGGTGAGGTACCCAATAAAATAAAAGGTTTATAATAAGAAGGTGTTGAAATGATGGATGTTGCCTATGGGTAAGGAGGGAAATAACTTATGTTTGAGGGGTGAGTTTTATTCTATTGGGCATTTGAACATTTCTGAGCCTAGCTGGTGAGTGCTCCTACTCTAAGAGTGCAGGCATTGCTCAGAAGTGATTTCTAGCATTGAAGGAATATCCATGTTCTTGCTGGCCTATACTTCCCTTGTTTCTCTCAGACTGAGTTTTGAATTTCTGAACACTCCAGAGGAAATGGGCAAGGGGGACTTTTTTCATCTCAGTATGTTATATGCAGGTTAAATATGTCTTTTTCAGGTATAAAGACCGCTGTTGTTGAATGTCTGTGACTAAGTTTAATATGGTAAACATTGTGCAGCTCATGACTATCCCTTTAACTATCTTTTCCCAATGGTGTTGGCAAGGAAAACAAACCATTTCCTAAAACTGAGCATCAGGCTTCTTTGAAATCATTTGGTCTAAGATATGAAAACTTTATACTTAAGCATATAAATCCATTCAAGTTGTGTCTTTCCTCAAAATAGTATTTATAGGCAAAAAGGAGCCCATTTGAACCATTAAAAGAGTTTAAATAGTTCCAAGACTGAGTGTTGTTGCTCATACCTTTAATCTAAGTACTCAGGAGATAGGAGCAGGTGAATCTCTGTGACTTTGAGGCCAGCCTGGTCTACACTCTGAGTTCTAGTCCAGCCAGGGCTACACAGTGAGTCCCAGAGCAGCCTGGTCTACACACTGAGTTCTAGTCCAGCCAGGGCTACACAGTGAGGACCTGCTTCAAAAGAGTTCCAGAAATCTGTGACTTTTCAGGCAAATACTGGAGCAAATTACAACTGCATTATCAATGACATAGTCAGTCTTCCCAGAATGTGAGTGTCCACCTCTGAAAATGACTTATTGGTTTGAATTTCACCATTACTAATTATTTTGTAATGGAGAAGATGAATTCCCAGTGGAGTTTACTAGCAGATATTAAGACAATTAAGGAATGGGGAAATTCTTCTCTGGTGAACTTGTTCTGCAAAGCCAGACCAACATAACCCAATCTATCTCCAGCTGTCTGCAGATTTCTAGAGACTATTCTTTCTTTGACGCTTATTGCTAATATGAAGTAGAATAGCATAGAACTGAATGGAAAAAGAAATATTTAAACAAAATTATGGTGTTCCTTCAAGATCGTATTCTTTAGTAGTGCAGTTGGCAAGGCTTTTCTGAGGGTGTATAGTTCAGTGGTAGGACTTCTATTCAGCCTTCCCAAGGTCCTGGGTTCTGTCCCTCATCACTGAGGTTTGGGGGCAGGGATAAAAAACCAAACCCAAAATTAGCCAGACCAAACAACTCCTAAAGTCTTTCTGAGTAAAAATTTTAAACTCAACCATAAACAGTTAGTTATTTGGTTCTAAACATTTTATACTATAGATAGCTTTTTTTCTGTTTTGATTTTCAAGACAGAGTTTCCCTGTGTAACACTAGCTGTTCTGGGACTCACTCTGTAGAACAGGCTTGTCTTGAATTCAGAGATCTTTCTGCCTCTGTCTCCCAAGAACTGGACATAAAGTCATGTTAATTCTTAAGGCTGAGAAATCCATTCAGACTCAGAAAGCAGAGGGCCTCTATACAAGGAGGGGTCCCCAGCGCCAGGCAGAGGGTTATTGGCTAGTTCTTAGGAATTCCTGTGACTCGATTTACTTGCCTCTTAAGTGGAGAAGCCCTTCTCTGGGGTTGGTAGAATTATATTATTGCTTTCTCTCCCTGGGAAACTGTAATTTTTTATCATAAAGTTCTTACCTGGTTTCTCAGGGAACGGGGAAAGTGACCCATCAAGAAACTTTAGTTTTCTCAAGTTATGGATGTGAATTTTACCCTATAATTCCAGATGCTTTTAGGGACACCATCTTATGGTTAGCCATGGCCTTCCAAGAAATCTTAAATGGGTCATTATTGGGATGCTGGATAAGACACATGAAGGGTTCACCAAGTATACAGGCTAGTGTTGTGTCAACTTGACACAGCTGGAGTTACCACAGAGAAAGGAGCTTCAGTTGAGGAAATGCCTCCATGAGATCCAGCTGTAAGGCATTTTCTCAATTAGTGATCAAGGGGGAAAGGCCCCTTGTGGGTAGGACCATCTCTGGACTGGTAGTCTTGGGTTCTATAAGAGAGCAGGCTGAGCAAGCCAGGGGAGGCAAGCCAGTAAAGAACATCCCTCCATGGCCTCTGCATCAGCTCCTGCTTCCTGACCTGCTTGAGTTCCAGTCCTGACTTCCTTTGGTGATGAACAGCAGTATGGAAGTGGAAGCCATACAAACACTTTCCTCCCCAACTTGCTTCTTGGTCATGATGTTTGTGCAGGAATAGAAACCCTGACTAAGACACCAAGTTTCCCTGATTCCTCAATACTCATGAAAGTTCCATATTTGCCTTTCCCATCGTGACTTTTAGCTTTTGGAATATTGCAGTGGTGTGGAGAACAAGGATGCTAAAGGCACATGGTTTGGTTTTGAATACCAGCTCAAATTATTGACAGCAGTTGTAATAGTTGAATGGAGGTCCTTTTACCTGTTCCCCTAATATGTCCATATTCTACCATTCTATCCTCTTGGATATCAAGTCAAATGCTTGCCAATGAGATCAGCCTCACTCCAATGAGAAGTGCCATTAGGAGAAGAGGCTAAGACTTTCTATTTAAAAATGAAGCACAAATTGGAGGGACGAAACTTTATGCCAAAGGGCAGAGGGGACTAACAAGGTTTTTTTTTTTTTTTTGTTTGTTTGTTTTTTTGTTTTTTGGCTCAGTGTGGCCAATCAGCACTAAAATTCTGTTCTTCTGGTCTCTTGATCTGTACTGACCTCTGTTCTAGGCCATGGCATTGTGCTTCAGCAGCCAAAGGAATCTATGATAGCTAGTCAAGGATCATTTGGTCAGTTCCCTGTGTTCTTGGAGTACAAAGAATAGTAGTGCTTATCTGGTAGGATGGTTGTAATATATACAAATCGATACATATCATAGAACATAGTGTAAGCCCAGTAAACACAAGGTATTCACTGTTCACAAACACTTGGTATGATTTTTGAACACTTGATTCTTTGCTTGTGCTAAAAAAGATCTGGGAAAGAGTGGTCTATAGATGCCATAGCTCTTACCTTGTACCCCACTCTCTTAATAAAATTCTACCTCTATCTAAGTAGGTCAAGAATGCATTAACCAGTTTTCTATTCCTGTGATAAAATACCTGATAATGACTAATTAAATTATTATTTTTTTTAATTAGGTATTTTCTCCATTTACATTTCCAATGCTATCCCAAAAGTCTCCCAGACCCTCCCCCCCCACTCCTACACACCCACTCCCACTTCTTGGCCCTGTACTGGGGCATATAAAGTTTGCATGACCAATGGGCCTCTCTTCCCAATAATGGCCGACTAGGCCATCTTCTGATACATATGGAGCTAGAGTCAAGAGTTCTGGGGCTACTGGTTAGTTCATATTGTTGTTCTACCTGTAGGGTTGCAGACCCCTTTAGCTCCTTGGGTAATTTCTCTAGCTCCTCCATTGGGAGCGCTGTGTTCCATCCTATAGATGACTCTGAGCACCCACTTCTGTATTTGCTAGGCCCCGGCAAACCTCACAGCTCTATCTGGGTCCTTTCAGCAAAATCTTGCTAGTGTATGCAATGGTGTCAGTGTTTATAGGCTGATTATGGGATGGATCCCCGGATATGGCAGTCTCTAGATGGTCCATCCTTTCATCTCAGCTCCAAACTATGTCTCTGTAACTCCTTCCATGGGTGTTTTGTTCCCAATTCTAAGAAGGGGCAAAGTGTCCACATTTTGGTCTTTGTTCTTCTTGAGTTTCATGTGTTTTGCAGATTGTATCTTGTATCTTGGGTATTCTAAGTTTCTGGGCTAATATCCACTTCTCAGTGAGTACATATCATGTGAGTTCTTTTGTGATTGGGTTACCTCACTCAGGATGATGCCCTCAAGGTCCATCCCTTTGCCTAGGAATTTCATAAATTCATTCTTTTTAATAGCTGAGTAGTACTCCATTGTGTAAATGTACCACATTTTCTGTATCCATTCATCTGTTGAGGGACATCTTGGCTCTTTCCAGCTTCTGGCTTTTATAAATGAGGCTGCTCTGAACATAGTGGAGCATGTGTTCTTATTATCAGTTGGAACTTCTTCTGGATATATGCGCAGGAAAGGTATTGCTGGATCCTCTGGTAGTACTATGTCCAATTTTCTGAGGAACCGCCAGACTGATTTCCAGAGTGGTTGTACAAGCTTGCAATCCCACCAACAATGGAGGAGCGTTCCTCTTTCTCCACATCCTCGCCAGCATCTGCTGTCACCTGAATTTTTCATCTTAGCCATTCTGACTGGTGTGAGGTGGAATCTCAGGGTTGTTTTGATTTGCATTTCCCTGATGATTAAGGATGCTGAACATTTTTTTTTTCAGGTGCTTCTCAGCCATTCGGTATTCCTCAGGTGAGAATTCTTTGTTTAGTTCTGAGCCCCGTTTTTGAATGGAGTTATTTGATTTTCTGGAGTCCATCTTCTTGAGTTCTTTATATATATATATTGGATATTAGTCCCATATCTGATTTAAGAAGGTAAAGATCCTTTCCCAATCTGTTGGTGGCTACCCCAGCTTGTTTCTTCAGACCATTTGATTGGAAAATTGTTTTCCAGCCTTTCATTCTGAGGTAGTGTCTGTCTTTTCTCCTGAGATGGGTTTCCTGTAAGCAGCAAAATGTTGGGTCCTGTTTGTGTAGCCAGTCTGTTAGTCTATGTCTTTTTATTGGGGAATTGAGTCCATTGATATTAAGAGATATTAAGGAAAAGTAATTGTTGTTTCCTATTATTTTTGTTGTTAGAGTTGGCATTCTGTTCTTTTGGCTGTCTTCTTTTAGGTTTGTTGAGGGATTACTTTCTTGCTTTTTCTAGGGCGTGGTTTCCATCCTTGTATTGTTTTTTTTTTTTTTTTTCTGTTATTATCCTTTGAAGTGCTGGATTCGTGGAAAGTTAATGTGTGAATTTGGTTTTGTCCTGGAATACTCTGGTTTCTCCATCTATGGTAATTGAAAGTTTGGCTGGGTATAGTAGCCTGGGCTGGCATTTGTGTTCTCTTAGTGTCTGTCTAACAGCTGTCCAGGCTCTTCTGGCTTTCATAGTCTCTGGTGAAAAGTCTGGTGTACTTCTGATAGGCCTGCCTTTATATGTTACTTGACCCTTTTCCCTTATTGCTTTTAATATTCTATCTTTATTTAGTGCATTTGTTGTTCTGATTATTATGTGTCGGGAGGAATTTCTTTTCTGGTCCTGTCTATTTGGAGTTTTGTAGGCTTCTTGTATGTTCATGGGCATCTCTTTCTTTAGGTTTGGGAAGTTTTCTTGTGTAATTTTGTTGAAGATATTTGCTGGCCCTTTAAGTTGAAAATTGTCATTCTCATCTACTATTATCTGCAGGTTTTGTCTTCGCATTGTGTCCTGAATTTCCTGGATGTTTTGAGCTAGGATCTTTTGCATTTTGTATTTTCTTTGATTGTTGTGCCCATGTTCTCTATGGAATCTTCTGCACCTGAGATTCTCTCTTCCATCTCTTGTATTCTGTTGCTGATGCTCTCATCTATATTTCCAGATTTCTTTCCTAGGGTTTATATCTCCAGCATTGCCTCACTTTGGGTTTTCTTTATTGTGTCTACTTCCCTTTTTAGGTCTAGTATGGTTTTGTTCATTTCCATCATTTGTTTGGATGTGTTTTCCTGTTTTTCTTTAATGACTTCTAACTCTATAGCAGTGTTCTCCTGTATTTCTTTAAGTGAGTTATTAAAGTCCTTCTTGATGTCCTTTCACAACATCATGAGATAAGCTTTTAACTCCTGTTCTAGCTTTTCGGGTGTGTTGGGGTACCCAGGACTGGATGAGGTGGGAGTGCTGCATTCTGATGATGGTGAGTGGTCTTGGTTTCTGTTAGTAATATTCTTACCCTTGCTTTTCACCATCTGGTAATCTCTGGAGTTAGTTGTTATAGTTGTCTCTGGTTAGAGATTGTTCCTCTTGTGATTCTGTTAGACGCTATCAGCAGACCTTGGAGACTAGCTCTCTCCTCTGAGTTTCAGTTGTCAGAGCACTCTCTGCAGGCAAGCTCTCCTCTTGCAGGGAAGGTACACAGATATCTGGTGTTTGGATCTGCCTCCTGGCAGAAGATGAGGGCCCGAAACAGGACCTGTCCCAGAAGCTGTGTCGCTTTGGCCTGTCACAGAAGCTGTTAGCTTCTGTATTCCACACTCTCACCTGCGCAGACTAGTCTCAGAGGGATCCAGGAACCCAGATGGCTCCACCAGGTGCTCTGGCAAAGCTCTCCTGGGCAGGGCGGACACCTCTCCTCTGGCAGGGAAGGTGCCTGGATGTCTGGAGCCCGAAACGGAGTCTGCCTTAGAAGCTGTCCTCTAGGGACCTTGGGGTTGTCTTCTGACTCTGTGCCCAGGTGACCTGGTGCTGGCACCGTCCAGAAGGGATTTGGACCCTGGTCAGGCCGGGTCTCCTGCTTCTCTAATGCTGTCTCAGGTCCCGTGCGATTGGATTGGAACAGAAGTTGTGTTCCACTCAGCAGTGGTCCTAAGATCATGTGGAGAGTCCTCCAGGAGACCTTGGGGGTGTCTGCTGACTCTGCACCCAAGGTGACCCAGTGCTGGCGCCGACCGGAAGAGCTAATTAAATTATTTTGGCATAGTGTTTTACCAATCCCAATGGCTATCATCTCATCTTTCTCAACTGTCCTGTGTCTTAGGATTCTTCTGTTCAGCCAGATCCCTTTACTGATTGCCTAATTTCTGTGCCTCATGTTCACACACATTCCTTATCACTAGAGGCTCTTTCCTTATTTGTCCTTGTAGACTCACTTCTAGAGCAGAGCAGAACTTTTGTGGAGCTGAGAGAAAATGCAGCCATGAGCTAACAGGGCAGGAGAGTAGGGCAGCAAAGGAGAAGTGGCAGCATGTGGGTTAAATTTAGAGGTGTAAGCAATATTAGAGGTGAATATTGCTGGAAGATTGTATATGAGAGAGGAAGGATGTAGAATAATTATAAGAAACTCCTCTGTGTAGGTTTGGATAACTGGGGAGAAAGTGATGATGTTTAATGGGATGGGAACGCTAAGATGGATAGAGTTCCATGTTTTCTTATTTATTTTTATTTATTTTTTATGTGTAGCAACGTTGAGAATCATAAGTTGGCTTTGGAAATCATTTTGAGAGGTATGCCATTGTAGACACAGGAGGTCATGCAGGCCCTGCAGCACACCTGCTTGGAACCTCGGTAAGGACTCCAAGGGAAACAGTAAATCTGGAGTTCACTGGCACATTCATGACATGAAGAGGTCTGGAGCTGTTGGCTTCCATTTCCGCTAATGACCCTTCCACTGGGAGAGTGGGTAGAGATGGAGAGGAGTTGCCTTCAGAGAAAGCCTCAGGGTAGCCCAAAGTGTTGGTGTTTGTTATCAGATGGTTCAATACATTTCTTATGCTCCACTGATTATTTTTTAAAAATATGAAGCTTCCCCAGTCTCAGAGTTTGGAATTCTATATTCCATACAGTTTAGTACTGGTGTATAGTCTTTTTTTTTTTTTTTTTTTTTTGGCCATTGTTATCTGAGAAGCTTTAGATTCTTAAGAGACCCACAATTTTCCTTTTAACTTCTGATGTGAGAAGTCTGTTGGTATGTCTTAATCTCTTAATTACTGTAGTTTTATTCTGGTTTCAACATGCTAGAAAACACTTAAATTTGATACCATTAAGGGAAATGTTTCATGTGTCTTTTTATGCCCCTCAGTTCTCAAGGCATTTATAAACACAGCAGTTAAGGTTTCTTATCCAGAGACTAGCATAGATTCTATTAAATGAGGTATAATTTGGCTTTCCAACAGACTGTCAAGCCCGGTCTGCAGTCAGCCCAGCCCAGCCCAGTATACTCAACCCTTCCAAGCATGTTGACATCTTGTTGGGATGTAGAAATAAATGGAATTTATATATAAAAAAGTGAAATCCCAGCACCATGGAGAGAGAGAGAGAGAGAGAGAGAGAGAGAGAGAGAGAGAGAGAGAGAGAGAGAGAGAGAGAGAGAGAATTTATAGGTGACTGTGAAATTTAATCATTTGTGCCTTTAAGGGAGCAGCTAAGTAGTGTTGGAGGCCATGATTATGCAGGAACTTGGGCTCAACCCTCAGGAATTCAGGAATTAAAAACAAATAAGACCCCAATGGCAGGATTCTATAAGGGCTTTTCTTCCTCACTGATATGGCCAAAATCCTGCTGAGACAAACTCGTGCGCCCGCGTGCACACACACACACACACACACCCACCCCTACATACCTCTGTATACCCGGTTTGCCTTTCCTCTCTCCATATGATAAACATATTTATCAACCATCCAGAGAAAAGAGCATAACTTAGTTGATATCCTTGTTCAAGTTCTCGTTTGGAATTTATCATATGCGATTGATGCCAGAAATATTTAGAGGAAGAAAGACCCAGATCTAACTGTCCTCACCCTCTGTGAACGCAAGAGAGGTAGCACTGTACTGTGCCTGCCTGCCAACAGTACAATTCTGCCTGGGGCTACGCTGGTGCCGTTGGCTCCCATTGTGAATCCTCTAATGCTTCAGAATGCTTCATTTTCCACTTTCCTCCTGATCGTCTTCCCACTGTGATTTCACAGAAAAACCCACACACTGCCAGAGGATCCTCTACAATTACAGGATTTATGGGGTGCTAACGCAGCCCCTGGGCCAGGCCATCAAAGGAAGGGGCTACTCAGCGATTCCAGAGTTTGTGCGTCTGCAAAAGGAAATGGTCTAGAAGGCAATTGTTTATTACCAAATTGAAAAAAGTTGAGCAGTTACTGGGAAGCTTACTGGATAGCATGAGGCATCCAGTTCTTTAAACCAGTGTGGAGTGTTTAAGATTTTCCTTCCACTGCATGGCTTTCTAAGACGTGCTGCTGCCCATGAAGTCACCGCCCCTAGTCTGCTGATGAAGAGTGACTCCCTTGTCCTGCCTCACATTTCCTACTTGGGAGAAGATGTGAATTAAACACAGATGTTTAGAAACATAAAAATCTCAGTTGCTGAAAGGACGTTGTCTGGGACAAAAGCCAGTGGAATCTCTAATTCTGCTTTGTATTTACATTGTTTACTGAGAGGCTTTTGAGGTAAGACTATAAAAATTTATTGAGGAACACTTCTGATATATGTTGAACAAAGATATATATTTTTTAAATAGCAGAATGGAAAAAATGTGGAAAATAGACTAAATCGAAAGCTGTCTAATTACACAAATCAGAATCCATGATCATAAGAAATTGTAGTGTTCTGCCAGGAATGAACACGCAGCGTAGCTCAGCTTGCCCGACACAGAAGGAGGTGAGGTAGACTTGCCACTTTTTCGTTCCTTCTGCTCCATCACAGCTGAGAAGAGTTGCATCATGTGAGCCAAGCATCCGAACGAGTAAGAGCATGATGCAGTCTTGTGTATACACTTCTTTCTAAGTGTTGAGATCAGTTGCATTTCCATAGGCTTGGCTATATGAAATCTTCAAGGTAATTGATACTGCAGGATTGGTGCAGGTCACAAGTTAATACTCTCCCAGGATGTGTCATCTTACTCCAGACCTGCTGTCTCTCCCCTTTTCTACTATTTTCTGTGCCATAAGGCATCCTGAAGATTTGGCATGGTCAAGTGTACCTAGCCCTCAATCGCCACTAAAGACCTGAGGGAGCACATTTGAGTTGAGTCTAAGGCAACAAAACACATCCATTAAACAATGGAATATCACTCATAGGGCAATATATTTAGAGAGATGATGAGCAATAATCCAGTTTTCACCCTGTCTTTTTTATATTTAAACCACACATCTTCATCAAACAAGAGATCTGAATAGAGTTTTTTAACCAACAATCTAGGTAAAAGATAGTTTAAAATCCTCACCTGTGAGGGCCTTCCAGTGTCTCCAAGGCACAGAATACTAAACTTTATGGTTTTATTTCCCATCCAAAGGAAATATGATGTCGAAGAGGCCTTCATCTACATCTCACTGTGACCTCCCACAGTTCTTCCCAGCCACTCTGATGGCTGCTGGTGGAAAGGGCTGGCTGGATCAGAAAGCAAAGCTACAGGTGCTAGCTTGTGCGCTCTCCCAGGGCCCCTAGCATCTGCCAAAGCCTGGAAGTCAGAAGGATGGGGATAGCTTTTCATGTAATTCCTATTATTTCAAAAAATGTTCTTGCTCCTGCCAGTTCCCAAGCTTTTTAGATAGTTGTTAGGAAAGTAGCTGAACATGTTCTTTTGTTCTCATTGAGTTCACACACACACACACACACACACACACACACACACACACACGTTCCAATTTAAAGTGGGTAGTGATTCCAAGAAGCTGAGAAAGTGTCTCAAGCATACTGTTACCACAGTGGCTTTCACTTACTAATGATAGGAGCTCCTGCTTTGCCCTTAGGCAGCACCAGACTGAGTAGGTAGGCGCTGCATACTTACTACAGAGGGGAAGGTGATATGCAGAGATGTTGCTTGCTAAGAGTCTATGTTCATAATCTCCTTTCAGGATCGTGTAGTCTCTAACATTCTATGGAAGAGCCTTCTGAAAGGCTGCATCTAATTCCCATCTAATCTTTTTCAAGATCTTCCATCTGTCCAGCCATCATACAAAATGCAATTAAAAATCTAATGTAAGAATGTCAATGTCTAGATAAATTAGGTAGACAAAATGTGATTCTCAAATTACAAGATCTCAATAGGTCATTGTTTGTTTAATTTCCCATATGATTCACTTGACTTCTGGCTCAGCTCATTTTACAGTAAGACTGTAAAAAAATCAATTGCCTCCCTATAGGGTGTGCTGCGATTAGCTGTGAACTCATAATTTTAACAACAGATTGGTATTAATTAATGCCTCTTGATGCCTTATATGGGACACATTTAGATGTCATTATGTGTTCTAAGGGGGCTTCCTTCTTTTCTTCATACACAATACTCCAGAATACCCTGTCAGGCACTCCTAACCCTACCCCAACCCTTGGAGTTTCCTGCTGAACATCTCTGCAGGCGTGACTCCAGCTTCCTTTGGGTCCCTTGGAGAATGAACAAGTCAGCCATTATCTCTGTAGCGCACACTCTAAGGATGGTGAAGAGTTTCAGATGAAAGAAGTCCAGCTGGTAGTTCTCTGCCAAGGAAAACAAATCCAATATCTCTCTTGTGGGTTTGTTTTGCCAAAGTTCCAAAAGGAAGACCGTTTTAATACAGCATCTTTTACATCAAGTTTTCAAACACCACTAGAATTAAGGTAATCATAAGGTTTCTATTTCTTTGGAAAGCACAATTTTTTTCAGGTGACATGTGAAGGGGCATCAGGAGACTTTCTGTAACCTGGTCAGTTTCACAGCACGCAGACAGGCACCAGTCCTCCTCCTCACATGCCTCTCCCTCCATCCCCTTTTAGCAAGCAGGGTGTTACACAAGAGTTCTGAAGTCAAATGTTCTCAGTAAGGTTTAGACAGGTTTTCGATTTACCATGGACAAAGATTCATTTACTTTGGGTATTTTGGTTTTTTAAATTGTAGTTCTTCAAACCAGTGAGATTTAAAAAACCCATATTCTCTGACACTTGAATTTTTTTTTTTTAGTAGATAGTTATCTGCATTAAATAGTTCAGTATAATCTTTCAGCCTAAATGCTTGCCAGGTTAGTGATAAAGGGAAATGACAGGCTTATATAACAAAAGTGAATGTACCAGTATCCTACATTCTATGCAACATGAAATTATTTCCTAAAAAAATTGAAAGATACGTTTTTAAAGATAAATAACTTTTTATTAATATTGAAGTATGGCCATAAGTGGGTCATTTCATAAAACTCAAAACTCCAATGACTTCTAAATGTCTGCATTTAACCATCAGGAATTGACAGGGTAGAACAGGGCCTGGAGCAATCACTTAGGAATGAAGGGCACTTGCGGAGCCAGCATGAAGACTGAAGCTTTTTATTTTTTAAAATTTTAAAATTGAAAATAAAGTCATTTGCATATAATATATTCTGATCACAGGTTCCCCTCCCTCATTCCTTCCCAGACCCTCACCACTTCCCTACCCTTCCAATTCTGTGCTTTCTTTTTCTCCCTCTTAAGAAAACAAACAGGAAAATAAAAAGATAAACAAGGATAAAATAAAATGAACAAAAACAAAAAAATAAGAGCGTGATAAAGAATACACACAACACATACATACACACAAACACATATATACATGCATACACTCACACATGCAGACATACACACACATATACATACACACACATGCACATATATACACACATACATACACACACATGCACATGCATATACACACACATACACACACACAGACTCACCTATGCACATAAATGCCCCCAGACACACAGACACATATACACACACATATACACTTATACATACACATACACAAATACACACACATGTACACACATACACACAGGCACACATATACACACATACACATATATACATGCACATACACACACTTACACATGCACACACATGCAGACATACATATATACACACTTACACATACACACAATGCAAACACACATATACACACATACACATGTGTATACACACATATACACATATACATGCACACATGCAGACACACATACATACATATACACAAATATGCATACACACACATGAAGACACACAATACACATACTTACACATGCACACACATTCAGACACACATATACACATTCAGACATACACATACACACATGCACATACATACACACACATGTATACCATAATAACACAAAATTGGAAATCATAATATACAAGCAAAAGGGCTAAAAAATGCCCAGAGGAAACAATGTGAGAAAATAATCTCTACAAATATCATTGAGTTTGCTTTGTGTTGACCGTCTATAGCTGGGCAAAGAGCCTTACTTAAGTGTGGCTTATTTGCATAGTGAGACTCCTTGGAGAAACTGATTTTCTTTTGCAGTAGTTGCTAACTGGAGACAGCTTCTGGCTTAGGGATGGGGCTTGTTTTTACTTACTCTGTTAATACTTAGAGCCTGTCTGGGTTGGGCCTGTGTAGGTTCTGTGCATGCTGCCACAGTCTCTGTGAATTCATGTGTGTGTGTTAGTCCTGTCATGTCTGGAAGATACTGTTTCTTTGGTATCATCCATCTCCTCTGGCTCTTACAATCTTTCTGCTTCTTCTGCATAGTTTCCTGAACACCAAGGGAAGGGATTTCATGAAGAAAGTGTTCCAAGGTCTCTTATACTCTGTACATTGGAAGACCAGAGTTTGAATCTCAGTACTTACATAATAAGCCAGTCATGGTCCTGAGGGAGATAGACATGAGTATGTCTGGGCTTGCTGGCTGCAATCCTGGCTGTAGGCTCAACAAGAGGCCATGCCTCAAAAGGAAAAGCTGAGGATAGATACAGGAGGACACCTGACACCCTCTTCTAGACTTCACATGGATGTGCACAACACACACACACACACACACACACACACACACACACACACACAAACACAAACACAGTATTCAAAACATTTTCATGAGCTAAAAGAAATAATTATAATATTAATAATAAAATAATTATGATTTAGGGGTGTGGGAAAGTGAAAAGTAATTTAGGTACTAAAAGTTTCCTCCCTCAAAAATTAAGTAAGTTGACACTTTGGAGACATAGAGGAAAGAATTGTGTATTAAATATGGGGTTTAGAGTTTCCATATCAAATCAAGCTTCAAAATTTGCAAAGAGAATAATAGTAACAAAGGTCAGGGTGAGCTGAGACAGTGAAAAACTGTCTATCATATCATATCATATCATATCATATCATATCTCATATCATACCAAGCAGGCTGTTTTAGTTTGCCTTCTCCTGTGAAAAATAGTCATATCCTATCCTATCATATATCCTATCCTATCCTATCCTATCCTATCCTATCCTATCCTATCCTATCCTATCCTATCCTATCCTATATCCTATCCTATATCCATCATATATCATATATCATATCATATAACATATCATATCATCAGGCTGTTCTAGTTTGCCTTCTCCTGTGAAAAACACTGTGACCCAAAGCAAAGTGAGGAGGAAAGGTTTGTTTACTAGCAGACTCTAGTTCATTAGGGAGGGAAGCCAAGGTAGTAAGTCAAGGTAGGAGTTTGAGCTGTGACTGCTTTTGAGTGGTCTGTGTTTCCAAGGTGAGAATTGCAAAGCAGTGGGCTGACCAGCCACATGGTGAGTCTGTGTCTCAGTAAGTGGCTGAGTGCATCTGTGCATTGCCCTGACCAAGAGCCTCTTCCTCGACCTTGCGTTCAGGGTGACTTCATGTAGTGCCTTGGACGCTAGCCTTCCTAGTAAGAGTATTTATGGCACCACTTTGCCATTTTAACTTGTTTCCCTGATGGCATATGCTGTGCAGTATCTTTTCATATGCTTTGTCATCCGTGTGCTTTCTTGAGTGTATGTTAAAGCCTCTGACCCAGTTTCTAGTTCGGCTGCTTGTTCTTTTACAGCTGATTTGCAGAAATCTTTGTGTGTTTTGTATAAGAGTACTTTATCAGATGTGCCCCCAGCCCTGAGCCTGCAGTTTGCATTCTCATTTTCTCAAAGTTGTCTTTCATGGAGCAATAGTTTTAAATTTTAATTAAATAAAAAAGATCCAGTTTAAAAAAATATTTATTTTTACTTTTGAGTATGCCTCTGGAAAAGCAGCAGTAAGTGCTTTTAACTGCTGTGCCACCTCTCCAGCCCCCATCAAGTTTTGCTTTCATAGACCATACCACTAATGTTTTACCTGAAAAACTCATCAGCAGGCCCTCAGCTTGGAGGTCTGCCTTGTCCTTGTCTGTCCTATCTTGTCCTGTCCTGTCCTGTCCTGTCCTGTGCTGTCCTGTCTTTTCTTCCTTTAGCTTCCCCTTTTCTCAACCTCTTCCCTTTGTCCTTCTGACCTCTATGTATACTTTCTCTGTGCCTATTGCCCTGACCCATTAATACATACCTTCCTTGTGCCCTCTGTACTGAACCCTGACTTACAATACTATGTATTAGTTTCTGTCAAATACTTTTCTCTGGACCTAGTCCCTAGATTACCAGACTTTGTATAAGAAACTCTCTTAGTATTACTGTTTATTTGTTAGCAAACATGCCCTTCGATGCTAATATTATGGTTGAATATATAATAATTTATATAAAAATCAAATCATGGCTCTTGACTTCTGTTTTTTACTTCGCCAGTTCACATATCTCAGAAAACAGCATGCTAGTCTCCTCTGTGCACAGTAGGCATCTTCTACTTGTCTCTTTCTTCAGTCCTTTCCTCAGTTTAAGGGGGCAGCACACCACCCTCTAGCATACTGCGTGGTTTGGATTTTCTGCCCCGTGTTCCTGGCTCCTTGTTTACTGAGTTGTTTATTGTCTCCTTTGCCTCCACCCCAATGGACTTCCTTGTTCACTGTAGCAGTTATCTATCCAGGGCTGTAGGATAGATAGGGAGTAGACCTTCAGAAACCATTTATTAGAATTCTAGGCAAAGCTAATAAGTAGTGGCACCTCTGAGAAATGTAAACCAATGATGTCCTTCCCAGAGTCAAGCCACCCAGTGTTGCATTTATAGTAAAACTCATACTTCTTACTGCATCCTACAGAATCCCACAGGAACTGACTTCCCACTAGCTATGGGCTGCCCCCATGGCCTGTCATTTCCCCTGGGCACTTCTCTCTAGGTCACTGACTTTTATTCACCAAACACTGACCTTCTTTCTGTCTGTTGATGCCAACACGGCCTCTCAGGTTTGTCACATCTCTGGGTTTTCCTTATCATTCAGTTATTTTCTCTTTGCATGAATTCTCACTCAGTTTAATGTGGTCACCCAGTCTAGCACATAACTGTGCTTGAATTCTCTGCCCAGTGTTCCTTGCTACTCAATGGCTTCTTCCTTGTTTACTGAGCTGTTTATTTCCTCCTTTGCCTCCCCAATGGGATGGGATGCTGTCTGACTTCTTTATTCATTGTAGCATAGTTGTCGATCACAGTGCCTGGCTCCATGGAGACACTCAGAAACTGTTAAAATCTTGGGCAAATTTTATATTTCTTTGTTGGGTCTCATTGTTTTGAGTGTCTTTTTGAAAGTTAGGATTTAAAAGTAATCAAAACCCAGTTTGTGCTCACAAAAGAGATCTAGAGCCTAGCATGAGAGAGAAATGAGCAAGCAATAGTGGCACAACGCAGAAGCTATAACAGAGACTTCAGGTGTTTGGGGAAAAGAATGGCAAAAGAATGGCTTGCCCTAGCTTGAGAGGAAGGATGGTCGTCTGAGATGATGCACTGCAGTGAGTACTATTGAAAATGCAAAAACTATCATAGTATAGTATAGGGAAAACTGCTTCAGAGAGGCACAAGAGAAGTTCTCTCTGATCTCAGTCTCTCAAGACTGCATCACATTAAACCAATCCAAACCAAAAATCAGAACAACCCTTAGCTCTTTTGAATTTGTGCCCCCCATCCTCCCCCCCCCCCCCACACTGCTTCCTGGGCAGAGCGTACTTGTTACATAATGAGCTAAAGCAATACTTCATCTTATTCGCTTATCAATTACTTTAGTCTCCTGCCTTTATTTGGTAAGGTACTTGTTGCCTTTATTCTTGCCTCATACATTACATTCTGAGCACAGTGTTCCCTCCCTCCACTCCTCATCTTTCCTTCAGGTCTACTATTCTGTTTCAAACAAAACATCAGGCTTCCCAGGGATATTAACAGAACATGGTCTAGCAAGATATGATAAGACTAGAAACAAACCCTCACATCAAGGCTGCACGAGGGGACACACTATGAGGTAAAGGGTCTCAAGAAGATGCAAGAGAGTCAGAGGCACCCCCACAAGTATAGTAAACTACATAACTATAAGGTACAATCTTTTTTTTTTTTTTTCAACTAAGGAAGTGGAAGGCTCATAGCTTTTGATTCCATGAGTTTGAGCGAACAGCTTTGAATAGTATTTATTCCATTATCAATCACATCCATTCAAAGGACTTTACTTCTTTCAGTTTATTTTGCCATAAAAACTTTTGGGTCATTAATTCTTTTCTTTTCCATAAGTGTCAAAGATTTACTGTTTGCTTGCATTATAACTAACAAAATTGAATATAGTAATCTAGTGTTTTGATCTCCTACAGTAGCATGACCAATTTTCCTCTGTATAGCATCAGGAGAGTCCTGCCGGGTCTTATGCTTACAATCATGTCGTTTATTTTCAATCCATTTCTTACTCGCTGCAACATAGTTATACATCACAGTGCGGGGCTCCACATCAAAGCTGTTTGGCTTTGTATAATACAGCTAAATATTTGCTCTTTTATTTCTATTGTTCATGTAAATATCCACTCATTGCAGTTTTAAAGTACCATGCTTTCTTAAGCCTTCACTGCCACACTGTCCATGCAACAGAGAATACGTTTTCCTAAATGCATTATTTTGCACCTTGCCATTCAGGAATTTCCTTAGATCATTTTTGTCTCTTTCAAGGTGTTTTAAGTTACTTTTCCCCCCAGATATAAGAAAACTGTGATTCTTAGTCTTGATTATACAGTAGAGTCACACAAGAATAACATATTCCTGCCTACTTTTAGACATGAGTAATTTAAATTAATTTCTGTGGGGTATGGTTTTCTGTTTTTAAACTCCCTAATCAATACTAATTGTGTATTTTGGCTTTAGAACAAGTGTTTTAAAAGTCTTGCTTCTGAATGGACAGACTATGAGCCACCAGCACCAGCCACTTGCAGCATCCAGTTTGCCCTGACCCAGTGAATCAGGGTACATTAACAAGACTACTTTCCTTAGAGATGTTCCATGTTCACTATAAGTTCATCATAGAATTTCCCACCTAAACTATTTGCTAAAATGACCAGAGATGAGGGCTCCATCCTCTGTCATTAGCAGTTCTGATGGCTCACGCTTCTCATCCCAGATCTGCTCATCATCTATCTGAGTTTTGACTTATGCAATGTGTTTTATTTCAAGGTCAACAAGAAGGATGTGGGAAATTATTAGCTCAAAAGTGGTCAAGATGTTCTTCAATAATTTTGTCCTCAGAAGGAGTAATTAATTACTTGAAACAAAACTCAATACCCCCATTTTTTTAAGCCCACATGCTCATCCCACACCAATCAGAAAATGTTCCACCATCAAAGTGCAATGAAACGACCTTCCCAAGTTCATCCAACTGTCCTCTTCAGGCTGCTTCTCTGACTTTAGAGGGAGCTTACCAAGATCTTATCAGAGTGGATGCCTTTCCTCCTTGACACGAGAATTTTCTGATTCTACCCAACTTCAGTGCTGTGTCTGAAAGTAATGGGACATTTATATATAAAGAGAAAGTATCTGAGACAATGGGTCAAGCACACAGACTCAAGCAAATGATGTTAAATATTCCAAGAAAAATGATCAATTATGGGGCAGTTAAATATACCTCAAGAAAACCTGCCTGCCTGCAAAGCCTTAGGGAAGAAATCAAAACTGTCTAAAACCCATAGTGAAAGTTAGCTGGGAAAAGCACCTGGCTCCAGCCATGCTATGACTAAGCTCATAAAAGCAGCGGGCAATTATGCAGCTCTTGCCCTGTAAAATTTGTCAGTGCACATGGAAAAACAGAAGGACTGCCAGGAGCCTGGCACAAATCAAACGACATCCAGACTGCTAAATAAGGGAGAGCTGAGCAAGAAAGATCTGCAGATCAGGCCCTGGAAGTCTCCCTCACTGCCCATCAATCCAGCCGCATGCCTCAAATGCTTCAATAAACTATTTTAAGCTCAAGACATCTCAGGAGGCACAAAACGTAGGGGACATTTACAGAAAGAAAACCACATTAGTTAAGTGTGGCAATTTGGTGGCTATGGGGTCATCACATGAAGCCCTCCAGTGACAGTACAATGTCACTACTGTTCCATACTTCGTCTCCCACAATTGACTGGCGCAGTTGTGGATTGAGATGAGTGCAGTGAGGTAATGATGACTTCTTGTGGCTTGTTCCTGTCAGCATTATGATGAAGCATCTGGCTTCTGTGTGATTTGAAATGGCTAGCTGTGGGGACAGAGAAGGTGATCAAAGAAGAACAACAAGAGGAACTTACAACTAGGACCCTGCAGAAAACTAACACATTCAATTGACTCATTAAATATTTTTTTGATAACTAGCATGTGAAGAGTACAAGCATAAGGAATGGTATTGCAGAGGATAGGGAGATGGCTCAGGTAGTCAAGCTGAGGACTTGTCAGGCAAGCATGAGGACCTGAGTTTGAATCCCCAGCACTCATTTTAGAAAGGGTAGACACAATAGTGTGCCCTTGTAATCCCAATGCTGGGAAGCCAGTCTAACTGAACCAGGGAGCTTCGGTTTCAATGAGACATCCTGTCTCACAAAAACAAAGTAGAAACTGTTAGCACTTGATGTGAATCTCTGGTCTCCAAATGAATGTGTATGTGCACGTATGTGTGCATACACACACACACACACACACACATGCACACACATTCACACACTTGTGCACATACAACAGTGCACATATACCCATGCACACAGATGACTACCCATACATATCACTGAACACATACTTGCCCTCACAAATGTACAAATATGAACACACGTGTATCTCTGTATACTCAGTTGTTAGTTGCTGAAGTTCAGTGAGCTAAATGCTATGATATTCTGGTTTTGTCATTACTATGACCCATTACCAGCCTCCTGTTTTGTAAACACTAAAGAAAAGGTCATACTGTCTGTCCTCTGTCCCTAGACTAAGAGTTGTATCAGATGCATCTCACTGCTGATTGGTTGTTATAAAGAGCTGATGACCAATAGCTAGGGCAGGAAGTGGAAGGTGAGACTTCTGGGCTGAGAAAGGGACTCCGGGAAGAAGAAAGAGGAAGGTTCTTTTTTTCCAGGAGACATGAGGGAAAAGAGAAGGAATTATGGGCCTGGAAGTAATAGCTAGACAGGTGGTGGAACAGAGCTAGGTGGTTGGGATAATTTAAATGGGCTAGTTGAGATTCTGCCCCACTAAAGCCTAAACTTTGAAGTATTAAAGGGTCTCAGTGTTTTTATTTTTGGCTGGCAGGTCACCAGGGTCCTACAACAGGAAGCAGTCAGGGTCTCAGTACTTACTCTAGGCTTACCACAACCTCATTTTTTATTAATAGACCCCACATCTTTAAGGTCCTCCTTCTCTTCTTCCTCCTCATAGCACCCTGACTGAAGATAATGCTTTAACTTACAGACCCTGTGGAGGCCTTTCACTTTCACACTACTCACATGTGGGCAGCATTATATCTGAAACAGACTTCCAAAGGAGGAAGAAAGCATTCATTTCCATTGTATTCATGAAGGTTCTGAACTTTGTCTTCTTCATTTGCTGTGTTGCCTGCAAGGTCCTTGTCTCCCCTATTTCATTGAGATAGCTCCTCTATTTCTACTTTCGGTGGAGTCCCGGAACCAAGATGGCTCTCGTCGATCCTGAGGCAAAGGCCTCCTGGGCCGGGCGGACACCTGTCCTCTGGCCGGGAAGGTGGCCGGATGTCTGGAACCCGAAAAGGGCGCTGCCTCAGAAGCTCTGTGGCTCCCGTCTGTCCCAGAAGCTGTTAGCTTCTGTAGTGCACACTCTCACCTGTGCAAACTACTTTCGTTGGAGTCCCGGAACCTGCTCCTCTATTTCTAGACTCATAGACTACAACTACAACTTGCAGTTTCCATGACCTCTGGACTCTATGTCTTAGTCAATGTCTTATTGCTGTGAAGAGCCTCGGTGATAAAAAGCAACTCTTATAAAGGAAAGCATCTAATTGAGGATTGCTTATAGTTTCAGAGGCTTAGTCCATTATCATCATGGCCTGAAGCATATTGACACATGAGCAGATGTGGTGCTAGAGAAGTAGCTGAGAGTTCTACACATGGATCTGCAGGCGGCAAGAGGAGAGAGGCATTAGGCTTGACTTGAGCATCTGAAATTCCAAAGCCTACCTCAGTGACAGTTCCAACAAGGCCACTTCTAATGCCTGTCAAGTAGCACTATTCCTGAATTCCCAAGTATTCAGATCCATGAGCCTATTCTTGTTCAAACTGCATTTCACTCCCTGGATCCCAGAGGCATTTAGCCACATCAGAATGCAAAACTGCACTCAGTCCAACTTCAAAAGTACCCATAGTCTATAACAGTTTCAACCCTGTTTAAAAATCCACAATTCGAAGTCTCTTTTGAGGCTCATGGAAATCTCTTAACTGAAATGTCCTGTAAAATAAAAATTAAAAAGCAGATCACATACTTCTACATAAAATGGCACAGACTATACAGTCCCATTCTAAAAGTGAGGAAAGGGAATATAGCCAGTAAATACTGGACCAAAGCAAGATGGAAAACCAGCTGAGCAAACTCTAAACTCTGCATCTCCATGTCTGATATCATGTGCTTTTCAGAACTCCAACCCCTTTCAACTTTGTTGACTGTAACACACTTCTCTCTCTGGGCTGATTCCACTCCCTGTTAGCAGCTATCTTTGGTAGGCATCCTATAACTCTGGTATCTTCAACATCTTGAATTCTCTAAGACAATCCAGCCTCCACCTTTACAAATTCATACAATGGCCTCTCTGGGCCTCAATGCAGGGCTATTCCTATCACACACTGAAGGCCTCAGCTGCTTTTGTTAGTTACAGAGAGACATTCTATAACCCATTTCTTCTGTATTTACTCTAAAACCAGAATCATGTGGCTGAAGCTGTCAAGTTCTTCAGCTTGCAAGGGCTGGAACATGGCTCCCTCGTTCAAACACATTTACACCAGCTTTCTGTTTTCAATTCATCCTTTATTAGCTAAGCTGTCCTGGAATGTTCTCTGTATCTGAAGCTGGTCTTGAACTCAAAGATCTACTTGTCTGTACTTCCTGAGTGCTAGGCTTAAAGCTGTGAGTGACAATGCCTAGTCATAGGCTTTCTAAATTCCATTTTGCAAGTGTGCAGCTTAGCTGGGTAGAGTCTAGCCCTGAGGTTACTGCTCCCTTTATTCCATTTATGATCAGGTTAAAAAAAAAAAAACAACAACAACAAAACAAAACACCCCAAACCCTGTTTATCTCCTTGAGCACTAGACTTAGTTCTACTATACTTCCGGTGCCTCTTTTCTCAAAATATGCATTTTGTATTTTTTCTTGTTCATCTTGCTCCATAGATCTTAATATGATTGGTCACTAATAACCAGATGACAGTTAATACTAGGCTCTTTCGAAATCTTTGCCAATGTTAAGCCAAAACTGTTCAATTTAGTCTCAGGCATATTGTTTTGGACAAGGGACAAAGCAGCCACATTCTTCACTAAAACATCACAAGAACATTTCCTGGCCACATACTGATATTATTGTCCTTGGAAGCTTCTTGAGCTGGGCACCCACAATTCAAATCACCCTCAGCTCACTGTTTTCTATGCTTCCTCTAGTATGGCCTATCAATCTCCCAATTAAAACATTCAACTGTTTTCCTAATTCGAAGTCCCATAGTTCATATTCTGCCAATAGGCAGCATGGTCAGGCTTATCATAGTAATGCCTCGCTGCTTATACTACCTCTGTCCTAGTCAATGTTCTATGGCTGGGAATAGACACCATGACTATAGCAACTGTTATAAAGAAACACATTTAACTGGACCTTGCTTATAGTTTCAGAGGTTTTAGTTCATTGCCATCATGGAGGGAAACATGCAGTATGCAGGCAGACATGGTGGTGAAGTACCTTGGGAGCTCTACATCTGGATTCATAGGTAGCAGGAAGAGAGAGAAACTGTTGGTTGAGCATTTGAAGCTAAAAGGCCACCCCTAGTGACACATTTCCTCCAACAAGGCCATGCCTTCCAATTTTTGTACCACTACCTAATGACCAAGAATTAACATGTATGAGGCTGTGAGGAGCATTATTTTTCAATCCACCACACTCTATGTCCTCAATCACCTTCTGAAAACTGATAACACTTGTTTCTCTCCTTACCATTTGACACTATATATTTTCATAATTTATGTTTGATAAGTGTAAGACCATGGACTCCCAAGGGACAATAAACTTTTAGTAACTTTTAAAATTTGTTCTACTCTAGCAGAGCCTGCAGTATTATCTCACAGTATAAATGTGGGTATTTGTTTAGCGAATAAATGTGATGAAAATAAAGTAAAATGTAAGCCGGGTGTGGTGGCGCACACCTTTAATTCCAGCACTCAGGAGGCAGAGGCAGGCAGATTTCTGAGTTCTAGGCCAGCCTGGTCTATGAGTTTCAGGACAGCCAGGGCTATACAGAGAAACCCTGTCTCGAAAAACAAACAAACAGTAAAATATAAAAGAGCTCATAAAAATGAAGCTGAATAATTTAATTAATCAATTGGTCTTCAAAACATGTAAATGTGACTCTTCAGAGAATTGCCATTATGTCTGTGATGAAATAGCCAACCCAAACTCCTGACTCAGACGCCAGTGGCAACTTATAAAAAGAAAGCATTTATTGGGGCTTTGTTATAGTTTCAGAAGGTTAGTTTATGACCATCGTGGTGGGGAGTATGAAAGCAGGTAGCAGTCATGGCATTAGAGCAGTAGCTGAGAGCTTACATGCCTTCTTTTTATAAGTGTTGCTTGCCATTATCATAGTATCTCTTCACAGCAATAGAGCATTGACAAAGACACTTGCTTTTCTTTGTTTTGTATGGAGCTGGACATTTATTTTATATCAGTGTTAATTGATTTGCTTTTGGGTTTTTCTTTTCATTATGGATTCCTTTGTCTATATTCTGGCAGAGCTTGGTAAGAGAATTCATGAAAACTTTAGTGGTTCCATTGAAAATGCAATGGCGACCGTCATAACATCTTCCCTTGTGACCTAAAGGGTCACTTCTCATGAGTCATTGTACAGTTACCATGGAGACTATGCAATTAAACAAACTCTTTTATGGTACAGTCTGTGAGATCTGAAGCATTCAATCATAACTTTTAAACTGTCACATAGGTTCCATGAATGGAAGTTAAATGACCTTTTATTTCTTTTGAGAAATTGCACAGTAAAGGTTATACAGAATTAGAATTATAAAAATTAGCAGCGTTTGTATTCTATTGGGACACATCTTTATAGAAAAGAGAATTTTCAGATGGCTTAATAGGTCTTCTGTCCCTCACAATCCTACATGATCATTTCTAGCAGGTAACAGACCATCTCTCTGAAGAGTCTCAGCCTGTCCTCCAGCAAGCACATCTGAATGTAAAGTTTTACTTGGTAAGCCCTTTGTTCCTGTGGCTGGCACAGCACATGACACAGCCAACTTGGAGTTTCCTCACATGTCTGAGTCTCTTTTAAATATATATTGTTTCCTCAGGCTTCTCCCTAAAGAATTTTAGTCAGGACTCCTGACTGGTTCATCCCCTTGCTGAAAACACAGTAAACTGTATTTAAGCCAATTAGAGGTCATCTCCATGTCTTTACCCTTGTTTCACCAATGGGATATGCTGTGCTGACTCACTCGCCATATTGTAGTACTGTCTGGTGCCATGCTACTTTTCTTGAATGTCTTATTGTATTATTAAAGTTGCTGGTAGATCCACTCTAAAATCTTTTTTTTACTATCCTACCACCCTACTGAAATAACATTCTACTGGAGGTAATTTTCCACCTATTCACAGACATTTGATAGTATCTAGAGACAGTTTTGGTTATCTAATTGATATCAGATATGGAGTGGTGGCATGTGCTTATAACCCCAGGTCTTAGGAGGCAAAGGTTGTAGATCATGAGTTCAAAGCAAGCCTGAGATACTTAGTGAGTGTAAGGTCAATCCAACTACATCTAAGAAAGTGGTGTGAATAGGTGATACTCATGACATCTGATGGGTGGATGCTAAGAACGTTTTGATCCTTCTATAATTCATTGAGCAGCAGCTCAAAAAAGAATTATGTGCCCCAAAAGTCAAGCTATCTAAAGTTGAAAAACCTAGAGTTCAAAATTTAGAGCCAACTGAACACCCACCTTCACAAATTCACTTCAGGGGGACTTTTGGGATAGCATTGGAAATGTAAATGAGGAAAATGCCTAAAGAACAAAAACAAAAACAACAAAACAAAACAAAACAAAACAAAACAAAACAAAAAAACCAAATTCACTTCAGACTTGTGTGGGCAGCTGTGCATGTGTGGAGTCCAGCAACATTGGGCATCTTTCTTAATCTCTCTTCCTCTGCCTCTTTTTAAAGACCTAGTCTCTCATTGAACCTCAAGCTCAGTACTAGCTACACTGGCTGACCAGAGAGCCACCAGGATCTGCTGCTGTTCTTAGTATTCCATTGCTGAGATTATATATGTACCTGCTGTCATGACTAGCTTTTAACCTGAGTGCTAGGGGTTCCAAGTTCTGGTTCCCAATGAATGGGAACCAGATTCCTTTGATAATCAGATTATTCAAACAATGCACCCCAAGAAATGGGTGTTTCTTTAGGAGTCACATTCTGGGGGAAGAAAAAGGCTGAATCTGGGTCCAGCCACATGGGGAATTTGTGCCTCGAAAGGCACTTACAACTCAGACCACTTTGCAATTGAGGCTGTGATGAGTAGGCAGGACCTTAGCTTCCTCAGCATTGCCTAGCTGTGATAACTCAGCCTAACCCTTCCTGCCTGCTGGTAGCCTGAAGCTGGGAATGAATATACTGAAATATGTGCTTAGTCAGTTCCAGTCTGCTTCTCACCTAGGGTGACACCAAGAAGAAAGCCTTGCAAACATGTGCTTGCTGGAAGAAATGGGTGATGGAGATATAATCCCAGCACAGGGGAATGGAGACAGGATGAGAGACAGTTTGACAACAAAAAGGTAGCTGGTTTCAGCATGTCTTTAATGAACTGAATTGTAACTTTGGTAGGGACTTGTACAAAATCAAAACAAAAATAAATAAAGAGCATTTGAAAGCAAATAATAACTCCAATTCTAACTCTTAGGAAATTTGGTTTCTACAATATTTCCTTGCCAGGGTGTTTTATGAGCATCTGCACCCAATAGGATGTAAAACACAAATGTTAGGCTCTGGTTTCCACATGCTGTTTTTTATTGTACTCTTTCTCTTCACTTTATAGCCTCATACTTGTAAATCATTGCATTTAAAAATTATAATCTTGATTAGCTGAATTATTATACTGTTTGGTTGCAGGTTCTTATCTTTTCTCTGGAGACTGGGACCATGTTCGGGCTTTTGATTCATTGTTATATAGAATGTAATTGACTAACATCAGATGGCTAAGTTGTTTTCCAGGTAAGTCGTGTGCTCAGCTGCTCACGTGAGCACAAACAAGAGTATGCTCTTCTCGTCAATTACTTTGTTGACTTGGAAAACCTGCATTCCTTAGTGCATCCAAAGTGTCATTTGGCTCCCCAGTGCCACACTCCTAAGATGACAGAGGCTTGTGCTGTCTGTCTATCCCTTTGTCCTATTCCCTCCCTCCTCACCTGAAAACCATGGGGTCGGACTTTGTCCTTGTCTTCTTTTCAGGATGATGGTTTGATGATGAGGGGAATCTGCAGACAGGACTGAGTTCTCCTGTAGCTGTTGACCCCCAGGAGGTTGAACCAGCTTTTCACATATGTAATCCAAGGGACCACAGTCTGGAACTGAGTGTTGCTTGATACAGTAACTGTATCAGTTAACCACACCAAGAAATTTAGTCACGTGGTGGTGGCGCACATCTTTAATCCCAGCACTCAGGAGGCAGAGGCATGTGATCTCTGAGTTCCCAATAGCCGGGTCTACAGAGTGAGCTACAGGACAGCCAAGGGTATACAGACTATACAGAGAAACCCTGTTTCAACCCAAAACCCTCAAAAAATAAAGATAAAAGAGAAAGAAATGCAGTATTATGGCAAATATTTCCTCTATTTCCCATTTAGTATTCTTTTCAGATTGAATTTTTGATATGTAAATACTGAAAATGGATAGACCATCAAATGTGTCATCCACCTCTCACTCCTTCAAACAAACCTCTCATTTTTATGCCTCCAAAGTTTTATTTCCATTTGGAAGAAAGCTCAATATTAATCTGCATTTTCTTTCAGCAGTTTTAAATTTTGTTTATTTGATTTTTTCTTTTTATGTTCTACAAAACAAATGTCTAAGCTAATTTAAAAAAATAATGAGTTTCCTCAGACAGTTACTAAACATTAATGTTCTGAGCTGGGGAGATCGTTCCATTGGTAAGATACTGGCCACACAAGCGTGCAGGCCTGAGTTTTTCCTTCAACATCCATATGAAAAGCCATGTGTTGTGATACAAGCTTGTAATCCCAGTGTGGGTGAGGCAGAGACAGGAGGACCTGTGGGCATGCTGGCTGGCCAACACATCAGTGACAGATCCTGTCTCAAACACAGGGTGATTGATGGCCAAAACGAATAATCTGAGGTTGGCCTCAAGATGCCCTATGTGCGTGTGCATAGGTCTGGAGGCTAGATATATCAGATCCCTGGAGGTGGAGTTATAGGCAGTTGTGAGCCTTGGGAGCCAGGGGATCCAATTGCTGGGAATGGAACTTAAGCCTCCTGCAAGAGCAGTATGTACTATCATCATTGAGCCATCTCTCCAGCCTTTATTTTGCTGCATTTGTATAATGCTACTATCCTATTCTTTGCTAATTTCCTTTAAAGACAAGGCATTGTATATATTTAATGTAAATGTATCAAATTCATACTACCACTAGAAGTGGTATAGTTTGTTTCTTTTTAAACAAAATCAAGTTAATCAGATTACTGTTTTCTGCCACTCGTGATTTGGCTGCTTGAATTTGAATTTCTATCATATGGAAAGTTTATTCTTGTTACATAAAAGTGCCACAGATTTTTTTCCATTCCCTATATCTTCCCATGGTAGCTATATGCCACTTCTGGCTAATAAAATTTTAATGTAGGAACACATAACAATATCACAGAACCCCCTGGCAATATATATGGAATGATAAACAGAACATTTGTGCAGGAAGGAATGAAGTGCATAGGATGGGAAAGTCTTGTGCAGAAAGCATCTCCTGGTGACCTAATGCATTACAAATACAAATCAGGCAGTATAGTGTGGCTCCCTACATAGGTCAAGAAGTTGTTTTAGGTAATCTGGGCTGATAAATGCATGAGGAGATAAGTCATTCTCATTTCTCCAGAGCCAGCCGTCTGCTGATGCGTGATGATCAAGTGTTTATGCTATGGATGTTGGCCCTAGTCTTCTTGATTACCAAGAGAGATTTTGTGGAGAATCCTTGAGATGAAGTTTTCCGTGAACACAAACTTACCTTTTATTTCCAGCTTAAGTATCACCCTGAAAAACTTGGTTTAACTCTATGTGTCAACCCAGGTTGCTGGATGGAGTTATCGTGAGCGTTTCTGGTTTAATTTAAGATTATGACACAGTTTTCAAAGAAGGCTTAGACTTTGAAATTTTATTAGTTCCCCAGGTGACTCCAATGTGCAGTCAAAGCTAGGATTCTCTGGACCCTCAGGAGCAGTGGATCTCAACCTTCCTAATGCTGTGACCCTTTAATACCATTCCTCGTGTTGTGGTGACCACTGCATAAAGTTATTTTGTTGATACTTCATAACTATACTTTGCCACGGTTATGAATTCTAATGTAAATATCTGACATGCAAGATATCTGAATGCAACCTCCAAAGAGGTTGCAATCCACAGGTTGAGGACCACTGTTCTAGACCTATTTTTTAAGCAACAAATGAGGAAGACAATATTGCTTTGGTTGTAGTGAAAATTCATGGACAAACAGGAAGTCATCTTCTATTGTATCTGAAGGCTTCCTAAGACATTCTGGGTGATTTTATCATAAGAAAAAGGGTGGGGCTTAGAATGCTGCCAAGTATAGATTCTGATAGTAAGAGCAGACACTACCTGTGCAGGAGTAAGATGTGTTCTGAAGAGGAAAAAGCGTGTGTGCTGTGTGTCTGCACATACTCACCTCCTGCTGTGTTCTGAGCCAGGTTTACTCATGCCTCGCCCTCCAAGCTTTCTAACTATGCAGCTGCAGTTAACTGTTTTGAGGAATTTTAATCCTTATTTATTCTTTTAGTAAAAGAAGGGAAGGAGAAAATACATTTAGTATCAATAGGTTTCAAACCCAGTGACACAGAGGTTCTCTTTGCTTGGACCCAAGACATTTATTTTAAATCTGAGTCTAGCTAATTAGGGTTCAAATAAAGTCTACAGTTCTTAAATTCTAAGAAGCTTGACAGATGTGAACTGTGATTGTTGGCTAGGAGAAGTATGAGAAAGATTTTGTGAGACCCACCACTGTTACAAAGTAGTAGGCAAATGTCACCTGCTTGCGTGGTCAATGCCCACCCCCCTGCCCCCCCTGCCCAGCCCCCCCCCCCCCCCCCGTGAAGTCCCGGGTTTGCCCTTTCTGCTAAAGTCTGCTTGGCCTCCCAATAGATCATTATCCTCACCATTGTGTTTATTTTAAGACCCCTTCTGCAATAATTCAAGTGCAGTGACTTTCTACACACACACACACACACACACACACACACACACACACACGATAGAAGACATATCACAGGCATCTTTTTCCATACGGTGCTAGCTAGCAGTTTGGATTTAGTAGCAGTTTTTATAACTTTCAGCTTACCACTGAAATGTCGGAACCCATGAGAATCAAACAACTTCTATTTTAAGTTTCAGATTCATTTGCTCTGATCTTTCAACCAGAAAAGCAGGCTCCAAGGCCCCTTTCTTCTGAATATGTTTAACTTTCAGCTCACCACTACCGTTTTGGTTTATTAAGGGCAAGAGTGTTCCAGTATCTCCTCTCTTTGTTCACTTACTGACATTTATTGAACATGTGCCATGAGAGAGAGGCTGTCCCCAGTGTTAACAAACTGACCTTTATAGCAGTGCAAACTGGAGTAAAAGAAACCACATTAAAAAAAAATTATATTTCTCCAAGACCAGGTCTTTAGCTGATGCAAAGACTCACCTCATTTTTAACCAGTTCAAGAAACTTGAGCACAAAGCAGTGCAGATTAACTTGCTCCAAGGAAATTAATAAACTTGCCTTGGTGCTGGCCTTTAAGTTGGAGCTGCATTTTATAATCCTCGGGTGGCTTCGAAATGCTTGAAAACTTCACTGGAAATTCTTAGCTTTCAATCCTTTTCACAAGTCATACTTGCTGCTTTCAGACATGGTGTGTCATTTCTGCACAGTCTCCCTGATCCACCAACAAGTTGAATATCTTACTGTTGGCTCTGCCTCATTTCAACAGAGAACTTATTCTTGTGGGAGTTGTTTCACAAGAATCGTTCAGAGTGAATGTTAACCTGTTTCATTATCTCTAGTCTGAATAAAGATTATTGCTAAGATGTTATTTCTATAGAAATTCAGTAAGAGGTGTACTTCAGTAAGAGGTGTATTTATACCTTCAAATGATCATTAAAGTATCACATGGATTTAGAAAATTACTGAATTTTTTAAGTCAATGTAATTTTAAAGTAATTTAGGGACCAAATAGTAAGGTTTTTAGAGAATATTTCATTATTGATTTGGCTGACTGGATGGACTCTGTTTTTGGTAAAGTAGACTTGCATGTAGACTGTTAGATGAGAGCTTTGCTGTGACCAGGGATGCTAGTCTCAGAGACAGTGAAGGGATCTACTGTTTTCACAGAAGGTCCATAAAGCTTACTGTCTTTAATTTTTGGTTATCTGCAGTAATTATGTTTCATAGTGTAGATTCATAAACCTAGAACTGGGCTAGGAAATAATCTATGAGATACTAGGATATGTCAAACTCTAACCAAAGGACTGCTGCCTGCAGATTGGAGGTTAATGTTTTTGTTTGTTTGTTTTGTTTTTTCAATTTTTATTACATATTTTCTTCATTTAGATTTCAAATGTTATCCCGAAAGTCCCCTATACCCTTCCGCTGCCCTGCTCTCCTACCCACCTACTCCCACTTCTTGGCCCTGGCATTCCCTTATACTGGGGCATATAAAGTTTGGAAGACCAAGGGGCCTCTCCTCCCAACGATGACTGACTAGGCCATCTTCTGCTACATAAGCAGCTAGAGACATGAGCTCCGGGGTACTGGTTAGTTCATATTGTTGTTCCACCTATAGGGTTGCAGATCCCTTCAGCTCCTTGGGTACTTTCTGTAGCTCCTCCCTTGGGGACCCTGTGTTCCATCCAATAGATGACTGTGAGCATCCAGTTATGTATTTGCCAGGTACTAGCATAGCCTTACACGAGATGGCAATATCAGGGTCCTTTCAGCAAAATCTTGCTGGCGTATGCAATAGTGTCTGATTATGGGATGGATTCCCAGGTGGGGTAGTCTCTGTATGGTCCATCCTTTCGTCTTACCTCCAAACTTTGTCTCTGTAACTCCTTCCATGGGTATTATGTTCCCTATGCTAAGGAGGAATGAAGTATCCATGAATTGGTCTTCCTTCTTCTTGATTTTCTTGTGCTTTGCAAATTGTATCTTGGGTATTTTAAGTTTCTGGGCTAATATCCACTTATCAGTGAGTGCATATCATGTGGATTTTTTTTTTTTTTTTGTGATTGGGTTACCTCACTCAGGATGATATCCTCCAGATCCATCCATTTACCTAAGAATTTCATAAATTCACTGTTTTTAATAGCTGAGTAGTACTCCATTGTGTAAATGTACCACATTTTCTGTATCCATTCCTCTATTGAGGAAGATCTGGGTTCTTTCCAGCTTCTGGCTATTATAAATAAGGCTGCTATGAACATGGTGGAGCATGTGTCCTTATTACCAGTGGGAACATCTTCTGGGTATATGCCCAGGAGAGGTATTGCTGGATCTTCTGGTAGTACTATGTCCAATTTTCTGAGGAACTGCACACTGATTTCCAGAGTGGTTGTAAAAGCTTCCAATCCCACCAGCAGTGGAGGAGTGTTCCTCTTTCTCCACATCCTCGCCAGCATCTGCTGTCACCTGAGTTTTTGATCTTAGCCATTCTGACTGGTGTGAGGTGGAATCTCAGAGTTGTTTTGATTTGCATTTCCCTGATGATTAAGGATGTTGAACATTTTTTCAGGTGCTTCACAAGCATTCAATATTCCTCAGTTGAGAATTCTTTGTTTAGCTCTGTGTCCCATTTTTAATGGGGTTATTTGAATTTCTGGAATCTAATTTCTTGAGCTCTTTGTATATATCTGCTTTGTATATATCTTTGTATATATATATATATATATATATATATATATTAGTCCCCCATCAGATTTAGGATTGGTAAAAATACTTTCCCAATCTGTTGGTGGCCTTTTTGTCTTATTGACAGTGTCTTTTGCCTTACAGAAGCTTTGCAATTTTATGAGGTCCTATTTGTCGATTCTTGATCTTACAGCACAAGTCATTGCTGTTCTGTTCAGGAATTTTTCCTTTGTGCCCATATCATCGAGGCTTTTCCTCTATAAATTTCAGTGTCTCTGGTTTTATGTGGAGGTCTTTGATCCACTTAGACTTGAGCTTTGTACAAGGAGATAAAAAATGGATCAATTTGCATTCTTATACATGATACTGCCAGTTGTGCCAGCACCATTTGTTGACAATTCTGTCTTTTTTTCTACTTGGTGGTTTTAGCTCCCTTGTCAAAGATAAAGTGACCATAGATATGTGTGTTCATTTTCGGGTCTTCAATTCTATTCCATTGATCTACCTATCTGTCACTGTACCAGTACCATGCAGTTTTTTTCACAATTGCTCTGTAGCAGCTTGAGGTCAGGCATGGTGATTCCACCAGAAGTGTTTTTTTTTATTGCTGAGAATAGTCTTTGCTATCCTAGGTTTTTTGTTATTCCAGATGAATTTGCAAATTTCCCTTTCTAACTCAGTGAAGAATTGAGTTGGGATTTTAATTGGGATTGCATTGAATCTGTAGATTGCTTTTGGTAGGATAGCCATTTTGACTATATTAATCCTGCCAATCCACGAGCACGGGAGATCTTTCCATCTTCTGATATCTTCTTCTATTTCTTTTTTCAGAGACTTGAAGTTCTTGTTATATAGATCATTCACGCCAAGGTATTTTATAATTTTTGTGACTATTGTGAAGGGTGTTGTTTTCTTAATTTCTTTCTCAGCCTGTTTGTCCTTTGTGTAGAAAAAGGCCACTGATTTGTTTGAGTTAATTTTATATCTAGCTAGTGCATTGAAGCTGTTTATCAGGTTTAGGAGTTCTCTGGTGGAATTTTTAGGGTCACTTATATATACTATCATATCATCTGCTTTACCAGGTTTAGGAGTTCTCTGGCAGAACATTTAGGGTCACTTATATATACTACCATATCATCTGCAAATAGTGATATTTTGACTTCTTTCTTTCCAATTTTTATCCCCTTGTTCTCCTTTTGTTGTCAAATTGCTCTGGCTAGGACTTCAAGTACTGTATTGAATAGGTAGGGAGAAAGTGGGCAGCCTTATCTAGTCCCTGATTTTAGTGGGATTGCTTCAAGTTTCTCTCCATTTAGTTTGATGTGGCTACTGGTTTGCTGTATATTGCTTTTATTATGTTTAGGTATGGGTCTTGAATTGCTGATCTTTCCCTGAATTTTTATCATGAATGGGTGTTGGATTTTGTCAAATGCTTTCTCAACATCTAAGGAGATGATCATGTAATTTTTGTCTTTTAGTTTGTTTACATAGTGGATTACATTGATGGATTTCCATATATTAAACCATCTCTGCATCCCTGGGATGAAGCCTGCTTGGTCATGATGGATGATCTTTTTGATGTATTCTTGGATTCGATTTGCAAGGATTTCATTGAGTATTTTTGCATTGATATTCATAAGGGAAATCGGTCTGAAGTTCTCTTTCCTTGTTGGATCTTTGTGTGGTTTAGGTATCAGAGTAATTGTGGCTTCATAGAATGAATTGAGTAGAGTAAGTACCTTCTGCTTCTATTTTGTGGAATAGTTTGAGAAGAACTGGAATTAGGTCTTCTTTGAAGGTCTGATAGAACTCTGCACTAAACCCATCTGGTCCTGGGCTTTTTTTGGTTGGGAGACTATTGATGACTGCTTGTATTTCTTTAGGGGAAATAAGACTGTTTAGATCATTAATCTGATCCTGATTTAACTTTGGTACCTGGTATTTGTCTAGGAATTTGTCCATTTCATTCAGGTTTTCCAGTTTTGTTGAGTATAGCCTTTTGTAGTAGGTTCTGCTGATGTTTTGGATTTGCTCAGGTTCTGTTATGTCTCCTTTTTCATTTTTGATTTTGTTAATTAGGATACTGTTCCTGTGCCCTCTAGTTAGTCTGGCTAAGGGTTTATCTATCTTGTTGATTTTCTTAAAGAACCAGCTCCTGGTTTGGTTGATTCTTTGAGTAGTTCTTTTTGTTTCCACTTGGTTGATTTGAGCCCTAAGTTTGATTATTTCCTGCTGTCTATTCCTCTTGGGTGAATTTGCTTCCTTTCATTCTAGAGCTTCTAAGTGTGCTGTCAAGCTGCTAGGGTATGCTCTCTCTAGTTTCTTTTTGGAGGCACTCAGAGCTATGAGTTTTCCTCTTAGGACTGCTTTCATTGTGTATATCAATATTTGCAGATGATATGATAGTATATATATAACTGACCCTATAAGTTTCTCCAGAGAACTCTTAAACCTGATAAACAATTTCAGTGCAGTAGCTGGATATAAAATTAACTCAAACAAATCAATGGCCTTTCTCTACACAAAGGATAAACAGGCTGAGAAAGAAATTAGGAAAACCACACTCTTTACAATAGTCACGAATAACATAAAATACTTTGTTGTAACTCTAAGTAAGGAAGTCAAAGATCTGTATGATAAGAACTTCAAGTCTTTGAAGAAAGAAATCGAAGAAGATTTCAGAAGATGGAATGATCTCCCATGCTCACAGATTGTCAGGGTTAATATCATAAAAATGGTCATCTTGCAGAAAGCAATCTACAGATTCAATGCAATCCCCATCAAAATTCCAACTCAATTCTTCACAGAGTTAGGAAGGGCAATTTGTAAATTCATCTGGAATAAAAAAAGAAAAAACCTAGGATAGCAAAATCTATTCTCAATAATAAAATAATCTTTGGTGGAATCACCATGCCTGACCTCAAGCTGTACTACAGAGCAATTGTGATAAAAATTGCATGGTACTGGTCCAGCGACAGACAGATCAGTGGAATAGAATTGAAGATCCAGAAATGAACCCACACACCTATGGACTATTGATCTTTGACAAAGGAGCTAAAACCATCCAGTGGAAAGAAGACAGCATTTTCAACAAGTGGTGCTGTTTCACCTGGCAGTTATCATGCAAATCTCAAGACTAAGTGGATCAAGGAACTCCACATCAAACCAGAGATACTGAAACTTATAGAGGAGTAAGTGGGGAAGAGCCTAGAAGATATGACCACAGGAAAAAAATTCCTGAACAGAACAGCAATGGCTTGTGCTCTAAGATCAAGAATTGACAATTGGTACCTCAGAAAACTGCAAAGCTTCTGTAAGGCGAAGGATACTGTCAATAAGACAGAAAGGCCACCAACAGATTGGGAAAGGATCTTTACCGATCCTAAATCTGATATGGGATTAATATACAATATATACAAAAAAAAAAAAACTCATGAAGCTGGACCTCAGAAAATCAAATAAGCCTATTTAAAAAGGGGGTACAGAGCTAAACAATTCTCAACTGAGAATACCGAATGGCTGGGAAGCACCTGAAAAAATGTTCAACATCTGTAGGAAAGGAAATGAAATCAAAACAACCCTGAGATTCCACCTCACACCAGTCAGAATGGCTAAGATAAAAAATTCAGGTGACAGCAGATGCTGGCAAGGATGTGGAGAAAGAGGAACAGTTCTCCATTGCTGGTTGGATTGCAAGCTTGATTGATTACAACCACTCTGGAAATCAGTTTGGTGGTTCCTCAGAAAATTGGACCTAGTACTACTAGAAGTTCTAGCAATATCTCTCCTGGGCATATATCCAGAAGATGTTCCAACCTGTAATAAGGACTCATGCTAAACTATGTTCATAGCAGCCTTATTTATGATAGCCAGAAGCTGGAAAGAACCCACATGTCCCACAACAGAGGAATGAATACAGAAAATGTGGTACAATTGCAGACTGGAGTACTACTCAGCAATTAAAAACAATGAATTTATGAAATTCTTAGGCTAATGGATGGAGCTGGAGGATATCATCCTGAGTGAGGTAACCCAATCACAAAAGAACTTACATGATATGCACTCTCTGGTAAGTGGATGTACTGGCTAAGTTTTGTGTCAACTTGACACAGCTGGAGTTATCACAGAGAAAGGAGCTTCAGTTGGGGAAGTACCTCCATGAGATCCAGCTGCGGGATATTTTCTCAATTAGTGATCAAGGGGGAAAGGCCCCTTGTGGGTGGGACCATCCCTGGGCTTGCAGTCTTGGGTTCTATAAGAGAGCAGACTGAGCAAGCCAGGGGAAGCAAGCCAGTAAAGAACATCCCTCCATGATCTCTGCATCAGCTCCTGCTTTCTGACCTGTTTGCGTTCCAGTCCTGACTTTCTTTGGTGATGAACATCAATGTGGAAGAGTAAGCTGAATAAACCCTTTCCTCCCCAATTTGCTTCTTGGTCATGATGTCTGTGTAGGAATAGAAACCCTGACTAAGTCAAATTGGTACCAGCATAGTGGCGTATTCCTGTGACAACCTGACCATGTTTTGGGGAGGACTGTGGAAGGACTTTGAAACTTTGGGCTTGAAGATCCATTCGGTGTTAAGAGCTCTGTGAGATGTTGTGTAGGAGCTTGGAAGATAATGTTGAGAACAGTGCAGAAGATGGAGGCCTGGCTTGTGAAATTTTAGAGGGAAAATTAAAGGCTCATTTCAGGGCCATTGTTACTTTGTGAAGATTCTGTGGTTCTGGTTAGCTGGGGCTGAAGAATCAGCTGTGATTACCAAGATACCAGAACTACTAAAGCAAAAACTTTGCATTACTGGGACTATTGATGCTGGTTAGCTGGAGCTAAGAAATTAGCGGTGATTAAGAAGAGACCAGCATCATTGAGGTCACATCTTCTGGGAAGTGTTTTCTGAAAGCACAAAGAGGCTGTGTTCCAGAGATAGCCAAGGTTGTACTCGTGCTTCAGTGGGACACGGTATTCTGTAAGGGTCACCCAGGTGGTACTGGTTTTGAAGGCATGAAGGGGTCACGCAGAGCAGCTGAGGCTTTGCACTGTGAGAGGCCATGGAAGGCCATTGGTGAAGGTGCAGCCTCAGTTGCAATTGATGGCCCAGAACTGAAGGGGTCATCCAGTGTTTTGGAGATGCCAGTACCATGAGATGACAACCAAGAGCAACAGCAGTGGATTACAGGCATCTGGAGCCTAGAGGACGACATGTTTGCTATAAAGGGCATGGCTGGAGAAGTGACCCAAGCCCTTGGAGGAGTCCAGAAGATCGTGAATTGGATCCCAGACATTGGACAGTTGGAGTTTAATTTTTGCTTTTGATTGTGACTGTGCCTTGATATTTTTCCCTCTTGAAGGAAGAAAACATTTTAGTGGGTCCCACAGTTAAGAGACTTTTAATTGTAAAAGACTTTGGATTTTAAAGGTTATTGGACATTTTAAAGGGATTGACTTTTAATATGTAAGACTGTGGGACTTTTCAAATTGTTTAGATCTTGGGGTTGAATAAGAAATTAAGGTTTGAGGCTTACTAGTGATGTGTTTGTGTGTCAAGTTGACAAGGGGTCAATTGTACTGGCTAGTTTTGCGTCAACTTGACACATCTGGGGTTATCACAGAGAAAGGAACTTCAGTTGGGGAAGTACCTCCATGAGATCCAGCTGCGGGATATTTTCTCAATTAGTGATCAAGGGGGAAAGGCCCCTTGTGGGTGGGACCATCCCTGGGCTTGCAGTCTTGGGTTCTATAAGAGAGCAGGTTGAGCAAGCCAGGGGAAGCAAGCCAGTAAAGAACATCCCTCCATGGTCTCTGCATCAGCTCCTGCTTTCTGACCTGCTTGAGTTTCAGTCCTGACTTTCTTTGGTGATGAACAGCAATGTGGAAGAGTAAGCTGAATAAACCCTTTCCTCCTCAACTGTTTTTTGGTCATGATGTTTGTGCAGGAATAGAAACCCTGACTAAGACTGGATATTAGCCCAGAAACTTAGAATACCCAAGATACAATTTGCAAAACACATGAAACTCAGGAAGAAGGAAGAACAAAGTGTGTATATTTCATCTTTTCTTAGAATGTGTAACAAAATACCCATGGAATGAGTTACAGAGACAAAGTTCAGAAGTGAGACTGAGGAAGGATCATCCTGAAATTGCCCCACCCGGTGATCCACCCGATTAACCACCACCAAACCCAGACACTATTGCATATACCAACAACTTTTTTCTGACAGGACCCTGATATAGCTGTCTCCTGTGAGGCTATGCCAATGCCTGATAAATACATAAGTGGATGCTCTCAGTCATCTTTTGGATGGAACACAGGATCCCCAATGTAGGAGCTAGAGAAAGTACTCAAGGTGCTAAAGGAGTCGTCAGCCCTATAGGAGGAACAGCAATACGAACTAACCAGTACCCTCCAGAGCTCTCTAGCTGCATATGAAGCCAAGGATGACCTAGTCAGCCATTAATGGGAGGAGAGGCCTTTGGTCTTCTGAAGGTTATATACCCCAATAAAGGGGAATGCCAGGGCCAGGAAGTGAGTGTGGGTGAGTTGGGGAGCAGGGGGAGTGGGGAGGGTATAGGAGATTTTCGGAGAGGAAACTAGGAAAGGGGATAGCATTTGAAATGTAAATGAAGAAAACATCTAGAAAAAAAAAAGAACAGAGTACTCATCAACAACTTCTTGTCTCATTCCAAAATAATAGTACCTTGGATATATTGGTTAAATTAAAGATTGAATTTAAAGAATCTGAATGTGGATCCTGGAATATTTGAAATTATTTAGGTGCCACATTTGTCTCTTTCCTAATATCTCCATTGGGTAATACCATTCCAACACAGATTTTGCTTTCCTTTAAAGGATTAAAACATTATAGAAATAAAAAATGGATTCCCAACAGGTGTAGTGACTGCCAGAGGTTGGTAGAATAGAGTTTGAGGCCAGTCTAGTCCACAGTAGAAGAGCCCAGCCTTAAGTGAACCAATCTACAAAATAAATGTAAAAAAATTGTCAGCCAAGCAAAAACAACAAAGAACTTGGAAATTTTCTTAATTGCAACAAATACCAAACAAATACTAATACTAAACAAACATTTGTGTTTGTGTATGTTGTGCATGTGTGTGTGTATGGGTTGTGCGTTGTATACACATATGTGTGCATGTATTTGTGTGTGTGTGTGTGTGTGTTTGTGTTTGTGTGTGTTATGCTGAATATATCATCTGGGCTATGTGATTTATGGCTGAGCTACATCCCTAGATCAAGACTAAAATGTCTTTCTGTTTGTTTATACAACTGATATTTATTGTGTATCTAGTGTATGCTTGGCATTAGGCATGTGTGATTGTGAACAAGACCCAGGCTTTGTCCTTCAGGGATTTTCTGTTGAGCACTGTGTTATAAATATCTATGAGGCGGGAGAGATAATGATAGTAAAATACTAAATCCAGGCAAGTGGCCAGGGGAGGTTCAGAGGAGACCATTTGCTTTCTTCCTGAGGGAAGCCACCCTATTTTAAGGAGCAGGATTTCTCTTTCCTGTCTGTTTCAGATTAGCTTAGATGGGGTTAGAGCATCCACACTCAGTAATCCCTGAAAGTTCACAGTGATAAATAAATGGGCTTCACTTACTCTCTTCCACAGTTTAAACCGTGACAGATTGTGAGTAAAAACAGCTGAAAAAATACTCCCTCTGAAATCCTTAATCTTTCCAGTTCAATTAATAATTAAACCACTCCCAAATAGAGAAGGTAAAGGCAGTTCTGACAGACTGGCTGAGAATGGTCTGTTCATCGTGACTGGTAGTGGCAGGGTGGCATATCAGAAGAGTGTGGCCTTGTGGATCACACTGGATTTGCATGTTCTGGTGTGAAGTCAGCGACTTCACTGGTCAAGGCCGGAGCATATAGCCTCTCTCCAGTTTATGAGGTGCAAGTGATATGGTGTATATAATGTGGAACACATTGTTGAATAAACAAGTCACATATTTGGAACCTGGAAAATGAAATTATTTGAAAGAAAATATATTTAGTAAGAGGCTGTTAGATACAATATAAAGAAGTACAGCCATGGTCAGAAAAGGGAGTGAAAATATAAAAAGAAGAATGTATCAATAATTCCTGTGTTGAGGGTCTGGGAGTGAACAGATTTTAATTAAAAACATCCATAAGAACAATGCTTTTAAACTTGCCCTCTCTTCTTTTACCCCTGGGGGGTTTGTGCTATTTCTGTCACGAGGACCTAGTTTTCTTTATAGAAAGTTTAGGGGCTGAGTTCAAGTTTTTTGCATTTAAAAACATTTATTTTTATCTTATTGCACAGGTATTTTGCCTATGTGAATGGACATAGGCAGTGGATTTCCTAGAAATGCAGTCACAGACACTTGTGAGCCTCAGTGTGGGTGCTGGGACTGAAATCAGGACCTTTGGAAGAACAAGTGCTCTTAACACCTGAGCCATCTCTCTTGATCATAGCCTCAGGGTAGAGAAGCAATCAATCTGTGTTGTGTTAAGTGTGTGTGTGTGTGTGTGTGTGTGTGTGTGTGTATGTATGTGTGTGTCTGTGTGTGTCTCTGTGTGTGTGTGTGTCTGTGTGTCTGTGTTGTGTTAAGTGTGTGTGTGTCTGTGTGTGTGTGTCTGTGTGTATGGAGGCCGGAGGTCAATTCCAGGTGTCATCCTCAATATTGCTCTACTTTATCAATTGACTGATTGATTGAGTGACTGATTTATAGACAGTTCTTTGCCCCAAGCCTGAGGCTCACATGCCTGGTTAGGCTGGCTGGCAGCAAGTCCAGGTATCTCTCCCCTCTGCTTGGGTTATAAACACTTTGCCTGACAGCTTACATGGATGTTGGGATCCACATTCAGGCCTGCTAAACACTTTACTGACTGAGGCCTTGCTTCGGTCTCAATCTTTTGAATAGAGATAGAATGAATTATATTATCTATTTATTACAAAAGTTGAATTTATGATATAGAGTTTGTTCTCATTTCCAAGTGACCAAGGTTATTAAAAAGTTATAATATTCTTTTACCTGCTTACATTTGAATGTTTGTAATATATGTGTAGTAATACCTTGATTTTCACTGTTGAGAATAGACATATATTTATTCTTACCTATTAGATCGATAATCTTTATCTTTATTGATAAGGAATCATATTTTGATTTTGTTGTATTTTTTAATGGCTCATTGTCCTCTGTTTTTGCTGTTTCATTTCATTTTAGAATCCCTTCCATGTTTTTTGTTTATGCCCTCTGAATGAAAAATTTTAAATCTTTCTCATTATTCAAGGTTATGATTTTATATATTTATTTATATGCTTCCCTCATTTCTATTTTGGTTGTATTTCTTAATTTTTAAGTTTCTTCATTATTATTCAGTTAAAATAATTTTGCTTTTCTAGTGTCAATTACTGATTGACACACCAGTCAAGCAGAAGCAAATTTTTTTTGTCTTTTTGATGAATTGATATTTTAAACTCTGGACTATCTCAGTATCTTTTTAACAATTCTTTCATTAAAATTGGCTTTGTCTAGTTCTGGTATCTTCACTTCAAAAACATGTATTTGCTTCTTTATTTTTGTGTGTGGATTGTATGTGTGTGTGTGTGTTCCTTCCACTTATGTGGATTCTGGGGACCAAGCTCGGGTGCCCAGGCTGGGGACTGGTGTCCTGTCCTGCTCTCTCACTTTTTTAGGATTAATTTTGGTAGATTGTATTTAATTTTTTTCTTTTAATTCCAATTCTGTCAGTACCAATATCAGAACTGTTATAAAAATATCATACATCTCTGTATCTTTTAAAAAATCAAATTATTCAACAACCATTAGTCCAGTTACATTTAATATTGTGATGTCTCTGAATTTAAGTCAACCACCTTACTGTTTTTTTCTTTGGCTCTGCTGTTGACAAATCCAAATTATTTACAGTCAGAAATATCTTTGTTCCTTTTTTTTTTTTTTTTTTTTTTGTGAAAGATACTTTTATTGGGCATAGAATTTTGGGTGAATGCATTTTGTTTGCATGTCAAATTTGTTTTCAGTGTCTTTTGTTTTCATTACCCCTCCAAGATTCTCCCCACCATTACTACTTTTGTTTCCCCAAGCGAGATGTGTGGGAAGGGACTTGGGTATTCTGGAAAGCGGCATTATATTGGAAAAGTAGATTATTCCTCTCTCCCACCGTTTTCAGACTCTGCCGTCTTGACTTTCAGCAGCCAGATTTTGAGATGAATACATTAGTATCTTTGTATTTATCCTTTAGGAGACATACTGAGGATGCTGCTCCTAAAAGCTGATAACCCTGCTCAGTTGGGGGAAATTTCCACATTTATGTCTTCAAATGGTGCCACATTTTCCTTTTTCTTTGGTGTGGTTCCTTATAAACATTAGGTCAGACGTCAGGTATCCACTGGGTTTGTTATTCCATACATTATACTTTTAAATGTTAAATTTCTTTTAAAGAAGTTTTCTTTTTCCCTACTAAAATTCTTCACTTAATCATTTCTTCTTCTAGGCTACTTTCACATTCATGGAAATAATTTTGAAGTCTTCTTTGCTAGTTTGAACATGTAGGCAAATGCTAAATATACTTTTGTTGGTTTTGGATCACATTTTCTTTCTCACTTTTTGTTATACACTAGACATCACATATAAAACCCAACTGGAGCTGAAATAGATATTCATTTATCTCAGAAACTCTTTGCTTTGTTCTTTCCTCTCTCTGTCTCTGTCTCTCTGTCTCTGTCTCTCTGTCTGTCTCTGTCTCTGTCTCTGTCTCTGTCTCTCTGTCTCTCTGTCTGTCTCTGTCTGTCTCTGTCTCTCTGTCTCTCTGTCTGTCTCTCTCTCTCTGTCTCTCTGTCTGTCTCTGTCTCTCTGTCTCTCTGTCTCTCTGTCTGTCTGTCTGTCTGTCTGTCTGTCTCTCTCCTCCCTCCACCCCTAAGATCTTTGATTTCAGGTCACTTCTACCTTTAAGTACTAATGTCTGGAAGCAGAAGCTTTTTCTTCTTCTTCAATATTTGACTCCTAGAACTGAAAGACCTTGTGTTCTTTTCTCTTAATTTACTGTCGCTTTCTTTCAACGATGCTGTTCTTCAGGAGTACTCCTGAGGTGAACATTTGTTCCTATCTTTAGCACTTGGAATCCTTCAGATTTCAATCTTACTTGCCAACACACGTGCAGAGATTGAGATTTTTAGTCAATTCTTCTTTTCACAGCCAAAGTTTCTTGCCTATCGTGCCTGTCTGGATTCCCTCAGGTTATGCTGAAGCGCTTAGAAATAAAAGCGAGCAATTGTTTCTCCTTGCATAGGGAGGACTCATTATTTTCTGAAATATTCATTTTGACTTACTTACATTCAAGCATTTTAATAGATAAAAAGAAAATATATTTTGTGTCATCTTATGATTTCTGTTATTAATGTGGGATTATAAATTTAAAGGGGGAGACATACATCTCAACAAAGGAAAGAATAAGAGAAATCTTAATTTTCTTGATGCAATGACAAGGATTTTGAAATCTAAGCTTAGATTTATTTTTATTAAAGTTAAAATTACATTTATTGTTCATGCATGTATGTGTGTGTATGAGTGTGCTTGTGTGTGTTCCTGCGTGTGTGTATGCACTTGTGCATGGGATCAAAAGACAACTTACAGGAGTTCCTTCTCTCCTTCCACCATGTAGATCTTAGGGATGAAACTCAGATGACAGGCAGGCATGAGGTGCCTTTGCCTGCTGCTTTAAATGCTATCCTTCTGTCCAGTCCCACTAGTAGCTTTTGTTTGTTTGAGACAAGGGCTCACTATGGACCCCTGGATGGGCTAGAACTAGTACCATGTAGAAAGGTTAGCCTTCAAGTCACATAGATTAGCTTACCTCTGCATTGCCATAGCTGGGATTAAAGATCTATGCCTTCACACCTAGCCAAGATCTTAGATTTCTTACCCATAGCAACCATATACAGTTTTCATGAAGGTTGCTCCATTTAGCCTGCCTGAAAACTACTAACAATAATCCTATAGAAAAATTTATTTACAAAACAGTAAAATTTTATTTGCTGAACAGAAATATTATTTATATATGACTAATATTGCCCAGGAATGACCATTTTTTATTATCTTTAATTTTTTTTTTTACAGTCCAGTCATTTTCCTCCTCCCTTTCTGCCTTCCCACTGTTTCTCATCTCATTCTTCTTTACCCCATCTTCAAGAGGATGTCCCCACTCCCCATCCCCTGCCAGGCCTTCCCACTCCCTGAGGCCTCAAATATCTCAAGGGTTAGGAAGCAGCTTCTCTCATTGAGGCCAGACAAGGCAGTCCTCTGTTGTGTATGTAATGAGGACCTAGAACCAGCTAATGCATGCTGCCTGGTTGGTGGCTCAGCATCTGAGAGATCTCCGGGAGCTGGGATTGTTGAGCCTGCTGGTCTTCCTATGGGGTCGCCCTTCTCAACTTCTTCTAGCCTTTCCCTAGTTCAAGCACAGGGGTCCCTGCCTTCGGACCATTGGTTGGGTCTAAATATTTGCTTCTGTCTCAGTCAGCTGCTTGTTGGGCCTCTCAGAGGGCAGCCATTCTAGGCTCTTGTCTATAAGTACATCATAATATCAATAATAGTGTCAGGCCTTGGGGCCTCCCCTTGAGCTGGATCCCAAGTTGGGCCAGTCACTGGACCTCCTTTCTCTCAGTCTCTGCTCCATTTTTGTCCCTGTAGTTCTTTTAGACAGGGACAATTCTAGGTCAGAGTTTTTGACTGCGGATTGGCAACCCCATCTTTCCACTTGATGCTCTGTCTTTCTACTGGAGGTGGACTCTACAAGTTCCCTCTCTCTACTGTTGGGCATTTCATCTAAGGTCCCTCCCTTTGTGTCCTGAGAGTCTTTCACCTCCCAGGTCTCTGTTACATTTTAGAGGATTCCCCTACCTCCCACCTCCCAAGACCATTTTTTCTAAATCTGAAGATTATTCATCCAATGGATCATAAACTGGTTGAAACTACGAATGGCCACACAGAGTCTAATTTATGAGTGGCAGTTGAGTTGAGTAGTGTAATCCACAAAAACAGTTATGAGAATACAGATTTACCACACATAAAGTGCCTAGGATAAGTGAGAAGCAAATAAGTGCCTTTCTAAAGTTAATGCAAACGTTTGACCACGATTGCAATAAAATGCCATTTAAAAATTGACCAGGGTCTGGGAGGACGTCTCAGCCACTAAAGTGCTTTAAGTGCATGTATGAGGGCCTGAACTTTCTGAATCCATGTAAAACAGCTAAGCATGATGGTGGTGCAAACAGCACCGTCAAGGTGCACGCAGAAGAATCCCTGGAAGCCCCTGGTCAGCCAGCCTGATACACGTGGAAGGCCCCAGACCAGGGAAAGACCCTGACTCAAAACAAAGTGGTTGACTCCTCAGGAGTGACACCTGGCATTGACCTCTAGCCTCACACACATATTCACATGTGTGTTTGTGCATGTATGTTTGTTTGGCATGCAATTTTACATGTATCTATGCATAACCACAATTTCCTTCAACAACTGAATTATTTTCACACCTGCAACTGTTATATGTATTTTATATATACATATAATTTAATACATATGCTTTATCCACACATTGTGTGTGTGTGTGTGTGTGTGTGTGTGTGTGAGAGAGAGAGAGAGAGAGAGAGAGAGAGAGAGAGAGAGAGAGAATGTTTAATTAGCTAAAGGCTGTGCTTTGTAATATAGTTGAAGCCCCGTTAGTTTTAGGCATTCTGAAATGGAGATATTTGGATGTGGATATTTTAGAAATATAGACAAGAGGTAAACTTTGTCTCATAAATGCTATCTAGATACTCACTATATATTGTATTTGAAAATAAGTATAAGACATAAATGCATTTGAAATTTTGGTCTATAATGTCATTAGAGATGCTTTAAAAACAAAATATTGAGATTTTAAAATATGCTCTGTTTTCCTTTCTTACCAAGGAAGTTAACACAGAAAAAAAAACAAAAACAAACAAAAAAACCAAATCAAAACAAACCAAAACAAACAAAACAAAAAACACCACCAACAAAGGAAGCTCCTGGCTTAATTATTTTTCTATTGCTGTGAAGAGTCACCATGACCAAAGCAACTTATAAAAGAAAGCATTTAATTGGAGGCTGGCTTACAGTGTCTGAGGGTTCGTCCATGATCATCATAGTGAAAAGCAGGCAGGATAGACAGGCAGGCAGGCAGGCAGGCAGGCAGGCAGGCAGGCAGGCAGGCAGTCAAGCAGGCAGGATAGTTAGGCAGGTAGGCAGGCAGGATAGTCAGGGAGACAGGCAGGCAGGATAGTCAGGCAGACAGGCAGGCAGGATAATCAGGCAGGTTAGTCAGGCAGGCAGGCAGGCAGGCAGGCAGGCAGGCAGGCAGGAAGTCAAGCAGGCAGGATAGTTAGGCAGGTAGGCAGGCAGGATAGTCAGGGAGGCAGGCAGGCAGGATAGTCAGGCAGACAGGCAGGCAGGATAATCAGGCAGGTTAGTCAGGCAGGTAGGCAGGCAGGTATATAGGCAGGTAGGCAGGCAGGTATACAGGCAGGTAGGCAGGCAGTTAGGCAGACAGACAGGATAATCAGGCAGGTTAGTCAGGCAAGCAGACAGGCAGGCAGGCATAGTGTTGAGACCTAACATAGTGTTGTGCCTCAAGTCACAGGCAGAGAGAAAAAAGGCTGGACCTGGAATGGGCTTTTTAAACCTCGAACTCTTCTCCCAGTGACTTCTTCCTGGGCAGGCCACTAACTAGGAGCTAAGCATTCAAATACATGAGCCTATGGGGTCAATGTCATTCGAATCACAAGAGGATATAACTCTCAGGAGAGTCTTGATCATCCATCATGTGTCTATAGTAAGTAGCTCAGCGGAGTCTAACTTAAACCAATGAAATGGAACCACCCTAACATGGTGTTTATTCTTTCCATCTTTTAGAGATGAAAAAGCAACAAGAATTTTGAAATATAATTAAATCCCATTTTCAAAGTTTAGTATATAACCTTATCTCGTGCAATTGGAATGAAAGTCTAGTATATTGCCTTTGAAATGTATTTGCCATTTTAGTGATCATCAGCTCAATAACTTCAAGTAGGTAAGGTTGAGAATGACCTCATATGACTTACCAGTTATCACTTTAGATCTAACATGTAGTTTGGCTTGTGTAGGCACTGAGTAAGTTTTAGTCTGAGGAAATAGACTATTATTATTTGTACTTTCAGTCATTTATACAGGAGTTATTTTCATTTCTTTAGACACTAAATTATATTACTAAGAGTTTTCAAAGTGTGATTCAGAATTGAAGCCATTTCCAAAAGTTTCTTGGTATCAGGGAAACAATTATAAATTAAAGAACAACAGTAGAAAAAATATTTCCTGGGAGTAACAGAACACAATGGAGTGACTTCTTAACTGTCAGTCATGACTCATTTGGATTAGGATTCTTCAAGCTGCATAATTTGGGTAAACACTACTCTGAACCATGTAATACTAATTCACTTGTTAGTCTGTGCCACTGTTGAAAGATGACTGGATGGATGGGTCTTAAATGATTGTGGCAATGGGAAGGAGTTAGAAACCTGGTTCATGGCTCCAAAGAGGGTGCCAGCACTTCAGTGCCTTCATTTTTTTTCTTTGATTCCTGTCTGCCACTAAATGGCCAGCTTTCTTTTCTATGTACTTTCACAGTGATGCCCGATCTTGCCACAGGCCAAAAGCAACATTCCAAATAACCATAGACTGAGACTTCTGAGACTGAGACTAAGGGCCAATGAGCTTGCCTTCTTCCTAAGTTACTTTTAGTCATTTTGTCACAGTGTTGAAAGCTGACTGTCACTCTGACTGTTTTGAATCAGGAGCTGTGTTTCTGTCACCCTATCTTTAGTAAGATTTTATTAAAAAAATATATTTAGTAATAAATGTTCATTGTCTCCTGAATCAGAAGAAGTGGAACTTGTGATATAAAATGAAAAGGGATTTTCAAAATGGAATTATATGGACAGTTGATTTTTGGTGGACACATATTTTGTGATGAGCTTTGGGATCTACTCTGCACATATTTTTCATGAAAACTACTCTATAGGTAGACATCTACCCATTTGATAGATAAAGAAAATAAGCCCTTATAGGGTTATGGACAATATAGCTAATGAACAATGTAAAAACATCAGGAGATAAAGCTAATCACTGATGGACGGACAACTACTTAAAAACAATTTGAAGTAGATTCGAGTAAAAATAAGTTAGCTTCTCTCCATAGACCACCACTGGCATCAATTTGCATATTCTAACCATGGAGTCAAAACCCCAGGCTCAGGGTAGGACAGTTAAGATAGCAATCATGCATAATTGTTCGAATGAGATGAGTCTTCCCTTCTTTGACTAGTGAAGATAAAATTAAACCTTTTTGGGGAATGCTTTCTAATATGCGTTAAGAGAAAATTTTTTGCCCTAACAGTTTTGCTTATGTATGCACATGTGTTTAAGTGCAGAGTTGGCAGACACGCCCAAGGTCCCTAGAGGACAGATTCCGAGACAAACCTCATTTTAGGCTCCAGACATCCGGGCACCTTCCCTACTAGAGGACAGGTGTCTGCCCTGCCAGGGAGGGCTTTACCGGAGCACCTGGGGGAGCCATGTTGGTTGCTGGATCCCTCCTAGACTAGTCTGTACAGGTGAGAGTGTGGACTACAGAAGCTAACAGCTTCTGGGACAGGCCAAAGCAACACAGCTTCTGGGACAGGTCCTGTTTCAGGCCTTCACCTTCTGCCAGGAGGCAGGTCCAAATGCCAGATATCTGTACACCTTCCCTGTAAGAGGAGAGCTTGCCTGCAGAGAGTGTTTTGACCACTGAAACTCAGAGGAGAGAGTTAGTCTCCCAGGTCTGCTGATAGAGGCTAACAGAATCATGAAAGGAAAAATCTCTAACCAGAGACAACTATAACAACTAACTCCAGAGATTACCAGAGGGCAAAAGGCAAATATAAGAATCTTAGTAACAAAAAGCAAGACCACTCACCATCATCAGAACGCAGCACTCCGACCTCAGCCAGTCCTGGGCAAGCCAACACACCCGAAAAGCTAGACGCGGATTTAAAAGCATATCTCATGATGATGGTGGAGCACATCAAGAAGGACTTTAATAACTCACTTAAAGAAATACAGGACAACACTGCTAAAGAGTTACAAGTCCTTAAAGAGAAACAGGAAAACACATCCAAACAGGTGATGGAAATGAACAAAACCATACTAGACCTAAAAAGGGAAGTAGACACAATAAAGAAAACCCAAAGTGAGGCAACGCTGGAGATAGAGATCCTAGGAAAGAAATGTGGAACCATAGGTGCCAGCATCAGCAACAGAATACAAGAGATGGAAGAGAAAATCTCAGGTGCAGAAGATTCCATAGAGAACATCTGCACAACAATCAAAGAATATGCAAAATGCAAAAAGATCCTAACTCAAAACATCAAGGAAATCCAGGACACAATGAGAAGACCAAACCTATGGATAATAGGAGTAGATGAGAATAAAGATTTTCAACTTAAAGAGCCAGCAAATATCTTCAACAAAATTATAGAATAAACTTCCCAACCTAAAGAAAGAGATGTCCATGAACATATATGAAGCCTAGAGAACTCCAAATAGACTGGACCAGAAAAGAAATTCTGCCCAACACATAATAATCAGAACAAAAAATGCACCAAATAAAGATAGAATATTAAAAACAGTAAGGGAAAAAGGTCAAGTAACATATAAAGGCAGGCCTGTTAGAATTACACCAGACTTTTCACCAGAGACTATGAAAGCCAGAAGATCCTGGACAGATGTTATACAGACATTAAGAGAACACAAATGCCAGTCCAGGCTACTATACCCAGCCAAACTTTCAATTACCATAGATGGAGAAACCAAAGTATTCCATGACAAAACCAAATTCACACACATCTTTCCATGAATCCAGCCCTTCAAAGGATAATACCAGAAAAAACAAAAAACAAACAAACAAACAAACAAAAAACAAACAAAAAACAATACAATTATGGAAACTACACCCTAGAAAAAGCAAGAAAGTAATCCTTCAACAATCCCTAAAGAAGACAGCCACAGGAACAGAATGCCAACTCTAACAACAAAAATAATAGGAAGGAACAATTACTTTTCCTTAATATCTTTTAATACAAATGGACTGAATTCCCCAATAAAAAGACATAGACTAATAGAATGTCTACACAAACAGGACCCAACATTCTGCTGCTTACAGGAAACCCATCTCAGGGAAAAAGACAGACACTACCTCAGAGTGAAAGGCTGGAAAACAATTTTCCAAGCAAATGGTCTGAAGAAACAACCTGGAGTAGCCATTCTAATATCGAATACAATCAACTTCCAACTCAAAGTTATCAAAAAGACAAGGAGCGGCACTTCATACTCATCAAAGGTAAAAATCTTCCAAGAGGAACTCTCAATTCTGAATATCTACGCTCCAAATGCAAGGGCAGCCACATTCATTAAAGAAACTTTAGTAAACCTCAAAGCACACATTGCACCTCACACAATAATAGTGGGCGACTTCAACACACCACTTTCATCAATGGAAAGATCATGGAAACAGAAACTAAAAAGGTACACAGTGAAACTAACAGAAGTTATGAAACAAATGGAATTAACAGATATCTACACAACTTTTTATCCTAAAACAAAAGCATATACCTTCTTCTCAGCACGTCATGGTACCTTCTCCAAAATTGACCATATAATGGGTCACAAAACAGGCCTCAACAGATACAAAAATATTGAAATTGTCCCATGCATCCTATCAGATCACCATGGACTAAGGCTGATCTTCAATAACAACATAAATAATGGAAAGCAAACATTCACTTGGAAACTGAACAACGTTCTTCTCAATGATACCTTGGTCAAGGAAGGAATAAAGAAAGAAATTAAAGACTTTTTAGAGTTTAATGAAAATGAAGCCACAACATACCCAAACTTATGGGGCACAATGAAAGCATTTCTAAGAGGAAAATTCATAGCTCCGAGTGATTCCAAAAAGAAACTAGAGAGAGCACACACTAGCAGCTGGACAACACAATCACAAAAGAAATCACATGATATGTATTCACTGATGAGTGGATATTAGCCCAGAAACTTAGAATACCCAAGATACATGATATAATCTGCAAAACACATGAAACTCAAGAAGAATGAACACCAAAATGTGTACACTTTGCCCCTTCTTAGAATTGGGAACAAAACACCCATGGAAAGAGATACAGAGACACAGTTTGGAGCTGAGACGAAAAGGATGGACCATCTAGAGACTGACATATCCGGGGATCCATCCCATAATCAGCCTTCACATGCTGACACCTTTGTATACACTAGCAAGATATTGCTGAAAGGACCCAGATATAGCTCTCTCTTGTGAGGCTATGCTGGGGCCTAGCAAATACAGAAGTGGATGCTCACAGTCAGCTATTGGATGGATCACAGGGCCCCCAATGGAGGAGCTAGAGAAAGTACCCAAGCAGCTAAAGGGCTCTGCAACGCTATAGGTAGAACAACAATATGAACTAACCAGTACCCCCCACAGAGCTTGTGTTTCTACCTGCATATGTATCAGAAGATGGCCTAGTCGGCCATCATTGAAAAGAGAGGTCCATAGGTCTTGCAAACTTTATATGCCTCAGTACAGGGGAATGCCAGGGCCAAGAAGTGGGAGTAGGGGGTGGGGGAAGGGAGTGCGGGGTATGGGGCAACTTTTGGGATAGCATTTGAAATGTAAATGAAGAAAATACCTAATTAAAAAAATAAAAAAAGAAATAAAACAAGAATCACAATAGAAAGTCAAAGAAACACATCATGCTTTTTAAAAATTCTTTTTATTCATAAGATAGTTTAATTTTTTATTATCAGCGAATACTCATTAAACAAATAGGTGTTTTGTTGAAAAAAAAAAAAGAAAAGAAAAGCTCATGCCAGGACAATTTCATGTATCAATGTTTGAGGAACAGTGGTGTGCTATTAAATTAATAAATAAACTCAAACTACATTAAATAGTTTTCTCTTTCTCAGGCACAATGCTAGATGTCAGGGAATGTAGCATGAGAGTACTTTGGTAAATACTCAGATAGCTGAGTCTCAGATAGCTACTGAAATAACAGTGCAGACTGGTTCATCATTGTAAGAGAGTTGGGAGGACTCAGGAAAGTTTCTGGAATAGGGGAGAAAGCTTTTTGGAGGGGAAGATGAATGACAGAATGGAAAGTGGGCTAAGGTTAAAGATTATGACAAAGTGGAGGGAGAGCATGCACCAACTCCCAGACTGAATAAGCAGGGCATCACCAGGAGTGAGCACAGTGATCAGGGTGGCTCTGCACCCTACAGGGAACCAATGAGCTGGGAACAGTGATGTAGAAAATCAGAGGCAGGATGTCAGAGCGATGGTAGAAAAGCAACAGGCAGGATGCTGGAGGGTCAGTGCGCTCCAGAAACACTTCTGGCACAACCTTGATGGAATGCCACTGAAGGATTCCAAGCAGAGGAGTTCCATGATAAGTCTGCATTTCTGAGATTGCTTATAGGGGAGTGTGGTGAGCTCCTGTACCCAGCACAACCTAGGAATTCAGTGTGGTGTGTCCTCCACACCCAGAGGAGGAATTGTGGCAAGGAATGGCTCAGACATGGTAGGGTTCTATAGAAAGGAGATTTCTCTACAGATGTGACAGGGATATCTAGAAATGTGTGTGTGGTTGGGAGTTGTTATTGTTTGTGGCATAATTGTATGTTAATTTTTATGCAACCCGAGGAGAGCCTTGAATTTTTGAGATCCTCTGCCTTCCACCTCTGTAGTTTTGGAATTAGTGATGGGACCAAACCTAATTTATGTAGAGCTGAAGATTGAGTCAAAGCTTCTTGCAAGCTTGTAAGTACTCGACCAGACAACTCTCAGCCACAGAAAGGGAATTCTGTAAACCTGCAGTAACTAGCCAATGCATCCACAAATGAGTAAGTCTATAAAATACCTTAAACATGGTATATGCAAGGACAAGCATTAACCTAGGAAAAGAGTTGAGCATTAGAATAAATGAAGAGATATTATTCTTCAATGATATAACAGAATACACGAATATTTCAATATAGTCCAGAATAACCTATCATTCCAAAGCAGTACAAGTAAAACCCATCAAGAAATCTTAAAGAAACACAATGAGGAAATAAGAAAAAATGGAAAAAATATGAAAAATAATTTATATTTTTATATAAATAATTTATGACTTCAAAACTGTGGTAAAGATGTAATACTTTAAACAGTGAGGTCCATGGTACAGCTCAATGGAAGAATAGTGGTTGGGCAAGCACAGAGCCCCCCAGTTTGACTCTCAGAAATGCAAAACCAAAACAACATGGCAGTTACACAAAAATAACAAATTGGTGAAATAGCACAGAGAATTTGCCAATAATCCTTGGTATACAGTGACTTAGAATAGGGTTCACTCACTCAGTACTAAATGGAGTTTCCAAAGCATAATGTTATGACAGGTAAAAGTGGTAGAAAATTACCTATTATTCAGAGCTGGAAAAATAAATTACAGCTGAGGTAAAGCCTTGCTGAAATGTGTACTCAGAATGTGCAAGTGTGGGTGGACTTGGAGGATTAGGAGACAAATGCAGGTTTGGCTTCTTAACTCAGAGTTCTCTTTCCATAGGAAAATGCATTATAGACAAGGCAGAAGTCATCATGTTGAGTCTGGACAAGGTAATCCAACAGGAGGAGAAGTGTCCTGAGAGCAGGCAAAAGAGTCAGAGACACACCAGCTCCCAGTTAGGAGTCTCACAAGAACAAGTGGACAGTCACAACATGTATACATGGAGGACCTGCCATCTCTTGAAGGTGTCTTCTTTCTGTAGAGGAAATGGAGGGGGAGTGGAGCTGGGGAAGAAGGGAGGTGGAGTGGGGAGAGGAGGAGGGGAAACTGCTCCAGATGTTTTGTATGGGAAAAGATCTATTTTCAATAAAGAGTATATTTTAGTTGTTTTTAAAAGGCCTAAATGAAAATATTGATATGTCTATGTCAGAATTAAATATCTTAAATTACACACAACTACCAAAAATCCCCTAAATTAGAGAAAGAGTTTGCTAGTAGAAAGAGAGAGAAATTACTATTTGAAATACTCAAAGGATATATATCTGTGAAGTAGCTACCATTGGCCAATAGAAAAGAGACTATTCGGAAAAAAAAAATGTGCAAAAGAGATAGCTGATCTTTTACCAGAGAGAAGATCCTACCTGCTTGACACTGGAAGCCATCATGCTGGGTTCAGGGAAGGCAACTCAACACAACTCCAGTTTTCACTGATCAGAGTGACAAAACAGGTCAAGTATTGCTGAGAGTTTGGAAGAACAGCCCCTCTTATACATCAATACAAAAGGAGTATTGTACCAAACTGTAAAGGACAACTTGGCAATGGTAGAGAAATTTTTTTTTTCTCTTTTAGGCTACATTTTTTAAAGTAAAAAAATAGGTATTTTCTTCATTTACATTTCAAATGCTATCCCAAAAGTCCCCAGACCCTCCCCCCACGCCCATACCCACCCACTCTCACTTCTTGGTACTGGCGTTCCCCCGTACTGAGGCATATAAAGTTTGCAAGACCAAGGCGCCTCTCTTCCCACTGATGCCCAACTAGGCCAGATTCGGATACATATGCAGCTAGAGACACGAGCTCCAGGGGTACTGGTTAGTTAATATTGTTGTTCCACCTATAGGGTTGCAACTGTGAGCATCCACTTTTGTGTTTGCTAGGCCCTGGTATAGTCTCAGAAGAGACAGCTATATCAGGGTCCTTTCAGCAAATCTTGCTAGTGTATGCAATGGTGTCAGCATTTTTATGCTGATTGTGGGATGGATCCCCGGATATGGCAGTCTCTAGATGGTCCATTCTTTCATCTCAGGTCCAAAATTTGTCTCTGTAACTCCTTCCGTGGGTGTTGTGTCCCCAATTCTGAGAAGGGGCGAAGTGTCCACACTTTGGTCTTTGTTCTTCTTGAGTTTCATGTGTTTTGCAAATTGTATCGTGTATCTTTTTTTTTTAATTATTATTATTTATTTATTTATTTATTTAAGTTTTTAAAAAATATTTTTATTACATATTTTCCTCAATTACATTTCCAATGCTATCCCAAAAGTCCCCCATACCCTCCCCCCCCCACTTCCCTACCCACCCATTCCCATTTTTTTGGCCCTGGCATTCCCCTGTACTGGGGCATATACAGTTTGCGTGTCCAATGGGCCTCTCTTTCCAGTGATGGCCGACTAGGCCATCTTTTGATACATATGCAGCTAGAGTCAAGAGCCCCGGGATACTGGTTAGTTCATAATGTTGTTCCACCTATAGGGTTGCAGATCCCTTTAGCTCCTTGGGTACTTTCTCTAGCTCCTCCATTGGGAGCCCTGTGATCCATTCAATAGCTGACTGTGAGCATCCACTTCTGTGTTTGCTAGGCCCTGGCATAATCTCACAAGTCTCACATCTGGGTCCTTTCGATAAAATCTTGCTAGTATATGCAATGGTGTCAGCGTTTGGAAGCTGATTATGGGGTGGATCCCTGGATATGGCAGTCTCTACATGGTCCATCCTTTCCTCTCAGCTCCAAACTTTGTCTCTGTAACTCCTTCCATGGGTGTTTTGTTCCCAATTCTAAGGAGGGGCATAGTGTCCACACTTCAGTTTTCATTCTTCTTGAGTTTCATGTGTTTAGCAAATTGTATCTTATATCTTGGGTATCCTAGGTTTTGGGCTAATATTTTGTGTGAGTTCCTTTGTGAATGTGTTACCTCACTCAGGATGATGCCCTCCAGGTCCATCCATTTGGCTAGGAATTTCATAAATTCATTCTTTTTAATAGCTCAGTAGTACTCCATTGTGTAAATGTACCATATTTTCTGTATCCATTCCTCTGTTGAGGGGCATCTGGGTTCTTTCAAGCTTCTGGCTATTATAAATAAGGCTGCTATGAACATAGTGGAGCATGTGTCCTTCTTACCAGTTGGGGCATCTTCTGCATATATGCCCAGGAGAGGTAATGCTGGATCCTCCGGTAGTACTATGTCCAATTTTCTGAGGAACCGCCAGACTGATTTCTAGAGTGGTTGAACAAGCTCGCAATCCCAGCAACAATGGAGGAGTGTTTCTCTTTCTCCACATCCACGCCAGCATCTGCTGTCACCTGAATTTTTGATCTTAGCCATTCTGACTGGTGTGAGGTGGAATCTCAGGGTTGTTTTGATTTGCATTTCCCTGATGATTAAGGATGTTGAACATTTTTTCAGGTGCTTCTCTGTCATTCGGTATTCCTTGGGTGAGAATTCTTTGTTCAGTTCTGAGCCCCATTTTTTAATGGGGTTATTTGATTTTCTGAAGTCCACCTTCTTGAGTTCTTTATATATGTTGGATATTAGTCCCCTATCTGATTTAGGATAGGTAAAGATCCTTTCCCAATCTGTTGGTGGTCTTTTTGTCTCATTGACAGTGTCTTTTGCCTTGCAGAAGCTTTGCAGTTTCATGAGGTCCCATTTGTCAACTCTCGATCTTACAGCACAAGCCATTGCTGTTCTATTCAGGAATTTTTCCCCTGTGCTCGTATCTTCAAAGCTTTTCCCCACTTTCTCCTCTATAAGTTTCAGTGTCTCTGGTTTTATGTGGAGTTCCTTGATCCACTTAGATTTGACCTTAGTACAAGGAGATAGGAATGGATCAATTCACATTCTTCTACATGATAACCACCAGTTGTGCCAGGACAAATTGTTGAAAATGCTATCTTTTTTCAACTGGATAGTTTTAGCTCCCTTGTCGAAGATCAAGTGACCATAGGTGAGTGTGTTCATTTCTGGGTGTCCAATTCTATTCCATTAGTCTACCTGTCTGTCGCTATACCAGTACCATGCAGTTTTTTTCAAAATTGCTCTGTAGTATAGCTTTAGGTCAGGCACGGTGATTCCACCAGAGGTTCTGTTATCATTGGGGAGAGTTTTTGTTATCCTAGGATCTTTGTTATCCCAGATGAATTTGCAAATTGCCCTTTCTAATTCGTTGAAGAATTGAGTTGGAATTTTGATGGGGATTGCATTGAATCTGTAGATTGCTTTTGGCAAGATAGTCATTTTTACTATATTGATCCTGACAATCCATGAGCATGGAGATCTTTCCATCTTCTGAGATCTTCTTTAATTTCTTTCTTCAGAGTTCTTATCATACAGAACTTTCACTTCCTTAGTAAGAGTCACACCAAGGTATTTTATATTATTTGTGAGTATTGTGAAGGATGCGGTTTTCCTAATTTCTTTCTCAACCTGTTTATCCTTTGTGTAGAGAAAGGCCATTGACTTGTTTGAGTTTATTTTATATCCAGCTGCTATACTGAGGCTGTTTATCAGGTTTAGGAGTTCTCTGGTGGAATTTTTAGGGTCACTTATATATACTATGATATCATTGGCAAAAAGTGATATTTTGACTTCTTCCTTTCCAATTTGTATCCCCTTGATCTTCTTTTGTTGACTAATTGCTCTGGCTAGGACTTCAAGTTCTATGTTGACTAGGTATAGAGAAAGTGGGCAGCCTTGTCTAGTCCCTGATTTTAGAGGGATTGCTTCCAGCTTCTCACCATTTACTTTGATGTTGGCCACTGGTTTGCTGTAGATTGCTTTTATCATATTTAGGTATGGGCCTTGAATTCCTGATCTTCCCAAGACTTTTATCATGAATGGGTGTTAGATTTTGTCAAATGCTTTCTCCACATCTACCGAGATGATCATATGGTTTTTGTCTTTGAGTTTGTTTATATAGTGGATTACATTGAAGATTTCCCTATATTAAACCATCCCTGCATCCCAGGAATGAAAGCTACTTGGTCAGGATGGATGATTATTTTGATGTGTTCTTGGATTCAGTTAGTGAGAATTTTATTGAGTATTATTGCATCGATATTCATAAGGGAAATTGGTCTGAAATTATCTTTGAAGTTTCTTTTTGTGGTTTAGGTATCAGAATAATTGTGGCTTCATAGAATGAAGTGGGTAGAGTACATTCTGCATCTATTTTGTGGAATAGTTCGTGAAGAACTGGAATTAGATCTTCTTTGAAGGTCTGATAGAACTCTGCACTAAACCCATCTGGTCCTGGGCTTTTTTTTTTTTTTTTTTTTTTTTGGTTGGGAGACTATCAATGACTGCTTCTATTTCTTTAGGGGATATAGGACTGTTTAGATCATTAATCTGATCCTGATTTAACTTTGGTACCTGGTTTCTCTCTAGAAATTTGTCCGTTTCATCCAGGTTCTCCAGTCTTGTTGAATATAGCTTTTTGTAGAAGGATCTGATGGTGTTTTGAATTTCTACAGCATCTGTTGTTATGTCTCCCTTTACATTTCTGATGTTGTTAATTAGGATGCTGTCCCTGTGCCTCTAGTGAATCTGGCTAAGAGTTTATCTATCTTTTTGATTTTCTCAAAGAACCAGCTCCCTGTTTTGTTGATACTTTGAATAGATCTTCTTGTTTTCACTTACTTGATTTCCCCCCTGAGTTTGATTATTTCCTGCCCTCTACTCCTCTTGGGTGAATTTGCTTCCTTTTGTTCTAGAGCTTTTCAGTGTGTCGTCAAACTGCTAGTGTGTGCTCTCTGTAATTTCTTTTTGGAGGCACTCAGAGCTATGAGTTTTCCTCTTAGAAATGCTTTCATTGTGTCCCATAAGTTTGGGTATGATGTGGCTTCATTTTCTTTAAACTCTAAAAAGTCTTTAATTTCTTTCTTTATTCCTTCCTTGACCAAGGTATCATTGAGAAGGATGTTGTTCAGTTTCCACATGAATGCTTGCTTTCTATTATTTATGTTGTTATTGAAGATCAGCCTTAGTCCATGGTGATCTGATAGGATGCATGGGACAATTTCAATATTTTTGTATCTGTTGAGGCCTCTTTTGTGATCCATTATATGGTCAATTTTGGAGAAGGTACCATGAGGTGCTGAGAAGAACATATATCCCTTTGTTTTACAATAAAATGTTCTATAGGTATCTCTTAAATCCATTTGTTTCTTAACTTCTGTTAGTTTCACTGTGCACCTATTTAGTTTCTGTTTCCATGATCTGTTCATTGATGAAAGTGATGTGTTGAAGTCTCCCACTATTATTGTGTGAGGTGCAATGTGTGCTTTGAGCTTTATTAAAGTTTCTTTAATGAATGTGGCTGCCCTTGCATTTGGAGCATAGATATTCAGAATTGAGAGTTCCTCTTGGAAGATTTTATCTTTGATGAGTATGAAGTGCCACTCCTTGTCTTTTTTGATAACTTTGAGTTGGAAGACAACTTTGTTGGATATTAGAATGGCTACTCCAGGTTGTTTCTTCAGACCATTTGCTTGGAAAAGTTTTCCAGCCTTTCACTCTGAGGTAGTGTCTGTCTGTTTCCTTGAGGTGGGTTTCCTGTAAGCAGGAAAAAGTTGGGTCCTGTTTGTGTAGCCATTCTGTTAGTATATGTCTTTTTATTGGGGAATTGAGTCCATTGATATTAAGAGATATTAAGGAAAAGTAATTGTTGCTTCCTATTATTTTTGTTGTTAGAGTTGGCATTCTGTTTTTGTGGCTGTCTTCTTTAGGGATTGTTGAAAGATTACTTTCTTGCTTTTTCTAGGGTGTAGTTTCCACGCTTGTTTTTTTTTTTTTTTTTTTTTTTTTTTTTTTTTTTTTCTGGTATTATCCTTTGAAGGGCTGGATTCATGGAAAGATGTGTGTGAATTTGGTTTTGTCATGGAATACTTTGGTTTCTCCATCTATGGTAATTGAAAGTTTGGCTGGGTATAGTAGCCTGGACTGGCATTTGTGTTCTCTTAATGTCTGTATAACATCTGTCCAGGATCTTCTGGCTTTCATAGTCTGTGGTGAAAAGTCTGGTATAATTCTAACAGGCCTGCCTTTATATGTTACTTGACCTTTTTCCCTTACGGCTTTTAATATTCTATCTTTATTTGGTGCATTTTTTGTTCTGATTATTATGTGTTGGGCAGAATTTCTTTTCTGGTCCAGTCTATTTGGAGTTCTGTAGGCCTCTTGCATATTCATGGGCATCTCTTTCTTTAGGTTTGGGAAGTTTTCTCTTATAATTTTGTTGAAGATATTTGCTGGCCTTTTAATTTGAAAATCTCATCTACTCCTACTATCCATAGGTTTGGTCTTCTCAATGTGTCCTGGATTTCCTGAATGTTTTGAGTTAGGATCTTTTTGCATTTTGCATTTTTTTTCATTGTTGTGCAGATGTTCTCTATGGAATCTTCTGTACCTGAGATTCTCTCTTCCATCCCTTGTATTCTGTTGCTGATGCTGGCTTCTATGGTTCCAGATTTCTTTCCTAGGGTTTCTATCTCCATCGTTGCCTCACTTTGGGTTTTCTTTATTGTGTCTACTTCCCTTTTTAGGTCTTGTATGGTTTTATTCAATTCCATTACCTCGTTGTTTGTGTTTTCCTGTTTTTCTTTAAGGACTTCTACTTGTTTGGTTGTGTTTTCCTATTTTTCTTTCGGGACTTGTACCTCTTTAGAAGTGTTCTCTTCTATTTCTTTAAGTGAGTTATCAAAGTCCTTCTTGATTTCCTCCACCATCATCATGAGATATGCTTTTAAATCTGGGTCTAGCTTTTCGGGTGTGTTGGGATATACAGGACTGGCTGAGGTGGGAGTGCTGGGTTCTGATGATGGTGAGTGGTCTTGGTTTCTTTTAGTAAAATTCTTACATTTGCCTTTTGCCATCTGGTAATCTCTAGAGTTAGTTGTTATAGTTGTCTCTGGTTGGAGCTCATTCCGCCCCTATGATTCTGTTAGCCTCTATCAGCAGACCTGGGAGACTAGCTCTCTCATGAGTTTCAGTGGTCAGAGTACTTTCTGAAGGCAAGCTCTCCTCTTGGTGGGAAGGTTCACAGGTAACTGGTCTTTGGACCTGTCTCCTGGCAGAAGATGAAGGCCTGAAACAGGGCCTGTCCCAGAAGCTGTGTAGCTTCTGTAGTTGTCAGTCTCATCTACACAGACTAGTCTCTGACAGGTCCGGGAAGCAAGATGGCTCCTCCAGGTGCTCTGGCAAATCCCTCCCAGGCTGGATGGAACCTCTCCTCTGACAGGCAAGATGCCCGGATGTCTGGAGCCCAAAACGGGGTCTGCCTCAGAAGCTTGTTGCTTCTGCCTTCCCAGAAGCTGTTCGCTTCTTTAATTCACATTCTCACCTGTGCAGACTAGTCTTTGAGGGGTCCGGGAACCAAGATGGCTCCCTCAGGTGCCCTGGCAAAACCCTCCCTGGTAGAGAAATTTAAAACAGGAGAGAAGGATGGAGAAAGAGAGAGACAGGGTGAAAGAGAGGGAGGGGGAGAGGGAGAGGGAGAGGGGAGAGAATTGTAGTGCTAAGGAACACATTTGGTGTACAAACTTAACCATACAATGGTACTTTTCATTCATATATATAAATATATATGAAATGCTTTCTTTTTTTGGTAGAGCCAAATGGATCTAAAATACTGATTTATGATAATGAAATGCAGGTCATTCCTACCTGATAGTGGGAAATCTTTTTTTTTTTCCTATGTAGTGATTTAAAATAGAAAACATTGACTGCAAATCAACATCATTAGTACTGTGAGCCTAGTTTTGAATATTTCTGTGAGACTCCAAGCTAAAATCATGAAGTTTTTACGGACAGACACCAAGTATTGACCAACTTCCATCCATAGGAAGCGGTGAATTGAAGAAAATAAGCAGATAGATTACAACAAGATGTGGTGACTCAGAGCAGACTGAGGGGAGAGTTTAGAGACTCAAGTGAGAGAATGGAAAGGATTTAAATTATGGGGTGAGGATGATGGATTTAAAGAAAAAGAAACCATCAAGTAACTGAAGGTCTTTTGAGGTCTTTCTTTCTAAATTGCTGGTTCAAATGCTTTTCTCATTTTCTCTTAGTGGTTTGACCTTTTCTTATTGAGTTATGAGGTATTAATCCTTTCCTGTATATCTTGGGAATACTCTTGTACTGTGAGTGAAGGCATGAGAAGGTGGAGGAGATGAAACTTAAGAGTCAAAGGACTCGAACTTTGGACTAAAATCTAGGCTGAGGGAATGGCTTGCAAAAAAGGTTAAAAGATGAAGTTCATTGACTATAGTAGTCAAAGAATTTTGTGACTAAGGAGGCAGATCAGCATAGCTATAACTTCTGAGGTTCTTTGTAATAGAATTTGAACAACACTGAAGCAGAAGGCGGTACGGCAGATATCAAAGTCTTAGGTTCACTAGGTGTGGGTGTGAAGAGAGATGGGAGGAGTGGTATGCAGGACGTTTATCCCAAAGTGAAAAGCATCTTAAAGGGAGCAAGGACTGCTATCCAAATGAAAAAATGGTTGCCTGGGGAGGAAAAATGGAGGGCAAAGAGAAGAGAATACACAAATAACCTGTTCTGTATCTATAGCAAAAAAAAAAACCCTTCCATGGAAGGTTCTGCTGTGAAGTGTCTGGTAAGCAAGTTTTGGTTAGTGTTCTGTGCAGTCATAATTGTGCAGGAGAGAGGGGCAGACATGGAGCAGTCTTCCTTCAGATGTCTTTGATGAAGTATGAGCAGCAGGAGGCCACATCCAAATTCCACCTCAGGTTCATTATCTTTTGGATCTGTCACCAGATTATTTAGTTTACTGAATCACAATCCTCTTTTCTGCATTTATGCAGATGATGTGTTCTCTTTCTGTTGTAAGTTAAGTGGTGCTTCAGTTAGAAAAAGGAGGGGAAAAAAACCCTGCTATGTTGTCGGCAGACTGCATAATGATTAAATTTAAAACATTGCACAGATTGAAAGGTCATTACATAAATGTTACCTCATAGGATTTTAGATCTACCCAGCTAAGTGTTTCATTAAGCATGTTCCCCATGGTGGCTCCATTTTGAGTCTTGGCCCTTCTTCCAGCATCCATTCATTTATGAAAACCTGCAGGTCCCACAAGTGTCAGGAGCAGACATCTGGGCAATCAGAAGGCAGGGATTATAATCCTCTTTTATAGAAGATAATTAAATAGGACTTGACTGAGGTGGTTCCAAAGTTTCAGTTTTAAGTCATTATGAAAATCAGCCAGCTTTATTTGCAGTTTTATTTTCCTGTTATTCAGAATATCCATGGTAATTTCAGAGAGTTAGCCTCTCTCTATACTGATACAATTTTGAGCTATGGATCAATAAGTATGAATAAGAATCTTGAGTGAAAAATATCATCAATATCATAAGCAAAAAAGAAATACAACAGGAAATAAAATCAAAGCATTTCACATACTTACAGGTAATATTTTGTTTAAAGAATTGCTATAGATAGTACAACCACTCTGCAAATCAGTCTGGAAGTTCCTCAGAAAATTGGACATAATATTTCCTGAGGACTCAGCTATACAGTCCTGGGAATATACCCAAAAGATTCTCCAACATATAACAAAGACACATGCTCCACTATGTTCATAGCAGCCATATTTAAAATAGCCAGAAGCTGGAAACAACCCAGATGTCCCTCAACAGAGGAATGGATACAGAAAATGTGGTACATTTACACAACGACTTCATGAAATTACCAGGCAAATGGATGGAACTTGAGAATATCATCCTGAGTGAGGTGACTCAGTCACAAAGGAACAAACATGGTAAGTACTCACTGATATTTGGTTATTAGGCAAAGAGCATAGAATATCCTCGATGCAACTCACAGACCACATGAAGCCTAAGAAGAAGGAAGACCAAAATGTGGATGCTTCAGTGTTTTTTAGAAGGGTGAGCAAAATACTCAGAGGAGGAAACATGGAGGCAAAGTGTTGAGCAGAGACGGAAGTCATCCAGAGACTGCCTCACCTGGGGATCCATCGTATACACAGCCACCACACCTGTATGCTATTGTGGATGCCAGGAAGTGCTTGCTGATGGAAGCCTGATATGGCAGTCTCCTGAGAGGCTCTGCCAGAGCCTGACAAATACAGAGATGGAGGCTTGCAACCAACCATTGGACTGAATGTGGGGGTCCCGATGGAGGAGTTTGGAGAAGAAACTGAAGGAGCTGAGGGGGTTTGCAGCCCCCTGGAGGGAGCAACAATGTCAACAGGTCAGACCAGCTGGGGCTCCCAGACACTGGACTATCAACCAAAGAATACATCTGGAGCAACAAATGGTGCTGGCCGCATATGTAGCAGAGGATGGCTTTGTTGGACATCATTGGGAGGAGAGGCCCTTGGGTCTGAGGGTGTTGGATGCCCCAGTGTAGGGGAATGACCGGGCGGGAATACAGGAGTGGGTGGGTGGGGGAGCACCCTCATAGATGCATGGGGTAGGGGAGGGGATAGGTGGTTTCCAGAGGAGAGACCTGGAAAGAGTCCTGGAAAAAACATTTGAAATGTAAATAAAGAAAACATCCAATTACAAAAAATAAAATCTCTGTAGAATTCTATTCAGCTAAAACACCTGAGTGTGTCCCTCCCTCTCTTTCTCTCTCCTTCTCTTCCTTCTTTCCTTCCTTCCTTCCTTCCTTCCTTCCTTCCTTCCTTCCTTCCTTTCTTCCTTTCTTTCTTTCTTTCTTTCTTTTTATTTAATCATATCACCATCTGTCTGATATCTATCTTGGCTGGACACTTGGTGATACACATGCCTCATGTTGTGGTTTCAGTGAACTCAACCCTCAAACTTTGCAGGTTGGGATGGAAACTCAACAGTAATGGGACTAAAATGAGATGGGAGCCATTAAGGAGGTGGCAGACCAGGAGTGCTTCTCACTCACAGGGCTGGCTCCAAGCCCTCTCACTAAGTGACTTACATGGAGCAGATTTTCTCTGTTGCCCTTCCACAAAGTAAGGATTCAGCTCAGGCTCCCCCATGTGAAGATGAAGCAAAGATGCTGCAGGTAAAGAGGACCAACGTTTACCAGCACTCGACTTCAACCTCCTTGATCTCGGACTTTACAACCTTGAGGATTGTAGGAAATCAATATCTGGGTTTAAAAAAATATGAATTAATCTGCCTGTCTAAGGTATTTTGTTATGGTGGCAGCAGCAGCTAAGATAATGGTTTTCCTCCATTCAAGCTGCCAGATCCTGTGTAGTCATAATTTATGTTTTCTCACCATTTCCATTTATGAAACTTAAATTGAAGCCTCTATCATCTATCTTTCTGTCTATATATCTATCTGTCTGTCTATATCTATCATCTATTTTTGGCTGGAGTCATAATCTCCCTTTAAAATATTCTTGTGTTAAAATTTTCCTAATTAATATTATGTTTTTAAACTTTTTTATTATAGAGTCAAATACAAATACATACATATCTTAAGAATCACTTTATTGAGCTATTTTGTGCCCCCTCTTTCTCTTTCTGAGACAGGAACTCATAAAACTTGTCAGATTCCGGCTGGGATTGGAGACATGCCCACACTCAGTTTTATGTGGTGCTAAGGATTGAACCTGTGGCCTTCTGCATGTTAGGCACACACCTTAGCAACAGCACTACACTCCCAGCCTGAGAACATGTTATGTGAAGAATAACCAAGAAACGAACCCACTATTCCTGAGATTTATTCCCTTGTTATGAGTATAGCCGATTCTTACTTAATACACCAGGAACCTGCCACACTTCCATGCTTTTATTGGCGTCTTGGTGCTACCAGGCTTTGAGCTTGCGTTAGTTTTATATTGCTGTGCATCAGATTGTCCCAAGTTTAGCCTAAAAGAAGGTACATTTGCTGTCTCACCAGACATATTTTAGCTGGGTCTTCTGTACCATTACTACCAAATGCTGGGTTCTCTTCTGGAAGAAGGATCTTCCTGCAGACTTACTCAGCTTGCTGCCAGAACTCATTTCCTGGAGGGTGAGTACTGGCTGGTTGCTTAGATGCCAGAAATAGAGAGCAACACTTTCAGCAGACAGTCTGCTGACAAGATGGAGTCATAGAACATTGTGTAAGCAAAGGAGGAGATTTGATATATTCTATTGATTAGAAACAATTTACTGATCCATTCACACACCAACAGAATTGTATTGGGCCCTAGCCTAAAGATAGTGGGCACTAGCTTACAGACTATCACCATGAAGTTATCACAGGTGAGTGTACTATAAATTCTGTTGGACAAGATTTTGCACACATGTGGTTTTGTTTCTTCAGCAAAAAAGCACAGGAATAGAAATGCTGGTAAAAAATTAACTTTCTTTCTCTTTTTTAAATATATTTTTATTAGGTTTTTTTTTCATTTATATTTCAAATGCTAACCCAAAAGTCCCCCATAACCTCACCCTCAACTCCCCTACCCACATACTCCCATTTCTTGGCCCTGGGGTTCCCCTGTACTGGGGCATATAAAGTTTGCAATACCAAGAAACCTCTCTTCCCAATGATGGCTGACTAGGCCATCTTCTGCTACATATTCAGCTAGAGACACGAGCTCCAGTGGGTACTGGTTAGTTCATATTGTTGTTCCACCTATAGGGTTGCAGACCCCTTTAGCTCCTTGAGTACTTTCTCTAGCTCCTCCATTGGGGGCCCTGTGATCCATCCAATAGCTGACTGTGAGCATCCACTTCTGTGTTTGCTAGGCGCCCTCATAGCCTCACGAGAGACAGCTATATCAGGGTCCTTTCAGCAAAATCTTGCTGGCGTATGCGATGGTGTCTGCTTTTGGAGGCTGATTATGGGATGGATCCCCGGGGGCAGCAGTCTCTAGATGGTCCATCCTTTTGTCTCAGCTCCAAACTTTGTCTCTGTAACTCCTTCCATGGGTGTTTTATTCCCAATTCTAAGAAGGGCTAAAGTGACCATACTCTGGTCTTCGTTCTTCTTGAGTTTCATGTGTTTTGCAATGTGTAACTTGGGTATTCTAAATTTCTGGGCTAATATCCACTTATCAGTGAGTACATATCATGTGAGTTCTTTTGTGATTGGGTTACCTCACTCAGGATTATACCTTCCAGGTCCATCCATTTGCCTAGGAATTTCATAAATTCATTCTTTTTAATAGCTGAGTAGTACTCCATTGTGTAAATGTACCACATTTTCTGTATCCATTCCTCTGTTGAGAACTTTTTAATAGACTGCCAAACTATATTTGAGAAGAGCTTTACCATTTAAAATTCCCATTTAAATATATGAGATTGCTGTTTGTTTCACATTATCAACAGCATTCACTAGCACCGGACCCTTCCATATTAGCTGCTCTTATGGGTGTGCAGCAGTAGCTCAGTATAGTATACATTCAGTTTCACATTATCACCAGCATTCACTAGCACCAGACCCTTCTGCATTAGCTGCTCTCGTGGGTGTGCAGCAGTATTTATCTTAGTATGGATTCAATTTACATTTGCTCAGGTTTATTGGTTCTTCATGTACTCCTCTTTGTGATTGTTTACTCAAACTTTAGACCTTCTCTTTTATTTGGTTGTTTGGTTTTACATACTATTGATGCAAGCCACATTTCATTTAGTTATACTTTATTCCAGCCTACTGCTTTCTGAAGTCTGTTTTATCATTTTCCTTTTGTAGTCCGTGGTGGTTGTTGTTGTTTGTTTTTGAATTTTTACTTGCTTATTTTTTTTTTCATTTATTTGTTTGTTTTTCATTTAACCTATGCAATACTTCCCTGTCCTAAGCTCACAAAGTGTTATTCTGAATTTTTCCCTTACAGGATAGATAGCTATCTCTCTCTCTTTTTTTTTTTGTATATAACTAATAAGGGGTTAATCTGTATGAAATGCATAAAGTAAGAGGGAATTTATTTTTATATGAGTATACTATGGTTGAAATACATTTAAAAAATAAAACTATTCTTTTCTTGACTACCTTGGCAAATCACCTATTCATGGGTTTTTTGTTTTGTTTTTTTTGGTTTTGTTTGTTTGTTTGTTTTTGTTTTTTGCTTTTTTGTTTTTTTAATTCTGTTCCTTTGAACCTTGTGCCAATGTGACATAGTCCTGGGTGCTATAATGAGTAATGTGGTGGTTTGAATAAAAATGGTCTCATGGGCTCATATATTTGATCACACATTAGGGAGTGGAACTGTTTGAAAAGATTGCAAGGATTAAGAGGTGTGGTCTTGTTGGAGGAATTGTGTCACAGGAGTGAACTGTGAGGTTTTGAGGTTTCAAAAACCCATGCCAAGTTCAGTGTCTTTCTGGTGCTGCCTACAATTCAGGATGTAGCTCTCAGCTCCGGGATCTACCTGCGACACTGTAAGCAAGCTCCCAATAAATGCTTTCTTTTGTGAGGGCTGCCGAGGTCATGCTGACTCTTCACAACTATAAATCGTGTTTAAATCAGGACCACAAATAGATGTAAATCTGAGAGAAAGGTCAGCAGCTTGATCTATGCTTCAGCTTTGAGAATCTAGAAAGTTAAGTAGAACAGTGAGAAGAGAGCGAAATAAATTAATGGAGAACAGATAGCATTTAATTGACAAAACAGGGTGCTAAAGAGCTCCTTTGCACTAGCAGAGGACCTAGGATTAGTTCCCAGCACCCTCATGGCAACTCACAATCACTCTTAACTCTAGTTCAGTGGATGTGACATCCTGTTTGATGTCCACAGGCACCAGGCATGCACATGATACACACATATACATGCAGCCAAGACACTCATAAAATAAAATAAATTAATCTAAAAAAATTTAGTGGCAAATGATTATGTTTTAAATAAGACATCAAAATTATCAATATAACTAAAGGGTCTATATTGATTATTGTCATAACTTTTAATTGAAAGTTTGAATAAAAGTATGGACCATTGTGCTGGCTAGTTTTTGTCATCTTGGCACAAGCTGGAGTCATTTGGGTAAAGACTGTCCATTGACAAAATGCCTCCAACTATAACCCAAGTCCATCAAAGAAACACATTTAACACGGTGAATGCTCAATATCAATTCTGACAGTGTGGTTGTGAGTCTGATCTTGAATGGCTGAGCTATGTCTTCAGCCCTCTATATCAACTCTGTATTATCCTTTGACTAGAGTATTATATTAACCATTGTTTGGATGATGTTGGTTAATTTTCCAGAGGCATAATGACTTTCTGAATTTGATTGTATTTGTGCCAGCCTGTCAGCTTTTCCTACAAAACTGAAGCTCTGTCATTAGTCACATAAACATTCTAAATTGTTTTCTCTTCTTTAAATATTTTTTCTTTTAATGTGTCTGTGTATGCCTACTTATCCATGTAGGCAGCACGTATGTGCAGATGCCTGTGAAAGCGGGCAGCGAGGACCTGTCTGGTATGGGTGCTGGGAGCCAAACCCTGGTCCTCTGCTAGAACAGTACATACCCTTCCCCTGAGCCATCTCTGGAGCTCCTGTTTGGTCTTCTTGATGAATTATGAAGTATTCCTCCTCCTTGTTGTTGAAACACGCCCTCATTTTGAAGTCTTCCGTGTTACACCTCACATCAGGCTCCTTCCTCTCTGTCACCATGACAATATTCCTGTGATAAACAACTAAGGGCAGAGAAGGCTTATTTCGGCTTATGGCTTCAGCAGTTCATGGAGCTCTCATTTTGTGGTAGTGCAGTATTATTGTGGCAGGACCACACGACTGAGGATCTGACAACTTCCTGATGTAGGAAGCAAAGAAGGCAGAAAGGGGTAGGGTCCCAAAATGCCCTTTGAGTACATATTCTTATTGACCCAAGTCCCTTCACTATGATCTATTTCTTAAAGGATCTAATCTCTCCAAATAGCACCATTAACTGGTGATCAAGCTTTAACACATAGGCCCTTTGGATCATATACCCAAGTGACAGCTTGGTATATTTGCTTTTCTGAAGCATTTTGTTATATAAGTACTGTCAGAGTCTGAAAAAAAAAAACACTGGAAAAATGAAGTGGTCTGCTTAGTGTTCTATACCTAGTGAACAGGATCAGTTGCTCTGAGGTCTGGCACTGTCTGACATACCTCTTAATATTATTATCATACCTATTGTGCTTGTCTTAGTGTCTTGGATATATCTTACAAATGGAAGAGGTGGTATTTGCAAATAATTAAAATAGAGGCAGCAGGCAGGCTCAGCTTGGTAATACCCTCTGCCTCCATTTATGTTGTGATGGCCTGTGTTTTAAGAGGCATGCTTGAAGCAGCGTGACTTTGAGGAATCAATGAGGGCTACGTGGAGAATGTTCCTGCACAATGGTAAAAATTTATCAGCAACTGTATACCATGTTATGAATGTTTAATAATATATGAGCAACATAAAGAAAAGCAGATTAAACAGTAGGAATCCAGGAGTAACCATACCCCAAACTGGAAGGTGTAGCTGTATAGTAAAGTCAGACAAACTCCATTTCTAGTCAAAAAAGAAGAAAAAAAAATCACAGGAACTTGGTGGTTCTCTTCTGACACTAGGGATTATAATTTTCACTAGTCTTTCTTAAAATTTCCTTCCTTTAGGTTGGGTGTCAACTCTTCATAGATTTGAGAGATATTTTTTGTGTGTCTGTTTGTGGTTTGGGAGGTTGAATGCAGGACTTTGAATGTCAGGTATGTTCCTTTGAACACTGAGCTGTGTCCACAATTCAAACAATCAATTTTTTTTTCTCTTAATAGTTACTAAACTTTATTTTTAAATTGTTTTTCAACAGGTAGCATCAGGAAAGATAATGGCAATCTAAAGAAGGGGAGAAAGTGGTTAAACCTCATGAATTATATTAGGAACTTATTTTTAGGATATAAAGAACACTTATAACTCACTAATAAAAAATAGTCATTTAAAAGTGGGCAAATGTTTTATATAGCCATTGCTCCAGAGATGATATGCCTAGTAAACACATGAAGAAGTGGTAGCAACACGAAGTGTAGTGAATGGAAGCAGAACCATGGGGGTGTGATAGTTAAGATGCACTAAGTAATTTGTACATTCAACAAACAAATAATAGAAAGTTTGGGTGAAGACATGGTATGTGGAGTTTCCAAGTCTGCTTTTTGGGGTGGGGTTAGTCATTGAGCCAATGATGGTTCGTGTGCATCCTTTGCTACTCAGATTCAACCCCAACTCTATGATAGGTACATATGTACATCAAATTGTAGGATTTATCCATTGTTGTTTCCCCTAACAGGCCATGTGACCTTTAGAAGATTTGCTCTCCAATTTGTGCTTACCTAACTAACTCATTGTCAGTCAGACACTGAGCGCCACCTGACGAGTTCCCAGAACTTCATGGAGAAGCAGACATATCAAGTGTCACATCTTAACAGTATACCAGCTCTTCTCCTGTGTACACTATGGTATAGAGTTACTTTTGTGTAGTTGCCTATTCAAAATTATGGTATTTGAGCCTACATATCTTAACTCCACAATATGTGCAATCTTTAGCACTTACTTATGTGCACTGAACTCGCTCACAGTTTGCAATGTCTACAGCTAATGTGAGTTTTTCTGTAAGTGAATAGTGGAAGCTTGAAAGGTTTTCTTTTTTCTTTTTTCATTTTTTTGCAGGTGAATTAATTTTATTTTATTTAACATTTCCTTTTTTTTTAAACCCCAACTTGCTACATTTAAAAAAAATTAGGTAATTTCTTCATTTACATTTCAAATGCTATCCCAAAAGTCCCCCAGACCTTCCCCCCACTCCCCTACCCACCCACTCCCACTTCTTGGCCCTGGCGTTCCCCCCATACTGAGGCATATAAAGTTTGCAAGATCAAGGGGCCTCTCTTCCCAATGATGGCCGACTAGGCTGGGGGTACTGGTTAGTTCATATTGTTGTTCCATCTATAGGGTTGCAGATGCCTTTAGCTCCTTGGGTACTTTCTCTAGCTCCTCCATTGGGGGCCCTGTCAAACAATCATTTTTATAGACGTCTCATCAGAGGTCAAAGTCAAACTTTCCTGTTTTTATTTTTAAAGTAAATAAGGATGTAGAAGTGGGAGGTGAACTCTGGCATTCCCTTTATACAACAGAACCTTTTCCCATTATTTTTATAAAATGCACACACCAGTGACAATAGTCCCTACAACTACAGCAAGCTTACAATGACTTCAGGTAGTGCTCTAGAAAGCAGTGGAGAGAGTTTTAAAAATTCTGTAACAACGTGGTTATCCTGTGCTTTTTGGTGAATATCCACTTGCATGTGAGTATGTGCCATGTTTGTCTTTCTGGGTCTGGGTTACTTCACTCAGGATCATCTTTTCCAGTTCCATCCATTTGCCTACAAATTTAATGATGTCAAATTTTAATAGCTGAGTAATACTCGATTGTGTAGATGTACCACATTTCCTTTATCCACTCTTCAGGTGAGAAACATCTAGGCTGTTTCATGTTTCTGGCTATTACAAATGAAGTTATTATAAACAGAGTTGAGCAAGTTTCCTTGTAGTATGGTGGAGCATGTTTTGGGTGTATACCCAGGAGTGGTAGCGGGGTCTTGAGGTAGAACTATTCCCAATTTTCTGTGAAACTGCCAAATTGATTTCCACAGCAGTTGTGCAAGTTTGCAATCCCATCAGCAATGGAGGAGAGATCCTGTTGCTCTATATCCTTATCAGCATGTGCTGTTTCTTGAGTTTTTAAGCTTAGAAATTCTTGTTTTTTAAATTTTTATTAGGTATTTTCTTCATTTACATTTCCAATTCTACCCCAAAAGTCCCCCATACCCTCCTGCCCACTCCCCTACACACCCACTCCCACTTCTTGGCCTGGGTGTTCCCCTGTATTGAGGCATATAAAGTTTGCAAGACCAATTGGTCTCTCTTTCCAATGATGGCCGACTAGGCCATCTTCTAATACATATGAAGCTAGAGACATGAGCTCTGGAGGTACTGGTTAGTTCATATTGTTGTTCCACCTATAGGGTTGCAGACCCCTTTAGTTCCTTGAGTACTTTCTCTAGCTCCTCCATTGGGGGCCCTGTGTTCCATCCAATAGCTGATTGTGAGCATTCACTTCTGTGTTTGACAGGCACTGGCATCCCCTCACAAGAGACAGCTATATCAGGATGCTTTCAGCAAAATCTTGCTGGCAATGCGATGGTGTCTGCTTTGGAAGCTGATTATGGTATGGATCCCTGGGTGCAGCAGTCTCTATATGGTCCATCCTTTCTTCGCAACTCCAAACTTTGTCTCTATAACTCCTTGCGTGGGTGTTTTGTTTTTAATTCTAAGAAGGGGCAAAGTGACCACATTTCAGTCATCCTTCTTCTTGAGTTTCACTTGTTTTGCAAATTGTAACTTGTATCTTGGGTATTCTAAGTTTCTGGGCTAATATCCACTTATCAGTGAGTACATATCATGTGAGTTCTTTTGTGATTGGGTTACCTCACTCAGGATGATGCCCTCAAGGTCCATCCATTTCCCTAGGAATTTCATAAATTCATTCTTTTTAATAGCTGAGTAGTACTCCATTGTGTAATTGTACCACATTTTCTGTATCCATTCCTCTGTTGAGTGACATCTGGGTTCTTTCTAGCTTCTGGCTATTATAAATAAGGCTGCTATGAACATAGTGGAGCATGTGTCCTTCTTACCAGTTGGAACATCTTCTGGATATATTCCCAGGAGAGGTATTGCAGGATCCTCCAGCAGTACTATGTGCAATTTAGACTGATTTCCAGAGTGGTTGTATAATCTTGCAATCCCACCAACAATGGAGGAGTGTTCCTCTTTCTCCACATCCTCAGCAGTATCTGCTGTCACCTGAATTTTTGATCTTAGCCATTCTGACTGGTGTGAGGTGGAATTTCAGGGTTGCTTTGATTTATATTTCCTTGATTATTAAGGATGCTGAACATTTTTTTCAGGTGCTTCTCAGCCATTCGGTATTCCTCAGGTGAAAATTCTTTGTTTACTGTTTATCCCCATTTTTTAATGGGGTTATTTGATTTTCTGGAGTCCACCTTCTTGAGTTCTTTATATATATTGGATATTAGTCCCCTATCTGATTTAGGATAGGTAAAGATCCTTTCCCAATCTGTTGGTGGCCTTTTTGTCTTATTGAAAGTGTCTTTTATGTTACAGAAGCTTTGCAATTTTATGAAGTCCCATTTGTCAATTCTCGATCTTATAGCACAAGCCATTGCTGTTTTATTCAGGAATTTTTCTCCTGTGCCCATATCTTTGAGGCTTTTCCCCACTTTCTCCTCTATAACTTTCACTGTCTCTGCTTTTATGTGGAGTTCCTTGATACACTTAGATTTGACCTCAGTACAAGGACATAGGAATGATTCAATTCACATTCTTCTACATGATAACCACCAATTGTGCCAGTACCATTTGTTGAAAATGCTGTCTTTTTTCCACAGGATGGTTTTAGCTCCCTTGTCAAAGATCAAGTGACCATAGAAGTGTGGGTTCATTTCTCAGTCTTCAATTCTATTCCATTAGACTACTTGTCTGTTACTATACCAGTGCCATGCAGTTTTTATCACAATTGCTCTGTAGTACAGCTTTAGATCAGGCATGGTGATTCCACCAGTGGTTATTTTATCATTGAGAAGAGTTTTTGCTATCCTAAGTTTTTGGTTATTCCAGATGAATTTTCAGATTGCCCTTTCTAATCCATTGAAGAATTGAGTTGGAATTTTGATGGGGATTGTATTGAATCTGTAGATTGCTTTTGGCAAGATAGCCATTTTTACTATATTGATCCTGCCAATCCGTGAGCATGGGAGATCTTTCCATCTTCTGAGATCTTCTTAAATTTCTTTCTTCAGAGACTTGAAGTCCTTTTCATACAAATCTTTCACTTCCTTAGTTAGAGTCATGCCAAGGTATTTTATATTGGAAATATTGAGAAGGGTGTTGTTTCCCTAATTTCTTTCTCAGCCTGTTTATTCTTTGTGTAGAGAAAGGCCATTGGCTTTTTTGACTTAATTTTATATCCAGTTAATTCACTGAGGCTCTATATCAGGTTTAGGGGTACTCTGGTGGAATTTTTAGGGTCACTTATATATACTATCATATCATCTGCAAAAACTGATATTTTGACTTCTTCCTTTCCTATTTGTTATCCCCTTGATCTCCTTTTGTTGTCTAATTGCTCTGGCTATGACTTCAAATACTATGTTGACTAGGTAGGGAGAAAGTGGGCAGCCTTGCTAGTCCATGATTTTAGTGGGATTGCTTCCAGCTTCTCACCATTTACTTTGATGTTGGCTACTGTTTTGCTGTAGATTGCTTTTATCATGTTTAGGTATGGGCCTCCAATTCCTGATCTTTCCAAGACTTTATCAAAAATGGGTGTTGGATTTTGTCGAATGCTTTCTCCACATCTAAGGAGATGATCATGTGTTTTTTGTCTTTGAGTTTGTTTATATAGTATATTATGTTGATGGATATCCGTATATTAAACCATCCCGGCATCCCAGGAATGAAACCTACTTGGCCAGGATGGATGATTGTTTTAATGTGGTCTTGGATTCGGTTAGTGAGAACTTTATTGAATATTTTTGCATCGATATTCATAAGGGAAATTGGTCTGAATTTCTTTATCTTTGTTGAGTCTTTTTGTGGTTTAGGTATCAGAGTAATTGTGGCTCCATAGAGTGAATTGGGTAGAGTACCTTCTGTTTCTATTTTGTGGAATAGTTTGTGAAGAATTGGAAGTAGATCTTCTTTGAAGATCTGATAGAACTCTGCACTAAATCCATCTGGTTCTGGGTTTTTTTTTTTTTTTTTTTTTTTTGGTTGGGAGACTATTTATGACTGCTTCTATTTCTTTAGGAAATATAGGACGGTTTAGATCATTAACCTGATCCTGATTTAACTTTGGTACCTGGTATCTGTCTAGAAATTTGTCCATTTCATCCAGGTTTTCCACTTTTGTTGAGTATAGCCTTTTGTAGAAAGATCTGATTGTATTTTGGATTTCTTCAGGATCTGTTGTTATGTCTCCTTATTCATTTCTTATTTTGTTAATTAGGATGCTGCCTTGTGCCCTCTAGTGAGTCTGGCTAAGGGTTTATCTATCTTGTTGATTTTCTCAAAGAACCAGCTCTTTGTTTATTTGATTCTTTGAATAGTTTTTCTTGTTTCCACTTAGTTGATTTTGCCCCTGAGTTTGATTATTTCCTGCTTTCCACTCCTCTTGGGTGAATTTGCTTCCTAGAAATTTTCTAGAGCTTTTGGGTGTCTTGTCAAGATGCTAGTGTGTGCTCTCTCTAGTTTCTTTTTGGAGGCAGTCAGAGCTATGAGTTTTCCTCTTAGAAATGCTTTCATTGTGTCCCATAAGTTTGGGTATGATGTGGCTTCATTTTCATTAAACTCTAAAAAGTCTTTTATTTCTTCGTTTATTCCTTCCTTGACCAAGGTATCATTGAGAAGAGTGTTGTTCAGTTTCCACATGAATGATGGATTTCTATTATTTATGTTGTTATTTAAGATCAGTCTTAGTCCATGGTGATCTGATAGGATGCATGGGACAATTTCTATATTTTTGTATCTGTTGAGGCCTGTTTTGTGACTGATTATATGGTCAATTTTGGAGAAGGTACCATGAGGTGCTGAGAAGAAGGTATATCCTTTTTTTTAAGGATAAAACATTATGTAGATATCTGTTAAATCCATTTGTTTCATACCTTCTATTAGTTTTGCTGTGCCCCTGTTTAGTTTCAGTTTCCATGATCTGTCCATTGATGAAAGTGGTGTGTTGAAGTCTCCCACTATTATTGTGTGAGGTGCAACGTGTGCTTTGAGCTTTACTAAAGTTTCTTTAATGAATGTGGCTGCCCTTGCATTTGGAGCATAGATATTCAGAATTGAGAGTTCCTCTTGGAAGATTTTACCTTTGATGAGTATGAAGTGCCACTCCTTGTCTTTTTTGATAACTTTGAGTTGGAAGACAATTTTATTGGATATTAGAATGGCTACTCCAGCTTGTTTCTTCAGACCATTTGCTTGGAAAATTGTTCTCCAGCCTTTTACTCTGAGGTAATGTCTGTCTTTTTCCCCGAGATGGGTTTCTTGTAAGCAGCAAAATGTTCGGTCCTGTTTGTGTAGCCAGTCTGTTAGTCTATGTCTTTTTATTGGGGAATTGAGTCCATTGATACCAAGAGATATTAAGGAAAAGTAATTGTTGCTTCCTATTATTTTTGTTGTTAGAGTTGGTATTCTGTTCTTGTGGCTGTCTTCTTTTAGGTTTGTTGAAGGATTACTTTTTTGCTTTTTCTAGGGCATGGTTTTCATCCTTGTATTGGTTTTTTCTGTTATTATCCTTTGAAGGGCTGGATTGGTGGAAAGATAATGTGTGAATTTGGTTTTGTCATGGTATACATTGGTTTCTCCATCTATGGTAATTGAAAGTTTGCCTGGGTATAGTAGCCTGGGCTGGCATTTGTGTTCTCTTAGTGTCTGTCTAACATCTGTTCAGGATCTTCTGGCTTTCATAGTCTCTGGTGAAAAGTCTGGTGTAATACTGATTGGCCTGTCTTTATATTTTACTTGACCTTTTTCCCTTACTGCTTTTAATATTCTATCTTTATTTAGTGCATTTGTTGTTCTGATTTTTATGTGTCAGGAGGAATTTCTTTTCTGGTCCAGTCTATTTGGAGTTCTGTAGACTTCTTGTACGTTCATGGGCATCTCTTTCTTTAGATTTGGGAAGTTTTCTTCTATAATTTTTTTGAAGATATTTGCTGGTGACTTAAGTTGAAAATCTTCTGTCTCATATACTCCTATTTTCTGTAGGTTTGGTCTTCTCATTGAGTCCTGTATTTCCTGGATGTTTTGAGTTAGGATCTTTTTGCATTTTGCATTTTCTTTGATTGTTGTGCCCATGTTCTCTATGGAATCTACTGCACCTGAGATTTTCTCTTCCATCTCTTGTATTCTGTTGCTGATGCTCACATCTATGGTTCCAGATTTCTTTCCTAGGGTTTCTATCTCCAGCGTTGCCTCACTTTGGGTTTTCTTTATTGTGTCTACTTCCCTTTTTAGGTCTAGTATGGTTTTGTTCATTTCCATCACCTGTTTGGATGTGTTTTCCTGTTTCTCTTTAAGGACTTGTAACTCTTTAGCAGTGTTGTCCTGTATTTCTTTAAGTGAGTTATTAAAGTCCTTCTTGATGTCCTCTACCATCATCATGAGATATGCTTTTAAATCTGGGTCTAGCTTTTCGGGTGTGTTGGCTTGCCCAGGACTGGCTGTGGTCGGAGTGCTCCGTTCTGATGATGGTGAGTGGTCTTGGTTTCTTTTAGTAAGATTCCTATGTTTGCCTTTCGCCATCTGGTAATTTCTTGAGTTAGTTGTTATAGTTGTCTCTGGTTAGACCTTGTTCCTTCCTTGATTCTGTTAGCCTCTATCAGCAGACCTGGGAGACTAGCTCTCTCCTGAGTTTCAGTGGTCAAAGCACTCTCTGCAGGCAAGCTCTCCTCTTACAAGGAAGGTGCACAGATATCTGGCATTTGGACTTGCCTCCCGTCAGAAGATGAAGGCCTGAAACAGGGCCTGTCCCAAAAGCTGTAAGCTTCTGCAGTCCACACTCTCACCTGTGCAGACTAGTCTTGGAGGGATCTGGGAACCAAGATGGCTCCCCCAGATGCTCTGGGAAAACCCTCCTGGCCATGGCAGATACCTCTCCTCTGGTAGGGAAGGTGCCCGGATGTCTGGAGCCCAAAACGGGGTCTGTCTCAGAAGCTGCCCTCTAGGGACCTTGGGGGTGTCTGCCGACTTCGCGTCCAAGGTGACATGGTGCTGGCTCTGACTGGAAGGGACCTGTGACCCTGGTCAGGTCGGGTTTTCTGCTTCCCTAATGCTGTCTCAGGTCCCTAGTGATTGAATTGGAACAGAAGTTGTGTTCCACTCACCGGTGGCCCTAAGATCGAATGGAGAGTCCTCTAGGGACCTTGGGCCTGTCTGCCGACTCTGTGCCCAAGGTGACCAGGTGCTAGCGCCGACAGGAAGGGATTTGGATCCTGGTCAGGCTGGGTTTTCTGCTTCCCAAATGCTGTCTCAGGTCCCTAGTGGTTGGCTTGGAACAAAAGTTGTGTTTCACTCACCAGAGGTCCTAAGATCGAATGGAGAGTCCTCTAGGGACCTTGGGGCTGTCTGCTGACTCTGTGCCCAGGTGTCCCTGTGCTGGCACCGACCAGAAGGCAAGCTTAGAAATTCTTACAGGTTTAAGATGGAACCTCAGAGTAATTTTGATTTGCATTACCCTGATGATTCAGGATGTTGAACATTTCTTTAAGTGCTTCTCAGCTATTAGAGAATTCTCTATTGAGAATTCTGTTTAGATCAATTTTAAATTGGGTTATTGGTTTGTTGAAGTCTACTTTCTTGACACACACACACACACACACACACACACACGTATACAACTGACATATATATATGTCAGCTCTCTGACAGATGTCGGGTTGCTGAAAACTTTTTCTCATTCCGTAAGTTGTCATTTCATCTTATTGAGAGTGTTCTTTGATTTGCCTTATAGAAGCCTTTCAGCTTCATGAGGTCCCATTTATTTATTGTTAATCTTAATGTCCAAGATATTGGGAACTAAGAAGTTGTCTCCTGTGCCAATATGTTCAAGGGTATTCACCACTTTTTCTCCTACCATGTTCAGTGTATCTCATTTTATGTTGAGGTCTTTGACTCACCTAGATTTATTTTTTGTGCAGGGTGATAGATATTGATCTTGTTGTATTCTTCTATATACCAACATCCAGTTAGACCAGCACCATTTGTTGAAGATGCTCAAAACCACATACCCAAAGAAGTTAAGTAACAGGGAAGGACCTAGTGAGTAAGCTTGAATGTCACTAAGAAGGGAAAATAGATTAGACATCAGGGTGGATGGAGGGAGGGATCTGGATAGGAGCGGGATTGAGGATGTAAACTGAATGGAGGAGGTGGGGGTGAAGAGAGGGAGAGAATAATGGAGGGAGCAACTGGATCAGGAGCGAGGCATCTCTGTGATGAGCTAGAACCTAGGATGATGGAAAAATCCCAGGAATCTATGAGGGTGACCCAAATTAAGACTCCTAATAATGGGAAATATAGAGCCTGAACCAGCCATCTTCTATAGCCAGATAAAACTTTCCATGGAGTGATTGGGACATCAACCCAGCCACAAAACCTTAGACTCCCAATTTGGCCTGCACAAGATGTGCAGGAAATTTCAGGGAAGGGCCAACCAATGACTGACCCAGCTTGAGACCCATGCCATAAAAGGGAGCCCACTCCTGACACTATTAATAATTTAATTCTACACTTGCAGACAGGAGCCTAGTATAACTGTTTTTGAGAGTTTTTACCCAGCAATTGATGGAAACTAATGCAGAGACCCACAGCCAAATATTAAGTGGAGCTTGGGTAATCCCATTGAAGAGAGGGCGTGTGGGAGGATTGAAGGAGCTGGGAGGGGGCAGGTGACAGGGATACCACAAGTAAACCTACAGAATCAACTATCCTAAGCTCATAGAGACTAACTGCCAACCAGAGAGCATACATGGGATGGGCCTAGGCCTTCTGTATATATGTAATATGTTTTCATCTGGGTCTTGATGTGGGACTTCTAAAGTGGGAGCAGGGGCTGTCTCTGACTACATTGCCTGCCTTTGTATTCCTTCCCCTCTTACCCCCCACCCCCTATACTGGGCTGCCTTGTTGAGCCTCAAAATAAGAAGATACACTTAGTCTTATTACAACTTGATATGCCGAGGGAGGGATCCCTTTTCTGAGGAGAAAGGGAAAAAGGGTGGATGAGGGGGCAAGTGAGAAGGAGGAAATGGGAGGAGAGGAGGGAGGGGAAGTTTCAATTGGGATTTAAGGTAAATAGATAATTAATACTGATTTTATAAAAAGTCAGGCTATCGTCCTGTGGACTTCATACTGATTTTTATAAAAAGTCAGGGTATCATCCTGTGGACTTCATACAGGTAAGCTCTGGGCTGAGAAGCCAAGGAGATCTTTCACAGCTTGGCTCACACACTAGAGCTATAAACTGAACTTAAGTGTTTTCACAGCTGGAAACCGTCTGTGTGCAGTTGCTGTCATTTGGCTTAATGCACAGCCTAACTAAATGGCTCTGTCATTTTTTAGGTTTATCTGTGGTCACAAAGTCCCCATAAGGAAAATATAAATGGCATTAAGGTACTTTTACATGCACCCCACCTTGTTATAGTCCTAAAACCAACAAGCAAAGCAAAGCAGAACAACAGCAACACAAACAAAACCGAAGCCTGAGTAGAAACTGAGCACTTTAGCTTTGCTCCATGGATTTCCTGAGACACCCACCTTCACAGTGTGAGTGTACTCTGATGTTCCCTTATCTTTACTAAGCCTTTTTTTATTTCTTAAAATCAGAGGGCCATTAAGGAAACCAAGCAAGATGTGGTAGGGCTGGCTGAAGGATCCAACAACTACATAGGTCTGTCATTTTCTCACTGACTATGTAGGAACAACAATATGAACTAACCAGTATCTCCCAGAGCTTGTGTCTCTAGTTGAATATGTAGCAGAGGATGGCCTAGTCGACCATCATTGGGAGGAGAGGCCCTTGGTCTTGCGAAGATCATATGCCCCAGTACAGGGGAATGTCAGGGCTAGGAATTGGGAGTGGGTAGGTTGGGGAGCAGGGCGGGGGGGGGGGATATAGGGGATTTTTGGGATAGCATTTGAAATGTAAATGAAGGAAATATCTAATAAAAAACTATTAGCAAGTATCAAAATCTACATCACACAGACAAGTAAATTGACTTCAAATTCTAGCACCTGACTTCAAAATTGATGAGAACAAGTTTGTATATTTTTCTCCCTGATTGTGTTTTCTTATAATGTATATCTATCTATCTATCTATCTATCTATCATCTATCTATCTATCTATCTATCTCTCTCTCTCTCTCTCTCTCTCTCTCTCTCTCTCTCTATATATATATATATATATATATATATATATATATATTCAGTATTATCGGTTAATTGAAAACACAGTATATTATACTCTCATAGAATGATTAATTCCACATGCTTTATATATCATTCACATTTTTGGCCTGCTACCACTTGCTGGAAGTTAATAGACATTGTTTGTCTTTTGCATATTCTATAGTATGCATTTTCCCTTTATATATTTTTTTTGTATATAGAGACTGTATATGTAGTACAAATCTCTCTCTCTCTCTTTCTCCTCACCCAACCCTCCCTCCCTCCTTCTCTCCCTTCACCTGCTTTCTATAGCTTGTATTCTTCAGCTAGCACAAACAATTTGGGGTAAAGGGACAGTTAATGAGTTAAATGAATAAACTACAGATATGTTAAATTGCAGCCCATGCATATAACAGCCTTATTTAATAGTCCTGCTCTTTAATAGATCCATTAACTCTTGCTTCTGGAAGTGCTAGGAGCCAAAGCAGGGAGGGGTGCAACGTGCATCCCAATGAGAGCACAGATGATAGAAAGGGTAAAGTGCAGATAAATTTTGATTTTAATGTTCCTTAAATCTTTTAGTGCCCTAGAGAGGGTGCACTGAGTTCAATAAAGGGGTCTTGTGTGTGAAGCCCTCCAGAGGTGACCTGAGATGGCTGGCAGGGGAGCAGAGGGCTCCTAAATCCTGGAGAGGTGTAGCTGCAGGCTATGTGGCTATCAGCTGGGAGGAGTTAACAACCTTTATCTGATCTTCAGTTATTTTACTGAACAATTAATGGCCAGCAGTCTGGGGAAGTTCAAAGCTGGTCCTGAAGCCAGTACCCCTCAAGCCTCCATCTGGCATTAAATGACAGCAGAGAATTCAGAGGCCAGACAAAGCCTTTACTATTAGACATTGGAAAGGGAGAAAATGAAATTTCTAAAACAGGGGGGAACCCAACAAGACAGAATGGAAAGCAGAATTTAGGAATGGTTTTGTGCTTGGTTTTCTGATGACTTCGGCATGGTTTTCACTCTCTGTGCTGTTGTCATTCAGCTCACTTGACAATATTTCAGTTGCAGGCACTTTTGCTGCTCATGGGCATTCTGATGCGTGACTCTGCCTGTGGAAAGTTTTAAGTCACTGCAAATTAAAAAGGGGATTATCAATTATTTTTTCATTAACCTTTCATTTCAACCCCAAAGCATTCGATGTTTAGAGATTAAATCCTCTGGAAGTTATATGAGCTCTTATTTCAGCAATAAAAAATGAAATAAAAGAACATTGATGTCTTTTGTTGCTGCCTTACTAGGAAAAGAATCCAATCACACAAGCTTTGTTAATGGCACTTGGAATTACCAAGATTGCAAAAGATAAAATTGGTGAGTTTACAGATTAATGTTAAGTCAGTTTTATTAGGAGAAATAAAAAGTCTCCCAAACCCAAAGGATCATAAAATGCTTTTCTGAAATTTAAAAACTAATATTATTAAGGGTGAGAGATATGTTAGGTTGAATCCAAAAATCTAATATAAAAGTGTACCGACTGTCTTTCAGGGCTGGAGCATGGGTAAGACCAGACAAGTTGGTGTAGTCAGAGACTGCCTATGCTAAAAGTCTCCAGTAATGGGTCAGAGAGACAGCTCAGCTCCTAAGGTGTTGACACAAGAGCTTGGCAACCTGTGTTTGATTCCTGGGTCAGGAGCATAGCTCAACTGCTAAGTGTTTATTCAGGATCACAGCAAGCTGTGTTTGATCTTTAGAATCCATGTAAAAGCTGCATGTGATGGTGTGCTTTGAAATTTGCAGAAGAGAAAGACAGACTCCTAGGGCTCATTACCCAGCTAGCCTAATCAAACCAGCACATCACAGGCTAGTCTAACTAAATCAGCAAGTCCCAGGCTAGCCTAATCAAATCAGCAAGTCACAGGATAGCCTGTGAGGGATCCTGGCTCCAAAACGAAAGTGAATGGAAACGGAAGAACAGAATCTAGGTGGACATATGGTACACACACACACACACACACACACACACACACACACACACACACACTCACACACACAGAGAGAGAGAGAGAGAGAAAGAGAGAGAGATGGACAGACAGATGGACAGACAGACAAAGACAGGAACTAATGATAGATAGATAGATAGATAGATAGATAGATAGATAGATAGATAGATAGATAGATAGAGAGATAGAGAGATAGAGAGATAGAGAGATAGAGAGATAGAGAGATAGACAAATAGAGAAACAGACAAACAGACAGATTAGAAAGAAAGAAAGTCCTGGATATGTTATCTATGTTATTTGCAACCAGATAGCTTGGGACACTGTATCTTACACAAACTTCAGTTATGTTAATGAGATACAAACAACTTAAATGGAGAAAGGATTTATTTTAACTCCTAATTCCGAGGTTTCAGTCTATAGGTTGCCTGACTCTTTTGTGGGGTGGAGAGGTGCCACGATGAGGCAGAGCTTAATGGCAGCAGCAACATGCAGTGAAGGAGGGAACCACTTCCCTCACAGCATCCTTGAAGCAGGTTTGGGGAGAAATAAGCACTCCTTGTCAAAACCACAGATTAATGGCCTACTTGCCCAAGACCCTTCTATACCTTCAGGGTTTCCCAATAATGTATTAAAGTCCAAACACATCCATTGGTTAATCCATGGATGAAGGCAGAACCCTTATGATCCTTTATTTTAAAAAACAACTATCAAAACTATCTAGGAGCTGAGACTAGAGCACAGGGTTAACACACCTGCGTCAAAAGTACCATCATGCCAGGAACACTTTTATTCCTGTGTCTGTGGGTGTGTACACACACATGGGTGCAGGTACCCTAGAAGGTAGAAGAAGGAATTGAAATATTTATTAAGCATTTCAGTGGTTAGGGAAAGGAAAAGGCTCTGAAAGCATCCGCTCTAAGCATTACATTATATTCCTGGAAGATTTTATGTTGATAAACTATATAGAAAAAAAAATCCTATTCTGGGACAACACACACTGTGACTTCTGTCCTAGAAGAGAAGGAGCCATGAGTGAGAAAGTCCATTCCAGAACCATTAACTTCACTGGTTCTTTTTTTCCCTCTCTTCCTGAGACAGGATCTCATGTAGTCAGGTAGTTCATGTTGGCCTGGAACTTTCCATGAAGGTGCATCTTCGTACTGTGTTTAAACTGGGGACTAGAAGTATTCGCTTCCTGTTCAAACCACAAAGTGCTTGTCTATCACCACAGCTCACTTTTCATCTTAGTTCAATATCAAAGCCCCAGGGATGATTCTGCTGGCATTTAGGGCGGGTCATCCATACTCATAAACCTTCCTGGAAGCCACTCAATCCCATAAGGTGTACGTTTAGATTAATCATCACAGTGACTCAGACAGGATCTCAAGTCCCATAAACTCGATATACGATATAGAGGCTGCTTTTTGATAGTCTTGGAGTTGAAAATATCCAAGCAGATAGTTAGCATTAAACAATGATAGGCCAAAACTTGAGTGGATAAGAAAGCCTGAATATTTGTTAAACATGAAAACTATGTGCATTTTAAAATGATCACACTTTGAAGAACCTGACCTACTGATATCTTTTAAGTTGAAATCAAATGCCTATGCAATAGAATGTAATTAGACTCTCTGACTTATCTGCTTCTAGAATGAAGTTTATGCAGTAATCCTTTTGAAAACATAAAAAAGGACTCAGGCTTACCAGGTATTTTAGCACTTACTAAAAGGGAATCATCAGGTATGGATTTCCCATAACTTAATCCTTCTGCCCAAGAATGCCTTGGGTGAAATCCCCCCATAAAGCCTTAAGTCCTATAGCATCATTAAAATTGATGTTTTAAAATTTATCTTTAGGACTGAGGATAGCATTAGTAGTTAAAGACAATTAATTGTTGGTTTTTATGTCACAGTATGTATAGTGCCCAAACTTCCAGATGACAATTTTCTTATTTCATTGCTAAGTAGTAGAGTATAACTCTTTGTCTTTTTCTGTCTCTCTCTGTATCTCTGTCTCTGTCTGTCTGTCTGTTTGTCTGTTTCCTCTCTCTCTCTCTCTCTCTCTTTCCTGCTTCCCTCTCCCTCTCCTTCCCCCCCCCTTTGCGTCTTTATCTGCAATTAACAGTTCTTCATTTTCTATAGGTGAAAGTTTAAATCAATAAGTTGGTATACTTTACATGTTGCCCAGTGAAGCCCATAGCAGACTGGATGGCTACTCCTTGTCTCTTCTTGAAGAATCAGTTGAACCACTCTTAGATTTTTCTACAGAGAAAAGAAAAAGGGCATTTGAAGACTTGGTGAAATCTACCTCAAACAAAACAAAACAAAGGCTGGCCCAAGCAAGGAGATTCAGTCCTAGGATGAAGAATTGTTTTAGATAGAGGACTATGGTTATTACTAGATCCTACATTATGTTGCTAACTCACTGAAAATGTTAGTTACTCTTGTTACTGTGACAGGATACCTGACCAATGCCAGTTGAATAAAGAGCATCTTTATTATGGCTCATGGTTTGAGGCTACAGTCCATGATGGTGGAGAAGGTGTGAAAGCAAGAGGAACTCCATCTGTCACAGAAGGAGTGTGAGGCAGCTGGTTTTACTGTGCCCACTTTCAGGAGAAATGGAGAGGGGAGTAAGGGGAAAGGGGGGGGGAAGGGAGGGAGGGAGGGAGGCAGGCAGGGAGGGAGACTGTGCTCTAATTGCTTTCCCCTTTTCATTCAGTCTATATCAGGTCCTGACTCCTCAGTTAAGCTTGTATAGAAATATCCTCAAAGATATGTCTCAAAATGCATCTGGTAAGTGATTCCAAGGGCAGTCAAGTCTAACATGAAAGTCAAGCATCATACACATAAGGTATGTTCTATAAAAATTTCTATACAAACTTAGCTTCTAAGGGTTTGTATGAGGTGTTGCTAGAAAAGAGAAAAGGAGGATGGTTTTCGTGTTCATTTTAATTTTAAGTTGGAGTTTTCTTGGGCACAATGATAGTGTGACAACAGGAGACATCAGGAGAGTATCTCAAGGCAGTAAGCCATACAGGGTAATATGACCTAGAGACATGTGTGGTGACATCCTGGAAGCAAATATTGGCAATGTCCATGGGCCAGAAGGAGCATTTATACCCAACATTCATGATGATGATTTGTTAGAAATCATTGAAATGGTTCAAAAAAAGACATTTATATATTCTGTTAAATCAGTTTCACCAATAGCCAAAAATGAATCTTGAAGATGATAGACACCAAAATAATATTGCTTGAATAAATTCACACACACACACACACACACACACACACACACACACACACAAAATCAGTTGCTTATGTGGCTATCAAAGGAGACAATTACCTGAAAGCAACTTCAAAATGCATGAGTTCAGACTTCTTTCAGGATACCTGTTGAAGATCTTTATTTTTTCCACCCAGTTTCACCATATACCGTTCTTCATCCTGTTCCATGTTCGTGGAAGTTCCTGTTTATAGGCTGAAAAGACAGACTGCTGGTCCTGAGCTTAAGTCTGGATTTTTTCCCATGGATGATGGTGAAAGATCAGTGGAAAGTGTAATGAAGTCATGACTTTTTACCCTGTTTCCCTGAGCTCTTGTTCTTCATTGGCCAAAATCCTTCACTGAAGTGTATGCAGCTATTCCCTTTGTGATGGACCCGATAAGTAGATGCATTAAAAAGAGTAGTTGGGTTGTATATGGAGAATGTAAAATAGTGTAGTTGTCACAGAAGAATAGAATTATCATATGTAGATGAAGAAAATGTCTTAGTCTATTTTCTTAATATAACTAAATGCTACAGATTGAATAGTAAATGTAACATAAACATATTATATGTTTATACATATATGATATGTTACATATAAATAATGTATAATATATAATTATATTTATTAAATATAAATGAAGATTTACTTCAGTCATGGTGCCAGAGGCAGGAGGTCTAAAGCATGGAAGGAGCATCTATTTAGCAGATGGCAATGAATTTGCTGCATCATTATAGAGTGAATGCCATCATGAAATGTGACAGAGCAGGTGTGCCAGGGAACTACCATGACAAAGTATTTCTTTGATAATCTGTTAACTTACGACTGATTGAGTCCCTCTGTGAGGCTTTGTCCCCATAGTTACCAAAGGTTCTGCCTCGAAATAACATTCACATGGATTTGGAATTTATGTTTATAACACATAAGGTTAAAGGGTCACACATAAAGCACAACAGGAAAGCAGAAAGGATAGTTCCTTCTGCAAAGATGTCATAGCACATTTGGGCTGCTGTAACAAAGTTGCTTTGATTTAGAGACTTACAAACCTTAGTAGTTTTGTTCTGTCAATCATGGAAGCTGAGAAGCCCACAGTTAAGATGGCAGCAGGGTTGGTGTTGGGAAGGGCTGCTCCTGGTTCCCAGATGGCCATCTTTTCACTTGGACCTTGCATGGTGAAAGGGTAAAGGGCCACACTAGATTTGTTAGGGTTCTTGTTTTTTCTTTCTTTCTTTCTTTCTTTCTTTCTTTCTTTCTTTCTTTCTTTCTTTCTTTCTTTGTTTTAGTTTCTTAGTGAGGACTAGAATCCTAGTCCCTAGTGGAGAGCACTTCCAATGACTCCAACTCACAAAACAGATTTTGCTTCCGTATAGACACAGACACCCAGAACACACCAGTAGCTATGTTATCTTAGGTAAAATGAGTTTGACACTTGATTTTGTTGGCTTATCCAAATGTTAAGATGAAGATAATTATAACGTATATCTTAGAGGGCAGTGTATATTCAATGCTATATTGCAAAGAGCACTCTTAACGTCTTCGGTAAGCAGTGAATACATGGTAATTGCCCCACTTATATGTTATCCGTGTGTTACTCCTAAAGTGCATTCCTTCGAATTTATACATGCAGGTTCTTCCTTCCCTCTCCCACAGTAGGTTTCAGCTGCCATAAACTTTTGGTAGTAACACGGCTCCCAACACCCCACCCTTTCCCACCATGCTCTGAAGGCTCTCTTTCAGATCTAAGGTAGAATCCACAACTGGGATTCAATGAAGAAATTAGTTCTTGATTCCCATCTTTCTTTTTTTCTTTTGATCTTTCTTTCTTTCTTTCTTTCTTTCTTTCTTTCTTTCTTTCTTTCTTTCTTCCTTCCTTCCTTCCTTCCTTCCTTCCTTTCTTCCTTCCTTTTTTTCCTTCCTTCCTTCCTTCCTTCCTTCCTTCCTTCCTTCCTTCCTTCCTTCCTTCCTTCCTTCCTTCCGTCCTTCCTTCTTTCAAAAAAGTATTTTTTTTTGTTTAGTTATTTCATATGTACCTGTGCGGGTTTGCAAATATTTTAAAATAGTTTTGGAAGAGAGACAACAATGTACTAGGAATCATCGATCGCCTTCTCCCTTATGGATTCCAGAGCCCAGAGGCATGTCGTCAGGCTTGATGGTAGGTGCCTTTACCCACTGAGTCACCTCACTGGCACTTCTTCTTGATTTTCTTAGACAATCAAATTTCAAGAAGATCTATGTGTGTAGGCAAAAGAGTAACATGCCTTCTCTTTATGACTCTGACCCATCAAAAAGGAAATCAAAGAATAAGGTTACAGTTATAAAACTCACCATTGACCCTAATTTGATGCTGGAAGATTTAGAACTGAGACTATTTTATGTGCCTATTTTATGTTAGAAGTTAGAAACATCCATTGTTCTCAGACAGTTGTGCAGGAAAGGGCTTATTGGCTTACACTTTCCACATTGTAGTCCTTCACTGACGGAAGACAAGACAGGAACTCAAACATGGCAGGAACCTGGAGGTAGGAGATGGTGAAGAAGCTATGGATGGGTATTGCTTAATTAACTTGCCCCGCATGGCTTGCTCATGTTACTTTCATATAGAAACCAGGATGATCAAAGCAAGGATGAAACCACTCTCAAAGGGCTGGGCTCTCCCCAGTTGATCACTACACCTAGATCTTATGGAGTCATTTTTTTCCACTGAGGCCACTTCCTCTCTGATGACTCTAGTTTGTGAATAGTTGACATAAAACCAGCCAGTATATCTGTACTTTACTATGAGAAAGCAAGCCTGAAGTATTAAACACAAATCTCCTTCTCTCTCTCTCTGTGGCCTTTTAAAGCACATCTTAGTTTTCTGAAGGTCATATTTTGGATCTACAAATTCCAAAGGCAGGCTAATGTCAGAAGACCTGCACTAGGCTCCAACTATCCCTTACTTTACCCACTATTGTGTCAGGATTGGAGCCCCAACAAATTGCTCTGATGAAATTAGCATTTACAGTGGAGGTCCTTGGAAGTGGGGAGGTGATTAGATGACAGGTAGAGAGAATCCTTATAAAGTATCACTCTTTTGTATTAGTTCTTGTTTTTATTGCTGTGACAAAATAGTGGACATGAATAACTTAAGGAAGCCATGATTTATCTTATTGTGCTTTCAGCATGGTTAGACCATCATGGCAAGGAAGGCTCAGCAGCATGACTCCATCTCAGAAACTGTTTTTTCCTATAGTACTCATAAGGGCTGCTGTATTCATAGAGGACACACAAAAGGTAACAACAACAACAACAGCAAAATTCTAGAGCATTCTAAAGCCTTGGTCTCTTCAAAACAATTACACTCTCAATGATGTGAAAATCTTAGTGTTTGGCCACCATAGTCTTGTGGGTATAGGACTATTACAATACTTTCTTTTATGCAAAACAAACCTATATAACAAGAGTTCTATACTTTGTGGTCATTTGATGAACAGTAAATTGGTTTACTGTAATGATGGCATCATATAATAGCAACAGAAGAAAACCAGCAAGAAGGCTTGGAGCCCTGGGTGAGACATCTGGTCAGAAGAATTCTAGAGCTAATCTGATGGGAGTTTTAGCAGTGATGTATTTGGGGTTCCATGACCTGGGACTTGTAGAGACATCACCTCAATGTAACAGGTACATTATTTCAATCTCATGCTTTTCACCAATGTGGAGGCAGTACTTTATGGTGCCTTTTGGGCTCTGGTGAAAATAGTAGTAGTCCCTTTTTTCTCTAATTTTAATTTTGCTTTCTTTAGTTTCAGTAACTCATGGTCAGCCATGGATCGAAAACAGTTCATGGAATTTCCAGCAATAAATAATCTATGTATTGTTGTTTCTGATTGTAAGGCTTCCTGCTCCAAACCTCTCAGCACTGAGTTCTTTCTTTATGAATTGCACCTGCTATGCTGCACATGCTCTCCACACATTAGTCTAGTAACAATAGATCTGGGGAATTGGGATGGCCATTTTAAACTACCCAGTGTGGAAGTTCTTGTGTTCAAGGAACTCTTGTTTTAATTAGTAATGTCCCCCAAATCACAAGCCCCCACATTTTCAATTTGGGTGGATCCTTTAAGTGAAAAGATGAAAGTTCTTCAAGTTAATGAGAAAACAAAAAACGCCTATGGTTGGAATGAATTGCTTCTCCATAAAACTGTAAAGAAGAAACACTAGCATGTAGTTTATTTTTGCTGCTGTTTCTCAAGTCACAGAGGCTTGGTCCCAGTGCCTGGTAAGAGTTTGGTGCAAATAAGAAATACAGAATTTGTAGAAAACATGATCTGAAAACTTTCCCATGTGACAGCAGGATGTTGCACTAGAAAGAATGGTGTTCAATTTATAATTCAACTATCATAGGTAGACACGTAAAAGAAAAATTAGGCATATGTAGGGTTGTGCAGTATTCAGAGCTTCAGGCACTGTGGTGGTGTGAATAGAATGGCACCTGTAGACTCAAGTGTTTGAATGCTTTGTGCATAGGGAGTGGCATTATTAGGAAGTGTGGCATTGTTTGAATAGGTGTGGATTTGTTGGAGAACATGTGTTTTTGAAGATGGGCTTTGAGGTCTCATATGCTCAAGCCAGTCCCAGTATGGCATTGTTTCTTTCTGTTGCCTGCAGATCCAAATGTAGAACTCTCAGCTCCTTCTCAGTACCATGTCTGCTTGCATGACACCATGATTCCTGTCCTGACTATAATGGGCTAAATCACTGAAACTGTAAGCCAGACCCAATTAAATGTCTTTCTTTATAAGAGTTGCTGTAGTCATGGTGTCTCTTCACAGCAATAGAAACTCTAATTAAGACAAGCACCCATTAGGATATTTATCCTGCATGGATAGAGGAGAACTCATGTACTTTAATGTGTATACTAGGTGTCAAGAAAGGCTGAGTTGAATGGGTATAGCAAAGAGTTCAGAAGTTCCATGTGGTGTTATAAGCATCTCTTCCTTTTGATCACACGATAGGTAGATAATACCCTAAGAAATTAGCAATACCTTTAGATGTTGGACCCTGTTTTGGCCCTGTTTTGGGCCTTGAGGACAAACTGGAGCCTGGCTCGAGTTTTGAGACCTGTCTCAGTCATTTCCATATCGGGGTGACTCAGCAAGACCTGCTTGGCCCTTTCTCTGTCCTGCCATTGCTGATGTAGAGCTTTGACATTGGCCTTGTCAGTCACTCCATATCCTCCATCACCCTTCCCCTCCTATGTCATTTTACCCCACCAAAAATCCCCCTCCCTATGTTCTGAACTTATATAAGCAAGAGGCTGATGCCATAAGTTGAGTTCCTGCTTCGACAACACTCCCAGTGTGTTTCTTTTGGGCCATTGACACTCAGGCCTGAAGAGGCCCCAATGGGACTGGGACCTCTCTCCTCTCACCTGAACCTGCCAGCAAGAGCCAGCATACAGATGGGTAGATAGAACACTAGGTGGACTTTATGGCAAGCATTTGGAGAAGACTTAAGATTTCAAATTGTAAGTCCTGAAAAGATCTATGCCTCCTGCAAATAATATCCTTGGTTATATGCTAACATCAATAAAATATGGCCTACCAGAGAAATATATAAGAAATAATGTAGACATCTGACAGGATGTAGCCCTCTGTCATTAAAGCTGATATACATGACATTTTGAAAGATGGCTGCTAATCCTTAGGTCATATCACTAGTTTTCATAGATATGTTGGCAAGGATAGGTGCCAACCTCAGTCCCATCCTCATGGGCTTCCTCTCTTCGCACTGAACTAACTACAAAGCTTCTAATGTGCTAGCTCCAGACACACAAAATTCAGTTGACCCTCAGTGTTATACTATCTCCTGAGGAAGCCTATCAGCCATATAGTGACAATATCATTGCACTGGGCTCCTTCAATTTTTGGATATGTTGAAAATTATCAGTGATGGGGGTATAAGTTCTACTGTCATATCTTATCCCAGACAGAAACTGCCACATAAAATGGACTTTTAAAGTGGCCTGGTCTTGTCATAATGAGGCACTAACTTGATAATATTTTGTGAGGATTGGGAGCCATCTTTCAGAATAGTCTACATGATTAATCAACTGTCATGTGATTATTTTTGTGCTGTTGTTTACAGTATGTATACTACACAAGATGAAAAACCAAAAGTTTAAAGTAGGAATGGCCATGTGTATATATTTCCTATTGCTGATGTAATAAAATGTCAAAATAAACAAATGAATAATGAAGTAATGGCATGAAGAAATTCTTATTCTTTTACTTATGTTACTACTCTATAGGTGTCTGGCCATCTCATCTTAACTGAGTCTTGTAAAGCTGAAATGAAGGTACTTTCTCTCCTACACAATTTTCTGTACAATCAATGGATGAATGAATATCCAAGCTCATCTAGATTGAATTCAATTCGTGGCACATTGAACTCTTTAGGAAGAAGGTCTCTACCTTATTGCTGCCCATTCACTGGGCCTGATCTTTTTCCTTAGAGGTGTTTTGCATCCCACTTCACTTTTCCTTCTTTCTCAATTAAGAGGCAGTGGATCAAACCCCACTGAAATTGGAAAAATACTTTCTGTTTTTAAGGGTCTATCTGATTAAATTGGCTCCATTCCAATTAATCCAGAGTAAAATCTCTTTATTTTCATGTTTATAATAGTTATCTCTGAAGTCTCTTTAATTGGATCTATCAAGTCTCTTTTGCAATGTTACACCATATTTACAGGTTGCAGAATGTGAAGAGAGAGGTCACTCTGATACAAACTCATTGACTACTACCTCTCACAGTGAGGTTTTGGGAGAACCATGGCCCCATCCTGGAAACTGTGAATCTGGGGGCCCCAGGTTCAAGAGGACAATCACTTCTACCAGGGGACATAGCCAAAGTTGAAACTCTATCATACTGGAATTAGCAATTGGTTATATAGAACGTTTTTCCCTGATAGAGTGACCTTGATCTAATGAGCTACAAAGCTCAGAGAACTGGTAACAGCAAAAGTTTTAGTGTTCGTCCTGTAAGCACTACTATATTGTAGGCAAGCTTTTCTAGCTTCTAAAAACAGGGGTTGTGAGGCAGGGATCTCCTGCCTTCTCAGTTATTTAGAGGGAGGTTGAGAAGAAGGTGTGATCTGATAAGCTTCATAAATGATAGCAGGGAGGGGCTCCATCCAGTCTCCGGGAAAAGGCATTCCAGACATGCCTTCTGTCCTGGGAATGAGCAGATGAAAGGGCTGACTTGCCTCCCTATCTATTGGAAGAGTATTTGCAGGGTGAGGGAGGAAGAGATAGAAAGGGAGTATCCTGAGAATTGAACCCAACTATGAACTCCATGCTGAAGCCCTTGACATGATGTAGTAGAATTAGAAGATACTTCAGGATTTCTATAATTAGTGGAAATTGATCCCAGTGTGTGTGTATGTGTGGGAAACAGATAATTCAGGCACAGTACTTATAACTGATCTTTGAAGAAACATACAGCCATGCTTTACTGGGATGTTTTTCTATCTGGTTAAATGACTGAGAAGTGGAGTTGGTAGAGCAAGGTAGGAAGGAAGAGAAAACTGCGATAGTTGAGGAGAATTGTGTCAAACCTTGAGTTACATGTCAGAGTCTAAGCATTGAAGAAGTTAAAATTGTCTTTTCCCCAAAAATCTAACTATCTAAACTATTCTATTTTCATGAAGATAATTTCTCTTCTTTGACTCCAATAAGAATTTCTTTATTGTTTGGAAGAGCAAATTATAAAAAGTGAAATTATTTAGTAACATTTCAATAAGTTGTCCTAAAGTTTCAGATAGCTATCAACAATGCTAGTAGAGATTTTCTCCTCTACACTACTTACTTTGATTTCAGCTTAGTATTGAAGGTTTTTTTTTTCTTTTAAAGAAATGGTATGCAAAGGTCTCATCCCTTCAATTGTAAAGAAAATGAAAAAAAGAATAAATATTGCACGTACAATAAGGCAATTTCTAACATATAGAATCATCTCTCTCAATACATTTAAAACAAATCATCCTTTTTTAGTGAATGTATTATTTTGTGTATATAAATGTTTTGTGTTTGTGTATGTACAGATGTATACTATCTGCCCATGAAGGTTGGGAGAAGTCATCTGAGGCCTTGGAATGGAGTTCTTACATATAATTCTGAGCTGTCACGTGGATGCCTGGAACATAACCTGGGTCCTTGGCAAGAGTTGCGAGTGCTCTTAACCTGTGAGCCATCTTTTCAGCCTCCAGTTTTAGATTCTGCATTTGCAAAATTAAAAAAAAGTGATCTTTGACAGTCAGAATACTCCTCTTTTCAAGTCCTTAGAAGTTCACAAGCATGTGACTATTACAACATCTAGCTTTCTGTGGCTTTCTATATAACTGCTCATTCTTTCTGATATGAACAATAAAGAAAATGTCTCTCAAAGTAATCGTAAAACACTCATCATATTTGTTTTCCAAAACCAAGCTAATTTTTGGAAATCTTTTTCATTCGGTGGAAATGGCCTAGCATGGGAGAGCTAATCATCTAGTCAGCTCTACGTCTTAACATTCCAAAGTCTGGTGTGGGACATACACGACAATCTGCTTGGAGAATTCTGAAATACTCTTCAAGTGACTAGGAACAATGCCTATTCGCAAAACCGAGGCAGGTATACACTTCTGATTTCTTGTTTATGGATCCAACACTCAATAGCATGTTCCTAAACCAATATATTGGAGGAAATATATTTACCTGAAAAGAAAAGCAAAGGCTTATGAAAGGGACAAAACATTGTTTAAAAACAGTGATGTTGAGACCTTGGGTGCAAACTCCAAAGCCAGTCGCACAATACCCAAAGGAAGATACACTCCCAGGCACTCTAACACTCCCAGGATCATAGGATCAGAGGTAAAGAGGACACAATATCTGCCCTAACACTGAAAGTAACTGGGACCAGCAGGACCCAGGCACCCGGTAACTCCAGTGGCAAGGGTTCCTTTTGGTCTGGGCTCATGCCCTGAGCAGACCTTGGGTTCGAACTCCCCAGCCAGTCCCACAAAACCCAGAGGAAGCTCCACTCCCAGGTGCTCTAACACACCCAGGATCCCAGGTTCCCAGGATCCCAGGAGTTTGGTCACACCAGGATCTCAGGGTTCCAGAGGCAGCTTGACTCCCAGGAGCTCTGAGACACCCAGGATCCCAGAATCCCAGGATCCCAGGACCACAGAATTACAGGATCATAGAGACAGCAGAACTCTAAGGAGTTCTGTCACAACCAGATGCACAGGAAGGACAGACTCTCGTCAGATATATTGAGGTTAGGTAGCACTAGAGATAATCAGATGGTGGGAGGCAAACGTAACATAAGCAACAGAAACCAAGGTTACTTGGTCTTGCACGCGCTCAACTGGCCAGGAAGAACGACGCTGCAACAGGATCCTTCTGCACACGTTTATTGGGAGAGCATTGATTGCATAGGCGAAAGAGCAACCCCGAACAAGGAAAATGATGCTGCTTATATACCCTTCCATGTGACGTGTCAGCTCCTGATTAGCTGCTCACTCATCACCCTACTACTACGACCCGGGATGAGCAGTGACTTGGTTACTCTTGCACCTGTGCACATTACTTGTTTACCAGTTAGGCACAGCGGAGGCTCGTGATGGCAATTGCTCACGGCTCTCCACAACTTGGCATCATCAGAACCGAATTTTTCCACCATAGCAAGTCCTGGATACACCATCACACTAGAAAAGCAAGATTCAGATATAAAATCACTTCTCATGATAGTGATAGAGGATGTTAAGAAGGACATAAAAAAAAATCCCTTAAAGAAATACAGGAGAACACAGGTAAACAGCTAGAAGCCCTTAAAGAGTAAACACAAAAATCCCTTGAAGAATTACAGGAAAACACAATCAAACAGGTGAAGAAAATGAACAAAACCATCCAAGATCTAAAAATGGAACTAGAAACAATCAAGAAATCACAAAGGGAGACAATCCTGGAGTTAAAACCTAGAAAAGAGATCAGGAGTCAACCAAATAGAAACATAAAGAATTATACAAAGAATCAACAAAACCAGGAGCTGGTTCTTTGAGAAAATCAAGATAGATAAACACTTAGCCATACTAACCAGAGGGCACAGAGACAGTATCTAAATTAGTAAAATCAGAAATGAAAAGGGAGACATAACAATGAAATATATCTTAAAATAATTATTGTTTGTTGAATATTAACAGCTGAAAATATTAAAATCATGTTCTACAAATATCATGGAAATATTTTTTATAATTTTTCGCACTGTGCTTAAAATTAGCATTTTCTTATTGTTTAACTTCAAAGAATTTTTGCTATTTTGAAATTTTTAAAATACACTCACTAATAAAATAATTTCTCTCCTAGAAACACAGGTCATCTTTTTTAAGTAAACTGACTGTTAGACGATGTACACAGATATATAATGCATTTTAAATACTCTCTCACTATGTCAGGTGGTACTATATAAGGGTTTTTGAATATATTTCTTAATGATTCATTTTTAATATTTTATGCTTTTTTACTATGCTTAATTCACAAAGAATATTTTGCATGTTTTGAAACAATATAGTTTTCAACATTAGATATAAGATCCTCAGTTATGGATAGTATTAAATATTCATTAATATTTTTAGGTATGAAAGGATATGAATATAAAAGTTGAACAAATTTGTATGCAGTATTTGATTCTAAAAATACTCAAAATTATTAGTATGTTTTATATAAAAAATTCATTTAAATAATAAAATAAATTAAGAAAAAACCATGATCCAACATTCCATATATTTTTTTCCATTTCTTAAAAGAAAACAGTGATTTTTAGCACAAGAATATCATTTATGATAATGGATTACTCTCTCAAATCTATGCAGAGTCCTTTCTGTATCTGAGAAGCTTTGATGAATCCCGTCTTCTGGCTGTTTGTTCCCATCACTATCAATTCTGAGGAGAGGGTAATAGCTTCTCAAGAATGGTAACTTTCAAAACGACCTTGAGATTCCACCTTATACCAGTTAGAATGGCTAAGATCAAAACCTCAGGTGACAACACTGTTGGATAGGATGAGGAGAAAGAGGAATACTCCTCCATTGCTGGTGGATTGTAAGCTCGTACAACCACTCTGGAAATCAATCTGGAGGTTCCTCAGAAAATTGGAAATAGATCTACCTGAAGACCACTCTTGGGAATATACCCAAAAGATGTCCCACCATGCCACAGGGGCGTTCTACTATTTTCATAGTGGCCTTAATTGTGCTAGCCAGAAGCTGGAAACAACCTAGTTGTCCCATGACAGAAGAATGGATACAGAAAATGTGGTTCATTTTCACAATGGAATACTACTTAGCTATTAAGAGTGAAGACATCCTGACTTTTGCAGGCAAATGGATGGAACTAGAAAATATCATTCTGAGTGAGGTAACTCAGACCCAAAAGGACATGCATGGTGTGCACTTACTAATAAGTGAATATTATCCCCCCCAAAAAAAAGAAAGAAAAAGAAAAAGAAAAAAGAAACAAATGATCCCTGGGACCCATATGGTAGAATGTAAGAAATTGTTTGCACAAGTTGTCCTCTGACCTTCACTCATGCATTGTTCATAGGTAAACTACCTCATGAATGAATGAATGAATGAATGAATATTAACAGTAAGTGAGTACACCAATGAAGGGTAATGGTGCATGCTGTTTACTGAACTCTCTCTTTGTGCTAAAAGTACCTTAATATCTTATAAGTGTTATTTCACTGATTTCTGGAAAACACTACAGTGTAGGTTCCAAAAAACAGAGATAATTTCACCTGCTCTGATCCTCAAGAATACTTGGAATTTTTCATATCAATAAGCTACTTGGAATATTTTAGGTTTGTCAGAAGCATTTGCCATGTCCTGATAAATAGAAGAATCCTCTCAGAGAGGTGCTATTAAATCCCCGACTATTTCAGATGAAGAAACAACACCAAGGAAATGATTTTGTGCTTTCTGAGGGTACCTGGAAGAAGGAAGAGGTTGCTGCTCTTCCTATTGTGCAGTATAGTCACCCACAAACATGCAGAAGGTATAGCAACAGTGACACATGGTGCTCACTGACATTTAATATTCATTTTATCAGTGGGGAGCTAACTTTCATTTAACCCTGCTTTGGAAGGAGTGGCTCTTCCTTGGTTTTCTCACTTTAAGGCCTTCAGGAAAGCTTAACTGTTTTCAGTCATCAGTGACTAAAATTCATTGAACACAACAAGGTGTATGAAACTTTATCTCAACCCACAAAGCATCATAGGACTTACATCCAGCAGCTAGAGGCCCTTAGGCAAAGATTATGACCAATGAATGAACAACACTGATCTTGCTTTCTTGGCCTTCATGTAATTCCTCAAGATTTGGTTTTACTAGTGTGATATAAAAAAGTCTCTTCTGACTGTTAAAGTGATGACTAATATTTCAAAATTATTGCAAGTGCCATTTCAAAGGGCTTTTTAAAAAAAATGCTTCTTCCTCCATTGCGTTGAGCTGTTCTATATGAATGGGGAAGCAAATTCACTAAGTAAGGGCATTTTTCATTTCTGATTCATATGGGGCCTTTCTCAATCTTAATTTTCAACAGTTCATCAAACAAACTGCACTCTCAAAATGTCTTATGGATTAAAATGTTGTATTTAGTAAAAAATACGTAAGGCTTCGGAAGCTCATAGAGTGGCTCCAGTTCCAACCCTTCCAAAGCAAATTTCCTCTTTGTGGTGGTGGTGACCCAGCACCTATTGCTCTGGCTGAGGGAGGCTAGTCACCATCTCAAGGTTCTCCCCATGTCTGTGGAATGTCACACACTTGGAAGAACATCTTGATAGTTTTCACTGAAGTGGAACAAACAGAAGGTGCTTGTCTAATGTCCCTAATGAAGAACTGGGCACCTGGCCAACACCCACAAAGCAGATGCACTTTTCTTGATGTTGAGTTGGAAGTAGCTGACAGGTTGTCATAAAGAGGCAAAGACTTAAGAATTGTGTCAGGAAAATATGGCCAGGGCTGTGTGTGGTTTTCAGAGACCCAGTGACAGCTGCTGTAGCACATTCATGCCCCCATATGCAGATACAAACTTAAATGTGATAAAAGATGAATCTATTTAGTAAGACCATCATCATCTCAAAATTTAAACATCTTTCCAGGTGAGACAAAATCTTGACGGAACCAGTCATAGATTTTCTCCTGCAACTGCTGTTACCTCAGTGGAAGCTGATGTAGACAGAGCATTCTGTTTCTTGGCCAACAAAGCAGAGGACGGATGACTCTAAGAAGCACTGTCATGGCAGGAGTTCTTCAAGTGGAAAGGTATCTGTATGCCCTTAGGGAAAACAAAGCTAAATTTAATGACTATATTATCATATCTGTGTAATTTGCTTTCCTACCTTTCATTTTGATGGTTTGGATTAGCTGCAATCTATGGATAATCTTATTGATGTGTTGTCATATTGAATGTACACAGATTTGAAGATTTGGACATCTACTGGGGGAAGTATGACATCTTCACTTGTATAGAAGCCACTAATGACTTCTGCTCTGGTGTTTTGTCCAATTCTTATTTCCTAGATCTTACTACAATAGAAGCAATAATAAAACCCTATTGTATAACAATTCTTGCAGACCCCTGCATCTAGATGAACTTGTTCACATCAGGCCATGTGCTCACTGGCTTAACTCTCTTTGGTTACATTATTATATTTAATTTAATTTGAACTTGTACATTATCTCCCTAGATTTCTTAAAAATTACTAACAAGGAAACAGCAATTTATTGCTGCTGGTGTGGGAAATGTGTGGACTGATGCAGAATTAGAAGGGTCATCTAATTTGAGAAGCTAGGTTATTTTGGCTAGTTCCCTAAGTAATAATGTATTTAATTTACTCTATATAGAGCTCATTGTTTTAGATTTAGAGGATGCTAGGAGTAGCATATTCTGTTCTCGTCTTGGAATAAGAACAAAGAGAAGGAAAATATAAGTTGTAAGGAAAACCACACAAAAATTAGAGAAAACAAGAAAAGACCAGACCCAGAATCTCAGGAAACTCTCAGAGCAGCATCAAGGGCTGCAAAGGCAGCAGGGCTTAGCATGCACAGATGAATAGCAAAGTCGTGTGGTCTTCAAACACAGAACTTATCTGGGAATTGGTGAAAAAGTCTGGTTTTTTGGAATGAAGAAAGAGCAAGCTTAGGGCTATACAGTGACAGCAGATCACAGAGCAGACCTTGAACACCAGCCAGAGCAGTCCTGGTTTTATCAGCAAGAAAGTGGAGAGTCACTGAATGTTCTGGATGTGGGTAAACAAGGTTTGAATCTTGCTTCTGAAGATCTGTCTAGGAGTAAAAAACAATATCTAAAAATCAAAGTCTTCTTCAAGAGAAGACAGAGACAATGAGTATCAACTATGCATCTGTCTGCCAGTCTGCCTATCTATCATCTATCTATCTATCTATCTATCTATCTATCTATCTATCTATCTATCTATCTATTATCTAACATGTATCATCTGTATATCTATCTATCTAGAGCTAACATCTATCTTTCATGTTCCTAAGTAGCTAATTTAGTAATGGGTTTTTTTTTTTGTAATTTATTTTTTCAAATTAACTCAATTTATTAGCTCACATAAGTACTCTATCTAGATGGGGTGGCACAGGTGAGATGCTTCCTCCACCTTCCACATCTTTGTCCTCAGCTTTGTGCTCTGTTGGATGACTGTATCTTTTTCTGGGTTGTTTACTTCTTCAGGGATACTGCATCAGTAGCTGTCTAGTTTCTTTTCCATCACTCATTTGTGGACATAATCATTCTCTCTCTCCCTTTCATCTCTCTATCTGTCTGTCTCTCTGTGTGTCTGTCTGTCTCTCATCTTAAGACATAATTGTTCAATTACAGAAGAGAGCCATCATACACACAATATCGCCGTTTTCCAGCTTTAGGATAACATCCCTCTTCAAATATGAGCCTCTTTACCTAGGATGTAAAGATAATGATATTGCAGAATACCTGTGGCTTGTCTGCATCTCCACTCAAGGCTGAGGGAAATGAAGAGGTCCTCACACGTTCATCTTTTATCTTGCAGTACTCTTGTCTGGCTCTCTGCCAACCTCCACAAATGCAGAGTCTCTGGATCATTTTCTTGAAGGACTTTTAACATTCCATCCGTGTTTAAAGAAAACACAAGGATGTCAAAAATAACTGAAGCATAGAACATTAATAGAAGCAAGATAACTATATCAAGTATGTGCATGACAGGGTGCTGGTTATGGACTTTCTCACTCTCTGGTTTCAGAGTTTCAGTGTCTTTGGGGATTGAAAATGCTAAGTAGAGAAGAGGACTGGAACACCAGGAGGGAAGCTGGCTTTACAGAGAATAGGTTACTGAACTGAACTCTCAACCAAGAGACTACTCTAAAGAGTAAGCGAGTGAGACGGAGAATGGCATGAGAAACTGCACACTCAGTATAGGCTCAAGTGTTTTATAAATAAAGAAAGTTGGGGTAGTCAGGACAGTTGGGAGTTAGGACTTTTAAACAAGTTTTCCTTGTCTCCATTTCTATTCTTTGTCAATGACATTTTTAAAAAAATTCCCCATTCTAGTACTCTGAAATTTTTGAGTTCTATGTTCTGGGTGTGTGATTGGGTGTGTTCGATGAAGCAATTTGGTGGGAAAAGAACCAGGGTGTCTTGGATCTGCAGAGAAACCATGGATTTCTAAATTTGCACAATTCAGTGATGATCCATTTCAGAATAAACAACCAACAATCGCTGCCAGTAGGTACTATGCAGAATATACTTTTCATGTTGATGCCTGAATTATGGGTAGCCATCTCCACAACTCTTTTACTTGGTCACATAATGATCTGAAGAGAACCCTCTTTGGTGTTTCTTCCTCCTCCTTCTTTGCCCCTCCTCTTCCATCTCCTCCCCTTTCCCCATTTTACATTTTATTTATGTATACTGAGGTCATATATGGAGGCCAGAGGACAAAAACAAAGGTTAGTTGTCTCCTTTCATGATATGGGTCTTGGGAATTGAGCTCAGGTCAAGTCCTTGTGGCAAGAGCTTTACCCGCAGTGCCATCTTTGTTTAATTTTAATACTGTTGTTGTTTCCTCAGTGTATCAAAGAGTGGATGCTCATTTAGTTTAGTTACTAAGTGTGACTTACAGTTTTGTATCAACCTCTTCTTGCTCAGTGGACAGCACTGCTCATGTAGTCATATGAGGGATCTCACTTGTGAAGATGACAAAGATAGGCAAGCAGACTATATTAACGGAAAATGTATTTGGAAAATATCCCGGGATCATCCTGCTGAATGTCTGGACCCAGCAGAACACTGAAGAATGAAATGTTGCCATGGACCCACTTCATGTGGGATTTTGGTTGTGTACAAATAGTCTCAGTAGAACAAAAATAATATTAGAATATCAATAATAAAAATATAAAGACTTTAAAAGCTAGATTGATGTGTGGTATTATGATTTTCTTTTCTTTTTAAATAGCAAGATGAGCCAGGGCTCACTGGATTTAATAGAAAACCATCTCTGGACAATTTGTGAAAGTGATCACGCGACAGCCCTGAAGCAGTTCGTACTCACTTAGGCTACACTGTGCTTTCATCTCTCTAAGTGACTAGAGTGTGTCCTGGCGAGCAGTCACTTTGAAAGTGGTCTCCATTGGCTTTGTGTTCTCTTCTACTTTAGTGTAATCAATACACTCAGTATAAATAGCCAAGGCATCAGAAAGCTTTGCCCACTTTTGTAACAGCTACATTTCCAATATCATGCTAAATTAGGCATAATTGTAAAGGGACACTAACATTTTCTAACAGGTGGCAAATGAACAGTTTTTGTTCATCAGTTCAGAAACAGTTCTTTGGACAGATCATCACTCTGTTTTAGGGCTCTTTCTAATATGCTGTGTTGAAGTTAAGTCCCGGTTCTTCCTCCCAGCCCCATGCCCCCAGAAATAAGACTTAGACTCAAATTTGCAAATAGCTTGGCCATATATCTAGGTTCTTTTCTGACTAGATCATAACTAAAGACAACCCATTTATTTTAACCTACATTCTGCCATGGGGTTGGTTATCTGTACTCAGATACCATGCATCTATCTTACTTGCTACATTTTCCTGCCAACTCTATCCCAGAATTTTCTCCCTTCCTGGATGTCCCACCTTTATTTAACTGGCAGGTGATGAATGTATATAATACACAAGACATTCTCTCTACAATGCTGGGCGTTTTTAAACAATTTTATGAAAATACCTTTAGGTTAAAAAAATGAAGAAAAGAAAAGAAGTATTTTCAATGAAGCATCTCCAATTCAAGATTTCAGGACAAGAAAGGTTTCTATTCTACATGTGAAGCTGGAATACAAAGGAGACTATGTGAGGAATAAAATTCCATCAAACCATATTCAAGTGCATTTGATGTTCAGCTTCTGAGACTCTGAGTTAAGGAATCTGGACAGAGTGAGGAGGCTCTCTGATGCTTTATTTTCTTTAGGTATCAGATCTTTGAGCATTAATTTTAAGATAAAAGCATCATCCCTTTTTATCAATGTTTTAGCAGAAATATTGCACTCGCCATAAATACCCAAAACAGGCTGATAAATTAAAAAAGCCATGAGGACCAAAATAATCTATGCAGATTGTAAGCAGTCAGGCATTTCACCAGGATCCTGAGGTTAGATACCCGTTTTTATGAATGCCCATTAGATCATACCTGGCCAAGCTGAAAACATTTCAGTTACACACACATTGTGTTTATGATAATCAGCAGATAATTTTGGTGGGGTATTCTAAATCTCAAAGCACTTTCCCTTGTCCCATAACAAGGCATTATGTAATCTCCTTGGCAAACTATGCTCTTCAGGGGCAGAGGATTCAAATACAAAGAGATCTGGTGTTTAGTTACATTTTCTTTAAGCCATGCATGTCTCAGGAGAAGGTTGTGCTTATAACCTTATGAAAGTCTGAGTATGTATATTTTAAAAGCCCATAATGCTCCCAAGGACCATGTAATTATTCTACTTGTACTGCAGTGATCGGGGAGAGGGGTAAAGTGGGAGGTGGTGAATGATGGGCAAGCTTTGCAGATCCCAAAAGAGAAACCCAAACCGTCTCAAGGTTCCTCAGCAAAAACCTGTCACCGAGCACACAGTTAGTGGCTTTCTTTCTTTTGGGTGGTTGGGTTTGGTAAGCACAGTTATCTTTCCTATTACTTTTAGACATATGCTACTATAAAATGCTCACTGCCCATGGGAGAAATGTAAGCACACAGAGTGCCTTCTGACTATCCTACCCTGTCCCCTCCTCCACTTTCCTTTTCAATATAGATGACAGTCAGGTTACCGGATAATTTAATTAGTAGAAATTAATTTAAAATTAATATAATGAAATGACTTACAATTATGCATTTACTTAATATATCACAAACATAACTTTTGTTATGACAAAATGAAAGCAAGCACTCAGAAGGACACTTGACTCCTAACCCTTCCTGAAAGCTCTGATGGACAGCTAAATTTTCTCTCCAGGAGCAGTACTTCTTGTCGGGAAAACAGATGTCTAACACAGGAAGTTAAGTTTGTGTAAGCAAGTAGTTGTAATGAGAGACATGAAACACACTTCTAAAAATTAAGAAATGCTTTATGCTTTACAATTAAAAGGAGCCATTCAGACTGAGTGCTTGCCATGTTGTTACTTAGTGGCCCTTCAGGATGTACATGGCTTCTGGCTAAGCCTGAACCCCAGCACTTGCCACATACCTACCTCTGGGATATTGACAGCTTGGGAGGTTCCCGTCACACCATCTTACACTATCCTTGCAGGACATGAAGAACTTTTCCTCTGGTGATGGTATTTTCTCTAAACTCTGGTTTCATAGAGTTGTCCTCTCAGAATAGAACCCACCGAGGTAGGCAGAAACGTTTGGAGTATTTCACTTACTATCTAACGTTCCAATGTATTTTGGGTATGTAATGTTCCTTCAAGTCCCACAAGTTGAAGGTTTTGTTCCCAGACTTACACTATCGAGGGAGTGCTAGGAGTTTGAATGGTAGGCCCTAGTGAGACGTTTAGGGTCATCAGAGTACTGACCTGGTGGAAACTGTCCGTGATCTCTTGTTTCCTGTCCCCAGAGAAAAGCTCTGTTCTGTCTCATGCTGTCCTCATGGCATGTTGTCTGGACACAGGCCCTAAGTGAAAAAGCTACTGAGCAAGGACTAGAACTTCCAAAAGTATGGGTCAAAACAATCCTTTTCTGTTCATAAGTTTATTACCCCAGGAATGTTTTATACTGACAGAAATATGACTAGCACTTAGCCCTGCTTGGGCATTCACTTACTGAAAAGGAAAAAAATGTGGGATTTTAGGATATACTAGTCCATATGAAATAGGAAGAATTCTGAGAAAAGAAGAAACTATCAGTGTTGGAAATTTTTTAACCTTTGGAACTCTTTATTGTATTCAAGCAAAGGAGTCAATGCCTAGTTTAATAAGTTAAACTAGTTAAATTGAACAGAAGAAAATTTAATCTCCCAACTCCTTAAGTATATATAAATAATTTCTCTTCAGTTCATTTTCTAAGACACTATTATCAGTAACTTGCTTTTCTGGGCTTGATTCCTTTTCTCTCTTTCCCTCTGAAAGATTTAAAAAATTACTTGTGTGAGTTTGCGTGTGTTTATATGTGTATATTGTGCATATGTATATCTTTATATGTGTGTATGTGTGTGTGTGTTTGTATGTGTCTCTGTGTGCATTTTTTGTGTGTATGGGTATGGGTATATGTGTGTGTCCCTCTGTGTGTATGTGTATATCTGTATGTATGCGCATGAGTACATGTCACATGTGTGTGGGGCCTACAGAAGGCAGGAAAAGGCATCAGATCACTGGAAACTAGAGTTAGAGGTGGTTGTGAGCTGGCTGATGTGTGTGCTCGGAACCCACTTGGGCCCTCCAGGGAACTGTTGCATATTCTTAACTGCTGAGCCATCTCTCCATCCTCTGCATTCTCTTTGCAGTATTGCAGTCTCTTGTGCTTGAGTTGCTCAGAAATACTCTTTGGTTTTATTTGTGAATATAGTTTTTAAATTGGTCTAAATATTTCTAGACATAGAATCATACTATCAGAAGAATATAGGGTTTAAGATAAGTGTGGAATGTAACAGACCTAAATATGTTCCTCTACAGAGTTATACCTCTCTGCACAGGCAGTTCAGTCCTCTGCAGAGACAGTACATGTGAGCAGTCTTAGCATGTCCTGTTTGCTAATATGCTATAAAATCCTCATCAGCTCTCACTTGTTGTGTGCTCTTTTTCTAAGTAGTTCATGGGTAACCACTAAAGGTATCACAACTTCCAGGGGAGATTTTTCTCTTAATTGGAGCCTCTTAAGAAGTTCAATGGCTTCAAATTTCTAAAAATTAAAACCATTAATGAAGAAATAAAAATGTTCTAAAATTTACATGTCTTAAATAAGTAGAAATACAATGGATCAGTCCATATATATGTATATATATATGATATTTTATTGTGCTGCATTATGTATAATATACATTTATTTGGCAAAGTAATCTAGGCTTCAAGATGAAGTAAATTACATTCTGAAGTGTGTAAATTTTTAAAATGTTATATAGATGTCATTTAACTAATACAGACCAGCATCTTTATTAAGCCAATAAATAACCCAGTAAAGCTAATTTTAATAATTCTTTTTTTTCTATTTTTTTAATTAGGTATTTTCTTCATTTACATTTCCAATGCTATCCCCAAAGTCCCCCATACTCTCCCCCCTCGCACTCCCCTACTCACCCACTCCCCACTTCTTGGCCCTGGCGTTCCCCTGTACTGAGACATATAAAGTTTGCAAGACCAATGGGCCTCTCTTTCCAGTGATGGCCGACTAGGCCATCTTCTGATACATCTATACAGGTATTTTTGCATTCATTCTTCTTATGGTTAGCACTAATGTCAAGAACTGGGTGATTAAAAGTTCTCCAAAGTATAATTTAATTTAATTTTCAAGGAAATTAAAAACCCTTTGTAAGACTGTGCTTATTCATTAGCTTAGAAATAACAGGCAGGTAATTGTAACAGCTACTTTCATAGATATTGTTGGAAAGCTTTCCTGGACCTTCTCAATCATGCACATGGGGAAGAGGACAGGGTAAGCTTGCCCTGTGGGCATTTGGCAGTGTAGTTTATAATTATTTTCTGGTTGGCTGAAGGTCTACATAAAATTGGAGCTACTTTACATTCTAAATGTGTTCATGTTTTGTTTGTTAAATGATAAAATATGTAAAATCAAAATCTCTGATGGAACACTTTGTGTGCAGAATTGTAATAATTAGAGAGTGGCTGAAAAACAAATCAATGTTAAATTTAGCTGGAGACTGTCTTGTCAATTCCTCCTTGGAACAATTACTGCGAGTGTGTAAGCAGCAGGCACTACCATCGTGTTCACGGGGTGAATTGGCTGGAATGCACTGGCTCATTGCACCAGCTAATTTGTACTGGAATGCTCTAGACCATGATTGAGAGTGATTACAGAATACATAATTAACACGAATGACTGCAAATTCAGTTGTCAACAGTTGTAGATTATGGACAATGGATAATTAAAAGTATAATTAATGAGCTAATTAAGATGTCAGCAACAGTGATGTTTTGTACATTCACTGGTAATTAATGCACTCTTGTTCCTAACACATGCGGGCTCTTAATGGAGGAACAGAAGTCTCTAATGGCAAGCATCTATGCTTTGTGACATGCACAAAACCATTCTCAGGAGTACAGGTGCTGTGATGTTCAAAATAAGGCAACTAGCATACTCGAACACAAGAGCACAGGAACTCTCATCAGCAGATGGGTTGAGCCAGTGATATTGTGGGGTTTAAGTACTTAAGAGAGTATGAGGGTAGTGGTGGCACACACCTTTAATCCCAGCACTGAGGCAGAGTCAGGCAGATCTGTGAGTGCAGGTCTAGACTGGTCTACAGAGGAAGTTTCAGGACAGCCAGGGCTATTTAGAGAAACCTTATGTTGAAATTAATTAATTAATTAACTATTAATTAAACTTGATCCTTTTCTATGTAGTGTGGTTACTTCTTCACTTACTACCTTTATCCACACACAGCGTCTCTGATTTCTGAAGTGGTCTTGGGCGTGGACATTTGGAAAACTATTGGGCAATGGCACTCCACTTAGTAGCAAATGTTAAGTTTCCATTGATCTCAAGTCTCTGAGTACTGACTGGAAAGGGAAATGTGGGAAAAAAAATCAGAACTGTGGTTCAATAGAGGAAGCAGGGAGAAAGTCCCTAGATGCCCATCTCTTCCTGCCCCGTTATTTGTAGTATGTCAAGTATTCAACAAGTTATTGTTCCAACGTATCAAATATCTAATGCTTTGGAAATATACAATGTATTACATTATAGCTGTAATATAGAAAGAAGTTTTCCACCCTCTTCCCAAATCTTGAGTCTCAGGTACAGGAATTACGTTGTAGATGTGTCAATTGGAACTAGGGAACACACAATTTCCTGTTCACTGCATTTAAGTGGTGCTTTTTCTGTAATGATTCTCATATGTGGCAAAAGAAGATTCACTGATGGAGGGTGAGAACTACGCCTACTGGTGGGCATAAGGACAAATATTTTGACTGCAGTTAGGGATTATGCTGGTTTAGTTAAGTGGCAGTTGTAGGTTCTCCTCCAGGATCCATGACTTCTCCAGCCCTAGGTTTCTAGTACCATGCTTGATTTCCTTCCTGTTGATGGGTGTCTTACGATCAATTTGAGAGCTGTTGGTTATAGGTGCCACTACTCATCATGCTATGCTGCTCATTGCTGTGCTTCATATGCGTCACAGAAGAAATTCTATATTGCATGTGTGTGTGCAGATGTAAACGTGTATAAGACAGAAGTTGAGGTTGAATGTTTTTCCTTAACACTCTTTTTATATCTTGTTTATAATCAGGACTTTTCAAGGTACTTGTAACTTGCTAATCCTGCTGGGCTGTCTGGTCAACAAGCTCCATGGATCATCCTATGATGTTCTGTGAATATAGGTTAGTACTTTTATACTCAGTTGTCTTCAAGCGTACTGGCAATCTGAGCTCAGGGTCAGGGTCTCATGGTTGAGCAAAAATCACTTTATCCACAGCACTATCTGTAATTATTGATTTCTGAAAGGATTTTCTTTCTGAACCTCAAAAAGTTTGGAATCCCTAATTTTATTTCCTCTCATAAATGATTGTGACTAAGATCAAGGAGTTAAGCAACACTGACTTAGATTTTCAGCTCTTTGAATTTCATGGTATGCTTGAGAAATGAGTTATTTTATGTGAGTACACTGTTGGCTGTCTTCAGACGTACCAGATCACACATATGATCTCATTACAGATGGCTGTGAGCCACCATGTGGTTGCTGGGAATTGAACTCAGGACCTCTGGAAGAGCAGTCAGTGCTCTTAATGGCCGAGCCATCTCTCCAGCCCAAGAAATAAGTTATATATGACAGAAATATATACAGATATGTGAACAATAATAAATTCAAATAATAATGTAGTGGAATGCATAGGTAGTAATGTCATAAGTGACAACACATGTAAGACTTTCTGGTACTTTGTTGTATTTATATTTTTCCTGTTAAAACAATCCCAGAGGCTGAATAATTTATATAATTTTTTTTTCCATTGTAGGGGCTTGGAAGCTTCAAACCAAAGATCTGAATCTGATGAGAGTCTTCCGGCTGTGATATAATATACTGGAGAGTTCCACACAGTGAGATTAACTAGCCTGCTCTAACAGCAATGGCATTGATTCCTTCATGGTGGTGGAGCTCCCATGGCAGAATTGTCCCAAAGTTTCCACCTTCATATCACCATTCATGGAGGATAAGCTTCACTGGGAGTATTTAGAGAATATTTAGAGAGTATTTAGTCAACCAGAATGGGCTACAATGAGCAGGTTTTTAAGGGGGCCTGGGTAGATTTCTGAGATTTAAAATGTAAATTTCTGGGTGGAAAGCTAAAACATAGAGGTGGTAATGACAGCATAGTAGCAGGAAAGCAAGGCATACAACACAAATTGAAAGCCTATTGCTAGGGGTGGCATGTGGGGTATTGGTAGACATGAATGCAAGGGGAATGTGTAGTCAGAATATTATCAGTCCTTAACTGGAAGTGCTTAAGAAAGTGGCTAAACAGCCAGGAGGAATGAGATGGCCTCTGTAATAAAGACTTTTCTGGAAATTGTTTGGCAACATCATAAAGAAGGGTACTCTCAAGGTCTCAGTTCACTATCACATCTATATCACAGTAAATAAACTACAATAATTACATCTTGGGGGATGAGGCATCTGTGGAATGAGACACAATACTAAGAAGTCTTTTAAATGATATTACATGTTTGTAGGAGTAATGTTAACAGGGCTGCTCATTAATTTTCTGTGAAGGTACTAAGTTCAACTTTGTAAGAAATGAATGGCTTTTATTAAGCTTTGGGAAGGAGCAGGCTTAAAGATTTCTGAAGAGATGACAATGTAGATCTCAGAAGTTCCTTGCAGATTTTGAAATGAAACTCGGGGAACACAACAGAATTAGAGAAGCTGAGGCTCCAAGTGGGAAGGAGGAGGTGAGGGAGAGGAGCCCAAGGGGCTGACTGAGCTCAGGGAACTATGTCTCTAACTTAAAAGTCAGTAGAGTCTGTGTCTGCTCTAATTAGCCCTGTAGATAAATTCCATGCTAAGGTTCCTGAAAAGATATATGATTTGGGACAGGTAACTTTCAATATGAAAGCATGAGTTTCAGATGTAATTTTAGCAGAGGAGAGCAGGGGTTAGGAAAAGACCAGGACAGGCCAAACCACTGAGTAATTGCCAAGGCCTGGAGGCCTGGAAAAGAGCAGTCCCAGGGTTCTGGTAGAAATAAAGGCAAATAAGAGGTAGATGGAAGGCACATTCAACAGAAGATCGGTGTGACTCACTAGCTATTTGAAGAACAAAGAAACAACTGAAGTTCCTGAAGGACAGTAAGAGATTAAATTCTGGGTTATAAAACAGAGGGAGCTGTATTCTAATGACTATTCTTATCACTTTGAAAGTACTTTTTCCCCCCAAATCAGAATTGATTAAAGGAAAAAATCCAGTAGAGGCTGAGAAAATGTAAGAGCTTCCATATATATATATATGATTCTTCTTTCATTTATTTGTTCGGCAGATAGCAGAGTTTAGTGACAGTCCTTTGAAGCTTATCTAGTCGAGCTGCAGCCAGGTCAGAGACTCCTTGAAGAATGACTGATGAGGGAGAAATCAAAGCTATCTCCAGAAAGAACAAAGATAGAGAAAAGACAACAGCCATGGGGAGAGAACAAGGAAAGACATGAGGGCATAAAAATTAAAGAAAAAAAAAAGGCACAGGAAATGTAAGACTTCAGTTTCCTTAATGGCACTAGTGAAGAGAGGGAGACGGCTGTCCTTCGCTTATTTTAAATCCACAGAACATTTTCCCAACAATGCCAATATGACTTATAGACAAATTTTATGCAACTTGTAATTTCCTATATACCACCAAGACAAACCAGTTTAGCAGAGCCGCACATGTAATTATAAAATGCTTGTAAGCACTCCTGGTAGAGTGGTTTAATGAAATAACCAGTCATTTCATTACAGCACGGAACAACTGAAAGCTTTTGTAGTGACTTGTTGCACCAGACCAAGTAAGTAGACTTTTCCTCAAGAGAACTGAAAAGCAATGGAATCTTATCTTGACGTCAACACTGTCTTTGCCAGGATGTTGAAACAGCTTTTCCTGTCACTAAAAGGACACACTATAATCCATCTGCTATGTATAATTTGACAGTCTGCATTGCTTAAACAGTAGGAGGGAAAGAAAGATCTACCTTGCAAACTTTCCCCTGCAGGAGGAGGCTTTCAGGAGTTACCAATTACTAGCCAGGCTAAATATCTCAGCAGACACATCTGCTCAGGGGTTATCCACAAAAACCTGGCATACAGAAGGTTGAGGTGTGTGTTGGCCTGAACATACCAACTGTTACAGGATCCAATCACTTAGTGTCAGTGTGCGTTTTTTGGCAGCCTCTGGTGGCATTGCTTAAATGTGCCCAAGACCTGACTCTGCACACATGACTCCTGAGATGATAATCTCCTCAAAGTTTAAGGTGGAAAAATCCTGTGTGCAGGGGGTCTATGCCCAGCAATAAGCCAAAGTCCTTAGCTCACTTTTCCTGACAGTACACGAATGAGCAATCATAGGGCTGGGTAGATCTGTGTTTCCTCCTGATAAGAACTACTTTCCCAGGACCCACATCAGTTCAGTACACACCCACCAAACATCCTAAAACTCTTTCCTGGCACAGGTTCAGAATATAAAAATCTGTTCTTTCCAGAAACTTCCTTTGCTTATCATGAGTTGAGGTTCTCAGGTAATGGCAATTTTTAAGAGGTCAAAAGGAAAATAAGAGATTTCAATTAGTACAATCAAGTTACCTTCCAAAATCTCAAGAATGTTAGATGAGATTAAAAATGGACAGCAAACTGAACGTAGAAATAACAGCTTTCTTCATGGGAAAAGAACAAGCCTAGATTTTCCATGGCATCAGTGAAATCAATTCGGAACCAGAACTGCCCGTAAGACGCCTTTCCCGCCATCCAAAGAACTAGGTTTGGGACTAAGGGAAAGTGACCCAAATGTCAAGTAAGATCTTAGATCTGATCTTGGGAAAGGAAAAGAACATAAGTGGGAAAAATTGATGAAATATGAATAAGTTCTCTAGTTCATTTACTAGGAATGCATCCACATCCATTTCTTGCTTTGGGAATTCTTTGATTAAACAGAGTGATAATGTTAGGGATGATGGCTGAAGGGCAGCTGAGATATTTCTGGACCATCCTTGCTATTCTCTTGCAGATTTAAGATTATTTCAACGTGAAAAAAAACTTCTTTTTTTAAAAGGCCAAATCAATGCAGTGTGTGTTAACTACTTGTTTTCACTAGTGTGGTGATAGCTCTTGTTTTGAGTGGTAGAATTGCAGGACTTTGGTGGAGACACAGATTCCCATACAGAACTACTTTGAGAGAGATTATCACAGTTGATTTAGCTCATAAGAGCACCAATACAAGACCTGTGATGGGACTCTGCTCCACAATACTTAGACAAATGGCTGCAAAAGATCTAGACTATTTGTCATTTTGATCAGTACGGGGCACCACCAGTGTATGTTGCTATTAAAATTGGCAGCCAGCCTTTAACTAACCTACAACTTAAGCAAAAGATACAGTCTGGAAAGATGGAAAAGATGCACAGTCTACAAAAACAGAAAAACGAGAATTTCATGAGTTTTACATCTTTTTAATTGTAGAAAATGATGAGAAAGAAAGACTTGAAGCTGCCTCATCAGTGGTTTTGATTTTAAGCAAAACATAAAATTTTTTTTGTGTTTCCAAACATGAGGCTTCCTGTAGGAATAGGTCCTGAGAGGAGAATCGCACAGCTCAGGCTGCCAAATGCAGAAACAAGTTATTTCCAACTTTTGTCGTCAGTGAATACTCCTGATCTACCCCTCCCCTTCATCAAATTAAACATTTTGCCAAGCCCTAGCAGACAAACTCAGCTCACCATTGAGTGTTCAGTTGATCTCAGCTCATCTTACATCTATCCCGGGGCAGTAATTTAATATCTATTATGAGTTTCATAGCAATCCTAGAGTTTTCATTTGGACAAAGCATTTCCTTGAGAATTCTAGAATGATACCCAGCCTCATAAGAGATTCTGTAGAGATATATTGCTTCTCCCCTAAAAGCAAATATCAATCTTGTATGGACTGTGATCATGTGTTTTTTTGAGGGCAGTGACTAGTTCACCAATACTGCTGTATCCACACAGCTCTTAATGATGTGTTTTCTCAACAGTAGGTAGTTAACAAATGCTGCCTGGCTCACCTACATGACAATATGAAAAGTGCATGAGTGATTTGTGGAAAGAGTTAAATGAATTACCCATGTACATCATTATCAGCAATGCTTGGATTCCACCCCTGCCCCCAAGAGACAAGTGTGAGGACTTTTCTTTCCTTTTTCTTTTTCTTTCTTCTTCTTCTTTTTTTTTTTTTGTCCTTTCATTAAAGAAATGGCTCACACTGTTTCAAAGTAGAGGGAGAAATCAAAATTTTGGCCAGCTGAAACCCCATGATAGCCTCAGCAAAATATAGTTTTAACATAAGCCAAGGAAATCCTTCAACAATACAGAAACGTAGTCTGTAGAAATAAACTCTCTCGAGTAAGCACCTGGTTTGAGGTCTCTTCCTAGCATTCTTGTTTGACTTCCCTTTTTCCAGCTTCTCCTTCCTATTTGTTTAGAGTACCACTGCTTTCCAAACTGACCTTTGTCACGGTACTGTGCCATGGACTCTAGCCATGTGCCTGGTCCAATATCTGTAGCTGAGATGTTCTGCTGTTGTTCAATTTTGCTGAAGAGGGGTAATGGTTCAGTGGTTAATTGCATTTAATAAATTAATATCCATTTTGATACATCAGTGTCTCTTCTGCTTTCCATTCTGGAAACATGTCCCCTGTGTTCTTGTATGCTTATAGTTCTTTCCTCTTTCCAGGAAGCTCTTCCTGCAGAAAGCACAACAGCTCTGCCCTTGTTTTAGCCTCTTTTCTGAGTTTGTATTGGTGAAGGTTTGCCTCATTTCTCTACATATGAAGGACAACTTTGCTTTGTTTACTACCTTAGACCCATTGTCTTCACAAACAGGAAACTCAATCAGCAGTTTTAAAAAATAAACTGACTCATACAACATTAGATTTTCTCATTTTGTAAGGCATACCACTTTAGTAAGTAATCAAAATCAATGAAGTCAGCTTTTTTGATCATGTTAGAACATAAATGGAGACATACAGCTATAACACTCAGGAAGTGTTCTCTCTTCTGGACTATTGCAATGTTTATCAGAAGTTACACATAGTTTTTTGTTAGGTTGTCTGATTAATTTAATGAGTTCTTGTGATAGTTTTAATTGTCAATTTAACACAAGGTAGATTACCTGTGAAGAGAGATTCTCATGTAGGGACATTCTGGATCAGGTTTACCCTGGGTGCATGTCTTCTGGGACTGTCTTGATTTTCTTCATAATGTGGAAATATCCACATTGAAAGTGGGTGGTGCAATTCTGGATTTGGGGCCTAGTCTGCGTAAGGGTAGGGAAGGCTGGTAGAGTACTGTGGATGTACGCATACACATCTTCCTCTTCCTCAGTGGTGAATGAGATGTGGCCAGCTTCATCAAGTTCCTGTTGCTTTGACCTCCCCACAGTGATGGACGGAAACCTGGGATTGTGAGCTAAAATTCACTCAATCTCCTCTAAGGGGCTTTTTGTCAGTTCCTCCTACCACAGAAACAGAAATGAAAGTAAAACAGTAGTATCTCCCTCTTTCCCAGCTAGCAATCGTCTTCCTCAAGTTCAGAGACCACATAACATAGTCATCATTATGTTGCATGAAAACACAGGAGAGATCCAATCAGTACTCCAGCTGAGTGACAGGATTTTATCAGTCATGATAACACTGAGAACAAAATTGAACAGATTGGTAGAGAAAGGCTCACCTAAGCTTGACTAGACATAGTCTTTAAACATATTCCACTACTTTAGTTTTTATTGAATATTTGTATATAAATTAACTGTGAAAAATAAAATAGACACAGATCTGAGTCAGTAAGAAGCTCCTGAAGGAAATCTTCACTTACGTTAGGAACCACGTCTCTGCTGGCATCTCTTTCACATGGATCCTCAGTTTCTTTGGAGTTTAATTAGCTGGCATCAAGATAGAAAACAGAGATCCATTAGATAGACTTTTACAAATGTTGCCATGGAAATTTAGTGGTTGATTTAGAATATGAAGAATAGACATGTTTACCCAGGACTATGCTTTGGAAAAAACAAATTAAAAACCTAGTTTTGCAATAAAACGTTCTAATTCAAAAATGAATATAAAATCATCAAGATTTTAAAGCTTTCTCTCTAGATTTGAAGATAACAAAATGGCCTAATTTCAAGCCAGTAGATATGATATAAATGTGCACACAGTGAGTTCATTTTCTGTAAGAAAAGCACACAGAAGATCAACCCAGTCATAAACCTTCAGTGAGTCAACACTGGACTTTTATGGGAGTTCTGGAGTTCTTTTTCTTAAGAGCAGTGACTCAACTCAAGGGATACACATAGTGTAATATTTTTATGTTCAAATTTTGTTCTTTCACAGTGGTCATTAAAGAGAAAACTGGCTTTTGGAAACATGGACTCATAGAGCTATGTTTAAAAGTCAGAAACTGCTACTGTAATTTGTTTTTGTCCCTATTTTTCAAGTGAAAATAAGCTGATTTTTTTTCTTTAAATGTAAGATGCAAAACAACAATCCATATTTGAAAATCATCAGAAGACTTCAGAAAGTTCATTTTAAATTTGGAATTTATGTAAAGTTTTAAAAATCTTAGTATGTTATTCTCTCTCTCTAAGGTAAAGGAACCATCTTAGAAGAGGGGTCAAAAAGCTTTTAAGAACCAGATGATGGGAGGATAAAGGGGAAACAATGTCTTCTAGTCATAACTGAACCACTTACCGAACTCATTGGAGCTGTGCCTGTGTAAGACCCACACAAGCTCAAGCCAGTCAGTAGTGGAGGGTGGATCTCATGGCGTCTACTCTTCCCTGGAGAGCTGTTGACAGTTGGTGGCTGCTGGAGGACAGAGAAATGTGTATACTAAGGATGTGGCCTCTGGTAGGTCTATCATGCTCTTAGTTATGAGTAGTTCAAATTAGAATTTTGGAATTAGTTGGTTATGAGAGAGAGAGAGAGAGAGATCGAGAGAGCGAGAGAGCGTGAGAGCGAGAGAGAGCATAAAGTTGGGAGAGGGGTTGAATTTGGGAGGAGCAGGAGCAAATATGATAAAAATTCACTTTATGCATCTATAAAATTTTCAAAAAATTAAAAAAATTCTTTAATAAAATATCATGAAGAACTAACAATATTTAGGGGGCAGAATAAATTGTGAGGCATTTACATGCCTTGTGATCATGAACGACCTGATAAAGCACCCCAACCCTCTTCCTAGTGTATTTTTAAAGAAAAATGTTAATTTTTATATTGATTGCTTATAACAATTCAGATTTCTTTAACAACTGTATTGTTAATATTGATAATTTCTTAAAGAATAATCTTTGTGCCTGTGTGTGATGTGTGTGTATGTGTGTGTCCATGTGTGAGTACAGACATATGCATTCTGTGCCGTGCATACAGAAATGACAGACCAACCTTAGACGCTAGTCCTCATCTTCTGCCTTGTTGGAGACAGCGTCTGTTGTTGATTGCCTTGATCATCATAAGCTTCCAGCTATTCTCTCCTATTCCTACCTCCAGTCTCACTGTGGTAGTCCTGGAATTCACTTCCACATCCAACTTTACCTTGACTCTGGGGATCTGAACCAAGGTCCCTATTCTTGCAAGGCAACTACTGTGCCATCTTTGTGAAGAAGATTTTTTGTAAGTTTTACATGTAGCTATAAAATCACCATCTTAATCACATAAAACTAAAGATTTAAAAATATACTCTTGAGAAGGCGAAGGCATCAGCAAATATATGTTAGAAATAGTATAATAACACATTCCATTTTATTATAAGTACTGTCAGGAACATAAGAGGCAAGAGACATTTTAACTGTTAACAGTTTAGAAAAATATGAACTGTTTATCAAATATTACACAAAGTATGCTCCAGATTAGTTGGGGAAATGAGCAATTTTTGTGTGAGACTTGAGCAGGTATGTCCTTATTTAAGAATACAGTTGAGTGAGGTACATAAAAGTACAGCTAGCTCAGAGTTGAAGACACAGTGAAAATGTAGAGTTAGAGAATAAGAAATACTGGGACTGAGAGATCAGTAGAGAACTGGCTGGATGCTGTACTTTTCAATGAACCTGATGTGAAATACATAATGGATGAGTGGACTTCACTGGCCAGAGGGGTGATGACAGCTCTGACCCTGGGCACATCACTGAGCTCACAGGTACCCATACTAATGGACCAAAAGGTTATGTGATTCTCAGGAATCTATGATAGCATCATCCTGAGAACCACTCAGACGGTTCTGCCAACCCATCTACCACCTTCTCCCCTGTTAACAGATTTCTAAGTATATCTCCAATGCCTTTATTCAATGGCTCATTATAATCTCTAAATTAGTTCCTTTCCTACTTTGCCTTCTGCAGTCTCCCTAGAATACTAGAGAATAATTATCATGTCAACATGAAATTAGTCTTACTCACTCCTCACAGCAATTCAACGATGCATCTCTTTCCCCATTTGACACGCTGAGAACTGTGTGATGACTTGCTTCCAGAATCATTGTATGCTAATGAATTTGTGCCAGCCATGTTTAATATGTTATACAAATGAAAAAACAAATAAAACCAAAATCCAACTGTGACCTTGCCATTCAGAAACAGCTACTGTTTAACAATTGCTATGAAAACTTGGTTATTATATATATATTATATATAATACATTTAATTCAATTTGAATTGAAATTTAATAATTGTCTATGTCATGTGTGTGTGGATATGTGTGTGTGTGCTAAATTGAGTTTGTATCTGTGTTTGAACTTCCTTGTCACAGTCTAATATATTGCTGCATTTCCCTATAATTTCAATCATTAGGAATCTTTATAACCATTTTAGAGTATATTGTTATTTGCTACCCTCAGCCCACTGTCCAGGGCTCCCTACACTATCTAGGTAAGCTAACATAAACCACCAAACTCTTTCCCAGGCCAGCGTAGCAGGATCTGTGCTGCTAATAATCTTACTTTGTTCCTGTGAACATATTTTAAAGCACACCTTTAATTATCTTGGAATTCCAAGGGACTCAATGGTTTGTAGTTTAAGAAAGAAAAATACCCCAAAAATGATGTAAGTCCTTAACACGTAAAATGCCTAAGCAGAAATGCAAAGTGGGCTTCAGGGAGATAATTGAAAGTTTTGGCAAATGTTTAATCAAAGATTGATGTCGTCCCTGAAGATCTAGGCTGTGTGGTTTGTGCAAACCTCAGTTGGCTTTCCCTTATTTGGATAAATCTCCATGGAGCCTTATGAACGCAGCCCTGCTTCTCAGCACTATCATAAGCACTTGGTTCTCGTGCACACAATGACACTGAGAAGGAATTCTAACATTCTCACTGCATTTGATTCTCTAACTTCTCAGTTACCACAGGCATAGGAAGCTAATTTATTCTTCTAGGATCCTAAACATTCCACAGCCTGAACTGGACAGAACAAAAATAATTTGTTCACTTAACAGAAAGAAAGTCTATACTCCCCAAACAAAATGAGTCAGCCGGCATGCTTTGAATTAGCAGCCTCTGCTGACGGCCTGCTCCTTCCTTTTCATCAGCCTGGTGGCAGTGGACTCTGGACAGAAAGATAAATGAGAGGTCAAGCTACCCTTCATTTTTCCAGAGGATTATTTTGCCCCTAGATAAGGCCCAAAGAAGGAAGCAATCGTCAAACTAGTTTGTACAAAAACTAAACAAAAGGGCCTACCCACAAAAGCTCATTCTCTCAGCCCTTCCTTGGCCCCACTCCAGCCCAGTGCCACTCCTGCTAGCTCACACACTTTATTTGTTTGTTTGTTTTTTTCAGAAAAGAAAGAGCAAAAGGAAAAGAAAAAGCTAATATGTGGCAAAAATAATGGTGCCTCAGACAGTTCTGCTTGTGTGTTTTCTAACTTTATGCTTGATGTTTAAAATAGTTGTTCTTTTGGCAAACATTTATTTCACAACAGAAAAGGGCCAAGAAAGCACAAAATATAATAAAGTATAGGTACAGCTTTGTTCTGAACAAAGTGGTGATAAGCCTGATAGTCTCACTGTGAGATCAGTTTCCATTATACTTTTGGAAGGAAGAGAAAACTCCAAACACTACTAGGAATCTTGTGGTATGTTGACATAAAACTCAGAATTGGGTCCTTAATAAGAAAATAAAACAAAAACAAAGAGCAATTGTAAGAAGGTGCAAATGAATTTGTAATGGAACTTCCTGCCCATTTAATTCAAATCACTCTTCTTCCTTCTTAGTCACTATTACATTTTGTTAATCTGTGCAAGACAGTTTTAGATTCTTTAAATTTCTGTGTTTGCGTGTGTGTGTGTGTGTGTGTGTGTGTGTGCCTAATTCTTAGTATATGAGGACTTTGAAATGTTCTAGCTCTTCAATTATTATTATTTTTAAGATTATATTTTAATTATGTGTGTATTTGTGGATATGTGCACCGCGAATGAAGGAATTAAATATGAAATATTAAAGATATTACAAATATGAAATATTAAAAAACCAATCCACACTAACACAGGCTAGATACCGCCTGGTGGCCTCCAGCTGTCTCCAGCCCAGCGGACAGGCTGAGACCACCATTTTCCCTTTTAGCCAGAGTCTGTCTCCCCCACGCTGGCTGTGCCTCTCCTGAGCTCCAAAGTCACAGTCTCTCCCCAGCTCCTTAAGTTCCCATGCCTGGCTATTGCCAGGAATGGCCCCATGCTCCCAGATTCCTCACACAATCTTAGTTTAGAATGAACAGGTAACAATCACTGGCACAGAAACTAGTATCCTAGTTTTGAAAACAAATCTGTGTTATAAATGCTCCCATATTTTTGATCTTAGCCATTCTGACTGGTGTGAGGTAGAATCTCACCACTAGGATTTGTTTTGATTTGCATTTCTCTGATGACTAAGGATGTTGGAGATTTCTTTAGGTGTTTCTAAGACATTCGATATTTCTCAGTTGAGAATTCTTTGTTTAGCTCTGTACCCCAACTTTTAATAGGGTTATTTGATTCTCTGGAGTCTAACTTCTTGAGTTCTTTGTATATATTGGATATTAGCCCTCTATCAGATGTAGGGTTGGTAAAGATCTTTCCCGATCTGTTGGTTGCTGTTTTGTCCTATTGACAGTGTCCTTTGCCTCACAGAAGCTTTGCAATTTTATGAGGTCCCATTTGTCAGTTCTTAATCTTAGAGCATAAGCTATTGGTGTTCTATTCAGAAACTTTTCCCCTGTGCTCATGTCCTCGAGACTTTTCCCTACTTTCTTTTCTATTAGTTTCAGTGTCTCTGGTTTTATGTGGAGGTTCTTGATCCACTTAGACTTGAGCTTTGTACAAGGAGATAAGAATGGATCAATTTGAATTCTTCTACATGCTAACTGCTAGTTGGTTGACCCAGTACCATTTGTTGAAAATGCTATCTTTTTTTCCACTGGATGGTTTTAGCTCCTTTGTCAAAAATGAAGTGACCATAGGTGTGTGGGTTCATTTCTGGGTTTTCATTCTATTTCATTGATCTACCTGCCTGTCACTGTACCAATACCATGCAGTTTTGTTTTTGTTTTTGTTTTTTAATCACAATTGCTCTTTAGTACAATTTGAAGTCAGAGTGGAGAAAGCGGAACACTCCTCATTGCTAGTGGGATTGAAAACTGGTACAACCACTCTGGTAATCAATTTGGCAGTTACTCAAAAATTTGGACATAGTACTACCTGAGAACCCAGCAATACCACTCCTGGGCATATACCCAGAAGATGCTCTGACATATAATAAGGACACATGCTAAACTAAGTGCATAGTAGCCTTATTTATAACAGCCAGAAACTGGAAAGAACCCAGATGTTCCTCAACAGAGAAATGGATACAGAAAATGTGGTACATTTATACAATGGAGTACTACTCAGCTATTAAAACAATGAATTCCTGAAATTCTTAGGGAAATGGATGGAACTAGAAAATATCATCATGAGTGAAGTAACCCAATCACAAAAGAACACATGGTATTCACTCATTAATAAGTGTATCCATCCAGAGACTGTCCCACCTGGCCATCCATCCCATATATAGTCACCAAACTCAGACACTATTATGGATACCAACAAGTGCTTGCTGACAGGAGCCTGGTACAGCTGTCTCCTGAGGGACTGTACCAGTGCCTGACAAATAAAGAGGTGGATGCTCCCAGCCAACCAGTGGACTGAGCTCAGGATCCCCAAAGGAGGAACTAGAGAAAGGACCCAAGGAGCTGAAGGGGTTTGCAGCACCATAGGAGGAACAACAATATGAACCAACTAGTAACCCCAGCGCTCATAGGTACTAAACCACCAACCGAAGAGTACACATGGAGAGACCCATGGCTCCAGCCATATATATAGCAGAGGATGGCCTTGTTGGACATCAATGGGAGGAGAGGCCCTTGGCTTTGTGAAGGCTCTATGCCCCAGTGTAGGGGAATGGCAGGGCCAGGAAGCAGGAGTGGGTGGGTCAGTGAGCAGGGAGAGGGGATGGGGATAGGGGAAACCAGGAAAGGGGATAACTGCCACAGACTCTGGTCGAGTCAGCTTGACAAGCTGAGAGGCTTGGAAGCTACTCACGAGGCAGAAGAGTTTCACGGAAACTCGCTCCTGGAGTCTGGCGTTCTCTCTAACCCATACATTAATTTTCCATTCTTGAATTAGTCTAGTGTATGGATCCATGTGCTCTCTTTTAGTATTTTCCTATTATAAGTGCCTTTTAAGATTGAATTCTGACATAGCTAAAGCCTTCGCCAGTGTTCCAACAGTCCTAGAAAGTCCTTGAGCAAGACCATGGGCTTGGAAATTCAGTAAGAATGTTGCTATTCAGTGACATTTGGAATTGCCTCTGGTACTACACTATCACTTTGAATAAAAGCTAGGTCACTGCCCTACACAGATATTTACCGTCACCTAGGAAGAAGGAAGTTTCACACCTAAAAAGAAACCAGAATAGATACTTAGAACTATAACTGAGATACACCCCCCCCCCACACACACACACACGTATTTACAATGGCCTAGGGGGAAGGTGGACTATACAATAGACTAAAATAGGAACTATGGCAAGGGCACGAAGCCCTTGACCCTGGTTTCTAAGATTAAGTGAATCTTAGGTGGAGCCCTTTTTGATCCCAGTTGTTAACAATGAATTCTATCCCAGGTGGTTCCTGTTAGACCTTCTGTGTTTGCATTCCCCTGTTTCATGTAAGAATCCAGTAACCTCTTTGTACCTTGCGAGTGTGTCACGCAACTTCCTTATTGTCTTCTGTATAAAAAGTTTGACAAATTACATTCAGATTCTACACAACCTCTCTTGTGTGCATCTGTCTGTCAATTCATCTGACACTTTGCCCACCTGAGACTAGAGACCCGTTCCACGCAGACAAAGGGGCCCAGAGGGTTTGCAGCAGATAACATTTGAAATGTAAATAAAGAAAATATCTAATAAAACCAAACCAAACAAAAAAAATCCTTTGATGGATGGCAGATCCACCACCTGAACTGACAGTCTCTGGCTATTTACATTGTTTCTTCTCTCAGCCTCATATAGACAGCAATCCACAGAGGCCAGAAGAGGATGTTGGATCTCTGGATCTGGAGTTACAGGTAGTTGTGACCTGCCCGAATCAGATGTTGGGAACTGCATCCAGGGTCTCTAGAAGAGCTAAGGACCCTCAGTCACAGAAACATCTCTCCAGCACTCATTTTTTTCAATCATTTAAAAAATATAGGCTGAAGCAATCCAAGGATAGAATGGCTTCTTGGGTATTTAGGTCTCCTTGAAGATGCTAAATGAAGCTGAGTAATTACTTCTCATGGGGCTACTTTAAAGAGATCACATCAATCAATGTATTGTCTTCAAGAAATACTTGAAACAGAATGCATAAGCAGAATATATGATTTAGAATAAAGCAAGCATACACAAGGATGAAGAGATTTGAAACCGATAGTGATTTATGTTTCATGCACATTACCAACACTATATATAAGATGTTGATAATCATAAGCTGCAAATTGAAAAGTGCAGTTCATTGTATTTCTTTGCATATACATGAGTGTGTATGTGTGTATTTGTGTGTAAATGCCAATGTGTGTACATGTAGAGGCCACTGGTTGATATCAAATGTCTTCCTAGCCCACTCCCTACGTTGTTATGAGGCAGAATTTCCCACTGAGTTGACAGCTTCCTCATTAGGATCTTCCTACATCTGCCTCCCAGCACAGAATTATAGGTATGTGCTGCCATGCCTGGTGTGTAACATGGCCTGTTCCTTACTTGTATTGAGTTAATTTAATATTTCTCAAAAATGGAAAAAAATCTGTATCTCTACCTATAAATGCATCCACACAGCAGAATAATGTAAACAGAGGCTAGTGGGAGTTTAAAGGAAGAGCCAGATAATACAGTTTAGTTTTCTGGGGTATATTATATTTGTTGTATCTTCTGAACTTGAATGGTATGATGATCATTTTCTAGTGATGAACTTTTTACAGAAATAAGCATTCGGTCAATAAGCCATAGTTTATAAGCTTTTGTTATATGTCACTGCATAATAAAATTAAAATAGTTGCACAATGAGACACAATATAATAATGAATGTAAATCCTCAGCAAACCAAATGTAGCAAAAGCAGTGAATCTCAGAAGCTGTTGAATAAAAAGCCAGTGAGCCTGGTATGAAGGTATGAGCCTTTAACTCCAGCATGTGGGAGGCAGACGCAGGTGGATCAAATGATTTCAAAGCCAACTTGGTCTACATAGGGTCTACATAGTTTCAGGTAAGCTAGGGTCACATAGTGAGACCTTGTCTCAAAAAGGAACCAGTCAAAAAAAGTTAGAGAAAAGATAATATGCATATACATGTTTATACATATATGTAGTGAGTTGATGGGTCTGACAGACTCACAGTGTTAGAAGTCAGGACCGCAGTTTCCCTGGGGGGGGTCTTCAGTCTTGCTGGAGTTCTGTTCCTAATCTGAGTTCTGTCACACAGGTGTGTTCAGTTGTAAAGGTCTCATGAACTACACAGTTACAGAATGTACATTTAAGATATACGCATGTTAAATTTCAGTTGAAAACCCTGTGTTATATATTATGGAGAATACATGTTTTACAAAAGTAAACTGTCTTTTTGAAAATTAGTACACAAAGCTATAGATGGAAGCAGGGGTCCTGGGAAGGTCATTTCTCAGTTGATAAAGCCTTTTATTTTTTGGCAGACACAATACTATTTTGAATGTCATCTAACAATTCTTAAAATGTAATGGCTTGAAAATATACTAACATAACTGGCTATGTTTCAATGTTCTATTCTTCTCAGAGACAACTCTAACTTGTATCTTGGGGTATATAGGCATGAGATCAGTTTCAGTTGATGGAAACCCTTTGGCCTCACAGGCTTTTCATATAATTTTAATGAGAAATGGCTCATTTTCTGACATTTCTGGAGTGATTCTACTATAATCTGACTAGGCCTTTCAGAGACAAAAGGATCACACTACTGGTGGTAATCCTAATTCACCAGTATTATGTTAGAGGTATGCGGATGATTTATAAGCATTTACGTTGTTTCCAGAATTTGGCTCAATCTCAGTCTCTGTCTTATGTTTGGGCTACTTCATTTATTTTTTTAAAACTTTATCTACTAACTCTGTGTGAGTACATGTATTGTGTATGTGTGTGGAAGTATGGAGGTCAGAGAACAACTGTGGGCATGTGGGTCCTTGGGATTGTCAGACTTGGCAGCAAGTACGTTTACTGGTTGAGAAATTTCACTGATCTTGTTTTTTCTTTTCTTTATTTTTAAAATTACTGGTCACTTTAATTCTGCTGTCCCACACTTTACAGTCCAGTTTATCCAGACTATTAATTGACTCTCTCCAGAGATGAGACACAGTAACACTATATATGAAGGGCTGGCAACTTGCTCGTTTTCTACCAGATGATGCTCTATCATCATGCTGCTCCTCTGTAGCCACTAATCTATCTCCCACATGTTTCCATAGTGTTCATATTTCAGTATGGACTTACAGAATGTTTGCTGCTAAGCAAACCACCATTTGCTGCCTTTTGATCCAGTGATGAATTCCTTCTGAAACTCTAATCCTCCTTCTAGCGCCAGCCCTGATAGTAGCCTCTTCCTCAACCACCCCAGGGCATGTTGCACGCCCTGTATTTTAAGCTAGTGCTACATAGGCTAACATATAAACATACATTCCAATTAAATTGCTAGGCTCTTTTAAATAATAGTCTATTTATCTTTGCAGCCTAAACCCTCGCTTTATACATAGTAGATTCTCAAGATATATCAATTTAATAGATTCAAAATTAGCAAGTCAATGGAAACAATTTCAAGTAGTGAAGCTATTAACCCTTTATACATTGCTTAATCTAAACAATGCTATTACTATTTATTGATTATTTTTTAGAGCAAGTCAAAGATCGCTGTGCTCTTTGATCCTTTAATTTCATATTAGATTGTTCTGAGACTATCCCTATAAAACATCAAATCTGTTTCAATTCACTGTATTCAGATTTCTTTTAAGTTAATAAACTGACATTTATTGATTTTTACAAGGCTTCTATGTAGAAAAAAGTAGACAGATCATTTCATTCCAGTTTTTATTGCTGAAAAGTACAAAATAGGAGTCAGTCAGTGACAACCTTGCCTGCTAGAAGGAGTCAGCTGTTAGCAAAAGAAGCCCCAAGAGAAAAAAGACACAGTATAGTGATCTGTGAGAAAGCTTTCAGGACTATTCCTAAGAAATATCACTGAGATGTTCAGTCCGTTCAGTACAGGCAAAAGAAGGAGCAAAACCTTTAATGTAAAAATCAAAACTTTAAACCTGTACTTCCCTGATATGGTCTATATGGATCATTTTTGTTCTCTCCACCTCCCCCCCCCCCAATCTCTCTCCTTTCTCCCTTACCCCTCTCTTCCTGCCCTCTCACCCTCCATCCACCTCTTCCTTCCTCTCAGCTTTTCCTTTTGTTTTTTAATCTGCAAGTTATCCAACTTTGAACATTTTGATAGAATACTGTGGTCTAGAACACCGCAGCTTAACCAACAACTGTCTCAGGGACAGATTCCCAGACAATTGGAGTGTGTACCTGAAGTAGAGCCAGTGGGACCACATTGTGGTGGATGGCACCAAATCCAAAGTGCACATGAAAGGGAGAGATCACACTATAATCTGGGAGGTGAGAGTAAGGAGGTGTCAGACTTACTCCTTTATGACAACTCCCCAGAATGAACATGGGGTTCCTAAAAGCCACATCCATTCCTTTTGGGGTGTCTAAGGACAACACCCTCATGCTTGCTGGAACTGTTGGTCTGGATTCTTTCCAGACTGGGTTATTACTGTTCATAAAGCAATAGGCCACACAGAGTGGTATGATTTGATTTCATGTGTTTGCTAATTTTGGTCAATAATTATTGAATTTGGGGATAAAACTTCTGAAATGAGCTATTATGAAGATAATTGACATTTCTACTGTTTGGAAACTGGTACAGGAAAAGGCTCAGAACTGCAGCCACCTTGTGGGAGTCACCCTGGTAACTGAAGAGAGGCAAAGTTTCTTAAAATGAAACTGGTTGCACCAAGGTTCCAAGAACATGTTTTGTGACAGACTTCGATGGTGTGGTGACAAGAGAAAAGCTGTTGTGATGAGGTCTAGGTCTCACATCTGAGGAAGCAGGTCAGCGACAGCCCTGTTGCCTCTTTGCTGTTGATTTTAAGATTTATTTCTGAGACTGTAATATAATTCTAACATTCCTCTCCAACACTCCCATATATTCCTCCATGCTCCCTTTCAAATTCTTGGCCTTTTTCTCCATTAATAGTTCATTAACATACGTATAATTACATACATATATGTTCCTTAGGATAATCTGCTCAGTTTATATAATATTACTTGTATACCTGTTTTTATGGCTGACTGATTAGTGTGCTCTTCCCTGGGGAGCCTTTATCTCTCACTCCCAGCGATCCTTAGTTAGCTTTAGTTCTTTGTGTCCAGTTGAGGTCCCGTGGGCTTCCCCCTTTGGTGTGTCCATTGGTGTTGTCTTTGCTTGGCTTCTGCTTAGGCACTCATGTTGGTGAGACTATATGAACCATAGCTTCTGACATTACAAGGAGGCACAATCTTATAACAAACTCACTTTTACTCTGGCTCTTACAATCTCACATCCCACCCACCCCCTTCAGTGTTCCTGGAGTCTTAGATACAGGAGTTGTTTTGTAGATATATCAGTTGTAACTGGGCTCCACAACTCTCCATTTTGATTGTTTGTGGATTTCTGTAGTGGTCTCTGTCTGCTGCAAAGAGAGCGATGAGATAGAGACCAATTCTAAACTCAATTGGAATTGCTAGAAAGAGAAAAGGGCAGATATAGTCTAGGCATCTAAAGATATCACAGCTCAGAGAATACATGGTCACTGATGGTTTTGAAGAGATGAGTAGAAGAAAGTGTGGAATGATCCCTAAACTCATACAGGACACAGAGATCTCAAAGTAGCTAAATCAGCATCAACATTAATCTCCCAGCCAGGATAATGGAAGGCTGAGGAACTCTAGAACACATTTCTCAGCAGAGACACTGAGTTAACAATGAGAGTTGAACCAGATACCTGCACAGAAAGCAGTGACCAGTTGAATATCTGTAATACTCAAGAATCTCTACTTGAGAAAGAACTCCAGTGAAAGTAACAATTTGCCTTTTTGGCACATACTCTCTCTGTTAGATTCTGGTGCAACCAACAGGATATGGACCAGTTACTGGCTCCTTCCCTGTGATGGAGGCAAAGCACTGAGCTGTACAGCTAATTTTCTGTGGTTTTTGTTTGTTTGTTTGTTTTTTGTTTCGCTTTCTTTCTTTCTTTCTTTCTTTCTTTCTTTCTTTCTTTCTTCCTTTTTTTCTTTCTTTTTTTTTTTTTTTCTTATGTGTTTCCCAAAGGACAGGTTTCTTACTTGTTTTACCTGTCTCAGAGCACCTGGAAACTACTAAATGTAAACTATTAAAACCAGAAACAGATCTCAGTATGTTAGAACTACATGGACTCTGTCTCTATATAGGTGAATACCTTGAAGATTGAGGAGATGCACATAAGGTAAGTTGTTGGGACAATTAAGACTATTAAAATCATATTGAAAGACCCAGAGAAGACATACAGCTAGAAGAACTAGTGAGCTGACAACAAAAGGCATTTTTGGTGGAACCCAGCCTGAAAGTCTGGGAAAAGCAGTTGTTTTGTCAAAAGTACAAATTTCAACCAAAAATTATACGTCACACAGAGACACAGGGATCATGACACATCCAGTAGATCAAAACAAACAAATAAAAGGCCCAGATACAGTTTCTAAAGAAATACAGTCCTTTTAATTATGATAGAATGAAACTAGAAATCAATAGCAGAAAATAAGGGCTATTAAAAAAATTCACAAAATATACCAGTTCACCAGATATTTAACTGATAGCTCAAAAGGAAAATCAATTAAAACTTAAACGATATTTGGAGGCTAAGGAAAGGAAACCACAAAACAATGAAACTGAACAACATAGCAAACATGGCATCTGTGAAGAAATCTATAGCTACTTATGAATGCTTACATATAAAAGGGAAAGACCTCAAACAGCAACCTGACACTACACCCCAAGTAACTAGAAAAGACAGGACAAACTCAAAGTTAGCAAAGGAATGGGACAACACAGTTTAAAGCAGAGATGAATGTTTCTTTTGGTAAAGTCTTCCTACATTACCTAAGAAGGAAGAAAGGAAGAAAGAAAGAAAGAAAGAAGAAAGATAGAAAGAAAAAAGTCCCAGAAATGAGCAGAGTTTCATCACAACTATACTATAAAGTCCTTCACATGGAAAGGGGTGGTACCAGATACTTTGCTTACACTTAAAATGAATCAACAACACATTTACTTAAAATACTTTAGATGATATATCTTAAAGCATATTGTTATTTCTAGAACTCAGGAAATAAAGGCAAAAGGGTCAAGAAGTAAAGTCTATCCTTGGCTACATAGCAGGTTTGAGGGCAGCCTGGGCTACATGAGACTCTGCCATTAAAGCAAAACAAAATAAAACACAAATTCAAAAAGCATTTAATTAGTCATAGAAATGCCCCAGTTAATAAAAATGCTGCTGCTGAGCAAGAGATAGCTGACTCCTACAAGTTTTTTTCTGGCCTTTATACATACATCACGATACACATATACCCTGTCACATGCACAAAAGGAGAAACACTAAGTAAATATAAAAAAACTATATCCTATGAGACTGATAAAAATCCAGATAAAGATAATATAAGAAATAAAATCACTTTAAATAAATAAATTAAAATATAAAATAAAACATCCTTTATGAAAATTAAGTTAAAAAGTTTCACCAATATAGTAACAATCTTAATCTAATAGCACATGCAAAGGCCTGTATACTATTGCAAAGTAAGTCTAATTTCTAGAGTACAGGGATGACCAAGTATACCAAAATTAACTAATCAACTACGTTACATGAACACAAATGAAAGAAAAACAGACATAAGTATATCAGTTTATTCATAAAAATTGGAAAGATTTAACACTTTTAATAATTAAGAAAAGCATCTTTAGAAGCAGAAGGGAATTTCTTTAACACAATAAAGTCTTAGCAAGAACACTTTGGATAAAAGAAAAGGAGATTTCCAACAGGGCCACTGAAGCAGGCAGGCTGACTGCAAAGCTTCACTTCTCAAACTCTTCAGTACACTCAACATATATATATATATATATATATATATATATATATATATATATATATATATATATATAAAGAAAAGAACATTAAAAGCTGCAAGGGGAAAAGAACAAGTAATGCTGAAAAGGAGAGCAATTAGAGTAATACCTGACTTCTCAATTGGGACTCTAAAAGCCAGAAGGGACTGGAGAGATATGCTGCAGACTCTAAGAGACCACAAATGCCAACCCAGACAACTACACCCTGAAAAACCTTTAATCACAATAGATCAAGAAAATAAGACATTACATGATAAAACCAAATTCAAGCAACATCTATCTAGAAATCCAGCCCTACAAAGGGAACTAGAAGGAAAGCTCTAACCTAAAGAAACTAACTACATTCAAGAAAACAGAGAGAGTAATATTCCTTGAGCAGCAAATCAAAAGAAGGGACACACACACCCAAAAACCACCACCAACAAAATAGCAGGAATTAACAAACACACTGCTCACTCATATCTCTCAACGGCAGTGGTCTCATTCCAAGTAAATAGACACAGTCGAACAGAATAGATATTCAAACAGAATCCATCCTTCTGCTGCATCCAAGAAAGATGAATAACATCAAGGATAGACATCAGGGTAACAGGACAAAAAGAGATATTTCAAACAAATAGATCTAAGAAGCAAAAAAGATGGTGTAGCCAATCTTATTATCTGGTAAAATAGACTTCAAACCAAAACTAATCATAAGAAATAGGGAAGGATACTACATACCCATCAAAGGGAAAATCCACCAAGAGGACATTGCAGTTTTTAACATCTATGCACCAAACACAAGGGAAGCAAAATTTGTAAAATGATCACTACCACAACCTAAATCACATATTGTCCATCCCTCACTGACAAGGGGAGACTTCAATACCCTGCTCTCACCAATAGACAGGTCATCCAGAGAAAAACTGAACAGAGAAATGTGGGAGCTAACAGATTATACAAATCAAACGAAGCTAACAAATATTTACAGAACAGTTTACACAAACACAAAAGAACATACCTGCTTTTTAGCACCTCATGAGACTTTCTCCAAAATTGACCGCATACTTGAACACAAAAACAAGTCTCAATAGATAGAAGAAAACCAAAACCCTGAATCCCATCTGACAACCAGATTAAAGCTTGGTTTCAACAATAGAATCAACAGAAAACTTACAAACTCATGGAAACTGACTATCCCACTACTGAATGAAAAATCTGCCAAGATATAAATATAAAAGATTAAAGATGTTCTGGAATTCCATAAAAACGAATACACAGAATACCCAAATTTATGGGATACAATGGAGGTAGTACTAAGAGGGCACATTAATAGCACAAAGTGCCTACAATAAGAAAAAAAACAACCCAAATTATCTCTTATTTGTAACTTAACAGCATACCTGAATGCTCTAGAACTAAAAGAAGTCACACCTAAGGAGTAAACAGCAAGAAATAATCAAATTCAGGGCTAAAATCAAAGTAAGATCAAGAACAAATTGCAAAGACTCAATGGAACAATACTACTTACAAACGCTAATCTCAACTAAAAGGCAGAGAAAGAATATAAAAATTATCAAAATTATAAATAAAAATGGAGACATAACAACAGACTTTGAGGAAATCTAGAGAAACAGAGGACATCTTTTAAAAACCTATACTCCACAAAGCGAGAAAATATAAAAGAAATGGGTAATTTTCTTAATTATTATCGAATTATTTACCAAAGTTAAACCAAGATCAGATAATCATTTGAACAGACTTATAACCTCAAGTGAAATAAAAGCAGTTTTTTTTAAAAATTAATTTCATTCTTTACATACATTACATTCTGACTGCTGTTTCCCTTACCTCCACTCCATCCAGTACCTCAGCCTCCCCTAGACCCATGCCTCCTGTTTTTCTTAAAAAAACAAAGAAACACAAAGCCAAAACAAAACAAAACAAAACAAAACAAAACAAAACAAAGAGAAGGACTCCCAGGATATCAACCAAACATGGCACAACAAATTACAATAATACTAGGCACAAATCATATCGATGCTAGAAGAGGTGGCCCAGTAGAAGGAGATGAATCCCGAGAGCAGGTAAAGGAGTCTGAGATATCCCTACTACCCTGTTAAGGGTCCCAAACTGTGCATCCATAACATACTCAAAGAACCTAGCTCAGACCCATATAGGCTACGTGGCTGCTGCTTTAGTGTCTGTGAACACCTATGAGCCCTGTTTAGTTGATTCTGTGGGCCACGTTCTTGTGGTGTCCTCAATCCCTACAGTCCCTTGAATCCTTCCTCCCCTCTTTCTTGGGGGTTCTCTTGGTTCAGCCTAGTGTTTGTCCATGTGTCTCTGTATCTGTTTCTATCAGTTGTTGCTTGATGCCTCTCTGATGACAGCTGGGTTAGGCACCTATCTATGAGTCTAGCAGAATATCATTAGGATCATTTCATTGACTTATTTATTTTTTATTTTTATGTTTTTGCCAATCATATTTGGTTCTATCTTGAATCTATGGGCACACCAGTCTCTGATTTCTGGAGATCTATGCAGTATCAAGTGGTTGTTTCCCTCTCATGGCATGGGCCTCAAGTTGGACCAGACATTGGTTGGCCACTCCCACAACTCCTGCACCAACATTACCCCAGGACATCTAACAGACAGGACAGATTGTAGGTCAAAGGTTTAGTGGCTTGATGTCACAGTTCCATTTCTATGAGCCTTTCTTGATTATAGTTTTCAGGTTCCATATCCCCCACTAATAGGAGACTTCACTGGTGTCACTCTGGTGGATTCCAGGAACTTTTCATTGAATTAGAAATGCCCCCCCCCCCCCCCAATTCTAGTCATTTCTTCTAGTACTTTTTCTCTCTTTCCATTCCTGGCCCATGCATGAACCCTTCTGCTCATATCCCAATTCTCGCGAAGTCCATTTGCAAAGCCCGTTTTATTTCTCCTTTTTAGGGAGATCCTTGTGTACCCCTTGAAACCTCCTTGTTACTTAGCCTCTCTGGGTCTGTGTACTATATATCATGATTATCTTTTACTTAATAGCTAATGTCTACTTATAAGTGAGGGTATACCATGTTTGTCTTTATGGGTCTGGGCCACCTCAGTCTGGTTTTTTTCAATTCCATCCATTTGTCAGCAAATTTTATGATGTTATTGTTTTCACCAGCTGAGTAGTACTACATTGTGTATATGTACAACATTTTCTTTCAGTTGTGGAACATATAGGTTGTTTCTAGTTTCTGGCTATAATGAACAAAGCTGCTATGAAAATAGTTGAACAAGTGTCCTTGTGATAGAATGGGGTTTTCTATGGGTATATGCTCAAGAGTGGTATAGCTGGGTCTTGAGGTAGACTGATTCCCAATTTTCTCAGGAACTTCCATATTGATTTCTGTACTGGCTATATAAGTTTGCATTCTTACCTGTAATGGAGGGGTATTCCCATTGTTCCACATCCTTGCCAGCATGAGCTGTTACTTCTGTTTTTGATCTTAGCCATTCTGACAGGTATTAGATGGAATATCAAAGCAGTTTTCATCTGTATTTTCCTGGTGGTTAAGGATGTTGAACATTTTAAGAGTTTCTCAGCCATTTGAGATTTCTTTGTTGAGAATTCTCTTTTTAGATTTGTACCCCTTCTTAATTGGATTGTTTGGTTTATTGATATCTAGTTTCTTGCATTCTTTATATATTTTGGATATTTGCCCTCTATCAGCTGTGGAGTTGGTGAAAATCTTTTCCTATTTTGTAGCCTGCCATTTTGTCCTATTGTGTCCATGGTGTCCTTGCCTTGAAAATGCTTTTCATTATCATGAAGTCCCATGAAAATGATTATTGTTCCTACTGTCTGTGCTATTAGTATTCTGTTCTGGGCCAATGTTTAACACATAATTCTACCAGCTTTTCAAAGAGTAAATAACAATGCTCCTCAAATTATTCCACAAAACAGAAACAAAAGTAACATTGCCCAATTTGTTTTATGAAGCTACAGTTCCCTTGATACCCAAACCACATAAAGACCAAAGAAAGAGAATTAGAGACCAATTTTCCTTATGACATGTGCCTTAGTTAGGGTTTCCATTACTATGAAGAGACATCATGAATAAGGCAACTCTTATTTAATTGGGGTTGGCTTATAGTTTCAGAGTTTTAGACCATTATCATCATGCCAGGAAAAATGACAACCTTCAGTCAGACATGGTGCTGCAGAAGCTGAGATCTTACATCTTGATCTACTAGCACTCAGAAAGAGACTGAATTCAACATTGGGCAGAGCTTGAGCATAGGTAACCTTTAGTCTTACTCCACAGTAACACTTCCTTCAGTAAAACTATACATACGCCAACAAGGCCAGACTTCCTAATAATGCCACTTCTTATGGTCCAAGCATTCAAACATGTGAATGCTTCTGTTTAATAGGTCAAACCTATTCAAACTGCCACATTCTACTTCCTGGCCCCTATAGGCTCCTGGTTGTAACATATTGCAAAAGAAATGCACTTAGTACAACCTCAAAAGTCCCCATAGTTAATCCCCTATACAATCAAAATTAAAAAATAATCTCATACTTCTAACATCACAGGATATACATTGCCTTTCCAAAACACAGGGAAGGGAGCATAGTGAGAAAAAAGCAAAACAAAAAAGCAGCTGGGCAAACTCCAAACTGTACAACTCCATGTCTGATGACAACGTGCCCTTCAGATCTCCAACTCCTTCAGCTTTGTTGACTATAAAACACTTCTTTCTCATGGTCTGGTTCCACTCCCTGTTAGCAGCTTTTCCTTTGCTAAGGACAAGCCTTGGCTTGGAGAGGGGTTCTGAGGAAAGGGCATTTGAGAGCAGCAAATGTACTATTAGAAGTCTATCATGGGTATAAGCTAATAGCTCTGTGTTCTGCTTGAGACAGCTCTCCGGAGATCTCTAGACAGCTCTGCTCTTGCAGACCAAAGCCCAGTCTTTTATTTGTATATCAATTCAATATATTCCCAAAATTCCTTTTTGATTATCCCATGAATCAGTATTTTATTACCTTAACCCCTTGTTTCTTAGAAAAAACAAGTACATTTTTTTTTCTAACATGGAAATGAATTCAGAGATCTGTCTACCATTGTAAGCACAGACAATCAATTAGCTGGATGGGATCCCATCCTGAAAATTACAATTCCTACCATGCCTGGGTCAAAACTCTCTCTGTCCCAGGCTGACCTTGAACTCAGGAATATGCCTGCCTTTGTATCTTTCTGAAAATCTGACTTAATAGTGCAGCTGCCTCTTTTTTTGTTTTTGTTTTTTTTAATTACTATTATTGCTATTATATTTCGGCCTGTGAAATCCCTCATATAATTCATATCACATCCTTATATTTTACATAATGGAGAAATTACATGTTCTTGAACACACATTTTTAGAGTTGTTTCCCACAGCCTTAAGAGCTGTCCTGAAGGTCACAGCATTTACCATTTTGCTGAGGCATACCCTAGCCTTCTGGACTTGTGCTTCTCCTAAGTTTCATTGAGTCATAAACCTGGGCAGGGAGAATAATCCCTGATAATTTTGATGGGGAGAACATTTCCTGAAGGAGGAATATAAAGTAAATTATGTACATTATTATATAAACAAACCCCCTACACATGGTAACAGTCAAGACTCATGGAGGCCCATTCTCTTCTAGCTCTGCTCCAGGCATGGAAACTGTGTCACATCATCCTTTCTGCAGCAGCCATTCAGGACTTGACATTCCTCAGCAGTTATCCTATGGATCAAGCATCTCTAACATCTTAGGGCCTCCAAAGCAACTCAGGCTTCACCTTTACAGCTTCATACAATAGGTTCACTAAGCTTCCATACAGGGATAGATGGGTCACATATTTGGCCTCAATGTTTTTCCTTAGCCATAGAAAGGAGATTCCATGACCCCCCCCCCCCCCCCCACTACTCTTGACTCTATAGCCAGAGGTATTTGGCTAAAGCTGTTGAGTTCTGCTGCTTCCTGGGACTGGAGCTTGGCTCCCTTGTTCTATTAGATCTTTACCAGCTTTCTCTTTTCCTGGCTTGTCTTTACTACCTAAACTTGGCTGTCCTGGAAATTTGCTCTATAGACTGACCTTGAAATCAGAGATCTATATGCCTCTGTCTCCTGAGTGCTGGGATTAAAGACATATATACTATTATGCCTGGTCCTAAGCTTTTCTTGAATTCCTTTTCATAAGATCTTTATAAGAATGACCACTATGCCAAAAGACCCGAATCAAAAACATGTGCCTTTCTGACTCAAGATACAGGTCTGGTATGCCTTCCAATTTTAGAAACAGAGATGTAAAAATAGTCAATAAAATACTTGCAAACTAAACCCAAAAACACATCAAAAAAGCTTGTCTGTCATGATCTAGTAGATTGTATCCCAGAGATTCAGAGATGAATTAATATATATGAATCAATAAACATAGTCCACAATAGAGACAAACTGAAAGACCAAACATGTGATATTTTGTTAGCTGCAGAAAACAGGCCTTTGACAAAAGCTAATATCCATTCATGATAAAAATTAAGGAGATATTAGTGATGTACGAGATGTAACTGAACATAATAAAGGCAATTTACAGCAAGCCATAGCCAACATCAACTTAAATGAAGAATATAAAGCAATTCCACTAAAGTCAGGAACAACACAAGGTTGTCCAAGCTATACATGCCTATTCAATATAGTACCTGAAGTCTTAGCTAGAGCAATGAGACAAGTGAAGTTGATCAAGGAGATGCATATTAAAAAGGTAAAAGTTAAGGCATCATCATTTGAAAATGATAAGATAGTATACATAAATGCATCTAAACATTCCCAATGGAAACTCCTGTAGCTGATGGACACTTTTTTTTTCCATTTTTTATTAGGTATTTAGCTCATTTACACTTCCAATGCTATACCAAAAGTCCCCCATACCCCCCCCCCACTCCCCTAACCACCCACTCCCCCTTTTTGGCCCTGGCATTCCCCTGTACTGGGGCATATAAAGTTTGCAAGTCCAATGGGCCTCTCTTTGCAGTGATGGCCGACTAGGCCATCTTTTGATACATATGCAGCTAGAGACAAGAGCTCCGGGGTACTGCCTAGTTCATATTGTTGTTCCACCTATAGGGTTGCAGTACCCTTTAGTTCCTTGGGAGCTTTCTCTAGTTCCTCCATTGGGGGCCCTGTGGTCCATTCAATAGCTGACTGTGAGCATCCACTTCTGTGTTTGCTAGGCCCCGGCATAGTCTCACAAGAGACAGCTATATCTGGGTCCTTTCAGCAAAATCTTGCTAGTGTATGCAATGGTATCAGCGTTTGGAAGCTAATCATGGGATGGATCTCTGGATATGGCAATCACTAGATGGTCCACCCTTTCGTCACACTTCCAAATTTTGTCTCTGTAACTCCTTCCATGGGTGTTTTGTTTCCTATTCTAAGAAGGGGCAAAGTGTCCACACTTTGGTCTTCGTTCTCTTGAGTTTAATGTTTTTAGCAAATTATATCTTATATCTTGGGTATCCTAAGTTTCTGGGCTAATATCCACTTATCAGTGAGTACATATTGTGAGAGTTCCTTTGTGATTGGGTTACCTCACTCAGGATGATGCCCTCCAGGTCCATCCATTTGGCTAGGAATTTCATAAATTCATTCTTTTTAATAGCTGAGTAGTACTCCATTGTGTAAATGTACCACATTTTCTGTATCCATTCCTCTGTGGAGGGGCATCTAGGTTCTTTCCAGCTTCTGGCTATTATAAATAAGGCTGCTATGAACATAGTGGAGCATGTGTCCTTCTTATCGGTTGGGGCATCTTCTGGATATATGCCCAGGAGAGGTATTGCTGGATCTTCCGGTAGTACTATGTCCAATTTTCTGAGGAACCGCCAGACTGATTTCCAGAGTGGTTGTACAAGCTTGCAATCCCACCAACAATGGAGGAGTGTTCCTCTTTCTCCACATCCTCGCCAGCATGTGCTGTCACCTGAATTTTTCATCTTAGCCATTCTGACTGGTGTGAGGTGGAATCTCAGGATTGTTTTGATTTGCATTTCCCTGATGATTAAGGATGTTGAACATTTTTTCAGGTGCTTCTCTACCATTCGGTATTCCTCGGGTGAGAAATCTTTGTTCAGTTCTGAGCCCCATTTTTTAATGGGGTTATTTAATTTTATGGAGTCTACCTTCTTGAGTTCTTTATATATATTGGATATTAGTCCCCTGTCTGATTTGGGATAGGTAAAGATCCTTTCCCAATCTGTTGGTGGTCTTTTTGTCTTATTGACAGTGTCTTTTGCCTTGCAGAAGCTTTGCAATTTTATGAGGTCCCATTTATCGATTCTCGATCTTACAGCACAAGCCATTGCTGTTCTATTCAGGAATTTTTCCCCTGTACCCATATCTTCAAGGCTTTCCCCTACTTTCTACTCTATAAGTTTCAGTGTCTCTGGTTTTATGTGGAGATCCTTAATTCACTTAGATTTGACCTTAGTACAAGGAGATAGTACTGGATCAATTCGAAATCTTCTACATGATAACAGCCAGTTGTGCCAGCACCATTTGTTGAAAATGCTGTCTTTTTTCCACTGGATGGTTTTAGCTCCCTTGTCAAAGATCAAGTGACCATAGGTGTGTGGGTTCATCTCTGGGTCTTCAATTCTGTTCCATTGGTCTACTTGTCTGTCACTATACCAGTACCATGCAGTTTTTATCACAATTGCTCTGTAGTACATCTTTAGGTCGGGCATGGTGATTCCACCAGAAGTTCTTTTATCCTTGAGAAGACTTTTTGCTATCTTAGGTTTTTTGTTATTCCAGATGAATCTGCCAATTGCCCTTTCTAATTCGTTGAAGAATTGAGTTGGAATTTTGATGGGGATTGCATTGAATCTGTAGATTGCTTTTGGCAAGATAGCCATTTTTACTATATTGATCCTGCCGATCCATGAACATGGGAGATCTTTCCATCTTCTGAGATCTTCTTTAATTTCTTTCTTCAGAGACTTGAAGTTCTTGTCATAGAGATCTTTCACTTCCTTAGTTAGAGTCATGCCTAGGTATTTTATATTATTTGTGACTATTGAGAAGGGTGTTGTTTCCCTAATTTCTTTCTCAGCTTGTTTGTCCTTTGTGTAGAGAAAGGCCATTGACTTGTTTGAGTTAATTTTATATCCAGCTACTTCACTGAAGCTGTTTATCAGGCTTAGGAGTTCTCTGGTGGAATTTTTAGGGTCACTTATATATACTACCATATCATCTGCAAAAAGTGATAATTTGACTTCTTCCTTTCCAATTTGTATCCCCTTGATCTCCTTTTGTTGTCTAATTGCTCTGGCTAGGACTCCAAGTACAATGTTGAATAGGTAGGGAGAGAGTGGACAGCCTTGTCTAGTCCCTGATTTTAATGGGATTGCTTCAAGCTTCTCACCATTTACTTTGATGCTGACTACTGGTTTGCTGTAGATTGCTTTTATCATGTTTAGGTATGGGCCTTGAATTCCTGATCTTTCCAAGACTTTTATCATGAATGGGTGTTGGATTTTGTCAAATGCTTTCTCAGCATCTAACGAGATGATCATGTGGTTTTTGTTTTTGGGTTTGTTTATATACTGGATTAAGTTGATGGATTTCTGTATATTGAACCATCCCTGCATCCCTGGGATAAAACCTACTTGGTCAGGATGCATCCATTGTTTTGATGTGTTCTTGGATTCGGTTAGCAAGAACTTTATTGAGGATTTTTGCATCAATATTCATAAGGGATATTGGTCTGAAGTTCTCTATCTTTGTGGGGTCTTTTTGTGGCTTAGGTATCAGAGTAATTGTGGCTTCATAGAATGAGTTGGGTAGAGTACCTTCTGTTTCTATTTTTTGGAATAGTTTGTGAAGAACTGGGATTAGATCTTCTTTGAAGGTCTCATAAAACTCTGCACTAAACCCATCTAGTCCTGGGCTTTTTTTGGTTGGGAGACTATTAATGACTGCTTCTATTTCTTTGGGGGATATCGGGCTGTTTAGATCATTAACCTGATCTTGATTCAACTTTGTTACCTCGTATCTGTCTAGAAACTTCTCCATTTCGTCCAGGTTCTCCAGTTTTGTTGAGTATAGCCTTTTGTAGAAGGATCTGATGGTGTTTTGGATTTCTTCAGGATCTGTTGTTATGTCTCCCTTTTCATTTCTGATTTTGTTAATTAGAATTCTTTCCCTGTGCCCTCTAGTGAGTCTGGCTAAGGGTTTGTCTATCTTGTTGATTTTCTCAAAGAACAAGCTCCTCGATTGTTTGATTCTCTGAATAGTTCTTCTTGTTTCCACTTGGTTGATTTCGCCCCTGAGTTTGATTATTTCCTGCTGTCTACTCCTCTTGGGTGAATTTGTTTCCTTTTGTTCTAGAGCTTTTAGGTGTGTTGTCAAGCTGCTAATGTATGCTCTTTCTAGTTTCTTTTTGGAGGCACTAAGAGCTATGAGTTTTCCTCTTAGAAATGCTTTCATTGTGTCCCATAACTTTGGGTATGAAGTGGCTTCATTTTCATTGAACTCTAAGAAGTCCTTAATTTCTTTCTTTATTCCTTCCTTGACCAAGGTATCATTGAGAAGAGTGCTGTTCAGTTTCCATGTGAATGTTGGCTTTCTATTATTTATTTTGTTATTGAAGATCAGCCTTAGTGCATGGTGATCTGATAGGATACATGGGACAATTTCAATATTTTTGAATCTGTTGAGGCCTGTTTTGTGACCTATTATGTGGTCAATTTTGGAGAAGGTACCTTGAGGTGCTGAGAAGAAGGTATATCCTTTCGTGTTAGGATAAAATGTTCTGTAGATATCTGTCAGATCCATTTGTTTCATCACTTCTGTTAGTTTCAGTGTGTCCCTGTTTAGTTTCTGTTTCCATGATCTGTCCATTGGTGAAAGTGGTGTTTTGAAGTCTCCCACTATTATTGTGTGAGGTGCAATGTGTGCTTTGAGCTTTACTAAAGTTTCTTTAATGAATGTGGCTGCCCTTGTATTTGGAGCATAGATATTCAGAATTGATAGTTCTTCTTGGAGGATTTTACCTTTGATGAGAATGAAGTGCCCCTCCTTGTCTTTTTTGATGACTTTGGGTTGGAAGTCAATCTTATCAGATATTAGGATGGCTACTCCAGCTTGTTTCTTCATACCATTTGCTTGGAAAATTGTTTTCCAGCCTTTCATTCTGAGGTAGTGTCTATCTTTTTCTCTGAGATGAGTTTCCTGTAAGCAGCAAAATGTTGGGTCTTGTTTGTGTATCCAGTTTGTTAGTCTATGTCTTTTTATTGGGGAGTTGAGACCATTGATATTAAGAGATATCAAGGAAAAGTAATTGTTGCTTCCTGTTATTTTTCTTGTTAAAGTTGGCATTCTGTTCTTGTGGCTGTCTTCTTTTAGGTTTGTTGAGGGATTACCTTCTTGTTTTTTCTAGGGCGTTGTTCCCGTTCTTGTATTGGTTTTTTTCTGTTATTATCCTTTGAAGGGCTGGATTCGTGGAGAGATAATGTGTGAATTTGGTTTTGTCGTGGAATACTTTGGTTTCTCCATCTATGGTAATTGCGAGTTTGGCTGGGTATAGTAGCCTGGGCTGGAATTTGTGTTCTCTTAGTGTCTGTATAACATCTGTCCAGGCTCTTCTGGCTTTCATAGTCTCTGGTGAAAAATCTGGTGTAATTCTGATAGGCTTGCCTTTATATGTTACTTGACCTTTTTCCCTTACTTCTTTTAGTATTCTATCTTTATTTAGTGCATTTGTTGTTCTGATTATTATGTGTCGGGAGGAATTTCTTTTCTGGTCCAGTCTATTTGGAGTTCTGTGGGCTTCTTGTATGTTCATAGGCATCTCTTTCTTTAGATTTGGGAAGTTTTCTTCAATAATTTTGTTGAAGATGTTTGCTGGTCCTTTGAGTTGAAAATCTTCATTCTCATCCACTCCTATTATCCGTAGGTTTGTTCTTCTCATTGTGTCCTGGATTTCCTGGATATTTTGAGTTAAGATCTTTTTGTGTTTTGTATTTTCTTTGATTGTTGTGCAGATGTTCTCTATGGAATCTTCTGCACCTGAGATTCTCTCTTCCATCTCTTGTATTGTGTTGCTGATGCTCAAATCTATGGTTCTAGATTTCTTTCCTAAAAAATATGGAACGCTTCACGAATTTGCGTGTCATCCTTGCGCAGGGGCCTTGCTAATCTTCTCTGTATCGTTCCAATTTTAGTATATGTGCTGCCGACGTGAGCACTGATGGACACTTTTAACAAAGTAGCTCGATACAAAATTAACTCAGAAAAATCAGTAACCCCCTTATACAAATGAGAAACAGATCGAGAAAGAAATCATGAAAACAACATTTTTCACAATAGTCTCAAATAATATAAAATATCCTTTGATGACTAAACAAACAGGTGAAAAACTTGAATGATAAATCTTTAAGACATGAAAGAAAGAAGACATTAAGAATTTGAAGAAGGTATCACAAGACAGAAAGGTCTCCCATGCACATGGAACAGTTAGATTAATATAGTAAACGTGGCTGTCCTACTAAAAGCAATCTTCACAGAGCTTGAAAAGGTAAGTTTTCAGTTTCATATGGAAACACAAAAAGCCAGGATAACTAAAACAATCTTGAGTGATAAAAGATCTGTAGGAGGTCAACTTGCACAATTTCAATTTTTACTATAAAGCTATAGTAATAAAATTAGCAAGGTATTGGCACAAAATAAGACACATTAATCAATAGAATTAACTAGAAGGACCAGACATAAATCCTCATATCAATGGACACCTGATTTTTGATAAATAATGCAGCAACACACACTGGAAAAAACATCTTCAACAAATGATTCTGGCTAAATTGGATGTTTGCATGCAGAATAATGCTACAAGATCCAAACTAATCACTCTGTACAAAACTCAAATCCAAGTGGATCAAAGACCTCAATATAAAACCAGATTAACTGAACCTTATAGAAAAGAAAGTGGGGAATCGTCTTGAGCTCATTGCCTTAGGAAAAGACCTCTTGAACTGTTAGTATAGGCACTAAGTTCAACATTTAGTACATGGGACTTCATGAAACTAAAAAGTTTCTTTATGTTACTGGACACCACCATTCAGACAAAGTAGCAGCCTACAAAATGGAAATTATATTTTTTTTTTATCAACTCCACATCTGATAGAGGGCTAATGTCCAAACCATTTATAGAACTCAAAAAACTAGATATCAAGAATACAAATAACCCAATTAAAATATGAAAAGTAATCTGTAAACAGATTAGTATCAAAACAGGAAACTCAAATACCTGAGAAACAAATGTTCAACATGTTAGCCACCAGGGAAATGCAAATCAAAGCTACTTTGAGATTTTATCTTATGCCTGTTAGAAAGGCTCACAACAATAAAACAAGTGACAGACACTGCTGGTGAGGATGACACTCCTCCATTGGCAGTCAGAGTGCAAACTTGCACTGCCACAGCTGAAATTAGTGAGGCAGTCCCTCAATGAGATGGCAATTGATCTATCTCAAGTTTCAGCTATGCCACTATTAGGCATATATCTAAAGGGTATTTAATTTCACCACAGAGACACTTGTTCAACAATGTTTATTTCTGCTCTAAAAAAAAAAAAAAAAAAAGCTAGAAATTGGAAGCAATCTACAAGTCCCTCAGCCAAAGACTGGATAAGGAAAATGTAAAACATTTACCCAATACAATATAACTTAATCATTAAAAAAGTGAAATCATAAAGGAACACAACGTCAGACTGTGATGCCTCACTGTAGGTCAAAGAGTTGTCACCATTGATACATGTGAAGATACTATTGACAGCTCTATTTGTCACTGCTGGACTGGACACAGGGGTGCCCTGTGTGAGAGGGACAGAAATGAATACACTTAACAACCCCTGCCAATTTGGGGTGGGGGTGATGTGCCAAGGTGTCCTCAGAGGATCAATAGAATACACTGCAGGCCTGCCTTCCTCCTTTAACTACCCTGAAGCCTCAGGCTATGTTTGTATCTTTCAGTCTGAATGCACAGACAAGAGCCAAGCTTAACTGGCCTCTATTAGGCTCCACCCAGCATCTGACCAAAACAAATGCAGAGACTAACAGTCATACATTAGACTGGGCTTTTGTGGAGGAGATGGGGGAAGGATTAAGGAACCTGGAAGGGATAAGGACTCCACAAGAAGAGCAATAGAGTCAGCAAACCTGCACCCTTGGGGGATTCTCAGAGACTAAACTACCAACTAAAGAACATACAAGGGCTGGACCTAACTCCCTTCCTTATGCATATATGTAGCAGATGTGCAGCTTGGTGTTCATGTGAGTACTCCAACAGCTGGAGTGGGGGCTGTCCCTGACTCTGATGCCTGCCTGTGAATCTTGTTTCCCTAACTGGTTTGCCTCAATTGGAGAGGATAAACCTAGTCCTGTAGTGACTTGATATACCAGTGTTAGTTGGTACACAGAGGTGACCTTCCCCTTCTCAGAATTGAAGGAGAGAGGTGGGGGTAGGGAGGACTGGGAGGGAAAGGTGGCTGTGATAGATATGTAAACAAACAAACAAACAAACAAATGGAAACAGTGAAATCATGAGATTCACAGATAAATGAGTGGAACCAGAAAACATCATCCTGAGTGAGTTATCCCAGAGCTAGAAAGATAAATGTGGTATGTATTTGTTTATATGTGGGCATTAATTCTTAATTCAATGATAATCATGATATAATCTGTAGACCCAGAGAAATTAAGTACAGAGTAAGAGACTAGGGGGTACAGATAAATCTCATTATGAAAGGGCAACCAAATAGATAGCTATGCTGAAACAGGAGAATCAAATTGGAAAGGAGAAAAGAGAGGTGCAGAGGAAGGGTATATAGGAAGAAAAAGCTAAAATTGAGGGCCATTTAAGGGCTTGTGTGGATAATACAGTAGAAAAATCTAAAAATATATTAGATTATCTAGAAGAAAGTGTCAAATAAAGGGTAGACAGAGCTCCAAATGGACATCTCTTGTCACCAAATGTATCTTCCTTGCATTGGAATTGGGATACATCTAATTGACTTGTTGGCCAGTGAGGTTACATGGAAAGCCCCAAACAACCCAAACTGTTGTCAGTACTACCTGTTGATCTACCAGACCGACAACCAGCCCCCATTGCTGAAGGCAACATCTACCCAACTCATTGAACATGGTGATGTCAATCTGGTCCCAATAGAGAGCTGTCACCCCTACATTCTAGCATTTTTGCTACATGATGTTATTCTGCATGATACCAAAAGAGAAACAAATACCAAGCCAGCCATAAATGCTTTGATCTACAATGGTATCCTGCCTGAAAGATATGCTAGTACACTGGTGGCATAAACTTTTAAAGTAGCCAACCAATAATTAATTTGACTTAAGATCCACTCTATGAGAATATATACCTAGTATTGACTGGGTGACCATGAATCAGAGACTAGATAGCCCCAGAGAACCAGGGTGGTAGAAGCCATGCAGGGAACAAGCAAGTGAGCTTCCAAGAGATGGTCTACCCTTCCAAGAGATGGCCTACCCTTTTGCTTGTCTGTGATGGGTGGATCCTGGAAAAGTAGAGCCCCAGGAGCTCCATCTGAAGACTGCTTCTTGCTATTGATGTACTTCCTTATGTTGGTCATTGCTGTATCCCTCATTTTCCTGCTAGGTATGACTGGACAAAGAAAGACCCTTTCTGCCTATAGTCTGTTAGGATTGATTCCTAGACATTAGTCCACACTGTTGAATAGATTTCCTGCAATCAATATGGAAATATACTTTCATGAATTTATGCTGTTTAGATGAGTTAATGATTTGGTTCAAATAATTTTAGGAATTTTAAGTAATTGAAAGAAAATCTAAGGAGATGTTTTTGTTGGTTTTTTCAGAAAGATATAATAAAGTTAGAATTAAGAATAGAATGTGTCCCCTCCTCATAGAATAATAAGCAAAGGCTGCATGAAAAAGAGCACAGACACTAAAGCTGACAGATTGTACTAGGGAAGAAAAATCATCTTGATAAGATCAAGAAAAATCTTTCATTCTAGGTCAGGTCTAAGGATGAGGCCACAGGTGTGCACTATGATAAAGCAATGGCATGTAAAACTATTGCTTTGAACTTATAATGATCTTATAGAATGAACACTGCTTTGAACTTATAGTCAACATGCTACTGTGTCTATGAACAGACAACTTTTGTCTGAGAACTATATAAAGGCTGAGGCTCTGCTCCATCCATGTACATATATATATATATATATATACACACACACACACACATATATATATGTATGTATATATATATATACATATACACATATATATGTATGTACATATGTATGTGTATAGGTATATGTGTATGTATATAAGAATGCATGTGCACTTGTGAAATTGATGAGATTGGTGCTTTGGCCTGGCTGAGTGTGTGCGTGTGTGTATGATTTTTCTTCTTTCCCTTGTGTTCTCACCAGCCTCTTAAGAGTTAAAAGAAGCCTGGGCGTGGTGGTGCATGCCTTTAATCCCAGCACTTGGGAGGCAGAGGCAGGCGGATTTCTGAGTTCGAGGCCAGCCTGGTCTACAAAGTGAGTTCCAGGACAGCCAGGGCTATACAGAGTAACCCTGTCTCGAAGAACCAAAAAAAAAAAAAAAAAAAAAAAAAAGAGTTAAAAGAATTCATTTTCTCAGATATCATCTAGAGTGCCTGTCCCAAGTAGTTAAGTTTCTTTTTCTAACCTCCCTCCCCCTCCCCCCGACCCCCACCGCTATCAGCAGTAGTTAATTGACAGAAGCCATAAGCTCTGGTCCCAGAAGAGCAAAAGAGAACTGAATTGTGAGTTTTTGGCCCATCTGACTCTTTAGTCCCACCTCAGTTTATAGGGATGTCAGGGCCAGTCCTTGACACTAGGGCATAACCAAATAATACTGTTCTAAAAAGGAAACAAGTAGCCATGAAATGACTTAATGATATTCTGCTACACTCTCAGTCCATCAGTGAAGCTTCCTCCACAGCAGATGGGGACAGAGAGACCAACAGCCAGACAATATGTAGCAAGAGAGAGACCTTAGAACACTCAGCCTTTCATGGATTTTCTTCATTAAATCCCTTCCCTCATGGAAGAAGAGGGCACCGGGGCTTCTGTATATTTTGTGTTTGGTGGTTTTATGGGATTCATGAGTGTGTCTTTGACTCTTTGGCCTTCTCTTGAGCTCTTTTCCTTCTATTTGTTTGCCTTGTCAAACTTTGATGTGAGAGTTTTTGCTTTATTTTATGATTTAGAAGGCTATTTTTTTTTTTTTTCTAATGAGAGACAGAAAGGCAGTGGATCTGGATAGAAAAGGGAGGAGCTGGCAAGTAAAGAAGGTGGGGAACCATAATTAAGATATATTATGTGAGAAAAAAAATCTTGTTTTGTTTTGTTTTTTGAGACAGGGTTTCTCTGTATAGCCCTGGCTGTCCTGGAACTCACTATGTAGATCAGGCAGGCCTTGAACACAGAAATCTGCCTGCCACTACGTCCCGAGTGCTGGGATTAAAGGCGTGCACCACCACGCCCGGCTTTTTTTTTTTTAATATATTTTTAATAAAAGAAAAAGAAAAACAAATCTATCTAGAATGAAAGACAGAAAGAATATTGTTTCTGTACCCAAGTGGTACAATTTTAGAAAACTCTAGATTTCACATATACAAAAAATAGTGGAAGCTAATAAAAATACTCACTTTTGTAGTAGGATACAATAACAACTTGCAAACATTGGTTGAATTTTAATATACTGATGAACTGATTCATAAAGAAAAAATTTAAATTTCCCTAAAACAATTTAAAAACCCTTAGAAACAAGATTTTTCAGGAAGATAGCATGTTTTTAACAGAAAGAAATACAAAGCATTGTTGAAAGGAATTTAAATGAGTACGGACAGGTGAATGAGAAGTCACATTGTGTTTATGGATTAAAAACTTAATAATTTAAAATGATCAAAGACTTAGGTCTAATTCTGTAGCTTTTCAAAATCATAAACAACTTCAATGAAAAGTTCAATCATAATGTGTGCCACACAGCACTCAACATGTTTGTGATAGTCTGCTCATCCTCTCTCCTATCTGTGTCATCTCAGGTGCTATTGAGGCAAGAGACATGTGTTTTATCTTCTTAGGAAAGTTTGAATTCTGTGAACCAGAGATGGAGTATATGTGCTCTCTGACGACACTGCCACCTAAGGAAATGCTAACTAGAAGGATAAACATCATTGCAATGTGGTCAGGTGGTGCAGGCTTTTAGTCCCAGACTCTCAGAAAGCTGAATGAAGCAGGAGAATCAAAGGTAAAGGTCTGTTTTGTCTAAAGAAAGTGTTTTAGGTTACCCTAGGCAACCTAGTAAGACCTTGTCTCAAAAGACAAAAGAGGCCTGTGGATGCAGCTTAGTGGTAGGGTGGGATAAACTGGGTTCAACGCGGATACTGCGACAAGTACAAATTATGCTTTATATGTAGCAGATCCCAGTGTAAAGCGCAAATGGAACTTATTTAATGTATCCAACAACTTGTGAGGTTGATATTATTGTACACTTTCTTTCTTTTCTCCTTCTCCTCTTCTTCCTCTTTCTCCTTCTCCTTGTTTTCCTTTTTCTGCAAACAGACTCTCAGAGTCTCATTCAAATAAGTTCAAACTGGTCTGGTCCTCTGGATCTTCCTCCCTCAGCCTTCTTTACACCGAGAGCATATGCCACTAAACGTAACCTATTCTCTCCATTTTTCAGAAAGGGAAACCGAGACAAGTGTATAATCTCAGAGGAGATTCCAAAATGAACACCTGACAAAGGTTAGTAAATTGTGTGCATGTTTCTCTAGACTGTTGAAGTATTGCTTTTATTAAGGAGCAAAGAAAGAATTTCAGAGAAAAGAATGGAAAATTGTTGAAGGGATGAAACTACCACTGTGCATAAAAGCACGCAAGCGCGCGCGCACACACACACACACACACATGCTCAGAAACACATGCACACACACACAGAGAGACAGATAGATGTGTTTCCCCACCCAATGCAAAAGCTACAGAATAGGAGGATGGCTTCCTTATGTGACAGAGGAGAATAATCATGAACAGATGGCTTGGGTGGTGTGATGTGGGAGGAATTCTATGAAGCTCAGGGGCCTCAGATAGAAAAGTTGAGTTAGATTTTGATTTTTGCAAATTACTTAGAAATATGAAAATATCCACCAATTTTTCCTTTTACTGAACACACCCACACAATGGGGTGTCTATTCCAGGTCTTCAATACCGTAGGAAGAGGTTGGTGGAGAACTCAGTGAATTCCCTTTTATCTCAGCTTGGTAAACTGCCTATCAGGGAATACTAGCCCTCAGAGAGGAGGAAGTTAAGTTTAGAAAATAAAGTAATTGTTTGAAACCACTAAACAATAATTTGGTAACTGTGTTCAGAATGGTGAATTTTTATTTTTATCCCCAGGGAGTAGTTTTAGTCATGAAGAAACTAGAATCTGGACAAAACCACATACATTAATAAACTCAGGAATTCCGACACAATTGCAATGCAAAGTGTTAACTAACTTGAAGCCTGTGCTATATCATGGGGTAATAGCAGTGTACTTTTTCTGTGGTTAGAGAATATTTAACTAATAATTTGAGTTTATGTATTCACTGTAGGTGGCAGAGTGAAAAATTCACAGGCAGAGAATTTGTGATTTGAAACATATATTATTTATAAGCACTTATGAATACCACACTCTGCCTTTGGATGTAAACAGCCAGATGACACCCTCATGTAGTCGTTGCCAATTATTAAAATTAGGCATATGACTTATTGCATCAAATAAATATGCTCTTCTATTTAAAAAGAAACTTAGATTGAAACAAGAAAAGGACAAGATATCCAGGTAAAACAATTCTTTTTAAAATGTTTGTTTTGTTTTAAGTGTATTGGCATTTTGCCTATACAAATGTCTGTGTACTACATGTTGGCAGTGCCCACAGAAGCCAGAAAAGGGCATGCATTGAATTCCCTGGAACTGGAATCACAGATGGCTGTGAGCCACTATGTAAGTTCTGGGAATAGAACTCAGGCCCTCTGGAAGGCCTGTGCTCTTAACCACTAAGCCGTCTCTCCAGATACTTTAAAACACTTTAAAAGGTAGTGTGGAGCTCCCAAGTGTGTATTGTTGAGATAGACCAGAAATACTTCTGATACTTACAGGATGAACCAAGAGACGGTGCATAGCCCAGACTACAATGTAGAATGATGAGCTTTGTAGAGTCTAGATTTGCAGCAGCAAGTGCAATTTAACCATTTGTGGAAATAGGAAGCATTACCAGAGATAAGAAGCTGTAATTCTTTTCATGCAGAAAAGTATTTAAAAAGCCCTTCTTTTGTAGAAAAGATATTCTTTTTATTTTTTTAAAATATTTTTATAGGTAGACCTGCCAGTTTTAAGATCTTGCCTCATTTGTTCTTTTATTCCCTTAATTTTTATTTTTATCTTTTTTATTAGATATTTTCTTCATTTACATTTCAAATACAAGTCCCCTATATCCTCCCCACGGCCTGCTCCCCAACCCACCCAATCCTGCTTCCTGACCCCAGCATTCTCCTGTACTGGGGCATATGATCTTTGCAAGACCAAGGGCTTCTCCTCCCATTGATGGCCGACTAGTCCATCCTCTGCTACATATTCAACTAGAGATACAGTTCTTGAGGGTACAGGTTAGTTCATTGTTGTTCCTCCTATAGGGTTGCAGACCCCTTCAGCTCCTTGGGTATTTATTTCTCTAGCTCCTTCATTAGGGGCCCTGTGTTCCATCAAATAGATGACTGTGAACATCTACATCTGTTTTTGCTAGGCACTGGCATAGCCTCTCAAGAGAGAGCTCTACCAGGGTCCCATCAGCAAAATCTTTCTGGCATATGCAATAGTGTCATGGTTTGGTAGTTGTATATGGGATGGATCCCCGGTGGGGCATAGTCTTTGGATGTTTCTTTTCTTTCTTTTCTTTTCTTTTCTTTTCTTTTCTTTTCTTTTCTTTTCTTTTCTTTTCTTTTCTTTTCTTTTCTTTTCTTTTCTTTTCTTTTCCTTTCCTTTCCTTTCCTTTCCTTTCCTTTCCTTTCCTTTCCTTTCCTTTCCTTTCCTTTCCTTTCCTTTCCTTTCCTTTCTTTTCTTTTCCTTTCTTTTTTCTTTTTCGAGACAGGGTTTCTCTGTGTAGCCCTGGCTGCCCTGGAACTCACTTTGAAGACCAGGCTGGCCTCGAACTCACAAACCCTCCTGCCTCTGCCTCCCAAGTGCTGGGATTAAAGGCATGTGCCACCACACCCGGCTTGGATGTTCCTTTCTTCCTTCTCAGCTCCAAACTTTGTCTCTGTACATCCCTCCCTGGGTATATTGTTTCCAGTTCTAAGAAGGGGTGAAGTATCCACACTCTGGTCTTCCTTCTTCTTGAGTTTCATGTTTTGCAAAATGTGTCTTCGATATTCTAAGTTTCTGGGCTAGTATCCACTCAGTGTATATCATATGTGTCCTTTTGTGATTGGGTTTCCTCACTCAGATGATATCCTCCAGATGCATCCATTTGCCTAAGAATTTCATAAATTCATTGTTTTTAATAGCTGAGTAGTACTCCATTGTGTAAATGTACCACATTTTCTGTATCTATTGCTCTGTTGAGAGACATCTGGGTTCTTTCCAGCTTCTGGCTATTATAAATAAGGCTGCTATGAACGTAGTAGAGTATGTGTCTTTATTACAAGTTGGAACATCTTCTGGGATTATACCCAGGAGATGTATTGCTGGATCTTCCGATAATCCAATTTTCTGAGAAACCACGAGACTGATTTCCAGAGTGGTTATACCAGCTTGCAATCCCACCAACAATGAAGGAATGTTCCTCTTTCTCCACATTCTTGCCAGCATCTGCTGTCACCTGAATTTTTTATCTTAGCCATTCTGACTGGTGTGAGGTGGAATCTCAGGGTTGTTTTGATTTGCATTTCCTTGATGATTAGAGATGTTGAACATTTTTTCAGGGACTTCTCAGCCACTCGGTATTCCTCAGTTAAGAATTTTTTTTTTTTTTTTTTTTTTTTTTTTTTTTTTTTTTTTTTTTTTTTTAGCTTTGTAGCTCATTTTTAAAATAGGGTTATTTGATTTTCTGGAGTCCATTTTTTTTTTTTTTTTTGAGTTCTTCATATATATTGGATATTAGTTTCCTATCTGACTTAGGATTGGTAAAGATCCTTTCCCAATTTGTTGGTGGCCATTTTGTCTTATTGACAGAGTCTTTTGCCTTGCAGAAGCGTTGAAGTTTTATGAGATCCCATTTGTTGATTTTCGATCTTACAGCACAAGCCATTGATGTTTTGTTCAGGAATTTTTCCCTTATACTCATATCTTCCAGGCTTTTCCCCACTTTCTCCTCTGTAAGTTTCAGTGTCTCTGGTTTTATGTGGAGTTCCTTGATCCACTTAGACTTGAGCTTTGTACCAGGAGATAAGAATGGATCAATTTGCATTCTTATACGAGATAACCAATATTTGTGCTAGCACCATTTGTTGAAAATACTGTCTTTTCTCCACTGGATGGTTTTTGCTCCCTTGGCAAAGACCAAGTGACCATAGGTGTGTGGGTTTATTTCTGGGTCTTCAATTCTATTCCATTGATCTACTTGATTGCTGCTGTACCAGTACCATGCAGTTTTTATCACAATTGCTCTGTAGTACAGCTTGATGTCAGGCATGGTGATTCTACAAGAAGTTCTTTTATTTTTGAGAATAGTTTTTGCTTTCTTAGTTTTTTTGTTATTCCAGATGAATTTGCAAGTTGCCTTTTCTAACTCAGTGAAGAAATCCATGAGCATGGGAGATCTTTCCATCTTCTGAGATCTTCTTCGATTTCTTTCTTCAGAGACTTGAAGTTTTTATCATACAGTTCTTTCACTTACTTAGAGTCACACCAAGGTATTTTATATTATTTGTGACTATTGTGAATGGTGTTATTTGCATTCTTCTACGTGATAACCAATATTTGTGCCAGCACCATTTGTTGAAAATACTGTCTTTTCTCCACTGGATGGTTTTTGCTCCCTTGTCAAAGGGAGCAAAAATTTCTTTCTCAGCCGGTTTATTCTTTGTGTAGAGAAGGGCCACTTATTTGTTTGAGTTAATTTTATATCCAGCTATTGCACTGAAGCTGTTTATCAGGTTTGGAGTTCTCTGGTGGAATTTTTAGAGTCACTTATATATACTATCATATCATCTGCAAATAGTGATATTTTGATTCCTTCCTTCCCAGTTTGTATCCCCTTGATCTACTTTTGTTGTCTAATTACTCTGGCTAGGACTTCAAGTACTATATTGAATAGGTTGGTAGAAAGTGAGAAGCTTTGTCTAGTCTCTGATTTTAATGGGATTGCTTCAAGTTTCTCTCCATTTATTTTGATGTGGGCTATTGGTTTGTTGTATATGGCTTTTATTATGTTTAGGTATGGCCCTTGAATTCCTGGTCTTTCCAAGACTTTTATCATGAATGGGTTTTGGATTTTGTCAAATGCTTCCTCAGCATTTAAGGAGATGATCTTTTTGTTTTTGAAATTTTTTATATAGTGCATTATGTTGATGGATTTCCAAATATATAAAACCACCCCTGCATCCCTGGAATGAAGCCTACTCGATCATGATCGATGTTTGTTTTGATGTGTTCTTGGATTCGATTTGTGAGAATATTATTGAGTATTTTTACATCGATATTCATAAGCGAAATTCGTCTGAAGTTCTCTTTCTTTGTTGGGTCTTTATGTGGTTTAGGTATCAGAGTAATTGGGGCTTCCTAGAACTAATTGGGTAGAATACCTTCTGTTTCTATTTTGTGGAATAGTTTGAGGAGAATTGGAATTAGGTCTTCTTTGAAGGTCTGATAGAACTCTACACTAAACCCATCTGGTCCTGGGCTTTTTTTGACTGGGAGACTGTTAATGACTACTTCTATTTCTTTAGGGGATATGGGACAGTTTTGATCATTAATCTGACCCTGATTTAATTTTGGTACCTGGTATCTGTCTAGAAATTTGTCCATTTCATCTAGCTTTTCCAGTTTTGTTGAGTATAGCCTTTTGTAGTAGCATCTGATGATGTTTTGAATTTCCTTGTGTTCTGCTGTTATGTCTCCCTTTTCATTTCTGATTTTGTTAATTAGAATACTGTCCCTGTGCCCTCTAGTTAGCCTGGCTAAGGTTTTATCTATCTTGTTGATTTTCTCAAAGAACCAGCTCGTGGTTAGGTTGATTCTTTCTGTAGTTCTTTATGTTTCCACTTGGTTGATTTCAGCCCTAAGTTTGATTATCCTGCCTTCTACTCCTCTTGGTTGTATTTGCTTCTTTTTCTTCTAGAGTTTTTAGGTGTGCTGCCAAGCTGATAGTGTATGCTTTCTCTAGTTTCTTTTTGGAGGCACTCATACCTATGAGTTTTCCTCTTAGGACCTCTTTCATTGTGTCCCATAAATTTGGGTATGTTGTCACTTCATTTTCATTAAACTCTAAAAAGTCTTTAATTTCTTTCTTTATTCCTTCCTTGATCAAGGTATCATTGAGTAGAGTGTTGTTCAGCTTCCATTTGAATGTTGGCTTTCTATTATTTATGTTGTTATTGAATATCATCCTTAGTCTGTGGTGATCTGATAGGATGCATGGGTACATGGGATAATTTCAGTAATTTTGTATTTGTTGAAGCCTGTTTTGTCACCAATTATATGGTCAGTTTTGGAGAAGGTACCTTGAGATACTGAGAAGAAGGTATATCCTTTTGTTTTAAGGTAAGATATTCTGTAGATATCTGTTAAATCCATTTGTTTCATAACTTCTGTTAGTTTCCACGTGTCTCTGTTTTGTTTCTGTTTTCAGGATCTGTCCATTGATGAGAGTGGGGTGTTGAAGTCTCCCACTATTATTGTGTGAGGTACAATTTGTACTTTGAGCTTTACTGAAGTTTCTTTAGTGAATGTGGCTGCCCTTGCATTTGGAGCTTAGGTATTCAGGATTGAGAGTTCATCTTGGTGGATTTTACCTTTGATGAGTATGAAGTGCCCCTCCTTGTCTTTTTTGATAACTTTGGGTTGGAAGTCGATTTTATTCGATATTATACTGGCTACTGCAGCTTGTTTCTACAGACCATTTGCCTGGAAAATTTGTTTTCCAGCCTTTTACTCTGAGGTAGTATCTGTCTTTTTCCCTGAGGTGGGTTTCCTGAAAGCAGCAAAATGTTGGGTTTTGTTTGTGTAGCCAGTCTGTTAGTCTATGTGTTTTTATAGGGGAATTGATCTATTGATATTAAGAGATATTAAGGAAAAGTAATCATTCCTTCCTTTTATTTTTGTTGTTAAAGTTGGCATTTTGTTTTTGCGGCTTTCGTCTTTTAGGTTTGTTGAAGGATTACTTTCTTGCTTTTTCTAGGGTGTAGTTTCCATCCTTGTGTTGGTGTTTTCCCTTTATTATCCTTTGAAGGGCTGGATTCATGGAAAGATATTGTGTGAATTTGGTTTTGTCATGGAATACGTTGGTTTCTTTATCTATGGTACTTTAGAGTTTTGCTAGGTATAGTAGCCCGGGCTGACAATTGTGTTCTTGTAAGGTCTGTATAACATCTGTCCAGGATCTTCTGGCTTTCATAGTCTCTGGTGAGAAGTCTGGTGTAATTCCAATAGGCCTGCCTTCATATGTTATTTGACCTTTTTCCCTTACTGCTTTTAATATTCTATCTCCATTTAGTGCATTTGTTGTTCTGATTATTATGTGTCGGGAGGAATTTCTTTTCTGGTCCAGTCTATTTGGAGTTCTGTATACTTCTTATATGTTCATGGGCATCTCTTTCTTTAGGTTTGGGAAGTTTTCTTCTATAATTTTGTTGAAGATATTTGCTGACCCTTTAAATTGAGAATCTTCATTCTCATCTACTCCTATTATCCATAGGTTTGGTCTTGTCAATGTGTCCTGGATTTCCTGGATGTTTTGAGTTAGAATCTTTTTGCATTTTGAATTTTCTTTGATTATTGTGTCATTGTTCTCTATGGAATTTTCTGCACCTGAGATTCTCTTTTCCATCTCTTGTATTCTGTTGCTGAAGCTCACATCTATGGTCCCTGATTTTTTTCCTAGGGTTTCTGTCTCCAAAGTTGTCTCACTTTGGGTTTTCTTTATTGTTTCTACTTCCATTTTTATATCTTGGATGGTTTTTATTCAATTCATCACCTATTTGGTTGTGTTTTCCTATAATTCTTTATGGGATTTTTGTGCTTCTTCTTAAAGGCTTCTACTTGTTTAGCAGTCTTTTCCTGTAATTCTTTAAGGGATTTTTTGCTTCTCCTTTAAGGCCTTCTACCTGTTCAGCAGTGTTCTCCTGTATTTTTTTTTAAGTGAGTTATTAAAGTCCTTCTTATAATCCTCTACCAGCATCATGAAATATGATTTTAAATCTGAATCTTGTGTTGGGGTATCCATGACTTATTGTGGTGGGATTGCTGGGTTCTGTTGATGCTAACTGGTCTTGGTTTCTGTTAGTAAGATTCTTAAGTTTGCCTTTCGCCATCTGGTAATCTCTGGCTTTAGCTGTTATAGCTGTCTCTGGGTGGAGCTTGTTCCTCCTCTGATTCTGTTAGTCTCTGTCAGCACTCCTGGGATTCCAATTCTCTCCTGAGTCCCAGTGGTCGGAGTACTCTCTGATTGCAAGGTCTCCTCTTGCAAGGAAGACGCACAGAGGTCTGGAACTTAGCTCTGCCTCCTGGCTGAAGATGTAGGCTCTAAAGGCACCCTGTCCCAGAAGCTATATTGCTTCTGCGCCCATGTGCTCTCCTGTGCAGTCTCGTCTCCGAGGGATCAGGGATACAAGATGGCGTTTTCAGCTGGTCCCACTGTCCTGAAAAGACTTTCTTTTTCTCCAATAGCTGACTGTGAGCATCCACTTCTGTGTTTTCTAGGCCCCGGCATAGTCTCTCAAGAGACAGCTATATCTGGGTCCTCTGAAAAGACTTTCTAACCAAATACTTTGTGTTACATCCCGCCTTCAGGTGTGCTCTCAAGTATTACTTGAATAATTCGAACTTTGAAAGTCTAATCTTTAATGGACATATGGTAATATTTTACCTGGTTCCTTTAAATAAGACAAGGAGTATATGCATGCAGATATTGGTGATCAATGGCACGGTAAGTGATCATTCTTATAAGATGAGAACTCATCCCCAAGGATTCTGACCATGATAAAATAGAAAGCAAACTGATATGTAAACCATCATAAAGTTTGAGTTAAGACCTTGATGTTTCATTGCCAGGTTTCGAGTTTGATGTAACAATTTAATGTAGAAATTACTATAAAATCCAAAAAGGAGTTGGTTTCAATTCTTATCTTCTCTTATTAAGGAAGTGTTTGACAATTTTATGAATAGTTTGCTTTAGTGACTAACATAAAGCTTGCATAATAAAGGTGCATTTCCTTCAAGGTCTTGATTATCAGTTAATTTGCATATCTTCTGAAGGTATTGGTGAAAATAAAGCAAAACAAAAAATTGGGGCCCAGGCATCAGAGTTCAGCAGCACTAACTACTGTGTGCTGTGTTGTGTCGGTGTGTACATGTGTGGGGAATGAGTATGACTGGTTATCAGGGTAATAGGTACAAAGACTGATAAGAAAAAGGTACCTTTTGTTTCTTTTACTGTACAATATTTTCATGTGCACTGTCTTCAAATGGAGCACATTGTTCTTCTGCAGTAGAACACGTTATCATAGAGTCTCTGCCATCAGACTTTAGAGGGTTGAACCTTCTTATTCTGTTTATTTAATTGTGATATATTTGCCATGCAAATGTTTGTGTTCTGACTCTTCCAGCAATCATTATTGTGGTGCTAGATTCTAATTAACATGAATAGCCACAGTTGCAGTTCGTCATAGAACTATGGTGTGTTATGATAAACAACTGTGTGGTAGCAGTGACTTATTTTCATGGGAAAGGGTAGATTTTTTTTTTCTTTTCTTAGATGAGAAAACACCCCATCTTTATAGAAAGCATTCATGGGCTGAATGGTCACATGATTTGCCTTCTTGAATAGTATAGGAGCTAGTTACATAGGTATCATTGTGAAATTAAGTGTCACCTGTTATCTTAGTCAGGGTTTCTATTCCTGCACAAACATCATGACCAAGAAGCAAGTTGGGGAGGAAAGGGTTTATTCAGCTTACACTTCCATACTGCTGTTCATCACCAAGGAAGTCAGGACTGGATCTCAGGCAGGTCAGAAAGCAGGAGCTGATGCAGAGGCCATGGAGGGATATTCTTTACTGGCTTTTTCAGACTGCTTTCTTATAGAACCCAAGACTACCAGCCCAGAGATGGTCCCACCCACAAGGGGCCTTTCCCCCTTGATCACTAATTGAGAAAATGCCTTACAGCTGGATCTCGTGGAGGCATTTCCCCAACTGAAGCTCCTTTCTCTATAACTCCAGCTGTGTCAAGTTGACACCCGAAACCAGCCAGTACACCTGTATTTATTCAGAAGATAGTATACAGCCTCCCACCTCATTGCCATTCTGGAAAAATATGACTGAGAAATCTGGCATAAAAGTTGCCAAAGTGGATACAGCAGATATAGCTTTATGTTGAAGCACTTTCCTAGCACGTGCACATGTGTGAGGCTCTGGGTTTATTTCTCAGTGCTAAAAGGATAGAGAAGGGAACAGAAAACACTACAGTGAGCAATCAGGATTGCTTGTCAAATGGTCAACACACTGTCAGTTTTAAGATGCATATATTGAAAGGGTGATACAGAACATGGTCTCAGATAGGGGACTAATATCCAACATATATAAAGAACTCAAGAAGGTGGACTTCAGAAAATCAAATAACCCCATTAAAAAATGGGGCTCAGAACTGAACAAAGAATTCTCACCTGAGGAATACCGAATGGCAGAGAAACACCTGAAAAAATGTTCAACATCCTTAATCATCAGGGAAATGCAAATCAAAACAACCCTGAGATTCCACCTCACACCAGTCAGAATGGCTAAGATAAAAAATTCAGGTGACAGCAGATGCTGGCGTGGATGTGGAGAAAGAGGAACACTCCTCCATTGTTGGTGGGATTGCAGGCTTGTACAACCACTCTGGAAATCAGTCTGGCGATTCCTCAGAAAATTGGACATAGTACTACCAGAGGATCCAGCAATACCTCTCCTGGGCATATATCCAGAAGATGCCCCACGGGTAAGAAGGACACATGCTCCACTATGTTCATAGCAGCCTTATTTATAATAGCCAGAAGCTGGAAAGAACCCAGATGCCCCTCAACAGAGGAATGGATACAGAAAATGTGGTACATCTACACAATGGAGTACTACTCAGCTATTAAAAAGAATGAATTTATGAAATTCCTAGCCAAATGGATGGACCTGGAGGGCATCATCCTGAGTGAGGTAACACATTCACAAAGAAACTCACACAATATGTATTCACTGATAAGTGGATATTAGCCCCAAACCTAGGATACCGAAGATTTAAGATACAATTTGCTAAACACATGAAACTCAAGAAGAATGAAGACTGAAGTGTGGACACTATGCCCCTCCTTAGAAGTGGGAACAAAACACCCATGGAAGGAGTTACAGAGACAAAGTTTGGAGCTGAGATGAAAGGATGGACCATGTAGAGACTGCCATATCCAGGGATCCACCCCATAATCAGCATCCAAACGCTGACACCATTGCATACACTAGCAAGATTTTATTGAAAGGACCCAGATGTAGCTGTCTCTTGTGAGACTATGCCGGGGCCTAGCAAACACAGAAGTGGATGCTCACAGTCAGCTAATGGATGGATCACAGGGCTCCCAATGGAGGAGCTAGAGAAAGTAGCCAAGGAGCTAAAGGGATCTGCAACCCTATAGGTGGAACAACATTATGAACTAACCAGTACCCCGGAGCTCTTGACTCTAGCTGCATATGTATCAAAAGATGGCCTAGTTGGCCATCACTGGAAAGAGAGGCCCATTGGACACGCAAACTTTATATGCCCCAGTACAGGGGAACACCAGGGCCAAAAAGGGGGAGTGGGTGGGCAGGGGAGTGGGGGTGGGTGGGTATGGGGGACTTTTGGTATAGCACTGGAAATGTAAATGAGCTAAATACCTAATAAAAAATGGAAAAAAAAAAAAGAACATGGTCATTGCAACTCTGAATTGCAGAGTTGAGATGTTTAATGACAGTGCAAGATAAGTAGCTTGACTGGGTAATTTAAAAATACAGTTGGGCAGCAAAACATCATATCATGTACTTTAGCTATATCTAAGACTTAAGTCAGTAAAGGAGACCACAATTGTGAATGTCAAAATGAAAAGATGAATAGTTTGAGATTGAATCAGGCAATAGACTTTACATCATTATCACCCATAAAATGGTGGCAGACTCTCTGCAATAACAGTTCAGGTTCTGTGTGAGTAAAGCTATGAGCTTGAAGGCTGAAAATTGTCCATCCACTCCAGCCAGAGATGCAGGGCCATCACAGATAGAACAAAGATGTTCTTGTCTCATCTTCTGTAGCTAGCAGAAAAACAAAAATGCAAATACTTGTTCTTTATGGAATGTGTATCACAAAGGAGGCTTGATAGATGTACTTTGAAATATTTTCAATAAATCTTCATGTTTGGATTAGCATTTCTGTTTCCAGAATAAAAGTGTTTCATTTTAGCGACAAATGGCTGCATAGACATTTCAGCCTAGATCCTCCTGTAAGTCTGACACAAATTCTCATATCTCATTGAGAACAAACTTCAACCATTGGCCAGGCATGGACATGAAGTGAATTTGAAACAGGCAGGTCCTGTGGATGGCACAGCTACATCACCTAGTAACAGAGTGATATGACATGGGAAGCTACTAGCAACAAGGATAGCTCTGGGTTATACCATCCTCCTGTAAGAGAAACCACTGCTAACTTGAATGCCGAATACTACGTACTTCAAAAAAAAGTAAGGTCTTCTACTGTTTTCAATTCTTAGTACTACACATAGAATCTTGGATAAACAAGAAATCTGCAAAAACTCTGCCAGACCATAGAGTCCCTCGACTCCTAACCACACCAGGAGATATTAATTAAGGATGCAAATTTCAATCTGAACTCAATGTAGCTATTGTGTCTGGGCTTCAAGAAATAAGAATGCTTGGGCTTTTTGCCCCTAGCATAGTTCATGGTTACAAGATTTTGCTTTGCTTTTAAGACAGAGTCTCACAATGTAGTCATGACCAGCTTAGAACTTGCTATTGAGACCAATCTGACCTTGAATTCACAAGAGATCTACCTAGCCCTGCCTCCAGAGTGCTGGGGTTAAAGACACAAGCTACCATGTGAAGTCATGGTTATTAAAACAATTTTCTTGTCACATTTAAAGCTATATTAAAGCTTGACATGATGAGATGATTTATTTGTGCTTTTCTTTGTGGTACATGATTTAAAAAACCAACCAAAGAACCAACCAACCTCCTTAAGGCACACAGCACACTGTGATTCTTATACATACAGCTTTTTCTAAGAAGTGTCTCGTTCCTTTCCTTTCATTGTCTTTTCTTCCTCCTTCTCCTTCCCTACCCCTGGCTTCTTCTTTTCCTCTTCCCCATCTTCCTCTTCCTTCTCCCCATCCCCAAATTTGGTAACTTTGTATTTCCTGATAAAATTGTGCAGAAGACTCACAGACACTTCCCAAGCTACACTGGTGCCTTCTTCATGGTCTGAGGAATACATTGTCCTTGCTGCAGATTAGCCCTTCCCTATCCTGTGTGCTGACCCTCTTTCAGACTTCTGCCCTGGTTAGTTCCATTTACTCCTATGTCATCATGATGTTCCTTCCAACTGCATCATTTTATTAGAGTACTGCCATCTTCCCACTGGCATCTCTCTGCTCATTATAATGGGTGCTCAGAGCTGGAAGGGATGAGTATTATCAGAGCACAAAGGATATTGGTTTCCAAGGATGGTCTTGACCAAATTTCCTAGCCAGGTGGCTGAGTTAGTTACTTCTTCATTGCTGTGCCTGAGTACTGACATGAGCAACTTAAGGGATAAAAGGTTTATTTTGCTGCAAGATATAACAGACTATTCACTATTGTGAGAGAAAGGAATCACAGAGTCTTGGTTTGTGAGTTGGGAGAGCATGTGGAATGGCTAAGGGCAAATAATACAGCATGGACCTCAGGTAGGCATAGCCTACAAAGGTCTGCTTCTAGTGACATACTTCCTAACAGCCAGGTCCCATCTTCTAAAGTAACCATAGCCTCCTAAAAGTAGCCATGGTGACTGAAGACAATGTATTTAAAGCATGGGCCAGTGGTAGTGCATTTCAGGGTCAAGCCAGAACCATGCCTTGTGGAGAGCTTTTGGGGCCCCTTGGCAGGAATCTGGCATTGGGCCATGACAGGAAGTAAGCTCAGGCTAGAACAAAGAAGTAGGCTTCAGACAAGAATGTGACTTTGGGCTAGGACAAGGAAGTAGGCTCAGATATCTTTGTCATCCTGATAAGCCCTTAGAAATAGTGATCACAGCACTTTGTTTATTGTCTTGCTTGTTCCTTGACTATTTGTGTTTATTGTACTGTTTGACTTTATTACTTGAATGTAATTAAAATGATTTAAAACAGATTGGGAAAAAAATAAGCCTGCCTCAGCCTCAGGACTGGCTGAGGTCATGCTACAATGTTGACTAATTGTCTTTTTTCTTTTTAATCCTTGAACCTATTGACTGACTGAACTGGCTTGTTCAGTGTCTTAGAACAAAGGAAATAGTGTTTTCTCATACATCTGGAAGGTCCAAAGGCACAGTGTTTTGAGGCAATGTCCTCTTCAACCCACAGGAAATCCTTTCTGCATATTCTAGCTTATCTTATGGTAGTGTGCTGGCACTCTCTGACATCCCTTTGCTTTCAGACTCATTTATACCTATGATCACAGAGTTTTTGTCTTTCTTTAATCTGTAAGGGTACCAATCCAACTGCAGCACAGGCCACACAGATCCAGTGTGACCTCCTTCAAATTCAGTATATGTGCATCAACTCTACTTTCAAATCTGGTCATAGTCTGAGGTACTTGGGGTTATATTTCAACACACCTTTGAAAAGAAACACAATTTAGTCTCTAACAGGACAACACAAAGCAACTGTCTTGGAGAGAAAATCAAGTAAGGTGGATGAGTTCAGCTTTGAGGGGCAGCTTTAAGTGAGGTCCCTGGCCACTTGACTACCTTAGTCCCTGTCAGAACAGAGATGTTTGATTGTGTCTGTTAGTTTCAGTGTTTGTTTAAAGCTAATTAGCTTAATTCCATTTCTGCCATTGAACAAAATGTCTCGCCTCTCATCAGCAGATGGCTACCTCAGGAGTATAGACCTCTTCCTGTGGAAACTACTTTGTGCTTTTAGAGTGGAAGATTGACACATGACTGTGAGTTGCTTATTTTAAATGCTCACATTCTCACAGACACAGAGACAAGGTTTTGTTATATAATAAAACAGTAAGACTGTCAGATAAGGCACTCTCAAGCCAGATGTACAGCCTCTTTTTCAGAGCCATCATAACTGAAAGATGAAGGTAGTCCCTAGAAACCACACAGAAAAATGTCTTTCCTTTCTTGTGAGATATTTAAAGACAACACTTATGAAAACATGAGTTTCTTAGCTGTGTTTGTGAGTGCTACTGTTTTGCTCTTGGCTCATGAGTGCTAAGCAGGGGAGGAAAAAGATAGTCATGTTCACCTTTACAGAATGAGGGGAGGGAACCTGGCCCTTAGTTACTGAGAAAAAGTCCTGGAGACAGAGGCTAGACTAAGTTTCTCCAGTCCTTGTCTCTGACTCGTTTGCAACACTTAGCTTCCCATGCACATGGCTCCCTTAAGCCCCTTATGCCTCATAGTCTCCTGTGTGTACCCCAGCACCTCTGCCTACTGGGATGGGATAAAATCCAAGGTCTTCAAACTGCGTGTTTTTATAATCCTCATACTACATGTACAAGGGTTAGACTGAGTCTGAGAGATGATGGCCACTCACCCAGTTGATTTACATGGGACCTAACAAATATCATTTGTTTAAGGCATTTGTTCTCCAATCCACAAATATTTATCAAGCCCAGCACATGTCTGGATGTGTTGTGAATTCTTCAGAATGATGAATATACAAGCAGTGACCTTCTGACTTTGAGACAACTACCTAGATTCTCCTTTCATAAAAAAAATGTTAGCCATTCATATTCAGAGATATGCAACCATGGGAATGTAGGAGTGAGAAACCAAGGGAAGTTTGTGGGTCTTTGAGAAGTGAACTGACACAGATAATGCACACAACCAGGTGAGGTGTTTTGGCAAGGGCCATCATGAACAGAACCAGGGAGAAAGCTGCAGAAGAGTCTGTGACTATAATACCAATCCATGCCAAGCCAGCTGCCCCGCCGGCATCTACACAGTGTTGTATGCACAAATCTTAAAGATACACTTGGCAAGTAGCAATGTCCTAACACAACTGAGAGAAAGCTATTGTTCTCCCTTGCCATTTTCAGAAAAGGAGAGATGGGCATGGGGGCCAAGATCATGAGTAGAAGTTTAGACTAGGGAGTAGCCCAGGTGGATGATCAAGAGTGATTTCTATAACTGTCATGAGCAGCTAGGAAGAGTGACAGCAGCCAGAGTTGAACACTCAAAGCTATGAGATGAGTGAGAAGATTGGCTTTGTCTACAGAGTGGCAGCTTTGAACTGACACAGGTGCATATTTCAAGTAAGTCTCCAACAAGCTGAAGATCCTGGACTGGGTGTAATATGCTTAATCCCACTGTACTGCTAAGGTCAGGCCTTCATGGAAGTACTGTAGAAATGTTAGCTCACATAGGCCTTATCATTGCACCAGCTACAGCCATTCCTTCAACTACAGAATGGGAGACTGAGGCTCTGAGAGGGAAAAAAAAAGGTGCAAGAAGTTCTGCAGCACAGGGAGCCTGGCTGGAGCGAAGTCAGACAGCATGCTTTGATGTCTGTGATTTGAGTTGCAAAGAATTCTCAACTGAGCAATACTGAATGGCTGAGAAGCACCTGAAAAAATGTTCAACATCCTTAATCATCAGGGAAATGCAAATCAAAACAACCCTGAGATTCCAACTCACCCAGTAAGAATGGATAAGATCAAAAAATCAGGTGACAGCAGAACCTGGCGAGGATGTGGAGAAAGAGGAACACTCCTCCATTGCTGGTGGGATTGCAAGCTGGTACAAATACTCTGGAAATCAATTTGGCGGTTCCTTAGAAAATTGGACATAGTACTACTGGAAGATCCAACAATACTACTTACTACTGGGCTGCCACGAACCAGCCTCAGTTGGCCTCCCTCAATCCATGGAAGAAATCGGGGTTCTGGACAAGTGGGAAAGGAGTTGGCAAGAAATGACAAACAAATACAAACACAAGGGAGTGTGGTATCTGAATGTAATTTGTCCCAAAGCGAGCACAAGTCTTATAAGTGACTTTTACACAAAACAGAGGAATGAATACTAAAAGCTAACAGGAACCAACTGGGATAAAAATCAATGTTAACAACTGGGATCAAAAGCAGCCCCACCTAAAGTCAGCTTAATCTTAGAAGCCAGGGGCAAGGGCTTTGTGCCCTTGCCATAGTTGCAATTCTAGTCTATTGTATAATCCACCTTCCTCCTAGGCCTTTGTAAATTCCTGTGTATGGGTATAACTCAGCTATCTATAGTTCAAAGTGTTTACTCTAGTTCCTCTTTAGACCACAGCCGTCCTTCTTCCTAGATAATGGTAAATTCTTGCATATGGGAGTAGCTTGCCCTGAGATTTCTAACTCTATGTAGTAGATAGTAATGCCTGATTTCTTTCACTATCTTTCTTACAATACTAGAGGCAATTCTGAATGTGACTGAATAGGCAACATTCTTACTGAATTCAAAGCCCATGGTCAGCTCAAGAACTACCTAGGGCATTGGTGAAGGCCAGGAAGCAAAGTTCGATTTTGCTTAGGTATTTGGCAAGTCATTGCTTGGAGACTCCTATAATAAAACAATACTGAGGGAAAGCACACAGATCCATCACTGACTAAAGCAAGAACATTGGAGCATTCATTATAGAGGATGCCACGGTTCCAGGAGACAGTTTCCATGAACTTTTCTCCTCAGGACTGCATCCAGGTTTCTGTGCCTGTCACGCATGTCACTATTGGAGTGGATGTAGCACTGGACATATACCCAGAAGATGTTTCAACTTGTAATAAGGACACATGCTCCACTATGTTCATAGCAGCCTTATTTATAATAGCCAGAAGCTGGAAAGAACCCAGATGCCCCTCAAAAGAGGAATGGATACAGAAAATGTGGTACATTTACACAATGGAGTGCTACCCAGCTATTAAAAAGAATGAATTTATGAAATTCTTAGGCAAATGGATGAATCTGGAGGATATCATCCTGAGTGAGGTAACCCAATCACAAAAGAACACACAGGATATGCACTCACTGATAAGTGGATATTAGCCCAGAAACTTAGAATACCCAAGGTACAATTTGCAAAAGTCATGAAACTCAAGAAGAAGGAAGACCAAAGTGTGGATACTTCGTTCCTTCTTAGAATGGGGAAAAAATACCCATGGAAGAAGTTACAGAGACAAAGTTCAGAGCAGAGCCTGAAGGAACAACCATCCAGAGACTGCCCCACTTGGGGATCCATCCCATAAACCACCACCAAACCCAGACACTAGGCAGATGCCAGCAAGAGCCTTCTGACAGGATCCTGATATAGCTGCTTCCTTCGAGGCTCTGCCAGTGCCTGGCAATACAGAAGTGGGTGATCACAGTCATCCACTGGACAGAGTATAAGGTCCCCAATGAAGGAGCCAGAGAAATACCAAGGGAGCTGAAGGTGACTGAAGCAATCAATATGAACTAACCAGTACCACAGAGCTCTTTGGAACTATACCACCAATCAAAAAAACACATGGAACTTGTGGCTCTAGCTATATATGTAACAGAGGATGGCCTAGTCAGTCATCAATAGGAGGAGAGGCCCTTGGTTCTATGAAGGCTCTATGCCCTAGTATGGGGGAATGCTAGGACTAGGAATGGGAGTGGATGGGGTACAGGAGGAGGTGGAAGGGGATAGGGGAATTTTAGAGGTGAAACTAGGAAAGGGGATAACATTTGAAATGTAAATAAAGTAAATATGTAATAAAAATATGAAAAACAAAGAGCATAAAACAGAAAAAAAAAAGAAAGAAAAGAAAAGCATGAAGGTCTGGCTTGGAGGTTCTATTGGTCAGATAATAATCAACTCTTGGTTGCTGTGCGGATCCTTGCTCGTGATACTGGGAATAAAGCAGTGAACACCACATCTGGGACGTTGGCTTAAATGAGAGAGAACACAAAAGCTAGTAGAAAACAACAGTAATGAGACATTAACATTGAGATGTTCAATCTGGTAGCCGGTGTGATTCAGGAAAACTAAGGTTTTAATATTATTGATGATGATGATAATAGCATTGTTTTGTGCATTGTTTTTACAGAGGGTCTCATTGTAGCCAGACTGGCTTTGAATTTGCAGCAGTTCTCCTGCCTCAGTTTCCCAAGTTAGGATGTTAGTCATGAATCACTACATCTTGCTTCAACTGTATTTCATTTTAATGTTTTTATTATTATTTAAATTGATAATGGTACTCAGCTCAGCTTTTGGGGAACATTTGAAGCACCCTGGGCCTTCGTCCTTTCTATTTAAATTGTAAATTTTATGGATTCGGAATACTGTTAAATCACTTTTGCCTGAATTGGTGTCCCTAGTGAGACTGTGCTGTCAGTTTGTTATACCCAGATTTTAAAGACTTTGAAAGGAAAGAATGAAAACAGTTCACTAATAACTTATGTTGCTTGAATGCTGAACTGATGTTAGCTTGGATATATATGCTGGTCTAAATTAAAAGTAGTGGTAAGGTTAGTATTGACAGTTTCTTTTGGCGTTGTTAAGCTGACTTTGTGCTGATCACTTTTATGTCAACTTGACAAAAACTAGAGTCGTTTGGGAAGAGGGAAGTTCAATTGAATGATGTCTCTAAGATTTGCCTGTAGGGAAGTCTGTTGTGCATTTTCATGAGTGATGGCTGATGCGGGAGGGCCCAGATCACTGTGGGTGGGGCCACTCCTGTCCTAGAGACTTGGTTGCTGGAAGAAAGCAGGCTGATCAAGCCATGCAGTTTCTGCCCAGCCTGAGCTCCTGCCCTGGTTTCTCTGGATAATGAACTAAGATTTGTGAGATGAAGCAAGTCCTTTCCTCCCCAGGTTGCTTTTAGTCTTGGTATTTTATCAGAGTAAAACCCCCAAGAACATCTTTTTTGGTTCTAGCAACAGTGAACACATGAAGTTTGCATTGTCTTCTGTTTAGAAAGTATTCTCTCTTGGGTGTGATGAGCAGAATAGAATAGGGTGACAAAAAGCACAGAGCTGGGCAGCTAATTTATTTATTTCAATTAAATTTGACTATAATAAGACTGCTATGCAGGAGATCTATCTTTTTGGAGGATTTTTCTGGTATACAGCATAGTCATTTACTGGCAAAATGTGGTATTGTTGATTTCTGGAATGAATTCATCTTGTGCAAGTAATTTTATATCATTTGATTTTCAGTGAGTGGAACAATGAGCCAGAAGAGAGCAACAGCTGAATGTTAGTGGCTAGACCACCAGGGAGCATGGGGTGGCTACTTTAGGCTGTGCAACTGGGTGGCAATTGGAGGACATTACTCAGATGAAAGAACTCTTTCAGGAAATGGTCAATGCAGGAGCCTAAGTACCTTTCATTTGGGAGCTAAGGGAAGAAGGTTGGATTGGGTGGTGTAGACAGGCAAACAAGGCAGAGCTAACTAGGAGATGCCAGATGTAAACACTGGGGCCAGACTCATCAGTCTTGGAGGCCACAACAAAGAAGGGAGAATACTTTAAAGAATGTGTTGGGAAGTCCTTGGAGGGTTTCTCACTGGAGTAGTCTTATGAGCTGATGTCCAGGGAAGGATGAGAGCCCTGTGCACATGAATAGCCAAGTCAGAGAGGACCTAAAGGTCTTGGGGTACAGCTAGCTCTCCTAAGATTTTCTGACAAAGCTAAAATGGTGTTTTTTCACCCCTTTAATCCTAGCACTCAGTAGGCAGAGGCAGGTGGGTCTTTGTGAGTTAATGGCCAGCCTGGTTACATATTGATGACAGCCAGGGCACTCAGAGAGACTCTGTCTTGAAACAAACAAACAAACAAACAAACACACAAACAAATAAGCAAACAACAATACAGAAATAAAGTGGGGTAGAGAACCAGGAATGGAACTGACATCTTGAGGTCATGGGGGGTGGAGTGGGGAGGGGAGGCTGCTACCAGAGCTTCCATTGTTACATGCCCTCACTTTGGCCAGAAGCTGGAAAAGTCCTCATGTTTCAGATGAGGAACAGCTTACATATTCAATGGGTGTTTGTTGAATTAAAAATATTGATGATAACAGTGTTGATTCCAAGAAAACCACATTCTCATGCAGTCATCCCACATCTGATTCATCCCATTTGGGAGCATTTGAGCAGTGGCTTCCTGAATGTAGTCAACATCCAACTTCCCTGTGGGAATCCTACCCATGGTCACTCTGGACTCAGGAAGAGACAGCCATTCAGAAGCCAAATTCTTTGGTTGTGGGCTTGTGGTAGCTTCTTCTACTCATAGAGATGCTGTCTTCTCATAGAGGTTAGGAGGTATTTATGTTCTATGAATGAGAAGAGTGGATGATGGTAAGGATGGTAAGGATAAAGGCTGATGTGCAAGTAAGTGCAGGCACATACAATCAACTGGGAATGAACATATCAAATATATATATATATATGAGGAATCAGGGTGTAAAGGAGACACTAAGCTGCTCCAGGAATCAGAGTGTGGGTCTCAAAGGCTGCCCATTCTCCAGTGTGTGGTCTTGGAAAGCCACATGTTTTCCTGGGTCTTTGTTAGAAACTAAGGGTAAACTAGGTTTCTATGGCCCTAAGGATTTTAGATGTGTTCTGTCTTCTGCCCTCGGGTTACTTGTGAGAACAAAAGAATGTCCATTTATTTCACCATTTTCTTCCTTGGAGTATTGAATTGCTACATCAATTCTGTCTGCCTGCAGTCTATTTGTTCTGGGCAATTTATATCTTCTTTGACCAAGTCTTTGCAACCCAACATCAAAAATTAATCATAGAAATTTTATAATTGCTGTAAAGTAGGCTTAACTTTATATTCCACACTGGATAGCAGGCTAAACACACCAAAACTGTGGCTGGTAAAATGAAAATATTGACTTAGGATTCAGTGGAAAAAATAGATATCTTAGAGGGTAATTATCAAGAGGGAAAGGGGTCACTAACAAAGTCAAAGCTTTATCAGTCACATAGGTCAGTTAGATGTTATAATATAAGCAAAAGACAATAATAAACTTTGGGTAGCTTTACTATGAAATTATTTTTCCCCCACAATGTTATCTTTGTGTGTCAGAGGAAAGTTCATGAGATCAGATGAGCAAGTTAAAATTTCAGAACTTGTAGTGGGAAAATGATTCCAAGACCCCCAAGTGCTGTAATATTGCTATGCTCTCTCCTGAAAATGTGAAGATGCCAGGTCTAAATTGCAGATAGGGTTGACATATGAACTCCCAATGACTACTTAGGCAGAATTCCCACTGTCTCCCACCAGCTTCAACCAAGGACTTCTCTCACGTGCCAGGCTCTCTTTAATTTTCCTTGTTTTCTCAGGCAGATTTATCACTCAGGATTTGCTTGCACTTGCTCTTTTTCTCACAAGTTTTCTTTCCATGGCTTACTTACCTGCCACATTTGATTCTCTTCAGATTTAAGGTGGTGGTGTCTGATTTCAAAAGCCCATAGAGCCACATTGAGTAGTAGCCATGAGTTTTATTCTAAGTTAGGGAAGCTGATGGATATTCTGAAGGTCATAACGAAGGTGACATTTCCTTTAACTTAATTGTATTTTTTTTTATTGGGGGAGAGAGACATGCTACTGTGTGAAAGTCACAGCATAACTTGAGAGAGTCAGTTTTCTCCTTCCACTATCTAGATTTAAGAAGTTGAAATAAGATAATCAGGCCTGGTGGCAGGTGGCTTTACCTAACTGAGCCATCTCAACAACCCCAAAGGTAACATTTCTAGTAGATAGGATGGTTGTAAAGCATTGGTGAAGTAACTAATCTACAAGCTTTGCAATAGGAAGCATCATTGGAGAGAGTCAAGTAAGTTCTAGCTTCCAGCATGTCTAACTTTAAACCATTGCAGAAATCATTCGTATGACTGTTGGCTCACCTCTATCACAACTTCAGCAATAGCACATTATTAGAAAAAGGAATACTTTGGATGTGGTGTCCAGAGCTATGTACTGTGTTTGGATTTCAACATATTTTATTGAGGACTGACATGAGAACCAGTCAGCACGTTCAGTCAAGTGATTCCACATAAAGGCCGTGTTAAGAATAGCTTGCCAAGTTCCTCTGTCATGCCATATGTATATCCTCAGCCTCTCTTGCCAGATCTATCAGCTTACATTTTTCTGTCCTGATCTCACTTTATCATAGACCCTCAATCTTATCTTTCTTAATTATGTTTTTAAAATATATCTGTACTTGTTGAAACATAATAATTTTTAACAAATATAATATGGCCTTATTAGTAGAAGAATGTGTTCATTACATGGTAAATAATGTTTCATTTATTATTAAAGTCAACAATCTTTGACTTCAAGATCTGCTTGCTATCTTAGTTTCCTGGATTAGCATTCTGGCAACTGCAAATATTCAATGAGAGTGAGTTACCAACACTCCAAGACAAGGCCTTCCCTTGTGCTATTATAAGGCTGAAGATACCAAGGTATATGATACAGTTAAGGACTACACACGGTATTTGCCACATAAGATGAGATATGGACAATATTTATATATGTCTATGTAAACACATGTTATCAGATTTTTCCTGAAAAATGAGAAAAAGTGAAAGAAAATAAAACTTGAGACCTGTGATTCATGTAATTTATGTCAAATAGCCCAAAGAGTTGTTTGTGAGCTTTGAAACCTGGGGCTGAGAACACAGCAGAACAAGCCAGGACATGCCCGGGGAAGGCCCGTCGTTAAGACATTCCTGAGGCTGCTTGGCGATAAAGATAAAGATAGGGAAGACAAACAAGGATGTTCGGATTGGCCCGGTGCCTCCCTATCTCCCGCCCTTCTGACCTAAGATAAATGTTATCTGCATGTACAGTCTGCTGATGTTTAAATGGACCAATCATGTGAAACTGCGCCAAGTCCTCCCCCAGCCTCAGCCCCTTTTTTATAAAAACCCCTAGCTTCCAAGCCTCGTGGTCAAGTTCACTGTCTACTGTGGGAGATACGTTTTGACCCGGAGCTCCGCCATTTTACTACCTCAGGTTTTTACATCAAGACAGTCTGTTTGTTCGTGATTCTTGGGTGCACGCTGAATGGGGAATTGAGTGGGGGTTTCCCCACTAGGTTCTTTCAAAAGCAGGAAGAGTCAAGAGAAGAGAAAAGAAAGAAGAGATTTGTAAAAAGATTTTTTTCCTTGGAGCAGAGATAGCCTTAAGAAATTGTCAATGGAAGATACCCCACACCTGGAAAGGAGAGTCAGGCACAGATGAGAGGCCAGAGCTGCTTGGGGCATTAGCAAATGAAGAGGGTGGTAAAGTACCATTTATACCACCATTGCTCTGAAGTTACCACCATAGGAATTGGCAGGCAATGGCAAAGAGATAGGCAAGCAGGGGAGAAAAGCCAAAGTCCACTAGACTGCAGTAGCCCCGAGGGCTGACTCTCAGACAACCCGTCCCAACTGTGATCCATTTCTTACCAATGTATTTGTATTTGCTGGAGGCACAGAAAACAGAGAAACTTTTTCTTTCCTTTCTTTCTTTCTTTCTTTCTTTCTTTCTTTCTTTCTTTCTTTCTTTCTTTCTTTCTTTCTTTCTTCCTTCCTTCCTTCCTTCCTTCCTTCCTTCCTTCCTTTCTTTCTTTCTTTCTTTCTTTTTCAAGAAAAGTTATGCTTTAAGTACAACATTATGAACGTTTTACTTAATGGCAGAAGAGCAGCTTAGAATGTTTCAGTGTAGGTTGGAAAGCAAAGCACATAGCACAGTTAGCACCATGCTGTCTTATGTGAGCTAGAGATACCTAGGAAGATATCATACCTGATCCTTGTATCTATCAGCCATACAGAATGTAAAGTGCAAGCTGACTTAGGTTCCCCCACTTCAGACAGTTTGTCTTACTGACCCATTGCTCACACAGGGAGAATCTCACATATTTACCAGATGGCACTTTCTCTTTTCCACCTTTATTTTTGCTTCTTTGATGATTTTTGTAACTCTGATAAGTGGAAATGTCTATGCACTTTAGCAACTCTATTAATTATTTCTTGTCTACAAGTTGGTAAATAGGACTGACTGCTTTGCTCTGAAAAAGTGTAGTTTTTATATATAAAAACTAGGCCTTTAGGCCCAGGCTTGAGAATGTGACTTTTGTGACTCAATGCTCCAAGGCATGCTAATCATAAAACAGATAGTGACATTCCTCCACCCACCCGCTTCCTGGATTCAGGGAGTGTTTGTTCAAATGGGACCACCCTGACCATTCATGGAACCCGCTATGCAAATGTGCTATTGTTAGAGGCTCATAGAAACTGTCTTGAGAAATAATCTCACAATTATCAGGTATTTTTCCTTGTGACTTGTGACTTCCTCATGACTCTTAACTGGTATTTTTGGTATTTTCCAATAACGCCCTCCCCACCCCCTTGAGTTGTGTTTTTTTCCTTTAAATACCACCTTACCCAGCTACTTGGGGTGCCATGGTCCTCTACCCCTGCGTGATGTATGACAGTGGGCCCAAGAGCACTTTTGAAATAAAAGTCCTCTTGCAGTTTGCATCAAGACCATTTCTCATGAGTGATTTGGGGTGTTGCCTCTCCTGAGTCAGAACACAAAGGAGTTTTCACGTTGTGCGTCTTTCAGCTCCTTTTCACTTCATGCTGCCATTTATGCTGTCTACATGCTATAGGGACCATAGTCACTCCTATGTGTCTATAGGATGAATCTGAAAAAAAAAAAACAAACAAACAAACAAAAAATCAATGCTTATGCTATCACAAACAATTGCATTCTGAAGAGTTCTTCTGGAACAAAAGAGATTACTGATGGCTTTATAAAGGAGAATGAGAAAGAAAGGCACAACTGAACAATATGATCAGACATTGCTTGCCTTGAGACTCCAGAGGGTGGCCATTACTACTCTTCTCTGACCCCAAGCCATTCCTTGCAGCTTTTAAAAGGGCTTTGTCTAGCACTTGCTACAGTATATTACCACAGCTTTATAGCTCTGCGTCTCTGGAAGACAAAGGGTGTCTTTAAATGGCTATAATGCTTATTTTAAAGAGCAGAAAATTTTATGACCAAATTATGTTTAGCTTTAAAAGAGTAGATTTAATACTTTTAGCTTCAACAGTATGTGAGAAGACTCCACATAGGTTATGAAAATGTCAAAGAACACCACTGAAACATCCTGGTGGAGTTTTCCCAAACGTTTGCTCTCTAAGTACTGTTTTAGGCATGGTTAGAGTTTAGCTGCCTCCTGGCAGTCACCCAGCAATGGCAGAGAGAGCTGCAAAGTGTTCATGGGAAAGCAGAGGGCTTTTCTTTCATGTCTCCAACTAGGAGAAGTCCTAGGGTTCTGAGTCAATTCTGTGTCTTTCAAAGTCACTGGTACCTCTACTCTGAGTCCCCAGTGTAAACAAGGGAACACCCAAAGACCATTTTTTTTTCGTTAAACAAAGTTTTGTGTACTCATAAGTTTAATACACTTTGTTATCCTCAGATTGTCTCCAGACAGTCAAGTACTTTTGAAAAAAATGGATCCCAAGGTCTGGGGATATATATCTGTATAAAGATTTGCTCAGCATATGGGAGCTCTGGTTACCATCCCAGAACCACAAACAACAATAACAACAAAACTGATCACATGACACATATGATCACAGTTATGTGTCAATACCTTGGCAGCATACTGGATCAATCACTAAGCTGTCAGAAAAGATACATTTTGGGAAACAGATATTGGAAAGCTCATGAAATTTATAGGAAGATGAGAAAATAAATCCTAATAAAATGGTGTGGAAGCAGAAGGTACATGGCTATGGTAATGTCCTGGGCACAGAGGAGGAAGCACTGGACATTTTACGTGAAGCAATGGCAAGGCAGGCTGTTTGCTATAGATAATTACATAGTGCATGCTCTTCCAGTTCCAGATCTTCTATGAAACACAGAGATTTTTGTTTGCAACATTTTCCATGTCTTCTTAAACTAATCTCTTCATATGAATTAGATGAGGAGCCAGCCTCACTTGAGTAGAAAAGGTGCATTTTCTGGATAAAATACCTAATTGGTTATTCCCAAGTCATACTTGAATAGTTCGGTACATAGAACAAACAGAATTTCAACCCAAGCTGTATATTGGGTTATCCCTGGTCCCGATTCAGAATCACTGTTTTCTATGTCCAGGGTTGGAGAATATCAGCTGCTAAAGGCTGTGATGGCTTGATGGCTGTGGCTGTATGGGAGGAAATTGCTTGTATCTCCATAGAGCTACCTTGTTAGAGTTCCTACCTCAATCTCATCAAGGGCCTGCATATAACCAGTGATAGGGAAGTTCTCCAGTTCATCTTAAGCCCACACTCTCTAAGGCCAACTGTCTACACCTTAGTCTTCTGCTGTAACCACATTCTTACTCCACTTTTCCCTGCTCCACTCTCTGCCTCCTCACTTCTTCCAGATGCTTCTGAGGAGCCCTGTCTACTAATCTTTTGTGTCCCGATTCCTGTATCAGAGCCAAGTTTGCCTCCATAGCCCACTCAGGCTCTGCTGAGATACATATAAAGGGAGATTCTATGAGAATTTGATCAATAATAAGTTTATTATTAAGCAATTTTAGTGTAGTCACAGTGATTTTGTAGCAATATTTAGGCATATTTTAAGAACTTTGTTTTAGGTTAGACTATAAATTTATTTCTTTTAAACTTTTTTTTTTTTACATTTTAGTGGTCTATTTGTATGTATATGCATGTGTTAAATTTACTTAAGTTTAAATTTATTATTTTTAATTATTTTACATTTATTTGGTGTGTGTGAGTACACTTCAGTGTTCATGTGTGTGTGTGTGTGTGTGTGTGTGTAGGAGTGGTAGCCACAGGGCAGCCACTTGGCCCTGGTCCTCTGCTTGTGCCACAGGGTCCTCTGGATCAAAGACCATGTGTTGTCCTCAGCCTCCAGCACCTATATCCAATGAGTCTTCCTGAAATCCATAGAATACGATTTAAAGTTAGTCTTTGAGGACAAACTGGGAGATTAAATTAAAATTAAATTTAAAATCACAACATAAGAATATTTATCTAATATTTCTAGCACACATTCCTAAGGTAATATTTGGTTCTTCACCATACTCCACAAAGCTATTGTCCATGGGAAATGTGCTGTGAAGCTAACACATGTTGGGCTCTTGCCTCCATAATGCACTAATCAGAACAAGTATTGTACCTAGTGGTCATGTGAAAACTTTCCTTGAGATTCATAATAAAGCTCATGAGAATGCCACGAGTTAATGTTACAGATATATCAGAAAAGGCAGTTTTCTTCTGATTACCTTCTTATTACATGATATTAAGTGTTCCCATCATGTCTATTCTGGTGAAGGAAATGTGGATCTTACAGCTTCTTTGTTCTAGAGCTACCAAGAGAAAATAATCTTTCGGCACTTAAAAAGAATTATGCATCTGTTAAACAGATGTTCAATATTATTTATTCCCTACCCAGTAAACAGATGCTTATTATATTTAGCTACCATATTATGGCAACCCTGGGAGAAAAACATTCCAAATAATGAATACAAAATGTGACTAAACGTTTGTTAGAGCATAATTAATGTTAAATTCCAGCAGTCTTAGAATGCCATGGAACTGAAAGACATCATAGTTGTCTGATGAATTTAATTTTCAACGAACACATCTGCCTTGCTACTTGGAATAAATTCAGGTAGATTGCTGTTTTGTTTGCTTTGTATATGAGAAACAGCCCCACAAAGAAGAATGATAAACAACAAAAGTTTTTAATTGGTTTCTGAAGTATTAATCATGTGATTACAAAATTTCAAACATGTTGACTCTAAAACCATATCTCACTGCAATTCAAATGTAAATAAATGGTCACACGATTGTTATTTGGTTGGTCATAAAAATGATATTCTAAATTTGAGCTTGCATTTGGCTTGCCTTGTATGCGGCCCCTGATTGTGCTTGATTTTGTTTTTTAATTTTTCCTGAACAACTTTTGCATACACTTAGCTCTGGTCTGGGTGCAAAGTGTTCTCACCATATGAAAGGGTTCACCTCCAACTAGATGGTCTGAGATGAGAGATGAGTGAGCCACAAAAGCTTTGCCTCTGAATGTATTGATGGATCCAAAAGTCAATGGCCTTATGAGAATGCAGGGCCTGATTAGAGGATGTTGGTATCTAGCGGCATAACTTTGAAGGGCAGCTTGTCTCTGACTACTTTCTCTGTCTGTGCTTCTGGGTATATTTGGGTGAGCATCTCTGTCCCATCTCATCCCCCTCTAAAATACCTCTCCTTATTACAAGCCACAGCAATGGGGCAAAGGATGCATGGACTGAAATAACTAGACCTCAAAACAAAGCTCTCCTTCTAAACATTTTCAATTTAGTTCATTTCTTTTGTATTATTGATGTTGTCTGAGATAGTATCTCCTCATGTAGCCCAGGCTGATCTCAAAGTTACCATGCCTACTTTGATCTTCTTTCCAAGTGCTGAGAGAGAGTACACAATTACCCTATACAAGTAATGCTAAAATACTGTTTATTAAATTCTATTTTTTTTGTGTGTGTGTGTGTGTGTGTGTGTGCACACATACCTGTATGTGTGTATATGTGCATGTGCATGCATGTGCCAGAGATGTGCTTTAAGGCAGATCTCCCAGATGATTCTAGATCTTGTCAGGTCAATGTTAGCCATCACAGTACCTGGACTCTTCATAGACAATAGTTTGTAAGGGACTGCAGCTAGACTTAGGCTACTGTGGACTCAGAACAGATAGCAATTTGTCTGGTAGGTGTAAGTCTTAAATTCACTCTGATCTCTATGGACACTTACTATTGATAACTCTGTTCTGATGGACAAAGAGAGCAGAGTGAGTCCCAGTTCCTGATCAAGTGATTACATGTGTTTAGTCCTTATGGTGTAGGCATTTGGTCTGATTCAAAAATAATCTCAATTTGATTACTTTCCATCCCTCTGTGTTAAATGGAGGCTATAATATTCTAATTAAGTTCTGACTTTTCTTGTGGTATAATAAGATGGATAAGAGACACTTCCAAGACTTCTGGGGAGATGATTCTAAAAATAAACCGGAAGCATTGTCTTTATAAAAGAATTAGTTACTGAATAAATTAATTTATACCACATTACTGAGCAAGCCAATAAAAACCTTGCCTCTGTCATCTTGTACAATTCTTAGACTCTCTGTCTTCTGTCTTACTGCCTGTTCTTGGAAAAACCTCTTCCTATATATTTGTTTTATGGGGAAATTACATTGAACCCATTTTATAAATGTACTGGAGGGTCTAAAATGCCATGAGGGCTGAGTGAGTTTCCAGTTTTTCTTGCTTACATGTGCCTTGCCCTTTGTCACTGAGAAAACATTCTTGATGACTTAAACTGCTGCTATATATTTTAAACACTGCCTAGGATAGGATTTTTCTTCTTCACTCACAGCACTTGTATGGACTCTTTATATTGGGATGGGTTCTAGGGATGCTGGTAAAGACAAGCTGGGGGCAATTTTTGACCTCAACTTCTTCCAACTCTGGCTTTTTAAAATCAATTTCCCATTCAATACTGAGCACTAATGTAGGAAACTCTTCATTATTTGTCAAGTCATTAGCATTGGTGGTCATTAATGTGGCTGGTTAATAGGAGTTCCTTTGCAAGCAATGAGGTGAAATGGAGAGAAATGCATAGGGGAAAAAACAAGAACAGAAACAAAAGCAATGGCATTTCCACTTCTATGCGCTCCTTGTATGCTTCAGAGTTGCGTGTATTCCAGAACTCTTGTTTGTCATCCACCCTGACTCATGACTGTGGCTGGGGAGAAAGTAGAAGTAGAGGAGATAATCCTGAGTCTCCTGTCAGACCTAGAAAGACACAGTGTATGGTTTAAAACAACACCCTTGATAGTTAAAGCAGAGAGTCTCAGAGTCACTCAGAGAATAATGGTAAAGTCAGTGTTTGTTTCTAATTAATTGAGTCCTGGAACTGACTTAGTTGGACCAGTGAGAAAGAGGCTAAGGAGTTGGGATTGAAGGTCCCCATTTTCACTTAAACAACAAAGCAACAAAACAACAACAACAACAACAACAACAACAACAACAACAACATACCCAAAAAACAAATCTAATTTAAACAGGATTAATGTGTTAGTAACTGTTCTATTGCTGTGAAGAGACAGCATGACCATAGAAACTCTTATAAAGGAAAGAATTTAGTTGGGGACTTGCTTACAATTTCAGAGATTTGGTCCATTATCAACATGGCAGGGAGCATGGTAGCAAGCAGCAAGACATAGTACTGGAGAAGTCAAAGAGAGAGCAAGATTGAACCTGGCATAGGATTTTTGTAAGCTCAAGACCCACCTTCAGTGATACATTCCTCCAACAAGGCCATATCTCCTAATCCTTTCAAATAGAGCACTCCTTGGTGACTGCTCATTCAAATCTATGAGCCTGTGGGGGATATTCTTATTCAAACCTCCACAAGTAACATCCTTAATTTCATTCAGTACAAGTAAAGTTCTGCCCCAGTTGTTCTATGCAGATATTTATCAAAAAGCACAATATAATTTAAAAGTAAAACTGTAAATTATTTATTCTTAATATAAATGGAAACAGTGAATTAACCTGGCAGTTGTATTTCTTTACTTTGTGTTAGTCCCCAGTAATCACCAAGATAAATTACTATTTATTTAATACTGCACCTCAATAGTTGAGCAATTAAATGATCTACCTTTACTTTCTATGCTAATCTGGCTACCTCCCAGCCCCACCCTATGATACTTGCATATTATTATTGATCTGTCTCTTTGTTTTATGTCTCCAATCCCTCTATCCTGCCACTCACCTACTCTCCCTCTCTCCTTCCCTGCTTCCTCTGGTTTGTGAATGCCCTGTCCTATTCTCTCTTCTGCCTAGCAATTGGGAGATCAGCACTTATTGACAAGGCAGAGAATAAATTGTAAGAATTGTTTACATAAACTTGAGACACAATATTCTTGGTATAAGCATTACAATGTTGTGTCCTGATTGAAATAAGATAAGAGGGCACAGAAACCAGAATTTAAATAGCACAAAGATAAACTTTACACAGTGTACAAAAACATTATTCCTACATAAAAATTTCAGTACAACTAGAATATGCTTATTTAGTTTTGTCTTGGAGTCAGGTATGGTAGTACACACCTATAATATTGGCATTGAGATTAGACGAGCACAAGTTTGAGACTATCCCATGCTACCATGAGAATTCCAGGCCAGCTTTGTCTGCAATGAAAGATGGTGCTTGAAAAATAAGGGAAGGGATGATTAATCAGAATAGACTGGGGACATCAGAACTTATTGGAGCCAGGAAGATGTGTTTTCTTAAAGTAGCATCAAAACCATGGATCACTTAAAATTATGATTGGGAGTCCTTTAGATTTAAGCAGTCCACTAAAACCAGTGGTAGTGATTACCGCATGCCTATAGTCTCTTTCAATTTCTTCCAAAAATGATACAGTGGCTGAAATACATAAGCTATTAAAACTGAAGAGCAAACAGGCAGCTAGAATCTAAAGTGCTAACATGCCCTTTTTAAATGGGAACACATGGCCAACTGGAATATGAGCGTGCAAAATGAATGGTACTACCAGTGACTATGAATGTGGCTGGCTGACAAATCTAGAGTCAGGATGCAAACTGTTTAGCTCCTTGTCTAGCCTGCCTCACCATAACATCATTCTTGAGCCATTTCTCAGTTTCATGGGTTTCAGCAGAAGCAACAGACAACCTCACAGAAAACCTCACCAATTAGATGATGTTTTCTAAATGAAACTTGTGGGTTGATCCATGGGGTAGGTGAAGGCAAATGTAGTTACTGTGATATTTCACAGATGGAGCAAAGGACTTATAGTCTTTGAGCCTGCCTTTCCTCACACATAACAATATTTAAATTATTTATGAATTGGGGAAATAAAGACATCATGGTGACATCATAGTAATTACATTGCTACTTATGACTATTCTTTTAATGAAGACATGGTTAATATTCACTTGATGTTTTTTGTAAACTAGAAAGTAATAATATGGCTTCTCAACTTAAACTTGAGGGATGGAGATAAACTTCTCTAAAAGAGGGGAAGGAATTCAGATACTGGGCTAATTTTCATATGTGTGTTTGTTTTCTGCCCCTTTCTTCTGGAGTCTAACTTTCATGAGATAATTTATACATGTCTTGAATCTAAGATAGTATAAGAATGTTTAAAAATGAGTTAAATGCATGGATTAGTCAACTGAGTCCCTCAACGTCTGTTAGAGACTGCTGGGTATGCTTGTCAATTATAATAGAACAGATATAGAATTGAAAAGTGGAGAGAATATTCCTAAGAAACTGTATTTCAACCACTAAATCTGTCTTATGGCTGCTTAAATAAGGTTAAGGAGGCAGTGGGAGAGGAGTTGGAGGAGAGTTTGGAGAGAGTAGAGACCAGTCGTGAAGCAGAGCAGGGCATGAATTCCCACCCTGGTATGGGTGCTCTCAGCATCCTGCCAGTTCTTTTGCAAGAAAATACAGCAAAGAAGTTGTAATGACTGGAATCTAGTTGAAAATTACCATGGGGGTCATTTTTTTTATGTTTTTACATTTTATTTTAGTTTTCTCAGAAGGTTAATTCCCTCTTTGGCTACGAGGGGAAGGGAGGAAAAGGAAAGCCCTCTGTGAAATCTAACCAGATGCTTTCACATCGAACCCACATTACTATTAATAAGGAAGGAAACAGAGTTTCTCCTGCCAAACTTTTTGGTAAGAACTGACCAAGAGTTGAGTCTGGTACCCATTAAAATCAGCATTACAAGGGGGAAACTTTGAATAACTGTTAGTAGGCTAAAACTTTTAGATGAAAATTTTATAATTCTTTTACCTGATAGCATACATAAATATAAGTTTAAAATTTGCTACTAGCAATATTAAACATTAGATTTTGTTTTTAAAGGAAAACTGGTAAATAGCTTATATTTAAGGGGAATAAATTGCATGAAAAATTTAACTTTCAAAAATTAATTTTGTTTATTATTTTTGCTAATTAAATTTGCTCTCCGACAGAGTCACACATGTATAAAATGTATGCTAATTACTCACCTCCCACTTGTGTCAGCCTTCTTCATCCATACAGATCTTTTTCCCACATCCACGTCTTTTGTTCTGTGACCCAGAAAGTCTTAATAAGGCTGTCTGTGTTCTCCTGGGCTTGGAATTATCCACTGGAGCTTGATGGGCCACAGAGTGGGTAAGCCACAGTAGACAATTTACTCCCCATCACCAAGAACCTTTCAGTAGCTCAGTATTGGGCAGTCACATGTGAGACCCTTCTCGATCTATAACTGACAGCTGGCAGAGCCAATCATGTGCAGGGTCAACTGCAGCTACAGAGTGCTCTCTTACATTGCCAGAGCCATAGACAGGGTGGTACACACTTAGAGCTGAGTGTCGTGTCACATGCTCTCTTGAACTGCCATGAGTCTGCATTCGCCTCTATTGACTCCAAGGAGAGGCTTCTTTCAGTTAATACTGAGAAAAACATTTATCTATGAATATAAGCATACTTAGAAGAGAGCGTGACACTACGTCCCTTTAAGCAAACAGTGGTAAGTTTTCCTTCAGGACCTACGACTTCCAGAGCTGTAAGGTTTTGACTGAGTTATAGTACCATGCACGGGTTCTATCTTGTGTAGAAAGCCTCAAATCTAGTCAGAAAGTAATAGGTTAATAATAGCCATGCCATGGTCTTTCCCTGGGAGATAATTTTTTCCTGGCAGTCTATACTGGAATTTGCAGGTTTCACAGCTGTGTAAGATTGTCAGTGCCTTTCTCCCTGAGCAGCCTGTGTATCTCTTTCCAGCACCAAGTCTGCTAGCAGGGAGGGGGATGTTTTTAGGCCAGCTCCAGTTTGAAACGCTTTGTATTTTACAAATCAAAGTGTGTGGTATCTTTGGTAATAGTGTCTCATATCTAGTTCTGGTAGGCAACCAAAAGGAAGGAATGTCAAGACCCTGTGCTGTTTTGTGGATTTTAAAAGCCTTCATCACCTATACCTTTCCTGACTCCTTGTTTTAAAATAACACTTTAAAATTTAGTTACAAATGGGTTTTTCATATATCCTTCACAAAGTCCACTCTTCCCCCAACCCTTCATTTTCCCATTCTCCAAATACTCACCCTCTTAAGTATTTCCACTCCCAATATTTCCCCCTCTACTTTGACTTTTCCCGTGTTTTAACAGTCAACCATCACTTAAGGCACCCTTCCTCTGCTCAAATGGGAGCATAGCTTCCATAGTGTCTTAGTCAGGGTTTCTATTCCTGCACAAACATCATGACCAAGAAGCAAGTTGGGGAGGAAAGGGTTTATTCGGCTTACACTTCCATGCTGCTGTTCATCACCAAAGGAAGTCAGGACTGGAACTCAAGCAGGTCAGGAAGCAGGAGCTGATGCAGAGGCCATGGAGGGATGTTCTTTACTGGCTTGCCTCCCCTGGCTTGCTCAGCCTGCTCTCTTATAGAACCCAAGACTACCAGCCCAGGAATGGTCCCACCCACAAGGGGCCTTTCCCCCTTGATCACTAATTGAGATAATGCCTTACAGTTGGATCTCATGGAGGCATTTCCTCAACTGAAGCTCCTTTCTCTGTGATAACTCCAGCTGTGTCAAGTTGACACAAAACTAGCCTGTACAATTGACCCCTTGTCAACTTGACACACAAAAACATCATTAGTAAGCCTCAACCCTTACAATCTTATTCATCCCCAAGATCTAAATAACTTTAAAAGTCCCACAGTCTTTACATATTCTTAAAATTTCAATCTCTTTAAAATATCCATCTCTTTTAAAATCCAAAGTCTTTTTACAATTAAAAGTCTCTTAACTGTGGGCTCCACTAAAACAGTTTCTTCCTTCAAGAGGGAAAATATCAGGGCACAGCCACAATCAAAAGCAAAAGTCAATCTCCAACCGTCCAATGTCTGGGGTCCAACTCATGATCTTCTGGGCTCCTCCAAGGGCTTGGGTCACTTCTCCAGCCATGCCCTTTGTAGCACACGCGTCATCCTCTAGGCTCCAGATGCCTGTACTCCACTGCTGCTGCTGCTCTTGGTGGTCATCTCATGGTACTGGCATCTCCAAAACACTGCATGACCCCTTCAGTCCTGGACCTTCAATTGCAACTGAGGCTGCACCTTCACCAATGACCTTCCATGGCCTCTCACAGTGCCAAGCCTCAGCTGCTTTGTGTGACCCCTTCATGTCTTCAAAACCAGTACCACCTGGGTGACCCTTACATATTACCAAGTTCCGCTGCAGCAGGAGTACAACCTTGGCCATCTCTGGAACACAGCCTCTTTGTGCTTTCAGAAAACACTTCCCAGAAGATGTCACCTCAATGATGCTGGTCTCTTCTTAATCACCACTAATTTCTTAGCTCCAGCTAACCAGTATCAATATCCCAGTAATGCAAAGTTTTTGCTTTGGTAGTTCTGGTATCTTGTTAATCACAGCTGATTCTTCAGCCCCAGCTAACCAGAACTACAGAATCTTCACAATCAAAACAGCAATGGCCCTGAAAAGAGTCTTTAATTTTCCCTCTGAAATTTCACAAACCAGACCTCCATCTTCTGCAGTGTTCTCAACATTATCTTCCAAGCTCCTACACAATGTCTGACAGAGCTCTTAACAACGGATGGATCTTCAAGCCCAAAGTTCCAAAGTCCTTCCACAGTCCTCCCCAAAACATGGTCAGGTTGTCACAGGAATACCCCACTCTGCTGGTACCAATTTGTCTTAGTCAGGGTTTCTATTCCTGCACAAACATCATGACCAAGAAGCAAGTTGGGGAGGAAAGGGTTTATTCGGCTTACACTTCCATGCTGCTGTTCATCACCAAAGGAAGTCAGGACTGGAACTCAAGCAGGTCAGGAAGCAGGAGCTGATGCAGAGGCCATGGAGGGATGTTCTTTACTGGCTTGCCTCCCCTGGCTTGCTCAGCCTGCTCTCTTATAGAACCCAAGACTACCAGCCCAGGAATGGTCCCACCCACAAGGGGCCTTTCCCCCTTGATCACTAATTGAGATAATGCCTTACAGTTGGATCTCATGGAGGCATTTCCTCAACTGAAGCTCCTTTCTCTGTGATAACTCCAGCTGTGTCAAGTTGACACAAAACTAGCCTGTACACATAGGTACTCTAAGTTAAAAACACACAACTAAAGATTTGGAGGCAGAAGACAGAGATAGAGGACATTTGTATTTCTGGGCCTAGGCTATGTATTTAGTATTATTGCTTTACTTGTACATTTCATTTTTTACAGCTAAATAAAATGCTACATTTTAATTTTTCGTTCATCATTTGATGGACATCTAGGCTGAAACCATTTTCTGTATGAATGAAGCATCAATGATCATGGAAGTACTAGAATCTCTGTAGGAGGATGTAGAGTTCTTTGGGTACACCATGTGGTTAATCTAGATGTAGTTTTCTTTTTCAGAAACCCCCACACTATTTTCCAAACTGACTACACTAATTTCCACTCCCATCAATAATGTTTAAGGGTTCTGCATTGATGACATCCACAGCACCATCTCTTCTCATTTGTATTTTTTTAAACTTCTTCTCTAGTTCAATACATCTCCTCCTCCTACTCCTCTCAGTCTATCTCCCCCCCCCCCCACCTCCCCTCACCCCAAGATCCACTCCTCTTCTGTTTCCCTTCAGGAAATAGCAGACCGGGGATATCAACCAAATGCTACAAAGCAAGTTAGAATACAAATTAGTCACAAACCTTTTTATATCAGAGCTGGATAAAGGAACCCAATAGGAGGAATGGGTCTTAAGAACTGGCAAAAAGTCAGAGATACTACCACTGTTAGGAGTCCCACAACATATATGCAGGTGACGTAGAACAGACTCATGCAGGCTCAATGATTGATGTGTCTGTCTCTGTGAGCACTTATGAACACTGGTTAGTTGATTCTGAGGAGCATATTGTCATGGTGTCTGCTGCCTCTCTGGCTCCTACAATCCCTCCTCCACCTCTTCAATGGAGTTTCCCAAGTTCTATCTAATGCTTAGCTGTGACTCTGGGCAACTGCTTCACAAGTTGCTGGGTAAAGCCTCTCTGGTGAAATTGGTGAAGGTACCAATCTATGAGTATAGCAGAATATCCTTAGGAATAGTTTCATTGACTTTTTTTGTCTAGTTGTGTTTAATTTTATACTAGGTCTCTGGTCTATCCCGCTTCTGCTTCATGGTCATCCATGCAATGTAGGTCATAGGTTCCCTTTCCTGATATGGGCTTCAAGCTGAACCAGTCATTGGTTGGCCACTTCCATAAGTTCTGTACCACCATTACCCTAGTACACCTTGCAGACAAGACAAATTGTAGGTCAAAGGTTTTGTTGCTGGGTTGGTGTCACAGTCCCACCACTGGAACTCTTGCCTGATTACAGAAGATGGCCAGTTCAGGCTCCATATCCCCTCTCACTAAGAGTCTTCACTAGAGTTAACCTTGATTCCAGGGTGTTTTCCATAGTGCTAGGTTTCTACAAAATCTATTCTATTTCCCCTTCCCAGGGAGATGCATGCATCCTTCCTTATTATGCTTAGCCTTTCTTGGCCCGTGGATTTTAGCATAGTTATCCTTTATGTAGCAGCTAATGTCCACTTGTAAGTGAATGGCAATATCAACTTTCTGCATCTGAATTACCTCACTCAGGATGATGTTTTTCTAGTTTCATCCATTTGCCTGCAAATTTCATGTTGTTACTTTTATGCCCATTTCATGATGTCATACAGCTGAGTAATACTTCATTCCATAAATAAACCACATTTTCTTTATCCAGTCTTCAGTTGTGGAACATCTAGTTTGGTTTTTTTTTCCCCAATTTCTGGCTATTACGAATAAAGCTACTATGAATATAATTGAGCATCAGAAGTCTTCTATCTAGTATCTTCTTCAATGTCTTCAGAGTCTTAAAGTTTTCATTGTAGATATTGTTTATCTTTTGTGTTAAGTTTATTCTGAGATACCTTATTTTTTGTAGCTATTAAGAATGACATTGCTTCCTAATTTATTTTCCAACATGCCACTGATATATAGGATGTTGGTTTTGGTGTTTGTATTAATGCCACAATGTTGAAGGTGTTTATCAGCTCTAAGTGTATTTATAATTTATTATGTATAGCATAGATGTGGCAGACTGTATGACAACATCTGCAAATAGAGATACTATGACTTCTTGTTGTATTTGTATTCCTTTGTTCCCTTCTCTTACTTTAGATAAGACATCAAGCACTATATTGGATAAGAGTGGGGACAACTGAAACTTTTGTCCTATTTCTGGTCTCACTAGAAATGTTTAGATTCATGACATTGGCTATAGACTTGTTTATAGCCTTTATTATGTTAAGGTAGTCCTACTTTCTCCATTACTAGTATCATGAAAGAGTATTGAATGTTATGAAAGGCCTTTTTTGCACCCACTAAAATGATTATATGTTTTCATTTTCAGGCAGTTTATGGGATGATTTATTTATGGATTTATATACATAGACCTATTCTTGCATCTCTGGAACAAAACTAACTAGATTGTAGTGAATGGTGTTTTTGGTGTGATCTTGAATTTGATTTGCAAGTATTTTATGGCGATTTTTTATATCTATTTTTATCAATGAGATCAGTCTATAATTTTCCTTTTATATTGTGTCTTTATCTGGTTTTGGTGTCAGGGTAATAAACAGTGGCTTCATAAAAACTGTTTGGACATTTCTTTCCTTTCCATTTTATATCACTTTATAAGTGTTAGTATTACTTTTTCTTTGAAATTCTGGTTGAAATCTGCAGTGAATTGATCTGGTTCTTGGCATTTTTTAGTTGGGAGATTTTTTTTTAGTTACTACCCCAATTTGATTACTGATTATATGTCTGTGTAGGTTATTTATTTGCTCTCTTTGATTTTGGTAGGCTCTAAGTATGCATTTAGAAATTCATCCATCTTATTTAGATTTTCCAATTTATTAGAACATAGGTTTTTATAGTATGTCACTAATAAGTTTCTAAATTTCATTGGTATGTGTTTTAATGACTACTTTTTTATCACTGATCTTACTAATTTGGTTCTTATCTCTTTTTTCAGATTAATTTGGCCAAAGGTTGGACATTCTTGCTTAATCTTTTCAAAGAGCCAACTCTTAATTTCATGTGTCCTTTCTACATAATTTTTTTTATTTCATTGACTTCTGCCCAGATCTTAATTATTTATTTCCATAATACTTATCTTAAATTTATTTTGGTCATGTCTTTCAAATTTTAAAATGCACCCTAAGGTGCATAATTTAAGTATTGTTTGAATTCCACCTTATTTTTTAATTTAAGAACATAGTAATATAGATTTTCTTATGAGGACTGACTTTGTTTTATTTCATTGGTTTGAATATTTGTATTTTTACTCTTATTTAAGTCTAGGAATTTTTGAAGTCTTCTCTGATTCATTTAGAGACCTAATCATCATTCAGTAATTTGCTGCTTGCTCTCTGTGAGCTTGTATACTTTCTGAATAGCTCCTGCTCTTGATAGCTATCATTTCTCTATTTTGCTTAGATGGATTGTAAGATTTGTCCCATTTCCCCCTTATTTGTTAATACATTTTTATGTACTAATATGTAAACTATTTTAGAGAAAGTCTCATACACTTCTGAGAAGACAATATAGTTTTCAGAATAATCTGTAGATATAATATTTATTTATTTTCTGTCAGATTTTTTTAGTGATAATGCAGTACTGAACTCACATACTTTTACTTTGTTTCAGTTATATCTGTGGATTTATATCTAATAGTTTTTCTTTAATGAAAGGGAGTGATATAATAGTCTCTTAATTGATTGTTTCCTTAATGGGTATAAGTTAACTTTTATCATTTAAGACTAACTTTTGTTTGAACCTATTTTGTCAAATACTAGAATAAAGATATCTGGTTGTTTCCTAATTTCATTTGCTTGCAAGGCATTTCCCCCTCCATTCACTCTAAGATGTTATCTACCTTTAATGGTGAGATGTATTTCTTCCCAAGCCCTCTAGCTTTAAACAGTTCAAATGAATGATCAGCTATTCTTTTAGGCCTGCCTTTATATGTATAATATGGCAGTTTTATGTTTTTTAATTTATAATATTGTAGGTTGTTCTTAGTGTTTACCTATTATAAATATCATGAAGAGTTTCTTTTCTCATCCTTTATTTTAGAATTAAATATTATTTATTTTTATATGTATGGGTGATTTTGCCTACATTTATGTCTGTGTATCTCACATGTAAAGTGCCTGTGGAAGACAGAGGAGAATGTCAGATCCCCTGGGAATGTAATTTACAGATGGCTCTGAGTTGTCTAATTTCTGGGAATCAACCTCCATCCCCTGGAAGAATAGCCAGTGACCTTAACTACTGAGCCATCTCTCCAGCCCCAATTTATAATTGGTGTTTTTTAAGTCTCATGTTGTGATGAGCATTCCTCTCTCTTGATTTTGGGGATTGTCTTGTATGATTTTATTGAACATATTTTCTATGGCCTTTCTCATGATAATTTTTTTCTTTATGTTCATAATCCATTGGTTTGGGCTTTCAGGTGCCCCAAAGCTCTCCTATGTTCTGCTTCTAGATTTTTATGTAATATTCTGTTAATTCTTTAGTCATACTTCAAAATTAGTATTGACTTCTCCCTCATCTCATCTAGCAGCCAGGATACACTGTGTCCACATGATCCATTCTGCTGAGGCTTTCTAATGAGCTTTTTATTCAACTTAATGGATTTTTCATGTGTAGTATCATTGCAGTTTGGATTTTGAAACTGCAACTCACTTTATTTAATTCTGCTTATATAGCCTGTATATACTTCCTTATTTTATTTCACTTTTTTTTTCTTGTCATCTTGGAATACATTTAACTGTTTGTTGAGTTGTTCGAATACATCAAAACATATTCATCTGAATTTTCTGTCTGGAGTGTTTAAGTCATTCTCATTGATACAACTATTGTGGGATTGATATTTTTGGTGGAAACATGTGTGTGTGTTTATATGTATTGTTGTAGTTGTGGGTATACACAAATGTGTGTGTGTGTCCATGTATGTATGTGTTGTTTCTATGGTGGAATTTGTGCATCTGGAGAGAGTTTATTGCTTAAGTCTTTCTTTTTAAACCATAAATTCCTTCTCTCTGGCAGCATTTCCAGTTTTCATGTGATGAATAAGTCAAAGCAAGGCTAGCTACTTCAGTGTCACTGACACTTAGAGCCCCAGGCTTTAACCTTAGTCTTCATTGCAGGGACAGCTACAGGCTATCACATCTTATGGCCAACACAACTCCAGCAAGTTCCCACCTTTATGGTCATCTGATACAGCTCCATTTTCACATGCTCCTAGAGGTTTTTGTCAGTTGAGTGGTTTTTACTAGTGGAAGAGATTATGAAGTGATAAGCATACATGACTACCTCGTTGTCTATAGTCCAACTGACAAAGAAAACTAGAAAAAAGCAGTGGACAGAACTGATACAGCATGAAAACTTGTAGCTTGGCCAGCGAAAGCAGAACACTCAATTTTAGACATGGATGGTGCCTTGCCCTGGGGCACATGGGAAGCTGCCTAAGGACAGCTCAGAAGTCTTCATAGCCATAAAATCTTTTAGTCCTATCTGTAGATAGATGAACCTTTTGTCTTATTGAAGAAAACAAAAACATAATTTTTAGCTCTGCAATATCCAGGTATCAATGCTCTACAGAGATTATTTCCTTATTCAGGTGTCAAAGCACTCTGAGATAGTGGTAAATATGGTTTGGGCCTAGGGACAGAAAGGAATCATGATTAAACTTTAATTTTAATTCTGTGTGATACAGGTCACACTACTAACTTCATTATTTTAAATTGACATGTAATAATTGTATTTATTATACAAATGATGTATAAAGATCCTTTATTTTTTTATGAAGGGAATATAAAAATTTCATTATGTGCTGTTTTGGAATATACCATCAAATGGAATTAGAATATAACAAATAATCGTACCTTACTCTGTTTTTCACTGTAGAGAGAGGTATGTTTCCAAGCGTACAGATGCCGTGGAAGTACTGTGGGACAGACAGATGCCTCTCTGCCCTCTTTATCAATGCCATTTTACTTATTTTTTAAAACTTTCCCCATTTTTTTTTAGGTATTTTCTTTAATTGCATTTTAAATTCTATTCTAAAAGTCCCCTATGCCCTCCCCCCACCCTGCTCCCTTACCCACCCACTCCCACTTCCTGGCCCTGGCTTTCCCCTGTATTGAGGCATATAAAGTTTGCAAGACCAAGGGGCCTCTCTTCCCAATGATGGCCAATGAGGCCATCTTCTGCTACATATGCAGCTAGAGACACGAGCTCTGGGGGTACTGGTTAGTTCATTGACAGAGTCTTTTGCCTTACAGAAGCTTTGTAATTTTATGAGGTCCCACTTGTCAATTCTCTTACAGCACAAACCATTGCAGTTCTATTTAGGAATTTTTTTTCCCTGTTCCCATATCTTCAAGGCTTTCCCCCACTTTCTCCCCTATAAGTTTCAGTGTCTCTGGTTTTATATGGAGTTCCTTGATACACTTAGACTGGAACTTAGTACAAGGAGATAATAATGGATCAATTCACATTTTTCTACCATTTGTTGAAAATGCTGTCTTTTTTCCACTGGATGGTATTATGTCCCTTGTCAAAGATCAAGTGACCATAGGTGTGTGGGTTCATTTCTGGGTCTTCAATTCTATTCCGTTGGTCTACCTGTCTGTGGCTATACCAGTACCATGCAGTTTTTATGACAATTTCTCTGTAGTATAGCTTGAGGTCAGGCATGGTGATTCCACCAGAGGTTCTTTTATTGTTGAGAATAGTTTTTGTTATCCTAGGTTTTTTGTTATTCCCAGATGAATTTGCAGATTTCTCTTTCTAATTTGTTGAAGAATTGTGTTGGAATTTTGATGGGGATTGCATTGAATCTGTAGATAGCTTTTGGCAAGATAGCCATTTTTACTATATTGATCCTGCCAATCCATGAGCATGGGAGATCTTTCCATCTTCTGAGATCTTCTTTAATTTCTTTCTTTAGAGACTTGAAGTTTTTATCATACAGTTCTTTCACTTCCTTAGTTAGAGTCACTCCAAGGAATTTTATATTATTTGTGACTATTGTGAAGGGTGTTGTTTCCCTAATTTCTTTCTTAGCCCGTTTATCCTTTGTGTAGAGAAAGGCCATTGATTTGTTTGAGTTAATTTTATATCCAGCTACTGCAATGAAGCTGCTTATCAGGTTTAGGTGTTCTCTGGTGGAATTTTTAGGGTCACTTATATATACTATTATATCATCTGCAAATAGTGATATTTTGACTTCTTTCTTTCCAATTTGTATCCCCTTGATCTCCTTTTGCTCTCAAATTGCTCTAGTTAGGACTTTAAGTACTATATTGAATAGTTAGGGAGAAAGTGGGTAGCCTTGTCTACTCCCTGATTTTAGTGTGATTGCTTTGAGTTTCTCTCCATTTAGTTTGATGTTGGCTACTCGTTTGCTGTATATTGCTTTTATTATGTTTAGGTATGGGCCTTGAATTCCTAATCTTTCCAAGACTTTTATCATGAATGGGTGTTGGATTTTGCCAAATGCTTTCTCCAGCATCTAACAAGATGATCATGTGGTTTTTTTCTTTGAGTTTGTTTATAGTGGATTATGCTGATGTATTTCCATATATTAAACCATTCCTGCATCCCTGGAATGGAGCCTACTTGATCGTGATGGATGATTCTTTTGATGTGTTCTTGAATTTGGTTTGGAAGAATTTTATTGAGTATTTTTGCATCGATATTCAAAGAATCAACTAAACCAAGAGCTGTTTCTTTGAGAAAATCAACAAAATACATACACCCTTAGCCAGACTCACTAGTCATGTCATGTAGGTGAATTATGACCATCGGGGTTCAGAGCTTAGCTCATCCAGAGACCAGCTTGCAATTCCCCACAAGGAGACTAGTAATGACTGCTTCTATTTATTTAGAGAATATAGGACTGTTTAGGTCATTAATCTGATTCTGATTTAACTTTGGTACCTGGAATCTGTCTAGAAATTTGTCTATTTCATCCAGGTTTTCCAGTTTTCTTGAGTATAGCCGTTTGTAGAAGAACCTGATGGTGTTTTGGATTTCCTCAGGATCTGATGTTATGTTTCCCTTTTCATTCTGATTTTGTTAATTAGAATGCTGTCCCCTGTGCCCTCTAGTTTGTCTGGCTAAGGGTGTATGTATCTTGTTGATTTTCTCAAAGAACCAGCTCTTGGTTTGGTTGATTCTTTGAATAGTTTTTTTTTTTTTTTTTTTTTTGTTTCCATTTAGTTGATTTTGGCCTTGAGTTTGATTGTTTCCTGCAGTCTACTCCTCTTCTGTGAATTTGTTTCCTTTTGTTCTAGAGCTTTTAGGTGTGCTGTCAAGCTGATAGTGTATGCTCTCTCTAGTTTCTTTTTGGAGGCATTCAGAGCTATGAGTTTTCCTCTTAGAAATGCTTTCATTGTGTCCCATAAGTTTGGGTATGTTGTGGCTTCATTTTCATTAAACTCTAAAAAGTCTTTTCTTTCTCTATTTCTTTCTTGGCCAGTGTGTCATTGAGGAGAGTGTTGTTCAGCTTAATGTTGTGAATGTTGGATTTGTATTACTTATGTTGTTATTGAAGATCAGCCTTAGTCTGTGATGATCTGATAGGATGCATGGGACAATTTGGTTTTGTCATGGAATACTTTGTTTTCTCCATCTATGGTAATTGAGAGTTAAGCTGGGTATAGTAATCTGGGCTGGCATTTGTGTTCTCTTAGGGCCTGCATAACATCTGTCCAGAATCTTCTGGCTTTCATAGTCTCTGGTGAGAAATCTTGTGTAATTTGAATAGGCCTCCCTTTATATGTTACTTGACCTTTTTCCCTTACGGCTTTTAATATTTTGTCTTTATTTAGTGCATTTTTTTGTTCTGAATACTATGTGTCAGGAGGAATTTCTTTTCTGTTCCAGTCTATTTGGAGTTCTGTAGGCTTCTTGTATATTCATGGGCATCTCTTTCTTTAGGTTGGGGACGTTTTCTTCTATACATTTGTTGAAGATATTTGCTGGCCCTTTAAGTTGAAAATTTCATTCTCATCTATACCTATCAATCTTAGATTTGGTCTTCTCATTGTATCCTGGATTTCCTGGATGTTTTGGCTCAGGATTTTTTTGCATTTTGCATTTTCTTTGATTGTTGTGTCCATGTTTTCTATGGAGTCTTCTGCACCTGAGATTCTCTCTTCCATCTCTTGTATTCTGTTGCTGATGCTCACATCTATGGTTCCTGATTTCTTTCCTAGGATTTCTGTTTCCAGATTTGTCTCCCTTTGTGATTTCTTTGTTATCTTTACTTCCATTTTTAGATCCTGGATGGTTTTGTTCAATTCCATCACCTGTTTGGTAGTGTTTTCTTGTAACTGTCTAAGGGATTTTTGTGTTTCCTCTTTAAGGGCTTCTAGCTGTTTACCTGTGTTTTCCTGTATTTCCTTCTTAATGTCCTCCATTATCATCATTAGAAGTGACTTTAGATCCATGTCTTGCTTTTCTGGTGTGATGGTTTATCTAGGACTTGCTATGGAGAGTTTGTTTCTGATGATGTCAAGTAACCTTTGTTTCTGTTGCTTCTGTTCTTACTCTTGCTTCCTGCCATCTTATTATCTCAAGTGCTTGCTGTTCTCAATATATCTGATTGGAGCCTATCCTTCCTATAATCCCCATTGATCCAGGACTCCTCAGAATCTAGCTTTCTCTGTGATCCTTTGATTGTGGGCTCTTGTGAACCTGAGATTCTGGGTGTGACAGAGTTCTTGGCAGTCAAGCTTCCTCTGAGACCCTTAAATACTGGTGTGACCCATTTCCTGTTATCCTGGGATCCTGTTATCCTAAGATCCTGGGCATGTTACAGTGACTGTTCGAAACCAAGGTAAACCAGTACTGATCAAAAGGAACCTGAGCCTCTGGTCAGGAAGGGCTCTGGTGTCCTTGTTCCTGCTGTCACAGGCCCATCACAATTGGATTGGAACTGATGTTATGTTCCACTCACCCATGATCCTAAAATCGAGTGAAGAGTCCTCTAGGGTCCGTGGGGGTGTCCTCTGACTCTGTGCCCTAGGTGACCCGGTGCGGGTGCCAATTGGAAGGGACTTGTGCCCCTGGTCAGGCCGTTTTTCTGCTTCCCTACTGCCTTCTCAGGTCCTGCTTGATTTGATTGGAATTGATGTTGTGTTCCACTCCCCAGTGATCCTAAGATTGCATGGAGAGTCCTCTGGGGAATGTGGAGGTGTCTGCTGATTCTAAGCCCAAGGTGACCCGGTACTGGTGCTGACCGGAAGGCCGCCATCTTACTTTTATACATATGTTAAATTAAATTAATTTCAATACTTGCATTCACAACTAGCAAGTTAATAAGTGGAGTTGATTGTCAGCTACAAGTTGATATAGACTGTTTTCTTCCTGTCTTAGTTAATGCTCTTTTGCTGAGATGAAAAAGCATGAGCAAAGCAACTTATAAGGCATTTTAATTTTGAACTATTCCTACGGTTTCATAGGGTTGGTTCATGACCCTCATGGTGTATGTATCAGGCAGGTATGGTGCTGGAGAAGTAGCTGTAAGTCCATATCTGATTTGTAAATTTCAAGAAGACATATTGAGGGGTGTGTGTGTGTGTATGTGTGTGTATGTGTGCATGCGAGCACGTGTGCATGCACGTGTGTGTGCCTTTGCATGTGTGAGTGTGTGTGTGTAGACAGACTGGGCATGGAATGGAGTTTTGAAACTTCAAGGCCCATCTCCTCCAGCAAAACCTCCTAGTCCTTCCATCAGTGCACAAACTGGGGATCAAATATTCAAACATTTTAATCTATTTGGTCCATCCTCATACAAACCACCACATTTCCCAACAAGAGACTTTTCCAGGTAGAACTTGCTTTATCAGTATAATTGAACTTGGTAATACCAGAAAACCAGTGGCACTGGTGAGGTAAAGGCCATGTTTGTGACCACTGTCTCACGTGACTTGAGTTTGGACTGAGTAATGAACAAGAGTCGTTATGGAGAGGCACCTGATTTTAGTTTTGCTCCCTTTCCACCTCCATGTTTATATCAATAATTGGTTTTCTTTTACTACTTAACCCTTATTGTTTATAAACAATCCCTCCTAATTTTTTCTATTCAATAATCTTAGTCTTGCTCTTAAACAGAACCTACGGTATTTTAATTAGTGTCTCCTTGGATATGAAAAAGGGAAAAGAAAACAAAAACTCAATGACATGCAATCCTTTGTGCTTCCAGAAGCTACTTAATGGTGTTCATGGGAAGTGTCAGTCTGCTAAATGCTTCTGAAAATAGGTCATCTATTTTCATCATATACTGCAGGCAGGAAATGATTTTTCCTCACTGCTAAATGTGGCTCCTGTCAAGAGAGTATGTGGAGAGTAATGATGTTTCAGGGAAGCATTGATCCCATAGAGAGAACACCATGGCCAGGGGAAAAAGGTGCATAACACTCAGCCTACAGAGAAATTCACAGAGCATTTCTGGGTGCATAATAGGTTCCCAATATTTTTATATAAATGAATAAGTGAATCCTGTATTATAAATAAATGCAACCAAAAATGAATGTGTGGTATTGAAAGGAAAGAAACTCTGTGGAGCACACAAATAATGTATGACTTTTAGCAAATTGATCCATCAAGACTCTTTGTGGCTAGTACTAAAGGTCTGAAAGAACCATGGATGTCCTTCAGTTTGTGAGCAAGAGAAAAATGATGACAAAGTGAAGGATTCAGATTTCATATAACAAACTAAACTATAAGAAGGAATGGGAGAATGTGATTGCCAGTTCTTTGGTGAGAGAAAATAATAGAACCTACCGACTACTCTATGATTTTCCCTCCTTCCCTAAGGCATAGTCACATGTAAATACTACATGTAGTTTTTCCTTCAATCATTCGTTAACTGTTCTCTTAACAAATACTTTTTGAGTTATTTATATGGACTTGGCATTCTTTTAGGAACAGCAATATAACAAATTGACAAAGTAGGTAGAGTTCAAGTGTTTGTGGTACTACAGAGAATGTTCATAAATATATATCTGGGGTTATGTATATAATCCATGGGAGTTTACACACTGAAAAATTACAGCAGAGTAAGAGGCAAGAGAAGGCTGTATACAAACAAGCATGTGCCCACATTCTGCAGAGAAGACATATTGCCAGGTGACATCTAAAATAATGTCTAAGAGTGGTCAGGGAGTGAATCATACAGACATCTCACAGAAGAAGTTCTCAGCAGAAAAAGCTACAAAGAAAAATGCCAGAAGGCAGATTGCTCATGCCTGGGAAATGTCACTAGGGCATGGCAAATAGGAAAGAGAAGAGGTAAATGTGAATCCACAGGCGTCATACCAGCATGTCTTACGCAGGGCAAATATCTCTTCGAGTAAAGGTGTGAACTTGGATTTCTCTGAGTGAGAAGGGAAGTCATTGTGCATTAGGTGGTTCTGAGCATAGGAAACATATGGTCTATACATCAAAAAAAATTGTAAGTAAATCAACGGAGAGGCAGGCATCATTGCAGACAAGGAGAAAGAGCAGAGTACCGCAGTAGCCCAGGCACCAGCCAGGTATGGTTTACTTTTTGCAGTGGAGGTAGCTACATGACCGAAGTTTGGATGGTTTTGGAAGGTAGATGTTGCATGTTGATGATTGGATATAAGTCTTGAGGAAACTGGATATAGTCATGATTGGTGCAAGTAATTTGACTTCTCTTGCTAAAATAGTGTAGTCATAGTAGTCATGCTAGTGTGGGGTTGTGTAGACCATTAGAAATAAAAGTTAGGTTTGGAGACTAAATTTGATCATAGTAGTTAAAGACATTTTCAATAGTTAGTTACCTAAAGATGTTTTCAAATATGATGAAAGACAGACACACAGATTTAAGAGGCTATGTGACTCCAATCATGCAACTCCAAGAGATGTATGCAGAAGAAATTCACCATTGTATTCTGGAAGACAGAAGCTGATAGAGAATATTCTTCACAGCCGTTGGACAGAAGCAACACATATTCCATACAAGGAACCCCAAACCATGTGTCTTCTCATCTGAAGACAAAAAGGTCAAAAGAACTGAATGGAAAGAACTGCCATCCATGAATTTTCAGTGAAAGTATACCACAAGGGTTCAAAGATAAAATTAAGATGATCAGATGAATGAGAACAGTGCAAGCATACTTACTCTTAAAAACAGGCTAAAGAAATTTCTTTGAATAAAAAGATGTAAGAAAAAAAATCATGTCGTCTCAGGCAGGAAAAAAAGGGACGAAAATGGAAAGGCACAAGTATACAGAGCTTGTTCTTTCTCTCAGACACTCAATAAATCATAACTTATTAACAAAACAGCCTAGCTTATTGTAATTATTGGGACAAGAAGCTTGCTGAAAAGATAAAAATACCTAAACAACAATGATAAAATATTGATACCATTAGAGTAGTGTTGCACAAAGAAAAAACACAGATAACACTCTGGGAATGAGAACAGAGGAAATAATAAGAGAGGATACACAGCTGCATACACCAATAAGAACATAACTGGCTTTTGGTGAGTATATTTAACAGAGTAAATGAAAATGCCCAAAACCCCACCAAAAAAATCATGATCAAATACAACGCTATTTATAAAAACTCATTTAAAATCAGGTACCATATGTAGATGCAATGTACAAGAATGGAATAAGATATATCATGCAGACATGAAAATAAAGCAGAAGTGTCAATACTAACATCAGACAACAGACTTCAGAAGAAGGATAATTACTGGAGGCAGAGGGACATTACATTATTGTAAAATGATCAACACCCCAGCTAGACACAGTGAGCTCAAATATATATAAGAAAGCTTCAAAATGCATGAAAAAAAAAAAAACAAAACAAAACACAGCAGTCAAGTCCATACCATACATGAGGCCTGTGACAGTTCCATAGAGACTGACAGACCTGTTCATTGGAGAGCTATCTGAAACATGAAAGACCTGAACAACACAATCTATAACATGATTCTGGTTGACATCTTACAGCAGTTCCCCTAAGGACAGCAGAATATACACCTGTTTCAGATCTCCATGGATTTATTGGTCAGCATCTTAACTACAATGAAGACACACAACCTGCATGAGTGAAAAAGTAACTACTTCATGCATGCCAATGAGCACTTGTAAAACTGAACAGCAACAAATAAGAACCATGGTTGTAACATCAGTGTGTCAATGCTAAACAGTGTGACAGTGTGCTGTAGTGTTGTGTAGTGCTACCATTTGTGGAAAGTGGGCAAAGTCTTTTCTTCCCTTCCTCCTCATCCCCCTCTTCCCTTCCTCTCCTTTTTGTCTGAATTTCAAGTGCAACCATAGCATCCTGCTTTCTTGTATCCTATTTTTTATGACATAGGAATTTACAAAAACCTACAGCAACTAAGTAAATGTAAGAGTATGACTGAGATGTGGGGCTGTTTTATTAGGGAATGCTTAATAACTCTGTAAGTTGTAGCTGACCAACCCCATGCCAGTGTCAAAGTTACTCATCTTTTAGAGAAACCTGAGGTAAGGAGGATGGTATCTTAGTCAGGCTTTCTATTGCTGTGATAAAATACCATGACGAAAAGCAACATGGGAAAGAAAGTTTATTTCAACTTATATTTTCATCACAAAGTCCATTGCTGAGGAAAGTTGTGGCAGGAACCTAGATGCAGAGGCCATAGAGGAATACTATTAATTGGTGTTCTTGGAATGCTTTCTTATAGCACCCAGGACCACCATCCTAGGGAGGAGAGCACGGCCTGAAGTGAGCAGGTACCTCCTATGTCAATAATCAATCAAAGAACAAACAAGAAACAAAATACAAAAATAAAAACAAAAACAAATACAAAACAACACTACAGGCTTGTTTGGTAGAATTTTTTTCTTTCTTTCTCTTTTTCGCTCTCTCTCTCTCTCTCTCTCTCTCTCTCTCTCTCTCTCTCTCTCTCTCTCTCTCTCTCTCTCCTCTCTCTCTTTCTTTTGAGACAGGGTTTTTCTGTGTAGCTATGGCTGTCTTGGAACTCATTCTGTAGACCAGGTTGGCCTTGATCTCAAAAATCTGCCTGCTTTTGCCTCCCAAGTGCTGGGATTAAAGGTATTCACCACCACAGCCTGACAGAAGAATTTTCTTAATTAAGGTTCTCGCTTCCAACACTACTCTATCTTTTATCAATGGAAAATTAGTCAGCACTGATGGCTTAGTGAAGGTTCTTATTGTCAAGTTTTGATTCCTGGGACACACAGACTGGGAGGTCAGAACTGACTCTGGAGGGAGTGCTGTATGTTGACCTCTGCACATGTGCTGTGGCATGTGCATACCGACACACACACACACGCACACGCACACGCACATGCACAAGCACACATGCAAACACACATACACCCCCCCCCCCCCATTTTTAAAGTACATTTGTTAGGGAATAAGGGAGACAGTTAAACAGGTAGCATGCTTGCTGTACATGCATAAGGTCTGGAGTTCACATTCTCAGAACCTAAGTAAAAGTCTAATGGCTGTGGCAGTCTGTAATCACAGTGTATAGGAGGAAGAAACAGGAAGTCCACAGAGCAAGTTAGACTAGCTGGAATAGCAAGCTCTAGATTCAGAGAGATCCCACCTCAATATATAAAGTGGAACGAGATTGAGGAAGACTCCTGATTTCAACGTTGGGTACAGCTGAGTCTATCAGGTGATCAATATACATGTATGCATGCATACTACACACACACACACACACACACACACACACACACACACACACACACACACACCCCAGAGCTTCTTCATCCTTACATTGTAATTATATAAACTTTAGCTTTTTAATCTGAAAAATGTCCATTCTTTCCCTTTTAATGGAAGCAGAAATTCAAAGGAAAGAGGGAAAGTGAATTTGTAACAGTTACATTAGTGAGATCTGGAGTTCCCTTGATTCATGACTGAATTCCAAAAGCAAAAGAGGGCAGACGGGGGCTATTACTTAATAAGCTCCAGCCTGAGCAAGTTGAACAAACATATTCATTTATTTCTAATGGTCACCAAAGGCAAGGCTGGAGTAATGAGGATAAGCATGATGTATTGAGTCACTGTCTTGTCTCCACTTCTTCCTGGGAAAATACAAAAACACAAAACACATACTCCAAACAGTGCACTGAAATCTCCTTGGAGAGCTTTTTCATTGCACTGGGAGACAGGAAATGACTTAAATAGACTTTATAATATTCTTAACAAATAATTACCTTGAGAGATGAAGTGATATTAATCTTGAAGGCTATACTCTGAGAAAATGTCATGGAGAAGAGTACTTTGGCTGCTGATCTTTTATCTAAAAATAAACAAAAGACAGCAATTACTCTCTGCCCTGTGCAAAAACTCCAAGCCTTTACAGCTGTTTTTTATTTTATTTTATTTTATTTTATTTTATTTTATTTTATTTCTGAAGTATTTAGGATTTTGTTTGCAGCACCTTTCCCTATGGGAGTGTGGTCCTTCAGCATGGATGTAGCCACAAGAAGGGGTGAGACTACCTGGTAGAATACAAAGATGATTCAGTCTTGATTGCAAAGTCACAGGTCTGTGAAATCAATTCTCCTTCCTTCCTTCATTTTAAAATTTTTATTGCAGGTAATTATTCATACATATAGCCATTTCATTTTTATATAGATGCTAGACATGTACCTATTATCTTTGTTTACGCTTATTTTACATTTTACTCTTGACTCTATCCAGACATTTATTTTTATATTTTATCATTTATTTTTCTTAAAACCAACGTTCTGTCTGACCACAATGTGTTTTCTCTAAATGTATGTAATGCTATCTTCCATATATCAGAGCTCTTTTCTGAAGTGCTTTTACTTCATTTGTGAATGACACTAATGTCACATTTCTTCTCTTGGGCTGTGATGACAAGGCAGTGCTGACTGGTTTACTTCCTTCAGTTTTGAAGAGCAGAAGGAAGAAAACTAAGATAGCAGCGATGCATGCTCCTCTGTAGGGTCCTTCACAGACTGCTTCCCACCTGTCCCGTCTCCTAGTGGTTCTGGCAACCTGTATTATAATGCTTGTTTTGCAGTACCATCTCTGTTATCTTCATACCACTTAATACCATTTTGGAGCCTCCTTGTGTCACTGTGTTTGCTCTTATAAAGACACTGGGAGTGGGGCTTGGGTGATCTAATCCAATGTGACCTAACCTTAACTTGTTCATGTCTTTAAATATCCAATTTCTAATTATGTCCATGTTCAGGCTTACCAAAGTTTAGGACCACATATGTATATTTGGAGGACAGGTGTCAAAATTTAACCCACAGTAGTACAACTGTACTTTGATTCATACAGGCAAGCTGTGATAATGGTGATCACGTGTCAGCAAACAATGTTCACACCCAGCTCAAGAACAGTGACATGTTTTCTCATAGTCCATACAGTGCTTAATTTCTATAAAGACCAATTTAAAAAATATACACTTAATTGTGGGAAGCTGTGAACAATCGCCATTACAAGATGGCACTGACTTCCACAGTGCCTAACTAGTAAACAAGCAATGTGCGCAGGTGCTGGAGTAAATTCGTGCCAAGTCACTGCCCATCCCGGGGTGTAGGAGTGGGGTGATGAGTGAGCAGCTAATCAGGAGCTGACACGTTACACAGAGGGGTATTTAAGCAGCTCCATTTTCCGGGTTTGGGGTCTTCCTGAGAAGTAAGCAATAAAGCTTTGCTGTAGAAGGATCTGGTTGTCCAAGTGTGCTTTGCTGGCGAAACTTTACAAGGACACTTAATTACTAATGTTTTAGTCTACATGGTTATGCCAACTTGAATATAGAAGAATGGAATCAACCTCAGAGTTTAGCACAGTTCATTTCTAGAATAGTGAAGTATTTATTTATTTCTAGGTGGGTAGATCCTACATATGATCCCAATCTGAAAAACACAGATTACCTCCCAGTGACCCAATTCCCTGTCTAGAAGAAATGCTGTAATCCATACTTTGTGAATCATTCCATGAGAATTTACTGTACATATTAGCATCTAGTTGTCAATTTATTATGTATCTGTCAAGATATATCTTATATCTTCTAATTTCTATGCATTTATCTACCTAACTACAATCTACTATATATTATATATCTATTTTCCATGCAATATTTATTATAAATCTATCAACTACTATAATCTATTTATCATCTATCTATTGTTCCATTGATTGATTGACTGATCTATCTATCTATCTATTCTCTATTATTTATCTATTTATCTATCAATCATCTATCTTTGCCTGTCTACCTATTACCTACCTTCTAGCTATCATGTTTCACTTATCTATCTACTTATTATCTAATCTCTATCTTTTCTCTATCATCTCTATCACCTATCATTTATCTATTTACCTATTATATATCTGTCTATCATCTCTCTATTAATCATCTACCTACCTATCTATCTATCTATCTATCTATCTATCTATCTATCTATCTATCTATCTGTAGCCTCCCTCAACCCTGAAGTAGGCTGATCCAGACTTTGACCTTACTGTTACTGAGAAGGAGATTACCTAAGGTGGAGCCTTTAGACCTAGATGGCTCTTTTGTTCAGCCACCTGCCACTGCTCTCTCCAAGACACTGCTACCTGCTGAGAAGCACCTGATACATTCCAGAGGAACATCTTATTCTGCACATCGCCTACAGGCTGGCTCCAGACACCAAGAATGGACTGGTGGGGGACAGGCCTTCCCCCCTTTTATAAGCACACTCTCTGAGCAAATGGGGAGCCTTGAGCAGAATCATGTCTTGGCTCCATTAACTTCTCGCCATCTAAGTCTCTTTCAGCCCCAGGCTGCCTCCCTGGTGTACCCAGTCCTTGTAAGCCGCAGGCCAGCATACAACATCTATCTATCTATCTATCTATCTATCTATCTATCTATCTATCTATCTATCTATCTATCTAACTATCATCTATCTATCTATCATCTATCTATCTATCTATCTATCTATCTATCTATCTATCTATCTATTTATCATCTATCATTGAACTCGCCATCAATCATCTCTCTCTCCCTGTCTCTCTCTCTCTCTCTCTCCCCATCCATCTACCTATCTATTATTTATTTTCTTCTGTCAAGTATCTATCTCTATGTGTATATAGCTATCATTCTGTCTAACTATTCTTGCAATTTAATCATTAAAAATGAAATCCACACTGGTCAAAACCCAAAGAACAACATACTATAGGATGCTTAATCATAATTTAAACATGTATATACAACCCTTATACCAGATACTCAGGAAACATCATGGAAGATGGCACACAAAGACTGTAAGAGATGGAGGATTGGGACATCTGCTGAGAGTGCTTTCTGCTTGTGATGGGAAAGATGTAACCAGAGGATCTCAAACAACAACACAAGTTGACATGCCAATATGGATGGGAGAAACTTTACAGTACCCAATTTCTAGATGAAAAATGGCAGAAAATCCATGGCAGCTAGGAGGGTGAGAATCAATCTTTTTTAGGGATGAGGCCTCCAATATGTTATCTAATGCCAAGTGGTCATCCTTAAACACATATACATACAAGTAACATTAAATGAAATTGAGAAGTAAGGGAATGGGGTAAGTTGGAGGGTGGCAAGAAGACGTTGAGATGTAAGCATGGCACTTTTGTATAAAATTCTCAAAAATAAATTTGAAAATGGAAATGCACAGATAGACATATTCTCCCACTTTCTTATCCTCTTAACAGTAAACAAAACTCTCCAAGTCTCCCTCACTCCCTTCTGGCTACCATCATATTTTTCTTGTGTTGTATAGAGCAGAGACCCAGTAAGTTGCCCATATTAATAATTTTCCTCTGTTCTCCCCTCTGGTCACCTTCTTCTTCACTGAAAATGCCCACACTCTCTAAGGCTGCTGCCCCCACCCCTGTGTAACCTAAAAAATGCCCTTTTCTACTCCTGATTTATATCTGTTGATCTTTATACAATATTTACTTGTACACTGCTTTGTAGTCTCTAATGTAGAAAGCAAAGCCTACAAGGGTAGAAACTTGACTGTTATTTGTTATAGTTCTACTAGCTGTGGAGTGATAAAGAAATGCTATCTTATCATAGTTATAATGTTGTATACTAGAAATTTGAATACAGCCAATCACCTTTTCAGATGTTTATGAGTTATTTGTAATTTTCTTCTACCTCCGTATCATTTATTACTATCATTATTATTACAAAATTCCATATTCTTTTATTACATTTTATTTTCTTGATTGTTCGAGATTTTGGTCATGCATAAATATGCTTTTACTGAATCTACTTCTCATTTTCTCTGCCCCAATTCCACTACCTCGGTCAGTATTTTCTCCTAACTTCATGTGTTCTTTTTTTGTTTTTATTTTTGTCTGCTGAGTATATTTATATGAGTTTAGGGCTACCTTCTGGAGGATGGGTAATCTTATAGGTCACCTCTGAAGAAAACTGACTCTCCTCCCAACAACTGCCAATAACTATTTAGCTGGGGGAGAGACTTCATGACACCCTACACACATACACACACACACACACACACACACACACACACACACACACACACACACACAAATTTTATGCTAGGATTTTTGCTTGGCATGGGCTTGTGCAGATCTTGTGTATGCTGTCTATGCTGTCAGAACTAGTATGAGTTCATATGTGGGAGTGCCCTGCTGCTTTCTGAAAACACTGCTTCATTGTAATCAACCTTCCACCACTAACAATCTTTCCTCACTTTTATTTTTATCCCCGAGCCTTGGGATTTGTGGGTGTGATATAGATGTTCCATGTAGGGCTGGGCACACTTGTCTCTTTCTCTGCATACTGACAAGTTGTAGGTTTCTGTATAAATAGATTTCTATGGTTAAAACAAGCTTCTCTGATGAGGGCTGAGAGGTACACTAATATATGTATATAATGATTAATTATTAGGAGTTGGTTTAATACTGTGCCCACTTAGTAGAATAGCAGGTTTTGTCCTGAAGACCATAATCAATCCAATCACATGTTCTTTACCCAAGTAACAGAGCCAGACAAGAGTTCCGTCTTTTAGAGTGAGCACTAAATTCCAACCAGGAAGTGGTTGGTCATTTCCATAACATTTGTGTTTCCATAACCATTGCACCCTGGACATATCCTGGCATGCTGATCATTGTTGTAGCTTGCAGGATTCACAGCTGGGTAAGACTGATGATAGCTTTTCTCTTTAGGTGGAGTGTATATATAGTTCCTTCCAGCACCATGATAATCTTTATCTTCTTGAGAAACTCTTAGCTAAAAGTAAAATATAGTATGTCGTTTAAAAAAGGAAAGGAAAAATCAAAATAGCAGAATAGCTATAGTACACATAAAATGCTTGTTTATATTTAAATTTTTAAATATATGCAGCTAAGAGTGAATTTAATTCTTAATTTGCTATTTAAAATGCAGCAAAGAATTTCTTTTACTATCCTTTTAGTCAGGTTATTCAATTACTCTACAAAATTATAAGGATACACCAACTTTTTCTTTGCATTGTACACTCAGTGCGAACTCCAAGCACAGGTGAGTGTCACAATGAAGGGTGTATAGTTTGCCTTTCTAAGTAAAAAAACAAAGAGAAAGAATGAAATGCTGTAGCACATTTTTGTTTCTTGTGATAGAACACCTTATAAAAAGCAACTTTAGGGATGAAGAGTTTATTTGTGCTTATCGCTTAAGGAGAAACACTTTAGTTATGACAGGGGAAGCAGAGGAGCCGGAATAGGAGACTTTGGCTAACAATGTCTCCAAAGTAGCTAGAAAGTGGGGCTGAATTTAAGAACCTCAAGGTCTATTCCCAGTGACTTACTTCCTCCAGAGAGGCTTCACTTTCTAAAGGTCCACAACTTTCCATTCTGGCACCTTCATCTGGGGACCAAGTCTTCAAACACACAAGTCGATCTAGGACTTCTTACAATGAAGGGAAACTACAAACTACAATGAAGGGAAAGCTCACAAACACCATCTTGGTGTAGCATTTCTGGTAAAATGGTGTATCATGAGGGCAACACTATATGAAATGCTTTAGATAAACTTTATGAAGTTACATTTAAGTTTCAACTGAATAAACTAAAAAAGGAAGAGGATACTTCTGATTTTTTTAAAAAAAATATTTAATTTTCATTTTTTAAACAAAATAATCTTTCATTATGACATTTAATACATGTATATAATTACTATATCCTGCTCCCCTCCCACTGTTCCCACACCTCTACCCCAAACCTTCCTTCTATTTTTACATATTATTTTCTTTCTTTAATCTTTACTGTTTCATATATACATATAAATATACAGTTTCACACTGCTGTTAATATTGCCTGCTTTTATATGTTTTTAGAGCTGTCCACGTGGTCTTGGATGACTAATTGGGAATTTATTCTTAGAGGAAACTGATTCTTTTATTTGTCCACCCCCTATCGAGTGGGTCAGAGGCTTGGATGCCCACTCGGGGTTGAGTGGAGAACATCTGGCAGCCCTTCCACCTCCTCCTGTCCAGAGCATAGGTGGAACTCTGGCTGTACGTGGCTATCCTCCCTTCCCCCTCCTTCCCCAGCTCCCTTTTTAGTTCCTACATGCTCCAAAGAAACAGTGTCTTCTAGATATTTCATGACTGATATACATATGAACTCAGACTGTGATAGCATGCACAAGACTTCATAAATTTAAAAAAGACACAAGCCACAGTATATAGAAGGGCAAGTGGACACAAAATCATACTATTTGCAATTGACAATGGTTGGGAAAGAGAAAAAAAAATCAGTGTTCTCCTACAAAGTGATACCTGATATATCAATATCAACCACACATCAGGGTGTGTCCACTTTCAGTAATTGGTAAACACAAAATAGATTCCATGTTTTCTGTGTACATTCTGTTGTATTTTCTGGGTTGTTTTTTTTTTTTTTTTTTTTTTTTTTGTCCTGAATTTTTATTGGGGAGAGAATAAAATAAGGTAAGGAGGGAGGTGAGGAGGATTAAATAATATCATAATAATATATTAAATTAAAAAATAATCAAAATGCTTTTTAGTTGAATATTGATGGAACCAGAATTCATGATGTACTACTGAGACTTATGGATATAGATGATGTATTAGAACTTGTCACTGTGTCTCAAGATGAAGAAGTGTGGACAGTATGGTCCCATTGTATGTGAAAAAGGAGAGCTCCTAAAGTGAAACAGCTCTGACAGGAAGACCTTAAAGCCAGGGGAGATAGAATATACTGGTATAAAAGATTAAGAGAGAATAATGGAACAAAAAATATGAAATTGTGGTAAACCTGCAGAAGAAAAATACATAGGGAATATGGAAAGGGATAATAAAGATAATGACCTTTCCAATGAGTAAACCTTCTACT